>NC_044311.2:111775643-112466235 GCF_007474595.2 Lynx canadensis
TTTGAGACTGTAATGGGAGAGGGGAGGTCCAGGTCCTCCCAGAAAGGAGATGTCTCAGAGTAATGTCATGTGGCCGACATGTGCCTGGCCCCTGTGCCAGTCTGCACTCAGCTGAGGTACCACTTAATTCTTTCCCATGTCTACATGGAGCTGCCTGGCCTCCAGCAGGGAAGGAGCACTCAGGACACTGGAGCCATTCATCATGGTTTCCAAGCAGGTTCAGCTGTCTTCACTTGCCACTTATGTAACTCCCACAAAGCAGACAGATAGTTTCTCCAAAGAGAGTAAGGGGTGGGGGTAGACGATGGAGGAGAAACAGTTGTTGTTCCCAGGTAGACTATTATTGTCTGGGAATTAATTACAAGAGGTCAAACAATTTTAGAGATGGGAAGATCTTAGATATAAAATCATCTCAGTCTTTTAGTCTACATGTGTAGAAGGACTCAAATAACTGAAGCTACTTACCCAAGGTCAAAGTGATAGCACAGTCAGGATTAAGATTGTTTTTCCCCCAAAGGTTAAGATGTCTCTCTTTCTCTCACTCTCCACCTATCTAGAAGTACAGTATATACCTACCTTTGGGTTTCAGTTAAGAAAATTATATTATTCTCAAAATCCCCATGATCCTGAAATTATATAATATTGAGTAAACTTTTTTTCTATGCTTATTTGTTGGGTCCAAGGATTGTTTCCTCTTGGCTACAGCAAATCCATCATTTTTGAGTTTCTCCACCTTAAAAATTAAGGAATTTTTTTTCTTCCCTGTATTTGCCTGGCTGAATCCTCAATCGAAAACAAACAAGCTGTTAATCAGTGAAAAAAAAAGGAGAGAGAAAAATCTTCAGAAATTATGTTTAGCCCCATCTGGCCTTAGAAAAACATGGGGATTGGTGATCAAGTACATTCAGCAGGATGGCTGCCTTTCAAGGGAAACAATATCTGGATATTTCTATGTCTAGACCACAGAGGAAAAATGCTTCCTTGGTAATTAACCCATTCAAAGCAGAACAGGCCCATGTGATCTGAGAAACAGGGAAGAGTTGGAGGGATGCGTTCACTGAAAATTCAGCCCACAGATGTGAAAATTTGTTCCCTAGTCTGTATTTCAGCATTTTGGATCCAGAGTTTATATAAAGAATGAATAGGGAATGCTAAGAGGTTTTTTTTTTCTTTTCCTTAAGCCAGTCAATGGTGTTTTTCACTTTACTCTTCCCTTTTCACTCCCTATTTATATACCACTGCTAATGATCTTATGAGAAACCTCCATTGTCCTGGCATATAAAGCAGGGACCCTATAACCCAGGCCTTAAGGACACTTTCATTGAGAATTAAAATATAAGGTTACTTAGCTAAGTGGTTTGTCTGGGTTCTGGAGGGGAAATTTATGTGAACCTGGATAGGATTATAAATCTTGACTCGATGTAATAAGCTCAGTGTTTGAGTTCTGCTTTATCATTTGCAAAAGCT
This sequence comes from Lynx canadensis, assembly GCF_007474595.2. NCBI lineage: Eukaryota > Metazoa > Chordata > Mammalia > Carnivora > Felidae > Lynx > Lynx canadensis. The sequence continues at coordinate 111,777,111 of NC_044311.2, forward strand.
GGATGTGAGTTGATGTGCATCATTACCCAACTATATGATTTATTTTTTAAGAATACCTTGCAGGTATCGGCCACAGAATAGCCCAAATTGCAATGAGACCTTTTGAACTTCTTGTGTGCATATTACACATTAACAATCATAGAAAGTGAAATAATTCCTTTTACAATTAATTTTCTCAGTACAATCTTACACATTTCTTCCATAAGCATTTATTAAATGCTCCTTCCTGCATGCTTACAGAGTTGTTTAAAATCATAGGGCTCTGAAAAGATAAACACGGAGTGCCTACTTTTAAAATGTAGTCTATGTGGAGAAACAAAATAAATACGAAAACAAATGTATGCTTTATAATTAATCATAATTAATATCCTATAAAAGATATAGCAGTGCTGAAAAATATGCAATAGAAGCAGTGGCCAATATGTGTTGAAGATAGTTGAAAAAGGATTTTTACAAACTTCAGTGAAATGACAAAATAATGGTATACACAATATTCCAACAACTACAAAAGTAATAAAAAATGAAATAAAATCATTGAAACTAATCTAGTTACACTTTTTTTTACATTCTCTTCTAAGCCTTTTCCATATTCAAGCATAATTTTAGGAATCTTCAGTAGAACATGAGTTCATCCATGATGAAACCTTTGCCTTTCTAGCCTCCTCCCCACCTTATGTCTTCTCTTTTGTCTACTTCCTGTGAAAGGTCCCCCTTTCTCTATGATATAGCTCTTCACTCTGGGGCCTTTCACCTTTACCTGCAGTCCTCTTTTTCTGCACCATCTCCCTATCTCCTCTTCTTTCACCTGTCAAACTCCTGTTCACACTTTTAAGCCTTGGCATTGCATCTTCCAAGAGTTCTTCCTGAAATTTCCATGACTCCTTTCCTTTCCTGTTTCTCTTTTTCTTAGTCTCACCTCCTCTCTCCTCCCACAGATTGTATTAGATGTTCTTCCTTGGTAAATTTATAAGAACCCTGACATTTTTTATCTGTGTATTGACTATATTATATATTAATGATCTATTTCTATGTCTGTCCCTCCAAATAAGATGTAAGCACTTTGATACCAGGAATCATCTTTTGATATAATATTTTTAATGCCTGTGTCCATGTCTGCCAAATAGAAAGGGTTCTATAAAGTTTGTTGAATGAACCAACAACAAAACCCCACCTATAGTGCTGAATGAAAAATACAAACTTGGCACTCAAGGAGTTTATAATCTAGTAGAGAAATACACAATACATACACAATTAGAAATTATGCTAATGCAATTAAGGAAACAGAAAGTTTTAAGATAGAGAATAACAGAGCAGATATGCCTTAGATGAGTGATTATAAATGTTACGCTTTAGTTACAGTTGCTGTGTCTTTTTTTTTTTAATGAAATTTATTGTCATATTGGTTTCCATACAACACCCAGTGCTCATCCCAACAGGTGCCCTCCTCAATGTCCATCATGCACTTTCCCCTCCCCCCAGCCCCCCATCAACCCTCAGTTTGTTCTCAGTATTTAAGAGTCTCATATGGTTTGCCTCCTTCCCTCTCTGTAACTTTTTCCCCCCTCCGCCTCTCCCCTGGTCTTCTGTTGAGTTTCTCAGCATCTATATATGAGTGAAAACATATGGTATCTGTCTTCCTCTGCCTGACTTATTTCACTTAGCATAACACTCTTCAGTTCCATCCATGTTGCTACAAAAGGCCATATTTCATTCTTTCTCATTGCCAAGTAGTATTCCATTGTATATAAAAACCACATCTTCTTTATCCATTCATCAGTTGATGGACATTTAGGCTCTTTCCATAATTTGCCTATTGTTGACAGTGCTTCTATAAACATTGGTGTACAAGTGCCCACATGCATCAGCACTCCTGTATCCCTTGGGTAAATTCCTAGCAGTGCTATTGCTGGGTCCTAGGGTAGATCTATTTTTAATTTTTTGAGGAACCTCCACACTGTTTTCCAGAGTGGCTGCACCAGTTTTCATTCCCAACAGTTCAAGAGGGTTCCCGTTTCTCCACATCCTCGCCAGGATCTATATTCTCCTGATATGTTCATTTTAGCCACTCTGACCAGCGTGAGGTGGTATCTGAGTGTGGTTTTGATTTGTATTTCCCTGATGAGGAGTGATGTTGAGCATCTTCTCATATGCCTGTTGGCCAACAGGATGTCTTCTTTAGAGAAGTGTCTAATCATGTCTTCTGCCCATTTCTTCACTGGATTATTTGTTTCTCAGGTATGGAGTTTGGTGAGTTATTTATAGATTTTGGCTACTAGCCCTTTATCCGATATGTCATTTGGAAATATCTTTTCCCATTCCATCAGTTGCATTTTAGTTTTGTTAATTGTTTCTTTTGCAGTGCAGAAGCTTTTTGTCTTGATGAGGTCCCAATAGTTCATTTTTGCTTTTAATTCCCTTCCCTTCAGAGATGTGTCAAGTAAGAAATTGTTGTGGCTGAGGTCAGAGAGGTTTTTTCTTGCTTTCTCCTCTAACATTTTCATGGTTTCTTGTTTCACATTCAGGTCCTTTATCCATTTTGAGTTTATCTTTGTGAATGGTGTAAGAAAGTGGTCTAGTTTCATTCTTCTGCATGTTGCTGTCCAGTTCTCCCAGCACCATATGTTAAAGAGTCTTTTTTTCCATTGGATATTCTTCCTTGCTTTGTGAAAGATTAGTTGGCCATACATTTGTGGGTCCAATTCTGGAGTCTCTATTCTATTCCATTGGTCTATGTGTCTGTTTTTGTGCCAATACCATGCTGTCTTGATGATGACAGCTTTGTAGTAGAGGCTAAAGTCTGGGATTGTGATGCCTCCCACTTTGGTCTTCTTCAATATTACTTTGGCTATTCGGGGTCTGTTGTGGTTCCATACAAATTTTAGGATTGTTTGTTCTAGCTTCGAGAAGAATGCTGGTGCAATTTTGATTGGTATTGCATTGAATGTGTAGATAGCTTTGGGGAGTATTGACATTTTAACAACATTTATTCTTCCAATCCATGAGTACGGAATGTTTTTCCATTTCTTTGTATCTTCTTCAATTTCCTTCATAAGCTTTCTATAGTTTTTAGCATACAGATCTTTTACATCTTTGGTTAGGTTTATTCCTAGGTATTTTATGATTCTTGGTGCAATTGTGAATGGGATCAGTTTCTTTATTTGTCTTTCTGTTGCTTCATTATTAGTGTTAAGAATGCAACTGATTTTGGTACTTTACTTTTGTATCTTGAGACTTTACTGAATTCATGTATCAGTTCTAGCAGACTTTTGGTGGAGTCTATCAGGTTTTCCATGTATAATATCATGTCATCTGCAAAAAGTGAAAGCTTAACTTCATGTTTGCCAATTTTGATGCCTTTGATTTCCTTTTGTTGTCTGATTGCCGATGATAGCACTTCCAACACTATGTTAAACAACAGCGGTGAGAGTGGACATCCCTGTCGTGTTCCTGATCTCAGGGGGAAAGCTTTCAGTTTTTCCCCATTGAGGATGATATTAGCTGTGGGCTCTTCATATATGGCTTTTTTGATATTTAAGTATGTTCCTTCTATCTTAACTTTCTTGAGAGTTTTTATCAAGAAAGAATGCTGAATTTTGTCAAATGCTTTTTCTGCATCAATTGACAGTATCATATGGTTCTTATCCTTTCTTTTATTAATGTGATGTATCACACTGATTCGCAAATATTGAACCAGCCCTGCAGCCCAGGAATGAATCCCACTGGATCATGGTGGTTAATTCTTTTTATATGCTGTTGAATTCGATTTGCAAGTATCTTATTGAGAATTTTTGCATCCATATTCATCAGGGATATTGGCCTGTAGTTCTCTTTTTTTGCTGGATCTCTGTCTGGTTTGGGAATCAAAGTAATGCTGGCTTCATACAACGAGTCTGGGAGTTTTCCTTCCCTTTCTATTTTTTGGAACAGCTTGAGAAGGATAGGTATTACCTCTGCTTTAAATGTCTGATAGAATTCCCCAGGGAAGCCATCTGGTCCTGGACTCTTATTTGTTGGGAGATTTTTGATAACTGATTCAATTTCTTCACTGGTTATGGGTCTGTTCAAGTTTTCTATTTCTTCCTGTTTGAGTTTTGGAAGTGTGTGGGTGCTTAGGAATTTGTCCATTTCTTCCAGGTTGTCCCGTTTGTTTGCATATAATTTTTCATAGTATTCCCTGATAATTGCTTGTATTTCTGAGGGATTGGTTGTAAGAATTCCATTTTCATTCATGATTTTATCTATTTGGGTCATCTCCCTTTTCTTTTTGACAAGCCCGGCTAGAGGTTTATCAATTTTGTTTATTTTAAAAAAAAAAAAAAAACCAAAACAAAAACAACTCTTGGTCTCATTGGTCTGCTCTACAGTTTTTTTTATTTTCTATATTGTTTATTTCTGCTCTGATCTTTATTATTTCTCTTCCTCTGCTGGGTTTGGGGTGTCTTTGCTGTTCTGCTTCTAGTTCCTTTAGGTGTGCTGTTAGATTTTGTATTTGGGATTTTTCTTGTTTCTTGAGATAGGCCTGAATTGCAATGTATTCCTCTCAAGACTGTCTTTGCTGCATCCCAAAGCATTTGGATTATTGTATTTTCATTTTCATTTGTTTCCATATATTTTTAAATTTCTTCTCTAATTGCCTGGTTGACCCATTCGTTCTTTAGTAGGGTGTTCTTTAACCTCCATGCTTTTGGAGGTTTTCCAGACTTTTCCCTGTGGTTGATTTCAAGTTTCATAGCATTGTGGTCTGAAAGTGTGCATGGTATGATCTCAATTCTTGTATACTTATGAAGGGCTGTTTTGTGACCCAGTATGTGATCTATCTTGGAGAATGTTCCATATGCACTCGAGAAGAAAGATATTGTGTTGCTTTGGGATGAGAGTTCTAAATATATCTGTCAAGTCCATCTGATCCAATGTATCATTCAGGGCCCTGGTTTCTTTATTGATCCTGTGTCTAGATGATCTATCCATTGTTGTAAATGGGGTATTAAAGTCCCCTGCAATGACCACATTCTTATCAATAAGGTTGCTTATGTTTGTGATTAATTGTTTTATATATTTGGGGGCTCCCGTATTCAGCGTATAGACATTTATAATTGTTAGCTCTTCCTGGATAGACCCTGTAATTATTATATTATGCCCTTCTTCATCTCTTGTTACAGCCTTTAAAATAAAGTCTAGTTTGTCTGATATAAGTATGGCTACTCCAGCTTTTTTTGACTTCCAGTAGCATGATATATAGTTCTCCCTCCCCTCACTTTGAATCTGAAGGTGTCCTCAGTTCTAAAATAAGTCTCTTGTAGACAGCAAATAGATAGGTCTTGTTTGGTTTTTTTTTGTTTGTTTGTTTGTTTGTTTTTATCCATTCTGATACCCTGTGTCTTTTGGTTGGAGCATTTAGTCCATTTACATTCAGTGTTATTATTGAAAGATATGTGTTTAGAGTCATTATGATATCTGTAGGTATCACTACAAGCATGAGCTTGTAGTGGTGTCTCTGGTATTTTGTGGTCCTTGCAACATTTCTCTCACAGAGTCCCCCTTAGGATCTCTTGTAGGACTGGTTTACCTTCAGTTTTTGTTTGTTTGGGAAAACCTTTATCTCTCCTCTATTCTGAATGGCAGACTTGCTGGGTAATGGATTCTTGGGTGCGTAGTTTTTCTGTTCATCACATTGAAGATTTCCTGCCATTTCTTTCTGGCCTGCCAAGTTTCAGTAGATAGGTCTGCTACTACCCTTATGTGTCTACCTTTGTATGTTAAGTCTGGTTTACCCCTAGCTGCTTTCAGAATTCTCTCTTTACCCTTGTATTTTGTCAGTTTCACTATGATATGTCGTACAGAAAATCAATTCAAGTTATGTCTGAAGGGAGTTCTTTGTACCTCTTGGATTTCAATGCCTGTTTCCTTTCCCAGATCAGTGAAGTTCTCAGCTGTGATTTGTTCAAGTGCATCTTCAGCCTCTTTCTCTCTCTTCTTCTTCTGGAATTCCTATGATACAGATATTGTTCCGTTTGATTGCATCACTTAGTTCTCTAATTCTCCCCTCATACTCCTAGATTTTTTTATCTCTCCTTTTCTCAACCTCCTCTTGTTCCATAATTTTATCTTCAAATTCACCTATTCTCTCCTCTGCCTCTTCAATCCATGCTATGGCCACCTCCATTTTGTTTTGCATCTCATTTATAGCATTTTTTATTTCCTCATGACTATTTCTTAGTCCCTTGATCTCTGTAGCAATAGATTCTCTGCTGTCCTCGATGCTTTTTTCAAGCCCAGCGATTAATCTTATAACTATTATTCTAAATTCTTGTTCTGTTATATTGCTTAAATCAGTTTTGATCAATTCGTTAGCTGTTGCTATTTCCTGAATTTCTTTTGAGGAGAATTCTTCCGTTTTGTCATTTTGGCTAGTTTTCTGTCCCTTATGTGTTTTAAAAGTGTGTTGTGAGCACTGCTATATTAGAGGGTCATACAGTGTCCAGGACCTCGCCTTTCACGAGGTGTTTTTTCAGGGATTGTTACTTGCTCTCTGTTGTTGTGACTTTGGTTATTTAATTAGCCTAGTCATAGTAATATTTTGGACCCTCCACCAGATGTGCTTTGATTTGTTCCTTGGAATAGCCCTGTAAAGGAAAACAGGTAGACAAACAGGAGATAAAAACATGCAAACACACAAATAACATAAACAAAGACAAAAACACTAAAGACTAAAAACAAACAACCGAAAAACACTGACTACAAGTAAAGAAGAGGGTGGAGACAATGCTGATGGAAGAACATATACAAAGAGAGAAATGTCAGGAGTGGGGTGGGGGGAGAAAAAAATAAACATTACTAGGCAGAGAGACTAAAAGCCTTAATCCAGAGAGAAAGAAAGGAAAATAAAGGAGGTGGGGAAAACAAAATGAAGATAAAGTTACCCAGACAGAGAAACTATATGGCTTGATTATTTCAGAGAGAGAGAAAGGAGTGTAAACAAGGAGGTGTAGAACATGTATCAAGACAATGGATTAAATGTGTCTGTTTAGACAGAGCAATAACCAGAGTAACTAGCCTAGGGGAGGGAAGAGATGAGGAGAAATGGGGGGAGGGGAGAATATATCTATATATCCAGAATTGACCTAGAGTTCATCCAGGCAATGCTGCATCGCTTGTAGGTAGTAGCTGTCGGCAGGGTCTGTGCTGCTGTGGTGGATACACAGTTACAAGTACAAGAGGGCGTGGTTTGATGTTTTCTGGACCAACCTCCACTATGGGCCCCGGGAGTGACCCCTGAGGCCCTGCCTTGGTGGTAGTGGTGGGGGCAAGGGGGAGAATGGTGATCCCCCAGTCTCTTCTCCACAAAGCCTGACCTGGTGGACTCAGTTGAGTCGTCCTCACTGTGCGCGGGTGCAGACAGGGCAATCCTTTTTGCTCCACCAACTCCCCTGACCCTGCGCTTGGCTAATCAAAATAAATTTAAAAATTCTGTAATTTTACTACTTTTTTATGTGCTTGATATATCAATTTTTGACAGAATTGTTTAAAAAGTAACTCATAATGATTTTAGATTTACAAAATTCACCTTTAGTTTTGACACTGCTAAATAAAATTTTAGGCTATATATTTGGGTTAATATTTGTGATTATTATATATTCTTGTTAGATTATGTTTTTAATTATTATATAGTATTTCTTTTAATTTTCATAATGTTTGTGCCTTTAATTTCCTTTTATTTGACATTAAGTTATTATACCGGCTTTATCTTAGTCAATAAATATCTGGAGTATCTTTCTTCTTACGTTTGTTTTCTGTGTGGCTTTATTTATTATGTGTCACTTTTAGTAGCATATAACTGTGTGTGTGTGTGTATATATATATACACATATATATGTATATATATATGTGTATATATATATGTATATGTGTGTGTGTGTGTATATATATATATATATATATATATATATATATATATACACACAGACACCAATCTGGTTATCTCTGTATTTTATTAGATGAGATTAGTCTATTTATATTTATTATTATTGATATTTTAGACTAATTTCTTCCATCTTATTTTGTTTTCAATTATGTTTAACATCTGTTATTTTTTTTCTCTGTTTACCTTTTTCTGCTTCTTTGCTAAGTATTTTCCTGATATCGAATGGACTGATAACATTTAAGAAACTTTTTCTTTTTCCTGCTTTTTAAATTTTCAAGTAATGCATTTCTAATCTTTAATGGGTAACCTTACATTTTAACGTTTATTTATTTTTGAGACAGAGAGAGACAGAGCATGAACGGGGGAGGGGCAGAGAGAGAGGGAGACACAGAATCGGAAGCAGGCTCCAGGCTCTGAGCCATCAGCCCAGAGCCTGACATGGGGCTCGAACTCACAGACCGCAAGATCGTGACCTCAGCTGAAGTCGGACGCTCAACCGACTGAGCCACCCAGGCGCCCCAACCTTACATTTTAAACTTTCATATTTAGCTAGGAAGTTTTCTAATAAATCTATAGTTAGTCAGCATTTATATCTTATTCTTTAATATGAAAAGCTTTATTTATCCTTTAGCAACCTACAATATACTAGATATTATTATTTTTCTTTAGGGTGTAGGTTTTACCTTATTTTTTAAATTTATTTTATTTTTAAATTTACATCCAAGTTAGTTAGCATATAGTGCAACAATGATCTCTGGAATAGATTCCTTAATGCCTCTTACCCATTTAGACCATCCCACCTCCCACAACTCCTCCAGTAACCCTCTGTTTGTTCTCCATATTTAAGAGTCACTTATGTTTTGTCCCCCTCCCTGTTTTTATATTATTTTTGCTTCACTTCCCTTATGTTCAACTGTTTTGTGTCCTAAAGTCCTCATATGAGTAAAGTCATATGATTTGTCTTTCTCTGAATAATTTTGCTTAGCATAATATCCTCTTGTTCCATCCATGTAGTTGCAAATGGCAAGATTTCATTCTTTTTGACTGCTGAGTAATACTCCATTGTATGTATGTATGTATATATACATATATATGTGTATATATATATATATACATACACATATATATGTATATATACATATATATGTGTATATATATATGTATATATACCACATCTTCTTTATCCATTCACTAGTCGCTGGACATTTGGGCTCTTTCCATACTTTGGCTATTGTTGATAGTGCTGCTGTAAACATTGGGGTGCATGTGTCCCTTCGAAACAGCATACCTGTATCCTTTATATAAATACCTAGTAGTGCAATTGCTGGGTCATAGGGAAGTTCTATTTTTAATGTTTTGAGGAACCTCCATACTGTTTTCCAGAGTGGCTGCACCAGTTTGCATTCCCACCAGCAGTGCAAAAGGGATCCTCTTTCTCAGCATCCTTGCCAACATCTGTTGTTGCCTGAGTTGTTAATGTTAGCCATTCTGACAGGTGTGAAGTGGTATCTCAGTGTGGTTTTGAATTGTATTTCCATGGTGATGAGTGATGGGGACCATTTTTTCATGTGTTGGTTGGCCATCTGGATGTCTTCTTTGGAGAAGTGTCTATTCATGTCTTTTGCCCATTTCTTCACTGGATTCTTTGTTTTTTGGGTGTTGAGGTTGAGAAGTTCTTTATAGATTTTGGATACTAACCCTTTATGTGATATATTGTTTGCAGATATCTTCTCCCATTCTGTCAGTTGCCTTTTAGTTTTGCTGACTGTTTCCTTCGCTGTGCAGAAGCTTTTTATTTTGATGAGGTCAGAATAGTTCATTTTTGCTTTTGTTTCTCTTGCATCCAGAGACATCAAAGAGGTTTTTGGCTGCTTTCTTCTCTAGGATTTTTATGGCTTCCTGTCTTACATTTAGGTCTTTCATCCATTTTGAGTTTATCTTTGTGAATGGTGTAAGAAAGTGGTCCAGGTTCATTCTTCTGCATATCGTTGCCCAATTTTCCCAGCACCACTTGCTGAAGAGACTGTCTTTGTGCCATTGGATATTCTTTCCTGCTTTGTTAAAGATTAGTTGGCCATACGTTTATCAGTCCATTGCTGGGGTCTCTATTCTGTTCCATTGATCTGAGTATCTTTTTTTGTGCCAAACTTATTTTTAAACCAAAAATATATTAGTTTTATAGTTATTAATTTATTAAATATATCAGTATATTTCATCACTATCTGTGTTCCCCAATGTTTAGTTTAACCTTTGCTTTCCTTATGTGTTTATGTAATGCTTAATATTTGTCTTATTGTTAATCATATCCTAATGTAATACCAAAATTCAGTAATGGTTTTAAGGGGGATAGGAATAAAGACTCTTAATTTTTATATCTGAAGTTGCCTTTATTTTGCCTTCACAATTAAAGACACAACTGAAGTCTGTTGTCAATCTCCATATGTTCAAGCCTCTGAAATTATTCTTCATAGATTTTAGCAACTTTTAATATTTTTAAAGTCTCCTTATCTTCCTGTTGTACATTGTAAATAAATTCTTCAGTACAATATACAATTTCACTAATTCTCTCTTTGATTGTGTTCAGTATAGAATTCACTTGATTTATTGAGACTAGAACTTTTTTTTCATTTTTAAAAAGGTATCTAATTCATCCTTTTCCAGAGTCATGCATTTTGGTCAGTCTGTTTATCATAATTGTTTTATCCAGAATGAATTCACAATGATTTTTTTGCTTATCTTTTTTTTCACTAATAATCTTCATGTGCTTTGCAACTTTGTTTTGCAAGCCCTTTTTTAAAAAATTTTTTTAATATTTATTTTTGACACAGAGAGAGAGACAGAGCATGAGTGGGGGAGGGGCAGAGAGAGGGGGAGACACAGAATCCGAAGCAGGCTCTGGGCTCTAAGCTGTCAGCACAGAGCCTGACACGGGGCTCGAACTCACAGGCTGTGAGATCATGACCTGAGCCGAAGTCAGACACTCAACCGACTGTGCCACCCAGGCGCCCCACAAACACTTTTTTAATAGAGTCTTATCTTTTCTGATAGTTTGCAATTTTTTCCACCTGGATTCCTGAACCCTCTTTCTGAACTAGGTCTTATAAGGGCATTTTGGCATTATTTTTTTGTGGTTAAGGTTGCAATATAATTTGCAGTTTTGTTGTTGTGACTATGACAACAGCAATCCATAGTTGCAATTCTGTTTAAGATACAGCCTTATGTTGCTATTGAACAACATTATTTTCATCCTGTTCTTATAAACAGAACAGCTCATCGCTAGTCCTTGGCATTAAGTAGTAAACCTGACTCAAGTCCCCTATAATTTTGTGTGGAACACATTTTATTCCTGTACCCCACCAGGCCAAATGTCTCATTCATAATGTCTGCTTCCAATTCCATTGTATCCAACATGCCTTTGGCTCAAACCCTTCCCAGTGCTTTGCAGGTAGGTAGGTTCTGTTTCTGATCAGTAGAGATGTTTATTTTTATTTTGTGTGTATGTATACATATACATACATAATTTTAAAAATATGTATACACATAACATGTATATGTACATGTGTGTATATAGACACATATATACATGTGATAAATATTTTTCAAATATGTAATTTAAATAAATACATTTTGGCAATCTCTAATGTATTTGGAGTAAAATAATTTTATATATTATTATTTTATATCTAAAGTTGAATTTAATATGTTGTATGTTATCATTAATTTGTTATGTAATGTTTAAACACATAGAAAAAGTAAAAATAATTACCTTATAACTTGACTCCTATATGTTATATTTCTCTCCCAGTTTTTCAAAGTAGGTATTATAGATAAGACTAGTGTTTGCTTAAACTATGACTTCTGGTTGATTTTCCCTCCCTGACTCTAACAGCAGCCACTATTATATGTTTGGTGTGTGTCCATCCAGTTCACATATATATGCATTCATAATAAAATATAGTATCATTCTCTATTTTTAAATGTGCTTTTAAATTCTTTCTTAGATATCTTGCAAATATGTTGCTTGCTAAAAATCATTGTGTGCTTATCAGAAAGCTGAATGAAAAACCGATACCCACTATATTGCTTTTTAGCTAAGAAGTGATATGATGGAATTCTTGGTAAGATATGTGTTCAGACTAGAAGAAAGAAATGAGGCACAGAGGATCCAGTAAGTTGGCTTCTCGCTAATTCAGGTGCGGACCGATGACATTATAGATGTGAGTGGTGATAATGAATATAAGGGTAGGTCAAATTCAAAAACACACAGGAAGAGTGGAAACCATGGAAAACAAAGATGTTAAGTACATTTCAAATTTTGTGTTTTAAGAATCTTACCCAGGAAGTTGGCAATAAGAGGAAATAAGTATTGACATTTTATATTTCTCAAGTTCCCAAGTAGTTAACAGGAAAATATGCTGCCAAAAGCTAGAATGCAAAGCTTAAGAATGGTCGTCATTGTACAATCAGATTGGAATATGTATACGCTCACAGTCTTGATGGACGATATGGAACAGGAGTGGGAATTGAAGTACGCAGGTGAAGTTGTGGTGCCAGTAAAAAAGAAAAAAGGAAGAATTTGTGGCCTCTGAAAGTGAGATAGAGCTAGAACATCTAAATCTCAGAAGTAAGAGAGAACCTAGGAAATCGTGGGTGCAAATGTGCTCTAATGGCATCTTGTGCTCACCTCCACTTATACTTAGTGTTTACTGGATCCTTTTGCTGTGCTTAACCCTTGCTGTACTCCAGCTAGGAGAAACGAGTGAGGCTATAATTGTCTTCCCCTTTCCAAAAAAAAAAAAAAAAAAAAAAAAAAATCCTCTCTTCCTTTGTATATTGTAGTGCCTGGAACATATTGTTCATTTGACAAATGTAGGTGAAATAAGAATGGAGAGAAGAAAGGAAGAAAGGAAGGGTTTAATAGAACCAAGTGCATTTATTTAATTTGTGTTTATTCACTACCTTGTTCCAGAAAGAATTTACAGTAGCAAAGAGTCAACTATAAGTACGGCTAAAGAAGATAGAAAAAAGGAAATAATACATTAAGAGACCACAATTTTCATAGACCAACTAACAGGTAAAAGTTATGATTTTTAGGGACACGAAGTTTATAAAATAAAAATATGTGTATTTTTTAAAACCCTTGGAAAGAATACTTTGACAAAAATTACTGCATTTTACCCAAAGAATGCAAAAAATGCTAATTCAAAGGGATACATGCACCCTACTGTTTATACTATCACTATCTATAGTAGTCAAATTATGGAAAGAGCCCAAATATCCATAGACTGATGAATGGATAAAGAGGATGTTGTATGGACGTATGTATGTGTGTGTGTGTGTGTGTGTGTGTGTGTGTGTACATATATAAGAATGGAATATTACTTAGCCATCAAAAAGAATGAAGCCTTGCCACTTGCAATGACATGGATAGAACTAAAGTTCATTATTCTAAGTGAAATAAGTTAGGGAGAGACAAATACCATATGATTTCACTCATATGTGTAGTTTAAGAAACAAGACAAATGATCATAGGGGAAAAAGAGAGACAATCCAAGAAATAGACTCAAGTTCGAGGGGCAGTGGTGGGGGGAATGGGTTAAATAGGTGATGGGAAATAAGAAGTGTACTTGTTGTGATGAGTACCAGGTGTTGTATGTGTTGGATCACAAAATTGTATACCTGAAACTATTATTACACTGCATGTTAACTAACTGGAATTTAATAAAAACTAAAAAAAATAGTGCACTTTAAAATAAAAAAATCAATAAAATACTTAGGAATAAATTTAACAAAGGAAATGAAAGATCTATGCAATAAAAAATATAGTAGGGCTTTACTTAAAAAAATTTAAAAAGACACACATACAAAAAGAAAGACATTTGTGATCATGGGTTGGAGGAATTAATATGTTAGAGTGTCTGTACTACCCAAAGACATCCAGAGACTCAACACAGTTTCCACAAAAACACCAAAGGTATCTTCACAGAAATGGAAAATACAACACTAAAATTTGTGTGGAATCATAAAAGACACCGAATAGCCAAAGTAATCCTGAGAAAAAAGAACAATGCTGGAGGTATTATCATTCCTGATTTCAAACTATACTACAAAACCATAGTAATAAAAACAGTATGGTATTGGCACAAAAATAGATGCATAAACTGATGAAACCAGAATAGACAACCTAGAATTAAATTCCAGCATATACAGTCAACTAATACTTGACAAGAAAGCAAAGGATACCCAATGGGGAAAGGATAGTCTCTTCAACAAATGCTACTGGAAAAACTGAAGAAACACATGCAGAACAATGAAATTAGACCTCTATCTCACACCACTCATAAAAGTTAACTTGAAACGAATCACAAACTTAAACATGAGGCCTGATACCACAAAACTCCTGGAAGAAAATATAGGGAGGAAGCTCGTCAACATTGGTCTTGGCGAGGATTTTTTTTTTACATAATACCAAAAGCACAAACAAAAGCAAAATTAACATATAGGACTACATCAAGCTTAAAAGCTCCCACACAGCAAAAATAACAAAATGAAAAGACAACCTACATAATGGGAAAAATTTCTGTAAACTATATATTACATAAGGGGTTAATATCCAAAATACATAAGGAACTCACACAACTTAAAAACAATAAAAATAAACAACCCACAATGTGACTAAAAAATGGGCAGAACAACTAAGTAGACGTTTTTCTACTTCCTAAGTAGACAATATCCTACTTCAAGGATATCAAAATGGCCAAAGACCTAAGAAAAGATTCTCCATATCAGCAATCATCAGGGAATTGCAAATCAAAACAAAAATGAGATATTACCTCACAATCATTAGAATGGCTATCATTAAGAAATCAAAACAAAAGGTGTTGGCAAGGATGTGGTGAAAAGAAAACCCTATACACTATTGGAGCATATATAAATTTGTCCAACTACTATCCAACACAATATGGATATTCCTCAAAAAAATTAAAAATAGATCTACCCCACAATCCAGCAATTCCACTATTGGGTATATACCCAAAGGAAAGGAAACTAGTATTTTGAAGTGATATCTGCCCTCTCATGTTTATTGCAGCATTATTTCCAATACCCAAGATATGGAAACAAATGCCTATCAATGGAAGAATGGAGAAAAAAGAACCTTTGTTATTTTAAATAACTAAGTGTAATCCAGAGGCAAGGGCTTTTCCATCTTTTGTGGGGGGCACTGATGGTGTGCCCCTTATTTGTTCAATTGTTTTCCTCTATACCCCTCCATAGATCCTTTATTTTTATTCCCCCTTTGCAGCAAAAATACCTTCTTGAAACTTCTTGAAAGATTCCTTTATTTTTATAGAAATGGAATGAAAATTTCCAAAGTCATTCTATGAGGCCAGCATTACCTTGATTCCAAAACCAGGCAAAGACCCCATTAAAACAGAATTATACACCAATATCCCTGATGAGCATGGTTACAAAAATTATCAACAAGACACTAGCAAATCAAATCCAGCAATACACTAAAAGAAATATTCAGGGGCACCTGAGTGGTTCAGTCGGTTAAGCGGCCGACTTCAGCTCAGGTCATGATCTCGCGGTCTGTGAGTTCGAGCCCCGTGTCGGGCTCTGTGCTGACAGCTCAGAGCCTGGAGCCTGTTTCAGATTCTGTGTCTCCCTCTCTCTGACCCTCCCCTGTTCATGCTCTGTCTCTCTCTGTCTCAAAAATAAATAAATGTTTTTAAAAAAAGAAATACTCACCATGATCAGGTGGGATTTATTTCTGAGCTTCAGGGGTAGTTCAGTGTCCACAAATCAATCAACGTGATACACCACATTAATAAAAGAAAGGATAAGAACCACATGATCCTCTTAATAGATGCAGAAAAAGCATTTGATAAAATACAGCATCTTTTCTTGATAAAAACCCTCAAGAAAGCAGGGATACAAGGAACATACCTCAACACCAAAAAGGCCATATATGAAAGACCCACAGCTAATATCATCCTCAATGGGGAAAAACTGAGAGCTTTCCCCTACGGTCAGGAACATGACCAGGATGTCCACGCACCAATGTTGTTCAACATACTACTGGAAGTCCTAGCCTCAGCAATCAGACAACGAAAAGAAATAAAAAGCATCCAAATGGCAAGGAAAAGGTCAAACTTCCAGTCTCTGCAGATGACATGATCCTCTCTGTGGAAAACCTGGAAGACTCGACCAGAAAACTGCTAGACCTGACACATGAATTCAGCAAAGTCACAGGATATAAAAATCAATACACAGAAATCAGCTGCATTTCTATACACCCATAATGAAGCAGCAGAAAGAGAAAGCGAGGAATTGATCCCATTTACAATTGTACCAAATATCATAAGACACCTTAGAATAAACCTAAATAAGAGGTAAAGAAGTCGTCTGAAAACTGTAGAATACTCATGAAAGAAATTGAAGAAGACACGAAGAAATGGAAAAACATTCCATGCTCGTAGGTCAAAAGAACCAACATTGTTAAAATGTCAATACTCCCCAAAGCAATCTACATATTCAGTTCAATCTCTATCAAAATAACACCAGCATTCTTCACAGAGCTAGAACAAACAATTCTCAAATTTGTATGGAATCAGAGAAGACCTTGAGTAGCCAAAGCCATGTTGAAACAGCAAAGCAAAGCAAAGCAGGAGGCATTACAATCCTGGACTGCAAGCTGCATTACAAAGCTGTAATTATCAAGACAGTATGGTACTGGCACAAAAACAGACACATAGATCAGTGGAACAGAATAGAGAACCCAGAAATGGACCCACAACTGTATGGTAACTCATTTTCAACAAAGCAGGAAAGAATATGCAATGGAAAAAAAGAGTCTCTTCAAAAAAATGGTGTTGGGAAAACTGGACAGTGACATGCAGAAGAATGAAAATGAACCACTTTCCT
Organism: Lynx canadensis; assembly: GCF_007474595.2. Classification (NCBI taxonomy): domain Eukaryota; kingdom Metazoa; phylum Chordata; class Mammalia; order Carnivora; family Felidae; genus Lynx; species Lynx canadensis. The sequence continues at coordinate 111,793,960 of NC_044311.2, forward strand.
ATACCATACACAAAAATAAATTCAAAATGGATGAAAGACCTAAATATGAGACAGGAAACCATCAAACTCCTAGCAGAGAACACGGGCAACAACTCCTTTGATCTTGGTCTTAGCACCTTCTTACTAGACATGTCGCCAGAGACAAGGGAAACAAAAGCAAAAATGAACTCCTGGAACCTCATCAAGATTAAAAGCTTCTGCACTGCAAAGGAGACAACAAAACTAAAATTCAACCAACAGAATGGGAAAAAATATTTGCCAAAGCAAAAATCTTTAAAAGTCCTAAAAAATATCTACATGTCCCCATTATTTCTCTGACCTCCTCTTCTAATATCTTCGCTACTGGTCACTCTACTGTAATCATACTGACCCTCCTGATTTCCTTCCAATGTACCATCAATACTTGTATTTTTGGAACTCTGCCCTAATTGTGTTTTCCCCAAGGATACATTTCCCCTAATAACTACATCACTGATAATCACCTCTTTCAATTACACTTTCACAATGAGGCCCACCCTCACCATCATATTTAAAATTGTAACCCACCTTTTCATCCTGGCACCCTTGATACCCTTTAACCTGGTTTGCTTTTACTTTTCTACATAGCACTTATTACCTTCTAACATATTATACCATTTACTTATCTGTTATGTTTATGGTCTGTTTTCTGACTCTAGAATCTAAGAACCTGGTATAAATAAATATTTATTGAATAAATAAATAAGTGATATTTAAAATGGATATTATAATATCTAATGTCTAAACTAAAGTTTTAAGAGACAAAATGGAGATTTCATAAAGCATAAGAGACTCTTAAAAACTGAGAACAAACTGAGGGTTGATGGGGGGGTGGGAGGGAGGGAAGGGTGGGTGATGGGTATTGAGGAGGGCACCTTTTGGGATGAGCACTGGGTGTTGCATGGAAACCAACTTGACGATAAACTTCATATATTGAAAAAATAAATGGTTTTTAATTGAAAAAAAAAGAACTTTAGATATGATAATTTTCTTATCAAGGGTCATTTGAAACTTATTAGTTATGGGACCACATATCTTTTTATTTATAACAATAATTTCTCTTAAAATACAGTATATACTCTAACCTCCTAGTATCTGTATTGTCCATATCATTGAATAATTGTTGTTATTTAGTAGATTGCTTTTAATTAATCTTTTTTTTCTCTAGCTCATTGGCCCATAGAAAGCAGTATCCTTGCTGAAATGCCTTTTTGCACTTTGTGGATCACTGAGTAATCAATTCAGTGTTCACTCAGACTTGATATCCAACATCCCTCAAAAACTTCTATGTATTCCCTTTCCTCAGTTTACAATTATCTGAGAAAAGCCTTTCTGGGAAAGGACTGGAGAAGTTCTCTGTTATTTACTTGGTATTCTATGGCAATGTCCTTCTTCAAGGGATCTGGTTTCTTTGTGGTTCATATGCTTTTTGCTTTTTGTTTTTTAAACAAATTAGCATGCATCTCCTGTAGTCCAATACAGTAAGATTCAGCCTTATTCATTCTCCTTCAATACTGTATAGTGCTTAGCTCACGGTTGGCGTTTTGTTATTCATCTTTAAGATAGAAAAAATGAAACGTTAACATTTAAAATTTGTCTTGGGGCGCCTGGGTGGCTCAGTCAGTTAAGCGTCTGACTTTGGCTCAGGTCATGGTCCCGCAGCCCCTGCGTGGGGCTCTGTGCTGACAACTCAGAGCCTGGAGCCTGCTTCAGATTCTGTGTCTTCCTCTCTCTGCTCCTCCCCCGCTCATGCTCTGCCTCTCTTTGTCTCTCAAAAATGAATAAATGTTGAAAAAAGTAAAAAATTAGGGGTGCCTGGGTGACTCAGTCACTTAAATGGCCAACTTCAACTCAGGTCATCATCTTGCGGTTTACAAGATTGAACTCTGCATTGGGATCTGTGCTGACAGCTCAGAGTTTGCAGCCTGCTTCAGATTCTGTGTTTCCGTCTCTCTCTCTCTGCCCCTCCCTGCTCACGCTCTCTCTGTCAAAAATAAATTCTTAAAAATTTTTAATTAAAAAAATTAAAAAATAAAACTTGTCTTAAAGACCTTGTCTATAAGGAATGTCACTCTTATAAGGAAAAGTTAATGCATAAATACAAATGACATAAATTTCACTTTATGATGTTGAATTTTATGAGTTGTTACATTAAATCAAGTTTTAGTTCTTTCTAATGACAGTCAAGAAAATGTACTTTGCATTTCCTGTTCTTCTTTCTGTGAACCCACTTGTGTTCTTCCTTTCTTCCTCATTTTTTTATTTTATAAATACATGAGCACCAAATATGCACTGACTATAGGCTAAGCATGGTGCTAGGCTTGAAGAACACTGGTAAGTCCTGGAATGTTGAAACACATCTGGACAAAAACATTCTTTCCCATACATTCAGCAGGTTGGCAATCAATTTCTGCAGCAGACACTTATACAAACAGAATCCTTGAATGGAATGGGGACCACATGTCAGAGACCAGTGATGCTTTAGATGAGATACATAAGGTTTAGCTATTTTGTTTTATATTATTGCATAATGCATGACAATTAACAACCAGCCAACAAAGAGAAATACACACACTAAACTGTGAGAAGAACATTTTATAAACAGCCTGCATACCTCTGTCTATATGCTTGAGTGCAGGCAAACACACCCAGAGGAGAATTCCATAATTACCAATGAACTGCATTCAAAGATGGATCCAGGAATGAGCCAATTAGAATTGCAGAAGAAAAACACATATAGAGAACACAAATATAGGAAATATTTTGCTTAAGTTTTCTCCTTTGTTTTGGCCAAATGAAGCAAACTAATAAATCCAACATGTATACTTCTTATTAATATAAAATTATGGGGGATTGCCCCATAAATTAATGGACAAGAAATATTTTAAATATTTTAACTTCATTTATTTTGAGAGAGAGAGAGAGAGAGAGAGAGAGAGAGAGAGAGAAAGTGCAAGTGGGGGAGGAGCAGAGAAAGAGTGAGAAAGAGAATCCCAAGCAGGCTCCACGCTGTCAGCACAGAGCTCAACATGGGGTTTGCTTGATCCCACAAACTGTGAGATCATGACCTGAGCTGAAACCAAGAGTCAGACGTTCAACCGAGTCACCCAGGTGCTCCAACAAGAAATATTTTAAAACTGTAATTTTGAATTGGCATTGTGATTGGCAGTATGGCAGTCCCCAAAAATGTTCATGTCCTAATCCTGAGAACCTTTAAATATGTTATATTACATGGCAAGTGAGACTTTGCAGATGTGATGAAATAAGGCCATGAAATAAGGATATTTACTGGATTATACACGTAGCCCGGATTTAATCAAAGCGGTTCTTAAAAACAGAATTTTCTCTGGTTGGAAGCAGCACAACAGACACTAAAGAGACGTGACAAAAGAAGGAATCAGAAGAGAATTAAATGTGAGAATGATTCAGCATGCTTTTGCTGGTTTTAAAATGCAGTAGCCACATACAAGACCTACGGAGAAGCTTCTAAAAACTAAGGGAAGCCCATGGCGACAGCCAGCAAAGGAGCAAGAACCTCAATCCTAATCTGCAAGAAACTGAATTCTCCTCCAACCTAAATGAGCTTGGAAGGAGCTTATTCCCAGAGTCTTCTGATAATAGCTCAGCTGGCCAACACCTTGATTTTGACCTTGTGAAACATGGAACAGAGAAACTAGTGTGATAATAGATTTGTGTTTTTTTAAGTTCCAACAATAGACATCAATTCATTAGTATTTCCAAGACACCTAGCTTGAAAGAGTTCCAAATATTCAACTTTCTGTCAATTTGGGGGGGGGGGTCTTATAATCTATTTATAGTACAGATAAAGGCTTATTGAACATCTATGTCCCTAGACAAGCTCATAAAGCTTTGATTTAACCTGTATCATGCTTTTAAGCGTAGCACTTGTATTTTAATCATGTCTATCCATTCTGTATACCATTATTTCTGTCAATAAATTCATACCAAGTCCAACACATCTTTTTCTCTTGAGAGCAACAGTTTTTCTGAAAAAGGCATTGGAGAGCATCGTGTGTGTTGGAAACCTGCTTGGGTAGTAACTCATGAATTCAAAAAGAATTTCACTAGAGGGTATACTCTCTCACTGTTCTGAATAGAACAATAAGGGGGTAATTACTTTTGCATAAGAAATTAATCCTTTGATAGTTTATTAATTAGATATTTATTAACAATCTATTGCATGCTAGGAGTTACCTTAAGGATTGTGGAAACAGAGATGTATTAAAGATCCTGTTCATGGTCTTTTCCTTCACAGAGGTTACAGTCCAGATGACAGACACATACAAAGAATAAAAATGTAGGAGAAGGAGTTTATTAGTCTCTTGGGATTGGTCATGGAAGCCTTCTCAGAAGAGATGGTTATTAAACTCAGACTGAAGGCTCATAGAGGAATGACGTATGGATAAAGAGGATTTGGGTTTGTTCCAGGTAGGATGTAACTCATGTTAAAGACAAGCAGGGGAGAGGGACTACAAGAAGCTCAATGTTTCTGGAGTGTAAGGGGAGGAAGTGAATGAGAAAAGAACGGATTAGTTACAAGATGCCAGACCATGAAGAGTCTTGTGTGCTATGCAAAAGTCTTGGTAGGAGTTTAGAAATGTATAAACTAAGTTCTTGTACATTTCTCTATCTCTTTGAAAGAGTCTTTATATACTCATGTATGCACATGTATACCTGTGTATATAATTGTATACATGTGTTAGTGTACAGAGTAGATGCACACTACATTTTTGAAGGGATGTTTGGGAAAAATAAAGTCAGAAAGTAAGGAGAAAAAAGGAAGAGAACAGAGTTAAAAACTGAAACCTATTTTTGAAAGGAAGTTATAGTTCCTGAATCAAAGAAACAATTCAGGGAGAAATGGGATCAGAAGCAGATTTTGATTAGGTAGACCCAATATCAAAAAGAAATGATCCAAAGTGAATCATGGGAACTGGCTCTAAATTTATTGTTTCCTGACATAATGACAATAATGTATGCAGTTTGTATGTAATCTCAGGGAATGAAAATTGCTTGTGGCCATACTCAGTAAATTTATAAAGTATTAAGTGTTTATATTAGACTCATCTAATATCTTTTTTTTGGAATTTGGCATTAATATAAATGCTGTTCTATAGGAAACAATAGACATTGAAGTCAATAATCATTCTTTTCAAGCTGGTAGGCAACCACCTCATTTTTAAATATGGTAGAGTTTTATGACTTTGTCTGAATGTAAAGCTTGGCTCCAATTTATTTTAACACTTAAGTTAGATTTAGTATGCCAGAATATCAAACTATTGCTGAACAAAGTTAAAATGTCAGAATATGATGATTTATCTCATCTTACCTAAAAAAGCAAACTAAAAACAAAAATTATAGCCAGTCCAGACAGACACACTTATGTAAAATAACTTCCCTTCTTATCATTCCAAAAGCAATGATTTCTTAGTGGAAAACCTGTCATTCTCCTCCTTGGGGAGGGTTCTGTAAATGTGGTGGATTACCTCAGCCTAACATTCCTGGAAAACAAAGGAGTGTTTTATTCTCTGAAGAATAAAATCTGACTGCCTCCTTTTTAATCAAGCTCCAAAACAGCTAGAATTGAGTCAATGGGCAGAACAGACACAATTGACCTTGCTTCAGTGACTTCTATAATTTAATTTTAAAAGACAGTCCATGGAGAGGCTTTTTGGTTTTAAAATACAATGATTTTCACTTGGGCTATTTCCCCAATTTGGCTATTATAAATAATGCTGCTATAAACATCGGGGTGCATCACCCTTTTGAATTCGTATTTTTGTATTGTTTGGGTACTTAGTAGTGCAATTGCTGAATCACAGGGTAGTTCTATTTTTAACTTTTTTTTTCTTCCAAGGGTTTTATATAAAATCAAGTTAGTTAATACATGGTGTAGTATTAGTTTCAGGAGTAGAATTTAGTGATTCATCACTTACATATAACACCCAATGCTCATCACAATAAGTGCCCTCCTTAATACCCATCACCCATTTAGCCCATTCCCCCCACCCACCTCCCTCCAGCAACCCTCAGCTTGTTCTCCATATTTAAGAGTCCCTTATGATTTACCTCCCTCTCTATTTTTATCTTATTTTATTATTCCTTCCCTTCCCCTGTGTTCATCATTTTCTTTCTTAAATTCCACATATGAGTCAAATCACATGATATTTGTCTCACTGACTTATTTTGATTAGCATAATACACTCTAGCTCCATCCACATTGTTGCAAATGGCAAGATTTCATCTTTTGATGGCTGAGTAAAATTCCATTGTATATATTTATTCCACACTTTCTTTATTGATTCACCAGTCAAGGGGAAATTTGGGCTTTTTACATAATTTGGCTATTATTGATAATGCTGCTATAAACTTTGGGGTGCATATGCCCCTTTGAATTAGAATTCTTGTATCCTTTGGGTAAATGCCTAATAGTGCAATTGCTGGGTCATAGCATAGCTCTATTTTTAACTTTGTGAGGAGTCTCCATACTGTTTTCGAGAATAGCAGTACCAGTTTGCATTCCCACCAACAGTGCAAAAGGTTCCCCTTTCTTGAGGATTTTCCTCAAATGGGTCAATATGGTTACAGCAGAGTGACCAGTGGCAAAGATAGTAGAAGATGAGGTCAGAGAGGTAATGGAGAGGTCAGATCATGTAGATACTTTCTGGACTTTTAAAGACCTTTGCTTTGTCTGAGGGAAACAGGGATCCATGATTAGATATTGAGCAAAAAAGAGCCATGATCTAACTTATGCTTTCAAAGGATGTCCTTGAATTCGGTTTTTGTAATGAATTGCCAAGGGACAAAGATAGAAGGAGGGAAACTGGTTTGGAAGCCACTATAACTATTCATATGAAAAAATGATAATAGTTCAGACCCTAGCAATAGAAAAGGAAGTGGTAGGAAGTAGTTATGTTACATGTATTTTGTGGCTTATCCCAATAGGATTTCCTGATGTCTACTGAGCATGAGAGGAGGGGGCTCAAGGACTCAAGTTCTAGTCTAAGCACCTTGAAAGATGCTATTAACTAAAATGGGGAAGGCTGCAAATAGAATAGATATGGGGCAAAAAACCAAAAGTTTGGTTTTAGACATGTTGAGCGGGACATGTCCACTAAATATCCAAGTAGTGAGGGCAGATAGGTAGTTGTATTTGTGACTTTGGAATTCTAGAGTGAATTTTGGTCTAGAAATACAAATTTAGAAGCCTTCAGACTGTATGTGGCATTTAAAGACATGGGATAGAATGAGAGTCAGGAGTCAACATACATGAAGAAGAGAACAGACATTCAGTACTCCAGCATTAAGAGATTGGAATGATAAGGAGAGACTGACTCATGACTGAGAAAGAACAGCCAATAAGACCAAAGGGAGGCGGGGGACGGGGGGAAGTATGTTGGGAACTGGAAGTCAAGTGAAGGAAATTCTTTTTTAAAGAAAAATAGAATGACAACTGTGATAGGTCACAAAGTGAGAAATGCAAGTTGACTATACTTTTAGTAGTGTGGGAGATTATTGGTGACATGAGTAAAAGTAATTTCAGAGGATTAAGGACAGTGACAGCTTGACTTGAATGAGTTTAAGACAATGAGAGGTGAAGAGTGAAGATACTAAAAATAGATATTTTTTATACCTTTGTAGTACACTTTAATATTTGACCATATAAAATTTAAATCCAAGTTAGTTAACATACAGTATAATAATGGTTTCAGGAATAGAATTTGGTGGTTCATCACTTACATACAACACCCGTGCTCATCCCAACAAGTGCTCTCCTGAGTACCCATCGCCCATTTAGCCCATCCCCTCACCCAACACCTCTTCAAACAACCCTCAATTGTTCTCTGTATTTAAGAGTCTCATATGGCTTGCCTCCCTCTGTTTCTATCTTATTTTTCCTTCCCTTCCCCTATTTCATCTTTTTGTTTCTTAAATTTCACATATGAGTGAAATCATGATACTTATATTTCTCTGATTGATTTCACTTAACACAGTACATTCTAGCTCCATCCACATTGTTGCAAAAGGCAATATTTCATTATTTTTGATCACCAAGTAATATTCCATTGTGTATATTGATTCCACATTTTCTTTATCCATTCATCAGTGAATGGACATTGTGGCTTTTCCATAATTTGGCTACTGTTGATAGTGCTTCTACAAACATTGAGCTGCATGTGCCCCTTCAAATAACCATTTTTTAATCCTTTGGATAAATACCTACTGGTGAAATTGCTAGGTTGTAGGGTATCACTACTTTTAATATTTTTAAGAAACTCCATACTGTTTTCCAGAGTGACTGCATACTCACCAATAGTGCAAAAGGGTTCCCCTTTCTCTGCATCCTAGCCAACATCTGTTGTTTCCTGTGCTATTAATTTTAGCCATTCTGCCAGGTGTGAGGTGGTATCTCAGTGTGGTTTTGATTTGTATTTCCCTGATGATGACTGAAGTGAGCATCTTTTCATGTGTCATTAGCCATCTGGATGTCTTCTTTGGGAAAGTGTCTGTTCATGTATTTTGTTCATTTCTTCACTGGATTCTTTGTTTTTGGGGTGTTAGTTTGAGAAGTTCTTTATAGATTTCGGATACTAACCCTTCATCTGATAATGCAATTTGCAAGTATCTACTCCTATTCCATAGGTTGCTTTTCATTTTGTTGACTGTTTCCTTCACTGTGCAGAAGCTTTTAATCTTGATGAGGTTCCAGGAGTTCATTTTTGCTTTTGTTTCCCTTGTCTCTGGCGACATGTCTAGTAAGAAGGTGCTAAGACCAAGATCAAAGGAGTTGTTGCCCGTGTTCTCTGCTAGGAGTTTGATGGTTTCCTGTCTCATATTTAGGTCTTTCATCCATTTTGAATTTATTTTTGTGTATGGTATAGGAAAGTGGTTCATTTTCATTCTTCTGCATGTCACTGTCCAGTTTTCCCAACACCATTTTTTTGAAGAGACTCTTTTTTTCCATTGCATATTCTTTCCTGCTTTGTTGAAAATGAGTTACCATACAGTTGTGGGTCCATTTCTGGGTTCTCTATTCTGTTCCACTGATCTATGTGTCTGTTTTTGTGCCAGTACCATACTGTCTTGATAATTACAGCTTTGTAATGCAGCTTGCAGTCCAGGATTGTAATGCCTCCTGCTTTGCTTTGCTTTGCTGTTTCAACATGGCTTTGGCTACTCAAGGTCTTCTCTGATTCCATACAAATTTGAGAATTGTTTGTTCTAGCTCTGTGAAGAATGCTGGTGTTATTTTGATAGAGATTGAACTGAATATGTAGATTGCTTTGGGGAGTATTGACATTTTAACAATGTTGGTTCTTTTGACCTACGAGCATGGAATGTTTTTCCATTTCTTCGTGTCTTCTTCAATTTCTTTCATGAGTATTCTACAGTTTTCAGACGACTTCTTTACCTCTTATTTAGGTTTATTCTAAGGTGTCTTATGATATTTGGTACAATTGTAAATGGGATCAATTCCTCGCTTTCTCTTTCTGCTGCTTCATTATGGGTGTATAGAAATGCAACTGATTTCTGTGTATTGATTTTTATATCCTGTGACTTTGCTGAATTCATGTGTCAGGTCTAGCAGTTTTCTGGTCGAGTCTTCCAGGTTTTCCACAGAGAGGATCATGTCATCTGCAGAGACTGGAAGTTTGACCTTTTCCTTGCCATTTGGATGCTTTTTATTTCTTTTCGTTGTCTGATTGCTGAGGCTAGGACTTCCAGTAGTATGTTGAACAACATTGGTGCGTGGACATCCTGGTCATGTTCCTGACCGTAGGGGAAAGCTCTCAGTTTTTCCCCATTGAGGATGATATTAGCTGTGGGTCTTTCATATATGGCCTTTTTGGTGTTGAGGTATGTTCCTTGTATCCCTACTTTCTTGAGGGTTTTTATCAAGAAAAGATGCTGTATTTTATCAAATGCTTTTTCTGCATCTATTAAGAGGATCATGTGGTTCTTATCCTTTCTTTTATTAATGTGGTGTATCACGTTGATTGATTTGTGGACACTGAACTACCCCTGAAGCTCAGAAATAAATCCCACCTGATCATGGTGAATATTTCTTTTAATGTATTGCTGGATTTGATTTGCTAGTGTCTTGTTGATAATTTTTGTATCCATGTTCATCGGGGATATTGCTCTATAATTCTGTTTTAATGGGGTCTTTGTCTAGTTTTGGAATCAAGGTAATGCTGGCCTCTAAGAATGAGTTTGGAAGTTTTCCTTCCATTTCTATTTCTTGGAAGCGTTTCAAAAGAATAGGTATTCACTATTCTTTAAATGTTTGGTAGAATTCCCCTGGGAAGTCACCTGGCCCTGGACTCTTGTTTGTTGGGAGATTTTTGATTACTGATCCAATTTCGTTGCTGGTTATGGGTCTCTTAAATTTTTCTATTTCTTCCTGTTTCAGTTTTGGTTATGTGTTTCTTCCAGATTGCTCAATGTTGGTATATAATTGCTCATAATATTTTCTTACAATCGTGTGTATTTCTATGTTGTTGGTTGCGATCTCTCCTCTTTCCTTCATGATTTTATTTATTTGGTTCCTTTGTCTTTTCTTTATTTTTTTTTAATGTTTATTCAGTTTTGAGAGACAGACAGCATGAGAGCAGGAGGGACAGAGAGAGAGGGGAAACACAGAATTGGAAGCAGGCTCCAGGCTCTGAGCTGTCAGCACAGAGCCTGATGCTGGGCTCAGACTCACAAACCATGAGATCATGACCTGAGCTGAAGTCAGCCACTTAATGGACTGAGCCACCCAGGTGCCCCATCTTTTCATTTTGAAAAGTCTGGCTAGAGGCTTATCAATTTTGTTTAATTCTTTCAAAGAAACTGCTCCTAGTTTTATTGATGTGTTCCCCTGTGTTTTTGATTTCCGTATCTAATCTTTATTATTTTCCCCTTTTCTGCTGGTTTGGGGCTTTATTTGCTGTTTTTTTTTCCAGCTCCTTTAGGTGTAAGGTTAGGTTGTATACTTGAGATTTTTCTTGCCTCTTGATTAAGACCTGTATTGCAATATTCTTCTCTCTTATGACTGCCTTTGCTTCATCCCAAAGGTTTTAGACTACTGTTTTTTCATTTTCATATGCTCCCAAGTATTTTTTATTTATTCTTTAATATCCTGATTAACCCATTCATTCTTTACTATGATGTTCTTTAACCTCCATTTATTTGTGGTCTTTCCAAATTTTACCTTGTGGTTGATTTCAAGTTTCATAGCACTGAGGTCTGAAAATATGTATGGTATGATCTCAGTCTTTTGGTGCTCATTGAGGGCTGATTTGTGACCCATTATGTGATCTATTCTGGAGAGTGTTCCTTGTGCACTAGAAATAATATGTATTTTGCTGCTTTAGGATGAAATGCTCTGAATATATCTGTTCAGTTCATTTGGTACAGTGTGTCATTCAAAGCCATTGTTTCCTTGTTGATCTTCTGCTTAGATAATCTGTTCATTGTTGTAAGTGGGGTGTTAAATTCCCCTACTATTATTGTGTTATTAGCAATAAGTTTCTTCATGCTTGTTATTTTTTCTTTTAGTTTTTTTTAATGTTTGTTTATTTTTGAGAGAGAGGGAGGGGGGGAGGGGCAGGGAGAGAGGGAGACAGAATCTGAAGTAGGCTCCAGGCTCTGAGCTGACAGCACAGAGCCCAATGTGGGGCTCAAACCCATGAACCACAAGATCATGATCTGAGCTGAAGTTGGATGCTTAACCAGCGGAGCCACCCAGGTGCCCCCTCTTGATGCTTGTTATTAATTGATTTATATATTTGGCTTCTGTCAGGTTAGGGTCATAAATATTTTCAATTGTTATATATTCTTGTTGGATAGACCCTTTATTATGATATGCCTCTCTCTAATCTTATTACAGTCTTAGGTTCAAAACCTAGTTTGTCTAATAGAAGTATGGCTACTCCAGCTTTCTTTTGTAGTCCATTTTCATGATAAATGGTTCTCCATCCTCTCACTTTCAATCTGCAGGTGTCTTTGGATCTAAATGAGTCTCTTGTAGGCAGCATATGGGTCTTTTTATTTTTATCCGTTCTAATATCCTATATCTTTTGATTGGAACATTTAGTCCATTTATACTCAGCTTAATTATTGATAGATATGAATTTAGTGCCATTGTATTACCTGTATTACTTTACAGGTAGACAACCTGTAGATTGTCTCTGTTCCTTTATAGTCTTTGTTGTTTTGGTCTCTCTTTCCCACTCAAAGGGTCCCCTTTGATAATTCTTACAGAACTGGTTTAGTGTTCATGAACTCCTTTAGTTTTTGCCTATCTTGGATACTATTTATCTCTCTGTCTATTCTGAATGACAGCCTTGCTGGATAAAGGGTTCTTGGGGATTATCATTTAGCACATTGAATATATCATGCCACTCTTTTTTGTCCCACCAACTTTCTGGGGACAGGTCTTCTGCTAACCTTATGTGTCTACCCTTGTAGGCTAAGGACTTCTTGTCCCTAGCTGCTTTCAGAATTCTCTCTTTATCTTTGTATTTCATAAGTTTCACTATGATATGTTGTGGTGTTGACTTATTTTTGCTGATTTTGAAGGGAGTTCTCTGTGTCTTTTGGATTTTAATGCTTGTTTCCTTCCCCAAATTAGTGAAGTTCTCAGGTATAAATTGTTCAAATAAACCTTCTGCCCTCTTTTCCCGCTCTTCTTCTGGAACTCCCATGATGCAGATATTATTGTGCTTTATGGAATTACTGAGTTCCAAAATAGTATATTCATGATCTAATAGTTCTTGTTTCCTCTTCTTTTCAGCTTCATTATTTTCCATAATTTTGTTTTCTATATTACCTGTTCATTCCTCTGATTCTTCCATCCTCATGATTGCATCCAATTGGTTTTGCATCTTAGTTAACAGAATTTTTAAAATTTTGACCTGACTAGTTTTCAGGTCTTTTATCTCTGCCACAAGGTTTTCTCTGGTGTCCTGTGTGCTTTATTCAAGCCCAGCTAGTATTCTTATGACTGTTGTTCTAAATTTTTGTTCAGATATATTGTTTATATCTGTTTTAAACAAATCCCTGGCTGTGGTTTCTTCTTGATCTTTCTTTTGGGGAGAATTCCTCCATCTTGTCATTTTCTCTAGGTTTCTGTCTTTTTCATGTTATGAAAGGTGTTTTGTTTCCTGCTCTTGAGAGTAATGGTATATTATGAAGGGGCTATACACTGTCCAGGGCCTGGTGCTTCAAGACGTGTTTCTGGTGTATGCTGTGTGCACTCTGCTGTTGTGATTTGGCTGCTCTTTCCCCTAAGTCAGTCCTCTGCAGAGTTCCTCCTTTCAGTAAGGTGCATTTGGACCTTTAACTAGATATGCTTTGATTTGTTTGTTAAAACAAGCCTGATTAAAAAAAAAAAAAAACCTTATCCAAAAAAGGAGGAAAGGAGAAGTAACAACAACAAGAAAAAGCAAACAAAAAAAAACTATAATCCTGACTCCAAAGAAAAACAGGAAAAAAAAAGCCTGATCCAAAAAATGAGAAAAGAAAATGAAAAACAAACAAATGAACAAAAAACTGGAAGCCTAATTCCAATAAAGAAAAAAAGAAGAAGGCCTGGTCCTATTTCCACCAGAACTGAAGCTGACGCCTTGGGACACTCTGATCAGTAGACTTTTTGCATGCAGGGTGCCTTTCTTGGTCCTCTGTGGGGGAGGCCCACTGTGCTGGCTCACAGTCAGACTTGTCCTAGTAAAGGTGTCCCTGCCAAGCACGGGGGTGGGGGTGGGTGGGAGGGGTTTAGTGTAAGTGCCCCCAGCCTCCACTAGGGGTGCTGTGTCAACCGTTTCGGTGGACTGTGGGGAGCATGGTGTCACCCTGTTCTCTCTCACCCTGCTGTTCAGGGACTCCTCACAGAAAAGTGAACAACCTCACATCTTTTGTTCCACACTTCCATCAGATCCTTGCCCTCAACCTTTCTGTGCCCATGCCATCAACATGCCACCTACCAAAGCTCTCCTGTGTTTTATCTCTGGTGCGCAGATGGGATTCAAAACTCCAAATCTTAAAGAACTTAACAAGGTCCAGACCCACTGCCCTCCTCTAGGGGAGAACCTTGAAGTGCTGTGCCTGGTGTCATTCTGTCCCAGAAAGACAGCTGAATGCCCACATAGGTGCCTAGAGCTTATGTTGAAGCCCAATGGAAAGCTGCAACCAGATAATCTGCCTTCTGTGTGAGCCTCTGTCCCTTGCTATTGAATTGCCACTCAAGGGTGCCAGCTGGACCTTTGTCCTTGGAGAGGCAATATACCCTCTCCCAAATGCACTCCAGGAAGGGGAACGTTCTCTCACAGTGTAATCCAGGGGAACCCCACAACTCGCTGTCCACAGTCTCTTCCCAGAACTCCACCCTCCTTCTCCCCAGGGGCACAGCTTCCTGTTAGATTTACTCCGGTGAATGGCTGAATGGTGTGGACCTTCAAAACCTCGGAATCTGAACTCCACTGTTTGTAGTAACTTGTGATAGTTCCTCCCGATTCCCCATTCATTGGTTTTGGAGGAGTGACTTTCTTGTGCAAACCCAACCATCTACTCTCACTCCCCATCTCTCTTTTTCCTCTCCACGAAAAGAGCTCCCTCCATTCCACAATACCATGGCTTTTCTGTCCCTCAGTTCATATCTCTGCACCTGTGTCTGCTATGTTTTCTACCTCAAGATACATAGATTGTTCTCTTAATCCTCCAATTGATTTCCTAGGTGTTCAAAATTATTTGATGTTGCCCTACCTGTGTTCAAGGGATGAGGCAAGCCCAAGGTTCCCTTACTACTCTGCCATCTTAACTCCTCCTCCTCCTTTTTTTAATGTTTTGAGTAACATCCACACTGTTTTCCAGGGTGGCTGCATCAGTTTGCATTCCCACCAACAATGCAAGAGGGTTCCCCTTTCTCCATATCCTCGCCAATCCCTCATTTCTTGTGTTGTTGATTTTAGCCATTCTACCAGGTATGAGGTGATATTTCATTGTAGTTTTTATTTTTATTTCCCTGATGATCAGTGATGTTGAGAATCTTTTCACGTGTCTCTTGGCCATCTGTATGTCTTCTTTCGAAAAATGTCTATTCATGTTTTCTGCATATTTTTTAGTCATGAACTGATGAATGGATAAAGGAGGTGTGTGTGTGTGTGTGTGTAAAACATATATAAATGTTGCTACTTACAATGACATGGATGGAGCTAGAGAGTATTATACTAAGGGAAATAAGCCCATTAGAGAAAAACAAATACCATATGATTTCACTCATGTGGAATTTAAGAAACAAACAAATGAACAAAGGGAAATAAAAGAGAAAGAGTAAGGCAATCCAAGAAACAGACTCTTAACTATAAAGAATAAACTGATGGTTACTAGAGGGGAAGTGGGTTGGGAGATGCGTTAAATAGGTGATGGAGATTAAGGAGAGCACTTGTGTGTTTTTTTTAATCTTTTTTTTTTAAGTTTATTTTGAGAAAGAGAGAGAGCAGGGGAGGGGCAGAGAGAGAGGAGAGTGAGAGTCTCAAGCAGGCTCCATTGTGTCGGCATGGAACCTGACTTGGGGCTCAATCTCACCAACCATGAGAACCTGAGCCAAAATCCAGAGTCAGTCAGAAGTTTAACCAACTGAGCCATCCATGTGCCCCAAGGAGTGCACTTGTGATGAGCCCCAGGTTGTATGGAAGTGTTGAATCACTGTATTGTACACCTGACACTAATATTATACTGTATGTACAAACTTGGGGCGCCTGGATGGTTCAGTTCATTAAGTGTCTGACTTTAGCTCAGGTCATGATCTCATGGTCAGTTAGTTAGAGCCCTGCATTGGGCTCTGTGCTGACAGTTCAGAGCCTGGAGCCTGCTTTAGATTCTGTGTCTCCCCGCTCTCTCTGCCCACCCCCCCCCACCCCGCAGCCCACTCGCACTCTGTCTCTCTCTATATATATTTATATATAGTGATTTTTCTTTTCCAATACATCCCTTTGTATGCAGGAGGAGAATCTTCACCTGCTGTTGCTCTAACATTTTCTAAAGACAGTTCACCATCTTCGTGTAATCTCTGACATTAAGGGTGGATACTGATCAAAATTGGTAACCAGATTGCCCCATATTCAGCACCCCAGTCATCCCATGTAGTGTTCTCTTTCAGAAACATATCATTTATAAAAATGTATCTCTTTTTAAGTTCAGAATGAAGGGAAGTGAATAGAGAGAGAAACTAACAGGAAGAAGAGTTAGAGGGGTTTGGCTCGCAAAACTGTGGTATTCAAAGAAAGAGGGCTACTAGCTATCCTCTCCAGTAGACTATTTTTCTTATACCATGATGCCAACATGTTTTTGGGGTATTCTGCCTTTAAATTGGCATACTCATGGAAATGAAATGACATTTCCTTCTGAGTTTTTAACCATGCCCCATTCCCAAAATTGGGTATTTAGGTTCCTTTAAGTGAACTTGGAACTTCACTTCTCTGAGCTTCCATTTCTTTAACTGAAAAAAAAAAAAAAAAAACTGAAAAAAGAAATGGTTTATTTCTTCCAGCTCTATGAGTTTTGTCTAACTGCAGACCTTAAAACTGAGATCTTCAGGTACTGAACAAAAATTCTTAAGAAATGGATCAAACTTTATACTTTCCTTCCTTCCTAATGACTTATGTATCTACCACATGTCAGACTTTGTACCATCTCCTTTTTTTCTTCTGCTTTAAGTTTTATGCCACATACTTTAGGTTGTTAGGGATGCCATAGCAAAGCACCACTGAGTGGGTGGCATGAACAATGGACATTTATTTTGTTACTGTTGTGGAGGTTAAAAAGCTGAGATCAAGGTATTAGGAGTTGATTGCTTTTGAGGCCTCCCTCCTTGGCTTGTAGATGGCAATATTCTTCCAATGTCCTTTGTATATGTCTGTGTCCTAATTTTCTCAGACACAAGTCATAAAGACACAAATCATATTGGATGAGAGCCTATTCTGATCACCTAATTTAACTTAATTACCTCTTTAATCATGTTATCTCCAAATACAGTCACGTTATGAGATACTAAGAGTTGGAATTTCAACATATAAATTTTGGAAGGACACAATACAGCCCATAATACTACATATGGACTCTGTGCCTTGTCCTCTTTTTGCATATCGAAGTCTCTTAGCTGGGTGCATACTGAATACTGTTCGTAAAAATAGTTCAACTGTTACTCCTGAGAAAATTTGCATGAATATGATACACATAGGGACTTTTGTAGATGATACTGATAGCGGAATGCGTGTGTTTATAGAAGTATCTATGAAGGAGAAAGGTGGATATAAAAAGGAATACAAGGGGCAAAGATAAACTTTGTTCTTCCCTTATCCTCAGCCCTGATCAAGTGTTCTTGAGCCCATAATAAGAGAGTTTTTTAGGCAAACACTCATAAGACTAAGACAAATTCATCTTTTTTATTTAAGCTATGAAGATAAAAATGCAACATTTTCTTAGAGAAATAGTGTTTCTTCTTCATAGCTTCCCCTGACACCTGATCTGACCACTCTGTCACAGATCACAGGGCAGCTTTGGTGTTTTGGGGCTTAGTATAGCCCCAGCAGCAAATTGCCATCCATCACTCTGATGGAGAAAGGGAACAGAATGAAGAGGCAATATTGAAGCTGCTGGATGAGGATACCACAGTGGAAGAAAATGGAAACCATCTGAAATTGCAGGCAGCCTATAAGAGGATGGAATTGAAGTCATTCTTTCCAAAGATGCTAACGTCTACTAAGAAACATGGAATGCTTGGAATTTATGTAAAAGAAACATCATCTATACCCCCAACTGGTGAAGCGATGACCATTTGGGTCACATTTGTTAACAATTGCTTGCTTCAACCATTTTTTTCTCCTTTTTTTTCACATTGAATTTTAGGTAAAAGATCTGTCACTTCCAAATTCTATGGAGCTACAAGCAAATAGTGCCTTTGGAGAATTCAACTTACCCTCTCATTCAGTGTTTTCTTTCAGTCATTTATTACATGTGAATAAATTGAATCTTAGTATATGGTAGACTGCTTCCTCGTTTTCAAAAATTATAGATAGCTTTAATGTTAATAGCTTCCTTTAGAAGGGGGACAGATATTTAGGTATTTGGGATGTTCTAGAAACGATTCGCAAATTAATTAGTATCAAAGAAAAAGTCAAAGTTATTTCATTTCTAGTCATTGAAAATCAGCAGGAAATATGTATAAGCCGTAACATTTATCCTGACATCTGAACTATCAACTAAACAGCAGCAGATCAAGCTTCAAACATAGGATTCCAAGCTGGACTTCATGGTAGACAATCACCTTATGGTGTAGCAGATGCCTTTTTAGGCTATACACAGGTATTAAACCTCAAAGATGGACAATTTCATAAAGGAAATCTTGGGGGGGGGGAGAAATTTTACTAAGTCCCTATGTTAAATAGCCTAGAATGCCCTCAAATGAATATCAGATGAAGAATATCTTTTCTCCTACTTTCTTTTGTGTTCACTTGACACCAATAGAAAGTAAATCAAAGTAGCTAAATTAAATATAGACAAAGCTTGATGTAAGGTTTCATGTATTACAAATGCATTGAGTAGTATAATTTGAGAAACATGATGAGGGAAGGTATTTTCTATAAACAGTAGTGGGTGTCTGTTATTGGAGATGTCAATGAAAATCCCATTTTTCTAAGTAAGAAGAAAAAATGGGGAGCCAGTTCCTTCATATTTTATTCAAAAGAAAAGATGTGAAAGGAATTGACTGAATATACATAATCTGACTATAAAGTCCATCTGAAAAAAAGATTCAGATGTTTCTCAAGACATGAGTTTTTAAAGTAAGTGACTTCAGAAGTCAAAATATGAATTAGGGAGTTAGTTGTAAGAACTTTCCAAAATTGAATATATGACCAAGGATTTAGGATGTTTTAAAATTTGACAGCTAATTTGTATTAAAGTATGTTATGGATGCCAGACCCAAATAAGTAGAATAGATTTTAATGTTTCTTTTGAGTGAGATTCAGCACATTGGACAGGGAGACCAGTACTGTCTAGAAAGCTTTTATTTATATAATCAACTCTTTATTATGGAATAATAACTGGAGATATTGAACCATTAGGGTAGATTAAAGAATCATAGGAAAGAAAGTTATCTTGGTTAAAAGAAGTTTTTATTGGGAACAATAGAGTTTTGATTAGTGTATACTCAACTAACTGATGCTTTCTTAGACCATTATGGAGTACTATGAACACTAGAATTTTCCCAGGGTGGTTGTTTTTTTTTTTTTTTTTTTTTTTTTTTTTTTTTTTTTTTTTTTAGTGTGGTTCTTTCCACATTCATTGTTCTGAGAATACTCAAATTCTATAATCTGTAATTTTGTGTCCTTCAATTATGGATATTTTCTTTGATAATTTATTCGTTAAAATCTCTTTCTTTTAATTACTATTAGTTAGATGCTGATCCTATAATTTTTATATATTTTTTACTGCCATATTCCTCTTCTTTGCATTTTAATCCTACTTTCTGGGTGATCCTCATACCTTGTTTTTCTACATCTACATTTTACTTTTTTTTTTTTAAGCATTAGCTGTTTGACTTTAATTTCTAAGAATTCTTTCTTCTTTTGATTTTCCTCTTTTTGTAACATATGTTTTTATTTGAAGATTACAGCATCATCTTAACTATCTGAAGGTTTTAAGTATTTATTTGAATATCTATTTGCATTATCTCTATTGTCTCTGTTTCTTGTATTAGATTTGCTTGGTTTGCTTTGGCCTTTCTTTTCCTTTCTGGAAACTTTCCTTGAATATGTGTTGATATTTGTTTTGTACAAGAGTGTGGAACTGAAAGCTGACTGAAGTTCTGTGTGCATGGGTGTGACATGCCAAGTAGTGAGCCTCCTTTAGAACAACTGGATGAATTTCCGTGTCAGATGCAACAAACGTCGGTGTTTGTATATCAAGTTTCTAGCTCCTCTAACCTGTTGCTTAGGGGCTGTGAGCCTTACTGCTGGTGTTCAGGAAGCAGGTTTGACAAAAGGCTGGGGTCTCACTACTTAATATTCACACTTACACTTAATGTCTTCATCCTCATTCTGGAATCTCATGCTTTCCCTCTGTGCTTAGTGTTTCAGTCTCTGGAGCTTTGCTGACCCAGTTTCTCTGAAATAAATTCCTTCTTGTTCCTGGGATTGAAAAAGGGAGGCAGTCATCTGACGCTACAGGTTGGAGTTGTTATTAAGGGCCTAACAACTCCATATATAGGCTTTCAGACCCCAGGCTCCCAGTGAGTCTTGATTTTTGGCCTAAACATCATACTGTCTTTGCTCTTTGATTTTTATTTAAAAATGGTTACATACTGAGTCCTACTAATAGAACTTCCATATTTCACTGGTCCTATCACTAATGTGTCCTGTTCTCCACAAACTTCCACTCTCCTCAAACTTGTAAACCTGTCATCTCCTCATTTATCCTTAGTAGATGGCATCACTTTGGACCTCCAAGCCATCAAGTTTCCAATTCTTCCGACTTCATCGCATGAAAACTTTGTTCCTCCTTTCCCCATCTGGAAATACAGGGTCCTGGATTTCATCCTTTACTGCTTCCTCAGTACCCTCTTTTTATTATTTCTTCTTTTTCCTTTCACTTTTCTTTGCCCCATCTAATCAACATTTTAACATGCTTTAAGCCTCTGTCTTGGGGGAAAACTGACTTTTCTTGAGGGAAAACTTTCTGAATTTCACATTTCCCTCCAATCACTAACTTACTTTTCTCTTTACCATCACAGAACAGCTTCTTGAGTTTTCTACACTTGTTCTTTCCACTTCCTTACTTCTTATTTACACCGAAACCTATTGCAGTCTGATTTTATACTTATCACTCTATAGAAACTATCCTCATTGAAATAAAAAAAAAATTAAAAATGGCTTTTCTGTAGCCTAATACAGTGGACATTAACCCTTAGAGTATTTAACTATATTCAATTTTTAGCACTCTTGAGTAATCCTATATTCTGGAAACACTTTTCCTTTGGTTTTCATGATAACCCAGTATCAGTCAGGATGCGTTACCTTATGCTACAATATAAAACATCCTTTATATTCATAGCAGATTGAGTTGGGTTCTGATCTGCCTTGTCTTTACTCTTAGACACAAGCTGATAGAGCAGACATTATCTGGAACATGGCCAACTATTAAATCAAAGGGAAAGTGAGAACATGATAAATCGGATACTAGCCCTTTTAGCCTCATTTAGAAATTAACATATGCCACATCTGTTCACATTCCTTTGGCCAAACGTGTTGTGTGATCTCAATTATCTCCAAGGAAGCAGAGAAGTGCAAACTTACTAAGTGCTTACTGGAAGTAATTTGGGAAAAGCACTGAAGAGAACCATTACCACCTTTTTCCATAAAACTGCCCTAAATATTTATATCTAGGCAAGCAGTATAAACCAAAATACACAATAGTTGGAAGTGTCATTTTAGCCATTTTACCAACTGAATGAATCAATCATGATTAAGTAATAGCCACATATATTAGGAATAAATATGTTTAGAATACTGCATAAATTGTAATGAAATCTAAATACATACCTCCATTTGTTGTACTTCCACTAAGTACTTACTGTATGCTTGGCACAGTGACAAATGATGAAGAGTAAACAAAATATAATAGATATAGGGAAATGCTGCATAAATCCCGTAATTCTTGGTTTTGTTCCTTATTCATCAATGAATTGCAAAAAGTGAACTTATAAAAAGTGAACCTGAAAATACAGTTATTGTTGCCCACAAGATAGAAATTTGAGCATTAGCTGGAAATGGGAAGCTCCAGCCGGCAAGAGCAGAGAGCATTCCAATTGTAAAAATTCTTTAAAGTTCCTGTTTAAAAAAAAATCACAAGATTTTTCAAGTGCTTCTTGAGAACATGCTGAGATGGAAAGAAAGTTAGATGAAAGATAGTGACTGAGAGCAGACAGTAACTCAGAAGTCTAGTTATAAAATACTTTTTAAGGTGGAAAAACCATGCTAGCACTTCCAAAATCAGGCCAAATTCATTTTAGCTTATGCAGTTGTTTCCTACTGAGTCAGTGCACTATAGAAGGCAGAGACATCCAACACTTCTGTAATAGGTCAAAGAAAAGAATGTGTGACTGGAGGAAAGAGCGTGAGGCTCTTATAGCAAGGAGGGCTGCTCCAAGATCACCGCATGGAGACCTTACAGGGTGACTGTTTTTTATCTCAACTGTAGGAAAAATGTTATGACTCAATTTACATGGTTAGGAATTCATTTAAACAGGTCTGTCTTTGGTTACTTTTTGGAGGTCCATGATTATTTTAGTTGGATCTTTAGGACTACAGGTGCCCTTCAACTGGAGCACATTTGAAAAAGTGAAACATTGATATTTATTAAATAAAAAGGGTAACTTGAGTTGGAGGACACATATACCTCATGGGGCAAATGCAACTGTTATCAAGATGCTGTGTGATTTCAACAGGCTCTCCAGTCTGCTTTATCTGGGATTCTCTTAAAGGCTCACATAGGTGTTCGATATAGAAACAGCTAGTCAGCTGGGTAAAATAAGGAGAGTTCGGGCTGACTTCCTTTACCAAAGCCAGTCTCTGATCTCACATCTGTCCTTTATGCAGGAATATCCCTGGCTCTGTTTTTATATAGCTCTTCAGTAGACCATTAGGATTGACTCAGGGGAACCAGAGGAAAGTGGTACATGTCCCACCTAGACCTACTTCTTTGGTTATTCAGTTGTTGGGGAAAGTGTAAAGGCATGATCTCCTGTTGAGACTTGGCTCATGTTAAGTAGAAGAAAATATCCATATTAGGAGAGTAGTTGCAAAGTCCAAGTTAAATATGACACCCTTCCTCCCCTCAGGTTCCCATATGTGGATATGTGTGCTTAACAGAAGGACTAAAACATTTCTAGTTTCATTTGGCTTAATTTGGCACATGTGAACACAGTTTCTCTTCTTGGAGTGGTTGCTGCTCTCTGGCCAGGTTCCAATGATCTCACAGTAGAAATTTGCAACGTTAAATTTTATGTGTGTGAACTATTTGAGAGATTTAAAAATTTTTTTTATTTACTTTAAGAAAAAAATGACAACATGAAATAAAATACTAGCACTTCTATTAACAACTTGAACTGAATCATACACATAATATAGTAATATAGATGATATCAAATTTAAGCAAATACAGCCACTATCACAGTTTGCCCCAGATACTTTTTTGTATATGCAAGATGGCATTTCTGTAAGAGTGGACATTTAAAATGTGACTGGCCTTGCATTCTGTCTACAAACTGAATATTCAAATGAAGTGTATAGCCCCAAAATGTATTTCCAGTTGTTCAAGTAAACCCATGTTTACCATAATTCAATTCAGTAAACACACAGTACATACCTCAAGGTGCGCAGCTCAGGGGTTAAAAAGACGGACAGCTACTACTAATTTTGCCACCTTAAGCAAGTTATTTCACCTTCTGTGTCTCATTTTCCTCTTCTGTAAATAAGGATAATGTAACTACCCAGAGTTTCGGTGAGGATTAAATGATTTAACATATGTAAAAAAGTGCTTACAGCAAGGCTCGGCACCTAGTTAAGCCTCCATAAATTGTGGTTATTGCTGCTATTGGCCTATTCCAAACATTGCCCTAGGTGCTGTAAGACAAAGATGAATGAACAATAGTCCTTACCTCCAAGGTGTAGAAATCTAAGAGGTATGTAGTGAATTATAATTCAACTCAGGCTGCTATAAGGGCTCGAACAGAGACACAAAGTATAGTTGACAGTATAGGGGAAGGTGAGGCTGATGACAAGGGCTACATTTGATTTGAATCTTAAATGATGGGTAAGATTCTGACAGGAGAAAAAGGGAATCATCAAACATTCTAGTCAGAGGATACAAACAGGATATAAACTTACAAAGATAGATAGAATGTAGCATATAGTATCAATGTAACTGACAATTGTTTCCTTTGCCTGGTGGCAACCATGGCTAATCTATTTCAAAATCCTTTCCTGCTGATCCTGATTTGCCGGAGAGTTCTTAACATAAGGCTCAAGAAACAGCTACTTTTGACCATTTTGGTTTGAGTAACGAAATCTGTTTGCCCCCTCAAATATATGATAGCTTAGTGGTAGGAGTGAGTGTAGTAGTAGATAAATTGGGAAAAGTAAAAAAATAAATAATAATGACTACCATATATTGAGTATTCATTATGTGCATTCATATGTGCTAATTTAATTCTCACAACAAATATGTAAGGTAGGTATTCTTCTTTCTATTGTATATGTAAATAAACTGAGACAGAGGGTTAAGAACTATTTCCAAGTTCACTTAGCTAGAAAATGTTGCAGTTTGGGGTGCCTGGGTGGCTGTCATTTAAGTGACTGACTTCCGCTCAGGTCATGATCTCACAGTACATGGGTTCAACACCCACTTCGGGCTCTGTGCTGACAGCTTGGAGCCTGGAGCCTGCTTCAGATTCTGTGTCTCCCTCTCTCTCTCCCCTTCCCCTGCTCATGCTCTGTCTCTCTCTCAAAAATAAATAAACATTAAAAAAAAAAGAAAGAGAAAATGTTGGAGTTAGAGTTTAAAACCAGGGCTTTTAAAATTTTAAAGCTATATTCTTTTTTTTTTTTTTTCAACGTTTATTTATTTTTGGGACAGAGAGAGACAGAGCATGAACGGGGGAGGGTCAGAGAGAGAGGGAGACACAGAATCGGAAACAGGCTCCAGGCTCCGAGCCATCAGCCCAGAGCCTGACGCGGGGCTCGAACTCACGGACCGCGAGATCGTGACCTGGCTGAAGTCGGACGCTTAACCGACTGCGCCACCCAGGCGCCCCTAAAGCTATATTCTTAATCACTTTACAATATTGGATCTCTTTAAATAACGAGGAATTAAGCCAGCCTTTAATTTCATGTTAAATTTTTAAAAAGTCTATTCTGCTTATAGAGGGAAGCTACTGAATGCTTCTGAACAGAAGAATATCTTGATTGCATTTGTGCTCTAGGAACAAAACTCTGGTGGCAGGATTAAAAATATTGGAAGTAAGGATATTGGAAATGGAATGATCAATTTATTAGGAGAAAAATGGGGATATGAATGGAAGGGAGGTAATAGAATCAAATTATAGCTTCAAAGTGAAAGTCCTAGGGCTTGGATGCATGGAAAGAGGGACATTTATGAAATTTTACATGTGGCAACTTGACGATTGATATGGGCAGGAAGGCAATAAATTAAGTTTGAGATATTGGTAGAATATAGAGAAGGAAATTTTCTATCAGTTTGACTCTCCTTTTCTTTCTTTCTTTCTTTCTTTCTTTCTCTCTCTCTCTCTCTCTCTCTCTCTCTCTCTCTCTTTCTTTCTTTCATTCATTCATATAAATAAGGTTTAACATGGTTAGTTTTTGTTCTTATCAAAAAATAGTGGATACTGTGCTAATGAAACTCTAAATATCTTTAATCTACATCAAGAATGGGCACATTCCAGGGCTCCTGGGTGGGTCAGTTGGTTGAGCATCTGACTTCAGCTCAGGTCATGATCTCATGGTTTGTGAGTTTGAGCCCTGCTTCGGGCTTTGTGCTCACAGTCTGGAGCCTGCTTTGGATTCTCTACCTCCCTCTCTCTCTGCCCCTCCCTTGCTCTCATACTCTCTCTCAGAAACAAATAAACATTAAAAAGACTTAAAAAAATAATGAGCACATTCCTTAATAATATTAAACAATGTGTGTGTGTGTGTGTGTGTGTGTGTGTGTATGTGTGTGTGTGTGAGAGAGAGAGAGAGAGAGAAGGAGAGGGAGAGAGAGAAGGAGAGAATAGAGTTGTAGGACCTAATTTAAAAGGGCTGTTTGATATTAACAGATAAATTCTCCAAATTTCTCATTAAATCACTTCTTTATAAGCAACAAGGTAGATTTATTATGTCGTTGTCATTCTTCCATGGTAGAGAGTCCTTGCCCAGTCAGAAATAAAATCAGTGCCAGGGCTCTCAGCAGTCTGACCTACTTAGCTAGAATTTTTATTGGGTTTGTAGCTGAATTCTGCTGAGAAGGTGTTGGAATGGTAGCTCCTGAGGCAGACAGACAGTAGAATGCTTAGTGTTGTTGGAAAGCCCAGTCAGTGCAGGTTCCTGAAGTTTGGTTCCTCTCTTTCTTTAACCATATTGGAATCCCTTGAATTCAGTAGAGCATGGCAAAGTGTGAAGGGTGTTTATGTTTTTATACCAACTTTAAACAGCAATTACAGTTTGTATTATAGTGATGCCCAGAAATTTACCGTTCTAAATAGTATTTCCATACAGCTGGTAGATAATGCATGGATTGTCCCATAGAAATTTACTCTAGTAAAGTAGTCAACACAGATGAGGAAACATTAAGGAGAGAGCAATCATATACTAAAACCAAAAGCAGTATATAGACATGGAGATATCATCAGATTGTGAGGAAACAACACCCACCAATTCTTATACTGAACTTCAGGTGTGGTCATTAATAAACTTAATTTTTATATTAGAAATGCTGGAATTCCTAATAACTAAACATTTTTTTATTAAAACAATTAAAATCGTTTATAATTCAGTGAGAATGAAAAGTAATTTGTCTTTCTTACAGACAGCTGTTAAGCAGCCAGTGGACCTTAGTGTAAATTACTTACAAAAAGTTTGTCATGTTCACAGAGACTTAGGGCTCCTGGTAAGGAACACACTCACTGTTCTTAAGGAATTTAGAAAGTAAAAAGAGTCAAGGGAGATCTGTAATAACCATGAATGCTTTCAAAAAATTTTTTTAACGTTTATTCATTTTTGAGAGACAGAGTATGAGCGGGGAAGGGGTTAGAGAGAGAGGGAGACACAGAATCTGAAACAGGCTCCAGGCTCTGAGCTGTCAGCACAGAGCCTGACGCTGGGCTCGAACTCACGGACTGAGAGATCATGACCTCAACCAGAGTTGGACGCTCAACCGAGTGAGCCACCCTGGTGCCCCTGCATGCTTTTGTGTCGAACAGTAATTAAAGGGAGTTGAAGACCTAGAAGCAAATTGCTTATGTAGAGGTGATGCAAATATTTATTTGAAAAAAAAAATCTCCCCTGAAAACTTCAGGTCCTGATCTCCATGCTGAAAGGATTCAAGAAAGGAGTTCGTCATTCACCTCCTAAAGGAGCAAGGTTTCAAAATTGATTAGTGTTCTTAGTGCTATTGAATTTCCATATGATATCAGCATAACTTTAACTGAAGTATCATTAGTTTAGAAAACATAAGCAAATTAATGACTAAAGATTGAGTAAAATGTGGTTGCCAATAACTTTATGAACATCTGTCTTCAGAAGCACATGATTATCGGTTCAAAATTGCAGGGAAAAAGTGACAAATAATCGGGGTCTTGGCTGTAATTTTCATATTTGAGTTGGAAGCCAGCTTCCTCGGAAATCGGCTTGGTAGTTCCCTCTCCTTCCATGTCCTTGGCTCAAGGAGCAGTTGCTTGTCTCTGGAGTCCAGCTGTGAAGAATTTAAGGGAGCCCTCTCCAGGAGTGCCAGCCTCAGGAATGTTCTCCATGCACACTTCTCCCAGAAGCTTAATGTGGCAAAGCTCACCACGGGACCATCTTTTTATTTAGACTCTCCAACAAATGTAAAAATATTTGGCATGCTCTTTCCACCTTTGCTACTATTCATTTAGTCTTTGCCTCTGAAAAGTATTGCCAAGAGAAAAGTTTCCTGTGTTTATTTTATTTCTAGCATGACATCTTGCTTTGAAAACTTTGAGTATGTGTATAGGCCGAGAAAGAAAAAATTAGGCTCCACTTTTTCCCTCTTTGCATTAATACACAGTCTAAAGAGGAAATTCAAGATAAATAATGAAAGTCATAGCCTTAGAAAATCTGTAGAGTATATATGCTCGCCTGATGATAGATACTTCATTGCACTTTCAAAGATACCCTGATGGCAAATAACCTTGGAGGGAACCTTGGTAAAACATTAAAAAGCAAAACAAACAAACAAAACACTGAAACTGAAGTTTGAGTTCTTTATTCAGAAATTGGAAAGATTTGTATGCATTTTTTAAAATTGTTGTTTGGATAGACGGGGAGTAGCAAGAAGTGTTAGGGGCTTTTTGTTTGTTTTTAATTTTGGTACCCAAGAGGTTATATTCAATCATAGATAACAAAAGAAAGAAATAGGTCCTGAGGTTGAATGCTCTTACAATGATGAAGGATCTGGATATCTTGATGTGGAGTAGAGGGATGATATTATCAGGAGCGGACCTGTCCCTGGGGTTTGACATAGTAAGTATATCAGAAAGAGGCATTAGATAGAGAGAAATTTAAATTGGTCAGGAAAAGGCAATAAGAAGCCTTCCAGATACCACTCAGTTTGCCCCATGGTGACCAAGGAGCTCTACATAAAAGAAATGCCATGATCTCACTGATTGTAAAACCTACAGTTTTAGAAAACTAATGGATTTTAGTGAAAGAGAAATTCATAGCTGAAGAAAATGGCAACCATGATAAGATACTGAAAAGTCAGTTTTTCTACAGCAGGTAGCATGGACTCTGTAATGAACTAAATACTGGGAAATTTAATTTGAATTTTCCAAACTGCGTGCCCAGATATGTCTGACTGAAACATATTTTCAGAAAGCTATAAAGCAACCATATTTCTTGACGAGGACTGATAGTCTGCTTACACAAAGAACTTTTGTTATTATTTTTTAATCTGAAGGCTTCAAAGGATAATGATAGAATTCATTATCATATTACCATTTACTATTAGAATGAATTGGTGGTGGGAAAATGATTAATCTGAAAGTTCCATTGAGTCAAAAAGTTCATGTTTTCTACTTTTAATCTAGGATCGCTGTGTTTTCTTTATTGTTTTAAAGTTAAAAGAAATTTAGTTATATTTATAATAGAATATGCCAATATTTACAGCATTTGATATTGTATTTCAAATAATGAAAATATTACCAAATTGTATTTGTTTTGAAAAATACTTGCAACAATAAAATTCCAAGACAGCAAAATGATTCTGCTCACTTTCTGGATATCAAATCTGTGACCATATGACCATACCGAAAGATTTTGTCAATACAATAAGGAAAAAGAACAAAATGTAGCCTCAGAGAACTGATTAATTTAAAGGAGTAATGCCTGGTATTATCACAGAGAACCTGAAAAAGTACAAGACATGTTTGCCAAAAGAGTGCAGACCTAGAGAGGATTGTACAGGGCATGACACATGAAACCCCAATACCAGAAAGAAGATGTGGAGAAGGGGGTCCTGGATATAAACGCTAATTTTAGAAGGAGCAGGACAAGAACATTAAAGACAAGTATTGTCTACTTTGGAACTCTGTCTAGTTTGTGGTGTGCCTAGGTTAACATTACAGGAGCCAGAATAGACTGGATGTCCCAGCCTTCATTACCCCCATCATGGCTCCGTGAAGAGATTCAAAAGAAAGACAGTAATCCCTGCCCTTTTTTAGCTGCTGAAGTCATTCCCTGAGCCCTTAAAACTGTCAGACGTGGTGCTGAACCCTTACTTCTCAATTTCATCTATCTTCCCACTAGTCTAATTATTGTGAATGATATCTCCCACCTGACCACCCACCCTGTTTTTTGTTTTTTGCTTTTTTTGTTTTTGTTTTTTTAGCAGAAGATACTGAGACTCTTGGTTTAATGACTTCAAGTTTAAACAAAAAATAATAGAACAACTGGGGTTTAAACCTCAAGCTATCTGACTGGGAGGTTCTTGCTGTGTCCCAGTGCCTTGAGACACAGGATCTATCAGAGAAATGTCTGGAGAACTTGATGCTGTTTGGTCTCCAGGCTCTGAGCACAGCCCAGAGCAGCAGACCTCTCTCTCTAGCTGGGGCAGGAATTGAAGGAAAATTCAATTCCTCTAGTCACTGGGACTTCAATTCCTCTAGTCAGTCTCAGGCCCTTCTCTTCTGCTCTCTCTCATCAGACTCTAAGATGCAAATATCCTACTTCTGCTTCAAAAAGAGAAAATGGGAATTGGAAGGAGAACACAAGTCTTAAAGAGACAAGGGAATATATGCCCATGGAAGTTTCTCCATTTCCTCAGCCTGTCACTCACTGCCTAGCTCCCAGCATCAAAGGACAGGTAAGGAAAATCAGGGTTTGGAGGGACAAGGGCTCTTCACCCTCTGCTTTGTTCCATATATCCCCAAGTCGTCTTGAAATTCATTGTCTCTTTCTCTAGCTATGACATAGCCCTTTAAAGACAGATTGCTTGTTCTTGGAATTTGGCAGGGAAGAAGGCAAGACTTCATAACCAGGTGAATTAATTATTATATCCTGTAAGGATGTCTACACTGCAGTTCTAATTGTGGCGATTGCTGCTTATAAAGTAAGGTGATTTTTTTTTTTTAATTTTTTAAGTCAAGCTCCTGAAAATCCTCAGGGCAAAGAAAGTTTATAAATGACAGTAATTGGAATGAAGCTACTTCTAAAACTTGTCTTAACACAGAAGGATTTTTCTTTTCCTAGAGCATCCAGTGCTTTACCCCAGATAGATAAGATAGTAAATCCTCTTTGCTCACTTATTACTCTCCTGCCCTTATTACACACTGACTAACCTTTCCCTGGGGCCTTGGCACAAACCGAGTAGAGGCGGTGATGTGGAAGGATAAAAATTACTCAGACACTTGACAAAAGTTTCTAGCAGTTGGCAATACTCAGTCTGACCTTTATGTTGGATTTTGCCATCATTTTAATCACTTTACCATCACTTGCAGGAGAGAATGTGTCTTTAAAAGTGCCCTATTTAGGGATAGCTTCAGAGCCAGGGCTAAGTGTACATTCTCATTATTTTACATGTTGTCAAAGTAACCAATACAGTGAAATGACAGCATTTTGAAGAAGATAGGTTTGTGCAAAGCTCTTCGTTAATGTAGGAAGGCATTATATTGCAATTATTTATATTTGTTATACAAATGTGTTAATCTTTTTTGACATTTTTATGTATGCAGTAATAAATAGAATATATGGGAGGTTATTGCATCCAAAATTTTACTTTTAATTCCCTATCACTATTGGTCAAAGCTCTTGTAAATTTCCATTTTTTGCAAGAGTTTTCACCCAACAGTTTTTGGGGTATCTACTATAGTCTTCGTTTCTGTGTATTTGACTAATTATTTTACCATAGCTCCTTTGCAAAAGATTAATTCACACATAGCATGCTGAAAGAATGTTCAGTATACTTATCAATGGAAAGTAAGCTTAACTTTTTTTCTGTATGATGTCTAACACCCCCAAGGATAAAGCATTTGATTTTATATTATTACTGTTGTCATCCATTTTGTTTACTTTTTCATTTTTATGTTTTACAAAATATCAACCCTACAGAAAAGTTGCAAAAAAAGGAACTTTCAATCAAACTTATTAATTAACTTTCAGCCACTTGGGAGTTAATTGTAGACACCAAGAAAATCAGTCCAATACCTCACCATTTTTCTCCTAAAACAAGGACATCCTCCCATAAACTGCAATATAATTACCATAAGAAATTTTAACGTTGACATGAAGCTTTCATCTAATAAACACAGTATTTAAATTTCCTAAGTTACCCCAACAAAATTCTCTATAACTATTTGTATACCTCCTTCCAGGATTCAATGAAGAATCATGCATTGCATTTAGTTATCAAATTTCTTTATGCCTTTTTAATCTAAAATAGTCCCCAGCTGTTTTTTCTCTTATGGCATTAACACTTTTAAAGAGACCAAATTGTTGTTTTGCACAATATCCCTAAAATGACTATTTTCTCCTAAATAGATTCAGGTAGAATATATTTGGCAGGACAACAACAGTTGTGATGTTGTGTCACCACAGAGATTCATATCAGGAAGTACACGATATCAGTGTATTCTAGTTTGGGAAATTAAGTTTGATTATTTAGTTAAGGTGGTGTCTGTTGTATTTCTTCATTGTACAGGTATGCTTTTCTTTTGTGGTTAATGAGTACTCTGCAAGGTGATACTGAGACTGTATGAATATTTTGCTCTCCAATGATCTTTCCCTCAATGGCTTTGGTATCCATTAATACATATTCCTTAGATAAAGTATTACCCTGGTACCAGCAAAATGATGATTTTTCCAATTTTATAATTTCCTCTACATTTGTTTGTTGTCATTTTTCTGTAAAAAAGAACTTTTCATTCTCCCTCTCCCCAACACTTGAAATTATTATTTTTGGGTATCAGTATGAACTGATGGACTCCTTTTTTCCAGTGTATTGTAATTTATCCAACTCCTTATTTGTTATAATGCATGAGCTGTTCCAAATTTGACCAGTGGAAGCACTGCTAACCTCTGTTATCCATTACAATTTTCCTATTCATTTAACCTATTTATTAGAAATAAGCTTTGAAGATAATTCAAAAATAATTTTTAGTCTATTTACTTGTAGCAATACTTCAACTCCCTTATCACATTTATTTTTACTTGTGAAAAAAACTGTATAAAGGCTCAGCTTCAATGACATATGAAGAGTTTGGAAACTATCACTCCTATCTTCACAAGAAAAAAAGCTGAACATACTGAAAATCAGTGATTTTTGGACACAGCAGCAAACTGAGGTCTCAGGTCAAGCTGCTATCCCCAAACCATGCAAATTCAGACAGTCACAACAAAGATCTGCCTAATTGGAACAGAAGTCATAGAAGCCATAAACTTATAGCAACAGTTAACTGGTAATTTTAATTAATTGCTGGATGCTGAGTATGGACTAACATGAGAATGAGAAACTGCTAGGGCATAGAGACTTAGGGGGAGTCCCACACTTTCATGGTGTTTGCCTCCAGGGACCTCACCATCCTCCTAGTAAAAATGCAAGAAAGATCTCCTGTGCCTCTGGCAGGGGAAGAGAAAGGGTAAAATTTTAAAACTTACTGAGGGGCGCCTGGGTGGCTTAGTTTGTTGAGTGTCTGACTTCGGCTCAGGTCACGATCTCACAGTCTGTGGGTTCGAGCCCCACATCAGGCTCTGTACACATCAGGCTGACAGCTCAGAGCCTGGAGCCTACTTCAGATTCTATGTCTCCCTGTTTCTCTGCTCTTCCCCTGCTCGTGCTCTGTCTCTCAAAAAATAAGTGTAAATAAATAAATAAATAAATAAATAAATAAATAAAACTTATTGAGATCATTCACCACAACAAAGACCTCTTCTCCAGGGTATAAGACTTTACCAGAGCCTTAACCCCCTGGAGGAAGGGAATATATACAATTGTGGTGCCATCTTGTTTTACCTAAGAGGGCGAGTAAAGCTAAGAAATATTGGTGAAGGTTACAGCCCAGTGACATAGGCCCACTAAAAGACAGATTTTCTTGTAAGATTATAGAATGTTCTTCTTCCCTCCCCCCATTTTATTCTCCCTCCCCTGACGCACAGCAATAAGGCTCCAGTATAATAACAGTTAGTTAGAGCTGAAAGGGCTGCAAAACAGACTATCGCTGAGGAGGTGTTCTTAGGGAAGCTCAAAGTGATAGGGAAGACAAAAACAAAAGCAAGGAAGGTATTTGAAGCTATAGTATGTAGAGGCTAGTATGTAGAGGCTATACAAAATATTGAACACAGCCCAGTTTCTAGATAAATTAACATAAAACTTCACACTAAAGACCTGTTTACCTCAGTTCATATTACGTAATACATTATGTATGTTTGACATTCAACAGAAAGTATAAGCCATGCTAAATGGAAAAATATATATATAAACAGTGTCCTCTATTAATGAAGACATTTTTCTCCTCTACCTGAATTAAGATGAGATAGCCCAGAAAACTCCTGCTATGTTTGCGTTGTGAAATTGCATTGCGAATTGCAATATCTGAAATTGCATTGTGAATTGGAATATCTGATTTTTGCCTTAAAAAGTCAATATGGTGACTCATTTACCATAAAGAGAAACTTAATTATTGACTTAGTACTAGATCAAATAATATGTACAATTAAAGAAGTGCAATTAAAGAGTACAGTTATATCAACAGACAAAAACAAACAAACAAAACCCACAAACCTGCCTATTTTCCTTAGGAACAGAGAAACCAAAGTGAAATATTTGCATTAAAGAGACCTGCTGTTTTTATGGTCACATCTGCTAACCAGTCTGTATCCTTGGCTCACAGAGATCCCCATGACTGCTGAAAAAAGTGATTCTTTCAGAAACATTTCCCCTTCATGTACCCTAGCATATTTGAGCAGTCTGTGTTCCCAAAACCCGTGGTTAAAAAACACTCAACCTCATGCCTACGTTTCCTGAAAAGAAGATCAGTCCAGAGGTGATTCAGTAACACATGAAGCTTCCTCTCCAGACATAAATATGAAATACAAATCAGAAAACACTGGCATAAAAATGACAGAAACCTCATCACATTGAGTTGGGAAGTCAGTCTTATTATTAGTTAACAGAAGTGGAGTGTTCTTTGGCATTCAGTGGTGCCGACAAAGGGCTAGGTGCTGTAGAGAACACAGAATTAGACAAAGTTCTTGTCCAGGGGGCTCATAATCAAATTAGACAAACCAGACACCAACACAGTCCAGCAGTCTGGAGTGGGGAAATTTGGGTTTATACAGGGAACCTAAGGTTACTCTGTCCATTAGCTACTCAGTTTGCCTCCAACCTTGCTCTCTTGTGTTTCTCCCAAACACAAGAGAAAATCTTAACATTCTTTCTCATTATTTTCCTTTCAACATCACCTAAGAAGTCTCTTTTGCAAGAAAGGACAGTTGGGTTTTAATTGCCATGTGCCAGGATCTAGGATAAATTCCTTCTGTTCCTTCTGGAGAAGGAAGGGTAAAACTGTGAGGCCAGAGTCACTAGAAAGAGAAGTAAAGTTATGTAGGAGAACATTCCTTATGGAGGCCACATTTCTGCTGAGCCTGCAATACACATTCAGCCATTTTGTGATGGGTATATTCTTACCTTTAGTCTGTCACCAACAGCAAAGGTTGCACAAGCAACCTTGACAAGTGAGTAAACCTGCTTAGCACCAGGAAGTCTGGCTTTGAATTGTCAGGATTTTTTTTTTTTTTTTTTTTACATTAGATGTCTGGGTATACCAGTTAGCCATCAGTTGGAAAACTTTGGACTCATATGATATTTTCAATATGGGAATGACCCTGTTCACATGAGGTCTGGATTTAAAAAGCAATAGCATACATGTGAAAACTCAGGTCAAGTTTGGGCTAGATGATTTCCAATGTCCTCCACTAGCATTTATACTTACCTTCCTCACAGAACTTAGCCTTGTGTTGTGATCAGTACCTTTTTGCCTATAAACGCCCCTCCAGCATCTATACAGTACTTGACACATAGTTAGGTCCAATAAAAATTTGCAAATTAATAAATGCCATAAAGGATGTAAACCAGCTCTAATTTTGAAATCCCAAGGAAAACTCAAGTATGACAACTTGCAAAAATCTTCACATACTCTCCAAACCCCACTGAAGTTTTTTTTAACAGTCTAGGGGCCCTATAATTATATTTAAGCATATATAATGATTTCCATGGTTGATTAGTTAGAATCACAAGAGTGGCCCCTCCAAAACCTTCATGTACTCCATAGTTTTATGTATATATCATAAAGTATACATTACACATACAGAATTACATCACTCTTTTATTTTGTGCACATAGCACTACTAATATAAGTTGAACTCAGAATAGTAATATAACTGTTTTAAGGAAAACTTTTGTGAATTTAAAAGCCATGTGGTTTAAATAATAGTTTTGCTTCTTTAAAGTTTCTTGAAGACCTTGTAGATTTTTTTCTCTTTTTTAAAAACTTTATTTATTTAAAGTCATGTTAGTTAACATACAGTATAGTATTGGTTTTAGGAGTAGAACTCAGTGATTCATCACTTACATAGAGAAAGTAAGTTTCAAAAGTCATTGTGCAAGTATATAGTATGTTACACACTAGCTTCCAGCAAGAGAAATGGATTTATATCCAGACTGTCTTGGGGGTCCATCAGCTGGTGACAGAAGACCAGAAGAGGTATGCCGCAACTAGCATGTAGACATATTAGTCTTATAACTAAGCTAAACCCAACATTGCTGAAACCAGAATGAATTAAAGGACCTTCCACATAGATGTGGGTTATCTCTCCTCCATGTAAAACAGGGTTTGGGAAAAGTTTGGTTTTCTGAAAAAAAAGATTTTAAATTGCAAGAATGAAAATATTTCTTTGGTTCTCTGATAGGCCGAGAAGGTTGAGTTTTTGATTTAATCTTAAACCAGTTTCTCATCTCTAACATTATGGTTACAATCCATACAATCCAGCAGTTGCACTCTTGGGCATTTATTTATCCAGAAAAATAATGACTTATGTTCACACAAAATGACAAATGTTCTATATTAATGTTTACAGCAGACTTGTATTAACCAAAAACTAAGTAGCCTAGATGTTCTTCAATAGATGAATGGCTAAATAAACTCAGTGGTGTAATTATATCATGGTTTTTCTGTGTATCAATACTGTGTTCCATTCCCCACCCCCTGAGTATTCCATGATATAATTACACCACTGAGTTTATTTAGCCATTCATCTATTGAAGAACATCTAGGCTACTTAGTTTTTGGTTAATACAAGTCTGCTGTAAACATTAATATAGAACATTTGTCATTTTGTGTGAACATAAGTCATTATTTTTCTGGATAAATAAATGCCCAAGAGTGCAACTGCTGGATTGTATGGTAGGTATGTTTTTAGTTTTAGAAGAAACTGCCAAACTGTTTTCATTGTGACTGTACCATCTTGTATGCCTACCAGCAATATATGAGGAATCTGATTTCTCTGTATCCTTGACAAAATTTGGTGTTGGCACTGTTCTTTTAGTCTTTCTAATAGGTGTGTAGTGATATCTTATTGTGGTTTTAATTTGCATTTTCCTAAAGACTAATGATGTTGAATATTTTTATGTGCTTATTTCCCATCTCTACATCTTCAGCAAGTGTGTCTTTACCTCCTTTTCCCATGTTCTGTTTTTTTAATTGTTGAGTTTTGAAGTTCTTTATATATTGTGCATACTAGTCCTTTATCAGATATGTGATTTGCAAATATTTTCTCCTATTCTGTAGCTTGTCCTTTCCTTCTCTTCACAAGATCTTTCGCAGAACAAAAGTTGGCTTTGATGAGGTTCAATTTATTGTGTTTTCTTTTTATAAACTGTGATTTTGGTGTGAGGTGTAAGAACTGTATTAAATATTCAGAAACTCACATATTTAATTTTTGTGTGTGTGTGGTAAGAACACTTAAGATTTATTCTGTTGGCACATTTCAAATATGAAATACAGTATAATTAATAATACCTATCATGGTATACATTAGGTCACCAGAACATATTCATCTTTCATACTGAAATTTTGTATCTTTTGACTAACATCTCCCTTCTATCTTCATCCTCCAGGCCCTGGAAAACACCATTCTACTCTCTACCTTCAAGAGTTCAAATTTTTTAATTTTTAGATTCCACATGTAAGTGAAATCACACATATTTGTCTGCCTGGCTTATTTCACTTAACATAGTGCCTTCCAGGCTCATGCGCAAATAGTAGGATTTTCTTCTTTTTTAAGGCTGAATAATATTACATACATATACTACATTTTCTTTATCCATTCATCCATTTACAAACACAGGTTGTTTCTTGGCTATTGTGAATAGTGCTGCAATAAACATGGGAATGCAGATATCTCTTTGAGATTCTGATTTCATTTCTTCTGGATATATACCCAGAGTGGGATTATTGAATAATAAGGTAGCTCTATTTTTAATTTTTTGAATAACCTCTATACTGTTTTCTATAATTGCTATATCAGTTTTGATCCATCACTGTACCAGATTTCCCCTTTCTCCACATCCTTGCTAACACTTGTTTATTTTTTGTTATTTTAATAATTACCATCTTAACAGGTATGAAGTGATATGTCATTGTGGTTTTGGTTGACATTTCCCTGATAATTAGTGATACTGAGCACCTTTTTGTATACCCGGTGGCTGTTTGTGCTTTCTTTTGAGAAATGTCTATTCAGGTCCTTTGCCCATATTTTAATCAGGCTATCTTTTATTTTTGATTGAGTTGTAGGAGTTTTTAAATACATTTTAGATATTAATCTCTTATTAGATGTTTGGTTTTCAGATATTTTTTTCCATTCTATAGGTCGCTTTATCATTCCATTGATTGTTTCCTTTTTCTGTACAGAAGCTTTTTAGTTAGATGCAATCCCAGTTGTCTTTTTGTTTTTGTTGCTTGTGCTTTTGGGGGCGTATCTGAATCATTGCATAGACTGATGTCAAAAAACTTTTCTACTATGTTTTCTTCTAGTAGTTCTAAAGTATCAGGTCTTAAATTTAAATCTTGAATCCATTTTAAATTGATTTTTTGTATAAGGGGTAAGATAGGAGTCCAGTTTCATCGTTCTGCAGGTAGATATCCAGTTTTCCCAACATTTATTGACGGGATTATCCTTTTCCTTTTGGTGTTCTTGGCACTGTTGTTGAAGATCACTTGACCATATATATTTGGATCTATTTCTACCTTGTTTATTCTGTTCCATTGGTTAATGTATCTTTTTCTAGGCAGTACTGTACTGTTTTGATTACTGTAGCTTTATAATATATTTTAAAATCAGAAAGTATGATGCCCTAGCATTGATCTTTTTGTGTTAGATTGCTTTGGCTATTTGGGGTAATTTATAGTTACATATAAATCTTAGGATTTTTTTCTATTACTGTGAAAAATGCTGTTGGACTTTTTTTTTAAATTTTCATTTATTTTTTGAGAGAGAGAGAGTGCAAACAGAGGAGGGGCAGAGAGAGAGAGAGAGAGAGAGAGAGAGACAGAGAGACAGAGAGACAGAGAGACAGACAGAGGATCTGAAGCAGGCTCTGTGCTGTCAGGGCAGAGCCTGATGTAGGGCTTGAACTCACGAACCATGAGACCATGATCTGAGCTGAAGTTGGACATTTAACCAACTGAGCCACCCAGGCATCCTGTTGTTGGACTTTTGATAGAGATTATATTGTATCTGTAGATTACTTTGGGTAGTATGGATAGTTTTATAATATTAATTCTTCCAACTCATGAACAAAGGATATTTTCCCATTTCTTTGTATCTTCTTCAATTTCTTTCATCAACATTTTATAAATTTTAGTGTACATATCTATCACCTCTTTAGTTAAATTTACTCCTAAGTATGTTATTATTTTTTTGGTACTATTGTAAATGAGATTGTTTTCTTAACTTGGTTTTTAGATAGTTCATTGCTAGTGTATACAAATGCAATTGATTTTTGTATGCTGATTTTATATCCTGCAGCTTTACTGAATTTGTTTATTAGTTCAAATAGCTTTTTGGTCAGGTCCAGGGTTTTCTATATATAGGGTCATGTCATCTGCAAACAGAGACATTTTTACTTTCTTTCTTTCCAATTTGTATGCCTTTTATTTCTTTTTGTTGTCTAACTTCTTAGGTTAGGACTTCTAGTACTATGTTGAAAAGAGAGTGAGCACCATTGTCTTGTTCCTGATCTTAGAGGAAGAGAAAAAGCTTTCAACTTTTCATCACTAAATGAGATGTTAGCTGTAGGATTGATATATATGGCCTTTATTATGTTGAGGTACATTCTACCTATACCTAATTTGTTGAGAGTTTTTATCATGAAAGAATTTTAAATTTTGTCAAATTCTTTTCTGCATTTATTGAGATGATTATATAATTATTATCCTTTATTCAGTTAACACATTGGTTGATTTGCATATGTTAAAATATTCTTGTATTCCAGGGACAAATCCTACTAGATCGTGCTGTATGATTCTCTCAATGTGCTGTTGAATTTGGTTTGCTAGTATTTTGATAAGATTTTTGTGGTTGTGTTCATTAAGGATATTAGCCTGTGGTTTTCATTTGTTGTAGTGTCCTTGTCTGGATTTGGTATCAGGGTAATACTGCCTCATAAAATGCGTTTGGAAGTATTCCCTCTTCTTCAATATTTGGAAGAGTTTGAAATGGGTTGACGTTAATTCTTCTTTAAATGCTTGGTAAAATTCACCAGTGAAACCATCTGGTCCTGGGCTTCTTTTTGGGAGGTTTTGATTATTGATTCAATATTCAGTATTCTGTTCAGATATTCTATTTGTTTATGATTTAATCCTGGTAGGTTGTGTGTTTCTAGTAATTTATCTACTTCTTCTAGGTTACCTTATTTGTTGATAGTAGTCTCAAAATTCTTTTTATTTCTATTGTGTCAGTTGTAATGTCTTCTCTTTCATTTATAATTTTATTTACTTGAGTCACCTCTTTTATTTTCTTATTCATTCTAGCTAAAGGTTTGCAAATTTTGATTATATTTTTAAAAGCCCTCTTAGTTTCATTGATCTTTTCTATAATTTTCCTAGTCTCTATTTTATTTTTCTGCTCTAGTCTTTATTACTTCCTTCCTTCTGCTAATGTTAGTTTTTCTTTTTTTTAGTTCTATACAGTGGAAAGTGAGGTGTTTTATTTGAGATCTTTCTTTTTTCTTAAAGTAGGCCTTATCAGTATAAACTTACCTCTTAGAACTCCTTTTGCTGCATCCCCTAAGTTTTGGCATGTTGTGTTTCTACTTTCATTTGTCTCAGGTAGTTTCTTGTTCCTTTTTTGGTTTCTTTTTTGACTTATTGGTTATTCAGGAGTATGTTAATTTCCACACATTTGTGAAATTTTAATTTTCTCCTGTTATTTCTTTCTAGTTCCCTACATTGTGACCAGAAAAGCTACTTGACATAATTTCAGTTTTCTTTAATTTGTTAAGACTTATTTCTTGGCCTAACATGTCTATTCTAAAGAAAATATGTGCTTGAGAAGGATGTATTTTCTGTTGCTATTGGATGAAATATTTTGTATATGTCTGTTAGGTTAGTTTCATCTATAGTGTTATTCAAATCCTGTTTGCTCACTGATTATCTGTCTGGATGTTCTATCCATTTTTAAAAGTGAAGTATTAAAGTCCCCTATTTTATTTATTTCTGTCTATTTCTCTCTTTAGTTCTGTTGATATTTGCTTTATATATTTAGGTGCTCCAATATTATGTGCATCTATATAATTGTCATATCCTCTTTTTTTAATATGAAATTTATTGTCTAATTGGTTTCCATACAACACCCAGTGCTTATCTCAACAGGTGCCCTCCTCAATGCCCATCATCCACCCTCCCCAACCTCCCCACCCTCCCACCCCCCATAAACCCTCAGTTTATTCTCAGTTTTTACGAGTCTCTTATGGTTTGGCTCTCTCCCTCTCTAACTTTTTTTCCCCTTCCCTTCCCCCATGGTCTGCTCTTAAGTTTCTCAGGATCCACATAAGAGTGAAAACATATGGTATCGTCTTTCTCTGTATGACTTATTTCACTTAACATAACACTCTCCAATTCCATCCGCGTTGCTACAAAAGGCCATATTTCATTCTTTCTCATTGCCAAGTAGTATTCCATTGTGTATATAAACCACAATTTCTTTATACATTCGTCAGTTGATGGACATTTAAGCTCTTTCTATAATTTGGCTATTGTTGAAAGTGCTGCTATAAACATTGGGGTACAAGTGCCCCTATGCATCAGCACTCCTGTATCCCTTGAGTAAATTCCTAGCAGTGCTATTGCTGGGTCATAGGGTAGATCTATTTTTAATTTTTTGAGGAACCTCCACACTGTTTTCCAGAGTGGCTGCACCAGTTTGCCTTCCCACCAACAGTGCAAGAGGGTTCCCGTTTCTCCGCATCCTCTCCAGCATCTATATAGTCTCCTGATTTGTTCATTTTAGCCACTCTGACTGGCGTGAGGTGGTATCTCAGTGTGATTTTGATTTGCATTTCCCTGATGAGGAGTGACATTGAGTGAGCATCTTTTCATGTGCCTGTTGCCCATCTGGATGTCTTCTTTAGAGAAGTGTCTATTCATGTCATATCCTCTTGATGAAATTGAGTCTTTATTATTATATAATGACCTACTTTGTCTCTTATGACAGTTTTTTACTTAAAATATATTTTGTCTCATGTAAGTATAGCTACTCCTGTTCTCTTTTAATTATCATTCCCATGTAATAGCTTTTGTACCCCCATAATTCTCATTCTTTATGTGACCTTAGAGTTAAAGTAAGCTTTTTATATGTGGCATATAAAAGGGTCCTTTTCCTTTTAAATCCTTTTAAAGCCATTCCATGTCTTTTGATGGGAGATTTCAATTCATTTACATTCAAATTAATTCCTGATAGATAAACTTACTATTGATTTTTTGTTTAGTATTTCCTATTTTGTTGTTCCTGTTTTCCTTCTTCCTCTCTTGCAGTCTTCCTCTGTGATTATGATTTTTTGTAGTCATATTCTTTGATTCTTTAGTCTTCATTTTTTGTGTATCTACTACTTTTCTCTTTGTTCTGACCATGAGGCTTATAAAAAAAACAGTTATAACAGTCTATTTTAAGCTGATAACTTCATTCACATATAAAAACTACACTTTTACTCCTT
The DNA here is from genome assembly GCF_007474595.2 of Lynx canadensis. Classification (NCBI taxonomy): domain Eukaryota; kingdom Metazoa; phylum Chordata; class Mammalia; order Carnivora; family Felidae; genus Lynx; species Lynx canadensis. The sequence continues at coordinate 111,836,536 of NC_044311.2, forward strand.
CCTTCCTGCATTTCATGTTATTCATATCATTATCTATATCTTTTTATATCCATTAATAAATATTGTAGATATAGTTATTTTTAATACATTTATGTTTTTAGGTTGCTGATTAGCAGCCATTAATTTGCTTTTAAAATTTCTTGTAAGGCAGGTATAGTGGTGATGAACTCCCTCAAGAGGCAGGCTCTTTGTTGATTTTCACATCCTGGTTGCTGTAATTTTTCCTGCTCCTAGCTGCCCCTAGACTATTCAGACATGCTGAGCCAATCCCTTCTGTGTCTGGAGTGAGGTGAGAGATGAGTCTCTTGGATAGCATCCTGCATGGCTGGGAAATCCAAATGCTCATTATGTTCTCACTTACCCCTGTGGAAGAGATTGCAACCAAGAAGGTCTCTCTTGGTGCTGAGCTGTGCCACCTTAGGGGAGGGGTTTCATGGGTAAAGTGAAACTAATCTTCTTACCTTTGTCAATGCATCTTGGAGTTTTTGGTCTAGTAGAGTGCTGAGACCTCTCTACTAGACTCCCAGGATTCCACAAAGGTATTCTCATCTGTGGTTAGTTATTACAATCAGTTTTTCTGGTTGGGGGAGATGGAGATGATGGCTGAAAAGTCCTATTCTGCCATCTTGTGATATCACTTTACAAATTTGGAAAATGTTACCATTATTTCTTCAATGCTATTCAGTCTTGCTCTCTTTTTCCTCTCCTTGGAGTATCCTGATGATACAAATGTTAGATCCTTTGTTATTGTCCCACAGGTTTAAGAGGGTATGCACCTTTTCTTTTTAGTTTACATTTTCTGTGTTGTCCATAATTGGTGAATTCTACTGATGAGTCCCCAAGTTACCTGATTTTATCCTCTGGACATTTTCATATTATGTTCTGAGATTCTGGATCTTATTATATTTTCTGTTTTAGCTAGCTTTTTGGACACCACTTTGATAGAGGAAAGGAGGATTGTACTTCATTATTGCCAGATGGAGGTAAAAGTACATGTTCCCCTCTTGGCTTCTGTTGACACTTTGGAGGGAGGGCACTGCTTATTACTGCTGGTTTGATTGCGAGTTCTGGCTCTCCATATGGTCTCCACTGACACAGATGTGAGGTGGACTTACTATTCTGGGTGATAGCAAAAGTCCTATTCTTTACCAGGCCTTATCTGATACTGCCCTAACAGGTATGGGGAAAGGTATCTCATTACTATTAAGTGTGGAAATATAAGCTTCCCACTCAGCCTTTGATATCATGGTTATGGGTAAAACCATAGTTTTTCTGTGGTGTTTGTCTACAATAAAATGGTTATTGTCTGTCAGGCTACTTTGTCCCTTCCCTAGTCCTTTGGCTTGACAGACTTTTATCAGAATTTTTTTTTTTTTTTTGGTCTGTGTTCAGCAGCATTTCTAGGTTCTGACTTCTTTAGCTCCAAGTCCAGGATATATGTGATGAAAAGAAAATCCAGGAAATTCACTTGTATATTGTTCCTTCTGTGTTGAAGTCCCACATCTTTTTCTCTTCACCTTTCAGAGTCTTCTTATGTTGTTTTGCACATAATGTCCAAGGATTATAGTTTTGCTTAGTGGGAGGAATCAGAAAAAAATATACCTACTCCATCTTTCTGGAACTGGAAGTTCTGCTGTTTCATTTCAAAATGAGGCATGAAGCGGTAGTTAGCCTGAGTTGGTGCTTGAGACAGTAGCAAATTGACTTCAGAAATACAAAAAATGTGGGTCTCTCCAAAGTGGGCCAACTCTCTTCTCAATCTATTCTCAGTAGGCAGTTATTTTGTTACAAACAGGAAATTTTATGGTGAGGATGGGGGTAGGTGTGTGGCCGTTGTGGGGGAAGAAGTATGTCTTTTGCCTCTTTGTGGCTTATTCAATGTCTACTACTGCTATAGGTGGTCTAGTGTAATGGCTAAAGTCAAGGCTCTGAAGTCAGACTGCATGGATTCAAAGTCTGGTTTAATCACAAGATAGATTATATGAACTTGGTGAGTTTCCTAACTTCTCTAAGTTTCTCAACTGTAAATAGAGATAATAGTGATATCTCTCTCACCAGACTGTATGGGAATAAATGGGATACAGTAAGTGTGCAGCAAACAATAGTTTTTTATTAATGTAATATCCAGATATGCTGTGTATAATTAATATAAAAACATTAATAAGCGCTTGTTGAATATATCTTGTCTCTTTTCCATTATTCCTTGGTTTTAAGCATTGCCTTGTAATGTTTTGAAACCTTGTTTGGTATTTCTTCTAACAGAGAACTCACATAATCTTGGATGGTGATGACTCTTGCACTCTGTCACCATATTCTAATGTGTTATTTTGGCCAACACATTCCAGCTGGATGGTGGGTAGTGAAAACAAATTCAGTTGGTTTCCTAAAAGACAAAGACTTTGTCAGAGAGGAAACCCTTTTTACATAAAAATGAACAATTTCTGATAATTTAGGTAGTTCCAGACAGACGAGGCAAATTTTTATTCTTAGGATTTTTCAGAGGAGCTCTCTATACTACTCAGATTTATCTAATTTTCTCTCTTGCTTTAGCAGTATAGATGTGATTCTAAATATACCATGTAATTAGCTGTACATTTAGTTCAAAGTTTATTCTATTTGGTTTAAAAGGCACCAAATTCATTAAATACACATTGATTTAGAAGGAAGAAGAAAAAGAACTCAAATGAAAAATTATTTTTATTGTCAAAACCTGAGTTCTCTTTCGGTGATTCACTAACACCCAAGGCAGGCAAGAGGCAGGTATCTTTTATGTTCTAGGCGTACTGATGACATGAATCATAGTGGGAACAAAATACAACGTTTTTAAAGGTTCTGGCTGGTTTAGAAAACAAGAAATCAGTTTTCAATATCAAGTTTTAAAAATGTTCATTTGCAAGTCTTTCTATTTCTTCTTGCCCCCTTGGTTTTGAATTAAATCTATTTGTTGAAATGACAGGTTTTCAGAATACTCTCGTTACCATTACACTTTCTACTTATATACTTCCAATACATTGGTGTCTCATTTTATCCTTGATTAGTTTCCAGAAGACTAGGTAACTTTTCTTCACATATACACTGAAAATAAGGTAAGACTCATTCCAAGTTGTGCTATTTTGATCAAAGCAATATTCTGGTCAAGTAGTAATGGACAAGAAAAATAATTAATAACATACCATAAGTTGCCCTGATAAGGCAAAGCAAGAAGTGACTGTGGGCTAGGTTAAGCAAGCACCTGCTGATAGTACTGTAAATAGAGAAAGAAAAACCATTGACATTTTTAGGATGTTAATTTTTAATGTTTTAATTTTACTCTTTTTTAAATTTCAATATTATCAAAGAAGTGATATCATGTTTCTAAGTACAGGAAAATATTAACCTGTACTTTATATTATTCCTGCTAAGGGACTCAATATAATTTGAAGGGCCTGTGTATTATAAATATTAAGGCCTAGATGCTACTTCTCTAGAATAGTTTTTGATCTATTACATAAAATATTAATATATTATTTATGTAGAAGTGAAACTTGGACATTAGAAAAATGTTTTTTAAAATATGAATGTATTAATAAAATAAAGGTAAATTATAATCCCTTAACCAAGTGATAACCAAAGTTAGTGTTTTATAGTATATCCTTCCATTTATTTTTCTGATGTTATATCTATATCTATATCTATATCTGTATCTATATCCATCTATATCTACATACATATATATGTAACCAAAAAAATATAATAATATAATAAATGTTTAATATAATATATATATAATATATAATATATAATATATATTATATAATTATTTTTAACAAAATGAGATAATACTGTAAATTATTCTATAGTTTAATTTTTATTTATTTTTTAAATTTAATTTTATTTTAATTCCAGTGTAGTTAACACGCAGTGTTATATTAGTTTCAGGTGTAAAATATAGTGATTCAGTTGTTCCATATGTTATTTGATGCTTATCAAGATAAATGTATATCATTAATCCCCTTGCCCTATTTCATCCATTCCCTACCCACCTTTCCTCTGGTAACCCTCTGTTTGTTCTCCTTATTAACAGTGTGTTTTTGATTTGTCTCTGTCTTTCTTTTTTTCTTTTCTTTGTTTTGCTTCTAAAATTCCACATATGAGTGGTACTATGTCATGTTTGTCTTTCTCTGACTGACTTAGTTTACTTAGCATTATATTCTTTTGATACATCCATATTGTTGCAAATGGCAAGATTTCATTCTTTTTATGGCTGAATAATATTTCGTTGTATATATGGCACATTTTTATCCACTCATCTATCAACGGACACTTGGGTTGTTTCCATAGTTGGCTATTGTAATAATGCTGAAATAAACATAGGGTGCATGTATCCCTTTGTGTGTGCATTTTTTAATTTTTTGGGGTAAATAGTAGTGTGGTTCCTGGATCATAGAATAGTTCTATTTTTAACTTTATGAGGAAGCTCCATACTGTTTTTTCCACAGTGGCTGCACCAGTCTGCATTCCTACCAACAATGCAAGAAGTTTCCCTTTTCTCCACATCCTTACCAACACCTATTGTTTTTTCTGCTTCTTATTTTAGCCATTCTGAAAAGTGTGAGGTGATACCTCATTGTAGTTTTGATTTATATTTTCCTGATGATCAGTGATGTTGAACAACTTTCATGTGCTGTTGGCCATCTGTATGCCTTTGGAGAAATGTTTGTTCGTGTCTTCTGCCCACTTTTAAATTGGATTACTTGTTTTTCTGGTGTTGAGTTGTATAAGTTCTTTATATATTTTGAATACCAATCTTTTATTGAATATGTCATTTGCAAATGCCTTCTCTCATTCCATAGGTTGCCTTTTAGTTTTGTTGATTGTTTCCTCTGCTATGCAGAAGCTTTTTATTTTGATGTCTCTATAGTTTATTTTAGTGTCCCTTGCCTCAGCATACATCTAGAAAAAAAGTTGCTACAGCCAATGTCAGAGAAGTTACTGCCTGTGCTGTCTTCTAGGATTTTTATGGTTTCAGGTCTCACATTTAGGTCTTTCATACATTTTGAGTTTATTTTTGTGTTTTGTGTAAGAAAGTGGTCCAGTTTCTTCCTTTTGCATGTAGATGTCCAGTTTTCCAAAAATCATTTATTGAAGAGACTGTCTTTTTCCATTGCATATTCTTACTTCCTTTGTTGAAGATTGACCATATATCTGTGGATTTATTTCTGGGCTTTCTATTCTGCTCTATTGATCTATGTGTCTATTTTTTTGTGCCAGTACCATACTATGTTGATCACTAAAGCTTTATAATATAACTTGAAGTCTGGAATTGGATGCCTCTCCAGTTTTGTTTTATTTATTCAAGATTGCTTTGGCTATTTGGGGTCTTTTGTGGTTCCATATAAATTTTAGGATTGTTTGTGAAACCATCCTGTGAAAAATGCTATTGGTATTTTGATAGGGATTGCATTGAATGTGTAGATTGCTTTGTGTAGTATAGCCATTTTAACAGTATTTGTTCTTCTAATCCATGAGCATGGAATGTCTTTCCATTTCTTTCTGCCATCTTTAATTTCTTTCATGAAGGTTTTATAGTTTTTAGAATATATGTCTTTCACCCCTTTGGTTAAGTTTATTCCTAGATATTTTATTATTTTTGGTATAATTGAAAATGGGATTGTTTTCTTAATTTCTTTTTCTGATGCTTCATTATTAGTGTATTGAAATGCAATGGGTTTCTGTGTATTGATTTTGTATCCTGCAACTTTACTGAATTCATTTATCAGTTGTAGTAGTTTTTTGGTGGAGTCTTTAGGGTTTTCTATATATCGTATCATATCATCTGCAAGTAATGAAAATTTTACTTCTTTCTTATCAATTTGGGTGCCTTTTATTTTGTTGTTATTGTTGTTGTCTGATTGCTATGGCTAGGACTTCCAGTACTAAGTTGAATAAAAGTGGTGAGACTGGACATCTTTTTCTTGTTCCTGATCTTAGGAGAAAAGTTCTCAGTTTTTCACCATTGAGTATATTAGCTGTGTTTTTTCATGTATGGCTTTATTATGTTGAAGTATGTACCTTCTAAACCTACTTTTTTGAGAATTTTTATCATGAATGGATGTTATACTTTGTCAAATGCTTTTTCTCCATCTTTTGAAGTGATGATATGATTTTTATCCTTTCTCTTACTGATGTGATGTATCATATTGATTGATTTGTAAATATTAACCCACATTTGCATCCGAGTAATAGGTGCCACCTGATCATGGTATTGGTTTTATTTTTTTTATGTTTTCTTGAATTCAGTTTGCTACCATTTTGTTGAGAATTTTTGGATGTATGTTCATCAGAGATGTTGGTCTGTAGTTCTCTTTTTTGTGGTATCTTTATCTGATTTTGGTAGCATACAATATTGGCCTCATAGAATTAATGTGAAAGTTTTCCTTCCTCTTCTATTTTTTGGAATAGTTTGAGAAGAATACGTATTAACTCTTTTAAATGTTTGGTAGAATTTGCCTGTGAGGCTGTCTGGTCCTGGACTTTTGTTTGTTAGGACTTTTTTGATTACCGATTCAATTTCATTGCTGGTAATCAGTCTGTTCAAATTTTCTATTTCTTCCTGCTTCATTTTGTTAGGTTATATGTTTCTAGGAATTTATCCATTTCTTTGAGATTGCCCAATTTGTTGGCATATAATTTTTCATAATATTCTCTCACAGTCATTTGTATTTTTGTGTTATCAGTTGTTATTTCTCCTCTTTCATTTGTGATTTTGTTTATTTTAGTTCTTTCTCTCTCTGTCTCTTTGATGAGTCTGGTAGAGGTTTATTAATTTTGTTGGCCTTTTCCAAAAGCCAGCTCCTGGGCTCATTCATCTGTTCTATTGTTTTTGTTTGTTTGTTTGTTTTGTTTTGTTTTGTTTTAAGTTTTTATATCACTTATTTCTGGTCTAATATTTACAACTGGTTTTTGAGTTTGGTTCTTCTTTTTCTAGCTTCTTTAGATATAAGGTTAGATTGTTTATTTGAGGTTTTTCTTGCTTTTTGAGTAGGCCTATATTACTATAAATTTCTCCCTTAAAACAACTTTGACTGTATTGCAAAGATTCAGAACCATTGTAGTTTCATTTTCATTTCTCTCCATGTGCTTTTTGATTTCTTCTTTGATTTCTTGGTTGACCCGCTCATTGTTTACTAGCATGTTATGTAACCTCATGTGCTGTTTTTAAAATTTTTTATGGTTGATTTCTAGTTTCATAGTGTTGTGGTAAAAAAAAGATGCATGATATGACTTCAGCATTTTTTAATTTGTTGACTTGTTTCATGGTCTATGTGACTTATTCTGGAGAATGTTCCATCTGCACTTGAAAAGAATGTTTATTCTGATGTTTTAGGGTAGAATTTTCTGAATACACTGTTAAATCTATCTAGTCCAGTGTGTTATTCAAAGCCACTGTTTCCTTGTTGATTTTTTGGTTTGGATGATCTGTCCATTGATGTAAGCAGGATGTTAAAGTCCCCTACAATTATTATATTACAGTTGATTAGTTCCTTTATGTTAGCATTAACTGTTTTATGTATTGGGGTGATTCCATGTTGAATGCATAAATATTTACAATTGTTATATATTATTAAAGTGTCTCCTTTATTATTACATAATGCCCTTCTTTTTCTCTTGTTACAGTCTTTGTTTTAAAGTCTATTTTATCCCATCCCATTGATTTGCTGCTCTGGTTTTTCAGTTATATCAGCAGTTATACACATGGGAAAGAACAATTTTAGGCCATTATAAATGGAGATGGAGTAACCATTTCATCTATTCCGCAGAGTCCAGACATTGTTTCCATGTCTCAATAAACCATGTAAGCAGAATCCAATCAAGGTGCTTATGGTGAATTTCTATGTATATTTATTTTATAAAAATATTGATTAGGGACACTTGGGTGGCTCAGTCCATTGAGTGTCTGACTCTTGATTTTGGTTCAGGTCTTGATCCCTAGGTTGTGGGATTGAGCCCTGTGTCAGGCCCCATGCTGAGTGGTGAGCATGCTTAAGATTCTTTTTCTTTCCCTCTGCTGCTCTCCCCCACTTGTGCTCTCTCTCTCCCTCCCTCCTTCTCTCTCTCTTTCTCTCTCCATATATATATATATATTTTTTTTTTTCTCTCTCTCCCTTCTCCTTATGGGATCCCTATAACCTTTGATAGAGTTGCTGAGTTTCCTAAGTCTATTCTCATTGTATATATATTTTTTCTGTTACCTGTTCGGCTTGATTACTTTCCATCACTCTGACCTCCAGGTCACTAATTTGCTCCTCTGTTGCCTCTAGCCTGCTACTTATTCTCTTTAGTGTAATTTTAATTTTGTTTATTGTGTTCATCTCTGATTTGTTTTTTTTTTAACTCCCTTTGTAAAGGGCCTCACTGATGTCCTCTACTCTTCTCAAGTCCAGTGAATATCTTTGTGAGTATTACTTTAAATTCTCTATCAGGCATATTATTTATATGTGTTTCACTTTGGTATCTTGCTGTGGTTTTGTCCTGTTCTTTCATTTGGGACATATTCCTCCATCTCCTCATTTTTTTCTAACTCTCTGTGTCTGTTTCTGTGTGTTAAGAGGGTCTTCTATGTCTCTCTGGTCTGGAAAGTAATGGCCTTATGAAGAAAAGGTCATATAGTGCCCTGCAATGCAGTTTCCCCAGTTACCCAGAACCTGGCACTTCAGGAGATGTCTCCTATATGTGTTACATGTGCCCTGCTATTTTGTCCTGGCCAATCTTCCTTCATTTCAGTCATCTGCAGAGTCTCTCTTTGCCTTTATGGACAGGGTTTGGTCCCCAGCTGAGATGGGGCACCCAGTTTTAACAAGTTGTGGCTTGAGCCTTCACAGGGCCCCTTTTCTCACTGCTACCACCAAAATGCACAGGTTGGGAGATACACTGTTGACACTAGTCTTCTGAGGGAGGGAACCTGCAGCATGAGTAGGTAGGCTAAGGTAGGCATGACTGAGAAGGGTGGACCCACTGAAGAGCTGGGAAGCAGGGCTTGATGTAAGCAAGTTAGGTAGTGAACATGGGCACTGTGTGACTTCTATAGGTGACCATGTGTTTATCCTGAGGAGCAGGGGAGGGAGACGTCACCTGCCAGCTCCTTTGGTACTGGAGGAATCTCCCTCTGAGGTGAGTAAATAATTATCCCTCCAATATACACCAGGAGTTTTTCAAACTTCTGCTTCTGCCCTGTATCTCTGTGGGCTGTTTCTTGTGCTGCCTCTTTAAGGTAGGGGACTCCACTTCCTATCACACTCCAAACTCTCCTGGAACTGAGCCCACTGATTTTTAAAATTCCAGACTTTCAGTCATTTGGTTTCAAGAACTCACAAAATCCAGCCCCTCTCACTTTCAAACCCAAATATTATGGGGGTTCATGTTCCTCGTTTAGGGTTCCTGGTGTGATAATCTGCTTCTCATCCTTCTCCTTGCCTGCAACTCCCTTCCAACCACAGACAGCCACGGTCTGTTTCATTCCCCACATCTCCACCCTTCCTACCCTCTTCAGTGTGGCCTCTTCTCACCTTTTGTTGTGGACTTTGTTCTGACAGTCTCTGGTCATTTTCTGGGTTATTTCTGTTGATACGAGTGTTATCTAATTGTGTCCATAGGATGAGGTAAAGTTAGGGTCCTCCTACTCTTCCATCCTCCCAGCCTCTCTTCTGTAGCATAATTGTTTAATGAATAACAATAACCATTTAAATGTCAATGTATATATTTTTTATCATTTTTAATGGGTACAAAATATTTATCATAATTTAACAAAATATCAAATAATGGACAATTAAGTTTTCTGGGGAGCAAGGACTGTTAGAAAAATGAGATACTTATGCGTGCATCTTTATGTAACTCCTCTGTTATTTCCTTAGGATAAGTAAGCTACGGGGAATGGGATTGCTGGATCAAAGAGGAATCTTTTTTTCAATATAATTTATTGTCAGGTTAGCTAACATATGGTGTATACATTGTGCTCTTCATTTTGGGGGTAGATTTCCATGATTCATTGCTTACAGACAACACCCAGTGCTCATCCCAACAAGTGCCCTCCTCAATGCCCATCACCCATTTTCCCCTTGCCCCTGCCTCCCCCAATCAACCCTCAGTTTGTTTTCTGTATTTAAGAGCCTCTTATGGTTTGCCTCCCTCCCTCTCTGTTTGTAACTATTTTTTCCCCTCTCCTTCCCCCATGGTCTGTTAAGTTTCTGAAGTTCCACATATTTATCCAAAGGATACAAGAGTGCTGACTCATAGAGGCACATGTACCACAATGTTTATAGCAGTGCTTTCAGCAATAGCCAAATTATGGAAAGAGCCTAAATGTCCATCAACTGATGAATGGATAAAGAAGATGTGGTTTATATATACAAAGAGGAATCATTTTTAAAGTTATTGGCACATATTGAGAAATTGTTCCCCAGAGAGTTTGCATTTACTCATGCTTCCAACAAAAGTGTGCAAAGGTACCTGTTTCTTTATATGCTATAATTATGAAGTCATTATTCAGCTTTTTATTCCTTGCTAAACGGGTGAGCAGAAAAATAATAGGACATTGCTTTGGAGTGAAGTTTCTATTCTAAAATTATATTTATTCATTCACTATTTGATTATTGGTCTTAATAATTAAATCATGCAGCTCATGCTTGATTTCAAGGGCATATGTAGACCTACACATATCTTAAATATAGAAAAATTACTTTTTTCTAGTCTCCCAAATTCTTTCAAATTCAAAATATCCAATAGACTCTTGGAGGAGAAAATATACATTCATTTAAGGACCCTTGTTTTGTCCACTGGGAGAAAAAGAAAGATTAGATAGTAAAATAGTAACTTTATATCTTGTTTATATTTTATTATTTATTGAGAGCTCTGTGTTCCAGGTGCTGAATTAAACTTTTTACATGAATCGTCTGTTTTCCTTACCCATTCTTATGTAGTAGTAGTAAAGTATTCCCACTGTTAAAAGTGTCATGGCTCTAAGTGATAATAACATAATTTGAGTCCATGTTTGTGCAGGACCAGAATTACTAATAACTGCAATATACTAGTTTTTGTAAAGTGGTCTTATGTTAATGATGATATGAATCAATTCTGTCTTGATGAATGAAGAATAAGATAATTAGTGTCATCACATCATACATCTGGTAGCGATGTTTTATTCCTTCATCAGAAAGTTAAAGAATGAGAAGGGAGGGGATTGTCTGCTATTTTTTTACTTTGTTCAGCTCCCTTTCTTGATGCCAGATTTCTGTTTAAGCCAGTCACTTAGGGCACAGTGGTTTGTGTGAGAGCTAATACTCTTCTTTTCCCATGGGCACTTGTCCATCCCTCTTCTGTTTCTCTTCATCTCTTCTTGGGGCAACATGTAATCTGCCAGGCCTAACTCATTACTCACTCTGGGACCTGTATATTTGCCAGAAGTCAGAACACTGGCCTTGGTGGTTATGTGGTCCTTGCTCTCTGCCCTCTGGAGTCTAGGGTGAGAGATCCTGTCACATTGGAAAGCATTAATCCTGCTGTCTCTCAAGCCACCAGCCCTGCTATATCAGACCACAAGCTGAGTTTTCTTCTCTTTCTATAGAAAGCAGTAGCACATTAGCCAGGATATGGCCTGGGTTTCTGTTTTTTATAGACTTGCAGAGGCCATGGGGAGGCATAACTGTCCACAAGTATCTCCAAATATTTCTTACAATTTAATCCTTGTTTTCCTTTATGTGACTAAGGTTTTCACTGTGCAGATCTGGATCTCTAACAATGCTTGCATAAAAGTTTACATTCACCCTGATATTTTTCCATCTTTTAGCCTAACAGAATGGGAACTCGATATAGCCAGAATTATATTGCTTTACACAGCAAGAGGGGCTTTGTTCATTTGTTCCTTTCACAAATATTCAGTGAGGGCTAAATGTATGCCAGACACAAGGAACAGAGGAGTGAACCAGACAGACTAGATCCTCCCTTAATTGAATGGCATTAGGGTAAGAAGGCAGCAATGAAAAATAATCAAATAAATGAGATTTTTTGAATGAGGTTTTTGATGCATGCTACGAAATAAATAAATGTAGCATGTTGTAATAGAAAGTGATGGTTTAGGGTGGTGGAAAAGGCTATTTCCAATTGAATGTCAGTGAAGAGGTAACATTTGAGCTAATACTGGGTGACTAGAAGGCACCAGCTATTCAGAGATCTAGAAACAGACAACTCCAGTGTGAGAGAACAAGGACAAAGACCCCAGGGAGGAAAATATTTTGGCCCATTCTAGAAAGGCAATGTTGCAAGAGCATAGGGAATGAAGGGTAAAGGTGGGAGAATTCACAGGTAAGGGAAAGTCAGATCAACTGGGATCTAATGGGCCATGGAATTTAGATTTTGTTCTAAATGGAATAGAAGACTACTGAAGAATTTGACGTGGGAGTTGGAAAAATCTGTTTTATGTTTTTAAAGCATTACTCTGGCTTTTATGTAGATTATAAAGGAGCATAAGTAGAAGGGAAACAACCAGTTGGGAGGCTTTTGCAGGAATTAAAGCTGGAGTTAACAGTGACTTAGACCAGGATAAAAACAGTGAAAACAAAAAGAAGTAAACAGATGTGGAATATGTTTTTTAGGTGGAGTTAAAAGCATTGTTGATGGATTGTATGGTAGTAGTGATGGTGTTAAGGTAAAGGAAATACAAGAATCAATTCTAGATTTTTCCCCTACATAACTCTATATTTTTCACCTGAGAAATTGGATAGAAAGTGATGACATTTACTGAGTCAAGGAAGATTCAGGAAAAACAGTTGTCATGGAGTGGAAGTTAAGACCTCTGTTAGGTAAAATTATAATTGATATGCCCTTTAAGGTACGCAAGTGAAAATGTCAGTCAGTTAGTTGGATTCTGTGGGATTTAGTTGAGATTAAAGAATCCTCTTTTAATTAATTGAATCTGATGAACAAAATTATGTAGTTTTGTATGAGGAAAAAAATTCTCAATCTAGCATCTCTATTTCTGTCAATGATGCCATTTTTCTTTTTTCTTCTTTTTGAGTTTATTCATTTTGAGAGAGAGAGGGAGAGAAAAAGAGCATGCACACAAGTGGGGGAGGGGACAGAGAGGGAGAGACAGAATCCCAAGCAGGCTCTGCACTGTCAGTGTAGAGCTCAATACGGGGCTCAAACCCATGAACCACGAGATCATGACCTGAGCTGAAGTTGGACACTTAACTGATTGAGCCGCCCAGGCTCCCTGATGCTATTTTTCTCATTACCCAATGCCTTAGTCTGTTCGGGCTGCTATAACAAAATGCTGTAGATTGAGTAGCTTATAAACAACAGAAATTTTTTCTCATAGTTCTGGAGGCTGTGAAATCCAAGACCAACAAGATTATGTACTTAAATACTTCATTAAAGCACAAAACAAAACAAATGAAACCTAGGTGGGGATTGAATTAAAGAAAGAGCATGGGCTTTGGAGAGAGAAAGTTCTTGGGGATTTTGTGAGTTTTCACTAAGAAAATGTGTATAAAAATTCTTTACACCCTATAAAGTACCACCTGAAATCATTCTTAGCATCAGAAATTTATAAAATGAAGCACTATTAAAATGAAGCACCATATTGCAAATTTTCTTGGCTTGGCTGTTACTGTACCTTTGTCTCTGGCCACATAGGACATTTTCTTGTATTCTGAAATCCTTTCATTTCTAACCAGAATGCTTGGAATTAAAGAACTGAGATTTGTCACTGTTGAATTAAAGTTTTATACTATTCCTTTGGGTTTCTTTTAAGTTTATTTATTTTGTTCACCCTGTTTGAATTGGAAGAAAAAGACACAAATTGAATTAGTGGCAAGCACGTTCAGTTGCCTCTGAAGTATGCATGCTCAGGCTCCTTTCTGAATCAATCTACCAAACACTCTCAACCAGCTTTTGAAGAAGCCTGATTAAAAGCACTGCCAGACAGCACCCTTAGAATCATGACAACTCGCATGTCTTCTCAGCTTCTTTGAAGCTTCTTTGAAGAAACCAGAAAAAGAAAAAATCACATTTCATACTTTGTTGTTTATTCACAACAAAAGAAACACTTAAGAATTTAGATAACATACATACATGCTGCCTTGAATTTAGGCTGTCAATTTATGCAGAGTGAAAGCAAAACATACAGCCTCTGTGTGAAGAATGTACTCTGGTACTCAGGCAATGGGCAACAGACAGAGCTTGACAGTGTGGGCCAGATGAGCCAGTATCCTGCAGGAGGCCCTAACAACATCTACTGCTCCAAGCGCATTTCACTTTCACTCTGCCGCTGTTGGACTAAACAATCTCGTAAAAGTTAATGGCCTTCTCCAGGGCTGGCAGTGAAATTGCTGGTATTGCAGAGAGTTATTTTTTAAAAGTCATTACAGTACACACCAGTAGAGTCTATTTCAGGTTTCCAGTCCTTTTCCTAAGGGACAAAGTTAGCTTTCAACAAAATGAAATCGCCAGTAGAAAGACACCATTGATATTCAACTTACAGATTTTTCTGAGAGTGTGTTGAATAAAACACTTCACATATTTTTTGGTGAGATGTTTCTTTCTATAGTCTCCTGCCTGCCCTACCTCCCATTCTGGAGTCATGAGTCAACTTGGCTATCATCAGACGGAAGAGGAGAGCTCAGTTCTTCACTATTGGTTTAACTGGGTCTGTATGTGAAGAGTGTCTTCTAATCGTTATCACAAATGTTCTATTTTAACTATGGAGTGAAGAGGGCCTAAAAAGAGACCAAGTAGATTTAGCAAGTTTTCTGCGATTATTCTGAATTGCAGAGGAAATTAGATCCAAATAGACCAAAAAATTTATTTTTATGGAGGTTTTCTGTTTACTAACTTAAGGAATACCAGACATATTATATCATCATTTTGCAACCACAAGCAAATTAACAGTTCTAGCTAGGTAATGGTCACCAAGGACTACTAACATCATAAAAAGAGGGGGAGTGGCGAGAAACCTTTACATTATAAAACCTATGAGATGTCTTGCCAAAAATATTAAATTTGAATCTGTTCAGTCCTCTATATGTAAGTAATATCATACAGAAAATATAGTGAGTGGAGGAACATGTTAAATGACAGCATGGGGATGTAATCAGCAAAAATGAAACTGCAAAAATTACACAGGAAAAACAACCTGCTCTCTTCAACAAATTGGAAAAACAAAAACAGAAACAAAAAAACAACCAGTGAGGAATTTATAGATTTAAAGGAACTTACATTGTGACATATAGACCTCATTTGCATTCTGAATTCAACAAACAAATTTAAGAAATGATTACAAAATGGAGGAAAGTTGAAATCTGACTAGAGTATGTTATGACCTTATGGAACTGTTTGTTTTTACTTGAGTGGTATTCTACATGAGAGCCCTTGCTCTCAAACTTTTGGGTCTCAGGATTTCTTGTAACTTAAAGAATCATTGAGGACCCTAAAGTTATTTTGTTTAAGTGGGCTATATCTATTGATATGTATGTATTGTAAACTAAAATACAAAAATTAAAATAAAATATTAACTCATTTAAAATAAAAATAATCTAGTTACACATTATTTTCATAAAAATAGCTATATTTTCCAAAACAAATAAAAAAATAAAGGAGAAATGTGGCACTATTTTACATTTTGCAAATCTTTAAAATAACTTTATAGAAAACAGATGAATTCTAATATCTGCTTTTGCATTCATTCCTTTGTGATATCACATGTCGTGTACCCTCTGGAAAACTTACTGTCTACTCATGAGGATAGGAAAGAAAAAGGCAACCACAATCTTAATGTTATTTGAAAATGAACTCCTTGAAGGAGTGATGGGGACAACCGTGGGTCAACCGGCCCATACTGTTGAACTACTATATTAGAGATACATTCTGATGTACTAAAAATGAAAAAAACCCACATATTTTTAGTATTAACTTCATTATAATCTGGGATGGAGATTATATTTGATACACTACTTTTTATAATTTGGTAATTGTTCAAACTGGATAGGCAATGCATCAGATTCATTAAACTAAGCCTGGTAAGTTTAAGCTTACCATAACAAAAAGGAAAAAAAATCAAGTGAATAACAGTAAAAGTGTTTTGTAAGTGGGGCAATTCTTTGACTATAATACAACTATCATTAATTACAATATTGAAATTTTGGACAAAAGAAGTAGTAAAAAAAAGATAAGTAGGAATGGGTTCTGCTAGCATTGTCTTTACAAAAACATGAATGAATATACTGTGGGTGAGATGATAATATTTGAACATTAAGATTTTTGGGAAAGATACATAGTTTTCATCTTTTAATTGACATTGATAAGTTTTTGTCATCAGAGTGTCAAGTTACAAAGTTAATGTAAGTTTTTAAAGTTGGATGAAAAAGAGTTAAGAAATTGTAGGTTTTAATTTCCTAGGTTATGTGTTTCTTCTAGCAGAAATAAAAAAGTAACTATTGGTGAGAAAATTTTCCCACAGAGAAAACATCAATTCTGAATGGTTTTACACATGAGTAATAATAAGCTTTCACTGAGAAGATAATCTAATCTTATATAAAATCTTTAAAAGTGTCAAGGACTACTGGAAAATGTCCCTAATTCATTTTATAAGGCATTATAAATTTGATATCGAAACCAGACAAGGGTAGAAGAAATGAGAAGTATTGGCCTGGGATGTAGATGCAAAATTTCTCAACAGAACAATAGAAAACTAAACATAAAATAGTGTATAAAACACAAAATATATATGATGAAGTTAAGGTTTACCTATGGAACTCAAGGAAGATTTAATATCACAAAACTCTTTAGACATCATTTACCGTACCAATGAAGTAAAAGAGAAAACCTGTAAGACTACCTTAAGACTACCTCAGTAGATGTAGAAAGCAAATCATGATAAAATCGTTAGTAAATTAAGATCGGGAAGGACATCAGCAAGATGGAGAAATAGGATGTCTCAGCACCATACCTCCCATAGAAACACTCATTTTTAACAACTATTCCCAAATAAAAACACAAAGTCCAGGAGAACACCTGCAAAGTTCCAGTACCTTGGTGGACCAAAAAATGTGAGACTAGATGCATTGAAGAAGGTAATAGCAGTTTCACTTCACCCATGTCACCCCGTCTCGAGGAAACACTACTCTGGGGAAAGAAAAATGCCTTCAGGTCTTGATTTTTCCCATGGCGTTAAATGAGAGCAAAATGTGACCCCAGCTTTCCTAATCTTTTAGAATGTTGCCCAGGAGATCCATTTCTGCGTTGACCCACCCAGAACACTGAAGGGATTGAAATGGCTGAGAAATCTCAGGACCATTAGAAGCAGAGAGAAAGGTGGGGCTCACAGAACCCAGGGGATCTTAACAACAGGCCTCCTGCTGAAGGTCTCCACCAAGAGCCCCACCCACAACTCTGTAGGACGCTTCATCTGACAACTCCTGACTGTGAGTGGATGCACACTCCCAGCAACCTTCACTCCCCTGCAGACTGAACACAAAGAAGCCTCCTTGGATGGCACATGAGAGCCACCACAGACTTTCTAGAAGCTCCCACATGCAACACACAAACATTAGCTGGCTCAACTCTGTCGGATGGGGAAATGGCACATGACCTTGACACTTAAGGGCACTGTTGTGGAGAAAGTAAACAAGAGACTCTCGGTACCCAGCCTGGCTTTGCAGAATTAAGGCAAAGTACACAATTCTAACTCTTCCCTCCAAAGAATGAATAAGAAGAGTGGAGCAGTTGCACCATTAGGAAAGGTCTGAGAGACTATCAGAATCTCTAACCAGGCTGACTGGTTAAGGTCTTTTTTGAAGCCAGTCAGTAAGATTGGAGAAGGTAATTGCTTTTTCAAATGTGAAGACAATAATACATAACTTTAAGGATATGAAGAAGTATTGAAAACTATCAAGATTGAACCACCAATAAATAGATAAATTGAACAGACCAATAATAAGTAAGAAGACTGAATCAGTAATCAAAACCTTCCAACAAGGAAAAAAGCCCAAGATCCGATGGCTTCACAGGTGAATTTTACAAAAATTTAAATAACTAATGCCAATCCTTTTCAAACTCTTCCAAAAAACTGTAGAGGTGAGGACATTTCCAAACTCATTTTATGAGGCCAGCATTAATGTTATACTGAAGCTCAACTATGACACTAAAAGAAATTAAAACTGCAGGTGATTGTACCTAATGAACACTGTTGCAAAAATTCTTGATAAAATACTAGCAAACTAAATCCAGCAGCACATTAAAAGGATCATACAGCATGGTCAAATGGGATTTATCCTTGGATTTAAGGATTATTCAACACATGCAAACCAATCACTGTGATATGCTATGTTAACAGAATGGAATATAAAAATCATGTGAACATCTCAGTAGATACAGAAAAAGCATTTGACAAAATTCCTAATATTATACTCAACAGTGAAAAGCTAAAAGCTTTTCTTCTAATATCAGGAACAAAACAAGGATGCTCACTTTGACCACTTCTATTCAATATTGTAGTGTAAGTCCTAGCCAGAACAATTAGACAAGAAAAAGAAATAAAAGATGTCCAAATTGGAAAGGAAGAAATGAAATAGTCTCTTTTTGCAAATGACATGATTCTATGTGTAGAAAACCCTGAAGACTGCACCAAAACAAACAAACAAACAACGTTTAGAATTAATAAACAAATTCAAGGAGTTTGCAGGATAAAAAAATCAGCATACAAATATCAGTTGTACACCTATACATGAACAAAAACTATCTGCAAAAGAAATTAACAAAAACAATCCCGTTTACAGTAGCACTATACAAGATAAAATACTTAGGAATAAATTAAACCAAGGAGGTGAAAGATTTGTACACTGAAAATTATAAAACACTGGTGAGACTGAAGAAAATGGAAGTCAAAGATAGCTCATGTTCACAGATTAGAAGAATTAATATTAAAAGTCTGTAACCCTCAAAAGAATGTACAAACTCAATGCAATCTCTATCAAAATTCCAATAGCAGTTTTTACGCACGCACGCGCACACACACACACACACACACACACACACACACCCTAAAATTCATATGGAACCACTGAAGACTCCAAATTGCCAAAGCAATCTTGAACAAGAAGTAAAAGGCTGGAAGCATCATATTTTCTGATTCCAAATTATGTTACAAAGTTATAAAATCAAAACAGTATGATACTGGAATAAAACTATGTATCTAAAAACAGACCTGTAGAACAATGAAACAGAAGAGAAAGCCCTGAAATAAACCTGGCATCGTCATCTATTCTTCAACAAGGGCACCACAAATACAAGATTAAGGGAGGGTAGTCTCTTCACTAAATGGTGTTGGGAGAACTGAATATCCACAAGCAAAAGAATAAAATTGGGTCCATGTCTCACACCATATATAAATATCAACCAAAATGGATTAAAGACTTCAATGTAAGACCTAAAACCATAAAACTCCTAAAACAAAGCAGAGAAAAAGCTCACTGAAATAGGTCTTGGCAATGTTTTTCAAACATAACCCTAGAAACAGGCAACAAAAGCAAAAATGGACAAGTGGGATTTCACCTAACTAAAAACTTCTGGACAGCAAAGGAAACATTTGACAGAGTAAAAAGACAACCTATAGAATGAGAGAAACTATTTGAAAACCATACATCTTATGAGAAGTTAATATCCAAAATATATAAGCAATTCTTATAACTTAATAGCAAAACAAAACAATACCAGCAGCAAAATTATCCATCTAGTTCCATTTAAGTGTGTGAAACATTTATGGTCCATTGAGAGTCATGATGCTTATGAAAATTTGCATACAAATGCAAATGCCTAACGGTGAAAAACCATGATCAAATGGCATAATCAGCTTAATTTGCATGATTCAAATAAGAAATTAAAAACATAAAAGGCATATTTTTCTTATTTCTGATTCCTCTTCTCAAATACTCCTTGGTCTATTAATATTATTAATAAATAATATAGGCAGAAACCAGAATTGCCAAGTAATTAAAGCAATGAGTTCACCAGGAAAACTGCCCAGGACTGAATTATGTTTCTATTATTACTAAATGTGTGACTTGGGACAAGATATTTAGCATCTCTGTGTCTCAGAATCTTCATCTGTGAAATGGGAGTAATAGTATCACCCTCACATAATTTTAATAAGTTGTGGTATGGTTTGCATATTGATGAGGAATGTGGTTCTAAAGCCTGAAAAATTTCTACTGCCTCTTCTGTACAGAAGGAACCCAAGAAGTTCTATCCCTAGGTTATGTCTAGAATAGTTTGAAGCTTCTGCCTAGTTTTAAGTGATTCCTTGATTGTGGCATTCAGAAAAAGTGTCAAGCATTGGCAAAAAAGCAGTTCAATGACTCTCAACTATAGTACATTTTCATTTTCCTAAATGCATGATAAGCACCAAGGGAAGAATGTACTGTATATAAAACCAATTTCCCTGAGCTGTTGGTTATTTATAAACACTTTAACATAAGCTCACATGCTGATACTTATTTCCTTAGGTATATTTTATATTAATTGTTTTGTTTGAATTGTATTTGGATTAAGTTTTCAAATTTTAGTGTTCTGGAAAGTATTTAAATATTGCTGACAGCTAAAAATTTCAGTTCTTTGTTCAATCCTTTGACCAGTTACCATGGTTTTCTGATTAACAGCAATGCATGATTGATTCCTTCTTCCACCACAGGTAAAGTGTCATAAAAAGTTTCATCAGATATATGGTACTTCTGGGGTGCCTGGGTGACTCTTGATTTCAGCTTAGATCACTATTCCAGGATCAAGCCCCATTTCAAGCTCCACATTGAGTGTGGAGCCTGCTTTAGACTCTCTCTCTCTTTCCCTCTCTCTCTTCCATGCTCACATGGTCTCTCTCTCTCTCTCTGTTCTCTCTCTGTTTCTCTCTCTAAAATAAAAGTTAAAAAATATGGTACTAATAGGTATCAGGGGCTCACTAGTTCTCTTTGAAGACTGCAGGGATTTGGATCTAAGTTAAACTGAATTCAGATGTTGAAGTTAGACCAAGAAATTTGCTTCTGAACTTTGTTAATTCTTTAGTTCTAGGAAGTTGATATGTCAATGACTACTAAAAGGTTTCTTATTGACTCTAAAAAATGCATAGTGCAAAATCAGAAAAGTCACATTTAGCACATTAAATGTTGATGAAAGAAACTGCATTTTTTACTTTTGCGAGTCATCGATACTGCAATATTTCAGTATCTTATAGTTCTTGTCATAGGGACAAAGGAATTTAGCAAGCATTTTGGCTGACTGGATGATGATATGATTTGTACGCAGAATATTTTTAGGTAAAGTCCTTTTGGGAATAACACCTACTGAGAAAGGAAAAACAATATTACATTAATACAGCAGATTACAAAGGGTTAACAGAAATTCTTGTCCTGAAAAGTTATATTGTGCAGGCTCATAGATCAAACTCAGAAGATGGTGAGAGGGCTTTGGCTCTGCTGGCCATTTATCCACAGGAGGATCAGTTTAATAAGAAGTTCAATTGTAGGGTTGGCTTTACTAGAAACATACCAACTCATTCTATTATTCTAAATATTATGGCATTCCTTCCTCACTTGTAAAATTGGAAGAGATTTTCTTGGGAAGAAATAAGTAATTGTCTTGGATCTTTAGAAACAACTGTGAATTACACTGAAGGCAGCTGCAGTAATGTCAAACTGTTGGACACTTGAGATGAGCCATTTCTTGGGTAGATTCCATTTTCTCAAAATGTCTGCTTAATCATAAATCCAAGAACTCTCTTGGCTCTCTAAGTTTCTTTGCCACCAGGGTGATTCTGGTAGGTGTATAGAGGTTTAGACTTACCCAAAAATGAATTCAGTAGTAATGGGCATAGTGGATGCTATAGTGTGCAGTCCAGTTACTACCCTTCTAGAACCACAGCACTTATTGCCTCAGTTTACAGAAGTGCTGGTTACTAATAGCTCTTAGCTAAGTCTTTCTCTAGAAATTGCCCTTAGCTAGAAGAAGCCACCTCATCGAAGTTTGCTCTCTTCCCTGAGGCAGCCTGTATCTAATAACTGGTTATTGAAGAAGACACAAAGGTCCAACCTCATCACCTCCATTTGAGACTACTTTGAAGGGTCATTCCCAGCTTTAGAACTTCCCAGAGTTCTGGATGAGACTTCTGCTGGAGGACTGCATTGCAGTTCAGCTTCTCTGTCTGCCTAATACTGCCTTCCCTTCCTCAGTAGGTGTTGTTCCCAAGAGCACTTTACCAAAAAATATCCTGCATACAAATCTTCATTTCAGAGTCTCTCTCACAGGGAACGTATCCTCTGAGTTATGTCAGGACAATATCCTCTGATTATGTCAGGAGTGGTTCCAAGAAGTAGACTATGAAGTGAGTTGGATCTCCCTTTGGCCAACTGGTAATGACTCCATCATTGTTGGCAAGTAGAGTACTCATAGACGTCAACATGTTGTAGTGGTATATAGTTAAAACATTCACTAATGGTGAACTAAAATGGGATGCTAGTGAAAGGAAATGCCCCATTAGGAGAATATCTCAGACATTTGAAAAGTTCTGGGGGATAGTAATTATAAGAACTATGGAATCAGACAGCTTTTGCTCAGTGCTATTGGTACATTTAAGAAAGTCATTCAAATGCTGAGGATAATTAATAATTAGTTAATTAGTTAATGTGAGCTCTGAAAGCCAAAGGGCCTTTTTAGTATCACAAAAAGAGACTTTCAAATCCTGAAGCTGGAAGGGAAGAAAGAACCTTTCAAGAGTAGTAGGGCTCCAGAGAAAGTTGACTTTTTAACTGTGACAAATCTGAAATGCCAAGATCAGAAGCCTAATGGAAAGACATGGAATCCTGGGTCTAGAGACGGGGCCAACTGGGTCACTTTATCAAAAAATCTTAAATTCTTAAATTCTCCAGTTTCCTATGAGGGCAGAGAAGTTGTCCAAACATCCCTGTTAAACAATAGGGCTTCCTCATTCTGCTTTGCAAGACAATATATATTCCTCTCAGGATCTGTCTCCACCTCCTCTCCTGACCATCAGACCAATATCTAGGGTCATAGGGTATAACCCAACCAGGGAAAGGCTAGGTTTTCTAAAGACAAAAAAAAAAAAAAAAAAAAAAAAGAATATATATCAAAGAATCAGTAAGGCCTGGTTACCATATTTTAGCAGGGGCGAAGAGAGTTTTTATAGAATTACTTCTTGAGGTGCTGGATTAGGGAGGGGAACATAAAGTTGGATACGTGAGTTTATTTCCCACTTTTCTGGGATATAGGATTAATTCCCTGGCAAGACTTTAGGGAAAAAGGTGTTAGGATACTACTAGGATGATCCTTGGGAGCTTAGAAAAAACAAATGGCTGTTCTAAATGAAGTGGAAAGTCTTAACCTACTGTGACTAATAGCTGAAATAGGGATCAATAGGCAGAGAGAAGTGAAGAGAGAGGGGATACACTATGTACACCCAGAAAACCTACCAGCTAACAGTGTGGGATTTGTAGGAGGGCTGTGGAGACATTTTGGTTACCAAAGCAACAAGGATTGTATTGGTGAGAGGGACATTCATGTCACTGGGAAGCTCAATGATATCTTTCCTCTTTAGTAAGGAATGATAGAAAGGTACTATTACCAAACTGGAAAAGGGGGTGATGGAGGCTGGGTACTTAATCATTAGAAGCAAGCTGTGCACAGTTATTGTAATGAGAGGCAGGACTGGAATGGCAACTCAGGGTCTGACCTTCAGAGATATGAAATGACTAATAAGGCACAATATTATTAGGAAGAAGATCAATGAACAACCAACAAGGGTATTGCTTAACTTATGCAACCAAAAGAAATGAAAAATCTATGATTAGGAGGCTAAGGGAACCAGCGCTATGTGGGAAATATGGCGATCCTTTGCCCACGTTCTAGACCTGAGCCAAGTTTCAGGCCCTGAGCCTACTGACTGAAGAAAATGCTGAGTCCACAGAAGGAAGGACTCTATATGGCAACAATCACCTCAATTATTTCCCCAAAGGAATGTATCACCACTTACTCAGTTAACCATATACTGAGGGAAAAAAGAATATCCAGACATTTCAAGGACTCTGGGATATAGGATCTGAGTTGAAGTTGATACCCAGAAATCTAAAGCATCACCCTGGAGCCCCCCTATTAAAATGGGGATATAAGGTAATAAATGGAACAAAGGCCTAGGGATGACTCACATGGGTTGCCCTATCTCCAAACATATAACTGATCATTGGTACAACTCCCACACGAGTTCCTTGGCCTGTGGAATAAATGCTATCATAGTAAGGAAAGTTAGGTGGAAGTCATTGAAACTGGCTACCTCACCCCTAGTTGAGATGGTAAAAAAATAAATAATGTTGCATTCCAGAAGGAATGGCAGAGATCAAGACCTAAAAGAGGCAGAGATGGTTGTACCTGTGATTTAATTTTCCACTCTTACCTTCGTGAACATCTTAGATCCTGTTGCATAATGATACACTACTGCAGGCTTAACAAAATTGTAGTCCCAGTTGCAGCTGCTGTGTAGGGATGCCAGAGCAGATTAACATAGACTCAGGTATATGGTTTGCAGCCATTGATATGGCAAAGTGTGGTTATTTTCCACCATTGTTCAAAAAGTATATTAAAACTATTTTGTATTCATATGAAATAGAAAATATTTAACATGTATGGTCTTGATTCCAGCTATGTTAACTTTCCAACTGTCTCTTAAAATATAGTTCCACGAGACCTCAACCATTTGGATACTTTGCAGTATCACATTAATCCCCTATATTGATGACTCATATTAATTGGTACAAATAATTAAGAAGTGGTGAATATGTTGGAGGCTCTGATAAGATACATGTATGTGCTCCTTGATAAGACATGAGTTATTTAAAAAATAACTTCTGGGGCGCCTGGGTGGCGCAGTCGGTTAAGCGTCCGACTTCAGCCAGGTCACGATCTCGCGGTCCGTGAGTTCGAGCCCCGCGTCAGGCTCTGGGCTGATGGCTCAGAGCCTGGAGCCTGTTTCCGATTCTGTGTCTCCCTCTCTCTCTGCCCCTCCCCCGTTCATGCTCTGTCTCTCTCTGTCCCAAAAAAAATAAATAAACGTTGAAAAAAATTAAAAAAAAATAACTTCTAGTTTTTCATAAAATATATTGAGGAAAATAATAATAATCTATAATGTTATTGACTTGCCTTCCATATGTCAACTCTGTGCTTACTGCTATATGTATATTACCATATTTTAATCTTACAACAAACCTATTACTGTTTTCACTTTACCAATGATGAACCTGAAGCTTATAATAGTTACATACTTGCTCAAAGTTTATACACTGGTAAGAAGATTCAGAGCCAGAACTCAGGTCTGTTTGACATCAAAACTCATGCTTACTTACTTCTCTGTTATTGCCCAAATACACAAATGGTTCCCCAAACCTGTAGTTCAGAGTTGATTCCGTAATACTCTTCTGGTCCTCTTCACTTCTTTCTTTTTGCCTTGTCACTAAACAGGAAATAACTCATTATTTTAGCCAGATGGCGGCCAATCACACCTCTCTGAGAAAAAATTCACTGCATTTACTTTAAATGATACATAAATCTTAATGTTTAAATTGCCCTTTCAACATAGTGCCAGGAAAAAATACAGGGGAAATGATTGAGTGTGGAGAGATTTGAGGCTTTCAAAAATGGAAAGGATACATCAGGCTGTTAGACATCCTGCTTTAGGCTGCTGGTTGAAAGGTGACACCTTCTCAGAAAAGGTGCACTTGAGGAGTCTTAAAGATATTTCAAGAAGTCATGATACCAAATGGAATTGGGAACCTGGCCAAAGCAGCATTTTCCCAGAACATTAACTATTATTCTCCCATTTGTCATCATGAATATATATTTGCTCCATAAATGTATATGTAATGGACACATTCTAATAATGATGATTACTTACTCCCAAATAAAATTCTCCTTTGTTCTTAGAGCTGTTTCCTCTGTATCTGTTGGACTTATATTTAGCCTGAACTACTGTCCTGTTGGAGAACATAGAACATGTCTTTATAGCCTGGATTTTCATCAAAGAAGTCAACCAAAATTGTTATAGAATTATTAATTCAATTTAGGCCTTAAACATAAAACAATATCCTTTGTTGGCTGCTATCACTGGATAGTGACGGAAACCAGAAAAGGAGAGATAAGGATTGATTATTAACTTTGCTTCTTAGAAATAAAAATACAGGCAGTATACCAAAGAGGCTTCCATTTATGCTGTAAGAAGAAAATGGAAAACTATAAATGAAATAACTTTTGTTATTTGAGTTTTATAAAGTTTATAACTTAGTTCTGCCAAAAGGCTACTTAAACTTAATTTACCTCTATAGGGACCAGAATTTCACATTTCACAGTGAACAGAAGGTTTGCTGAACTTTACATTGAAAAACAGAACTAAAAATTATAAAAGTATATTTATTAAACCAAGTACTATAATTAGGTTATTATATCAAACATACTGTAGCTAATATTAGGAAGGAATAAAGTATAAATCGAATTCCCCTTTTTTTGTGGGGAAATCAGACAAAATCATTTTGTGTAATGTTATAACATCCTTCATTTTATATTTGACATTTTATAGAACAATAAAGGGTCTTTTTTTTGTAAAGACATGGAAATTTCATCAATTTTTCCAAATGGTCTTTTCAATTTGTTATTGAAACCATTCTCTTTTATTTATTTTTATTTTTTAATTAAAAATTTTTAATGTTTATTTTTGACATAGAGTGTAGGCGAGGGAGGGCCAGAGAGAAAGGGAGACAGAGAATTTGAAGTAGGCTGCAGACTCTGAGCTGTCAGCACAGAGCCCCACGTGGGGCTTGAACTCAGGAATGGTGAGATCATGACCTAAGCCAAAGTCAGACATTTAACCAACTGAGCCACCCAGGTGCCCCCAAGCCATTCTCTTTTAAAGTGTTTATTCTGACATCATCTTTATCATTGTTTTCTTCTTCACTTTTAAACTAAACTAATTCATCCAGGTCACTATTTTTCAATAGTTTTGCCTGTGATTCTCCTGCACCTATTTTTATATTTATAAAATGGGATAATCATCTATAAACTGATAGAGTTTTATAGAATGGGAAAAGGATTAATGCAATTGCTGAACAGAAAAAGATCTTTCAAGTGGGAACTAATATTTAAATTAATACTTTTGTGCTTTGACTTTTGCTTTCCTAAACAATAACATGTCCACAGAGACTTAGTGAATAAGAATTCACAGAATAGAGGAGTGGTTTAAAGAAAAGCCTGTGGAATGAGATAACATGTGTATTAGTCTATTCAGGCTACCATAACAAAATACCACAGGATGAGCAGCTTAAACACAGCTGAAAGTCCAAGATCAGGATGATGTCAGGATTGGTTTCTGGTGAGGCCTCTCTTCCTGGCTTGGCATTTCCTCTGTAATGAAAAAAAGCAAGAGAGATATCTAGTGTCTCCCCTTTTCTTATAAGGATGCAAATTGTAATGGGTTAGGGCCTCTCTTATGACCTCATTTAACCTTAATTAGGTCTATATGGCTCTATCTCCAAATACAGTAATATGGAATTAGGGCTTCAGTATATGGATTTTGAGGGATAAAGTTCAGTCCCTAGCAACATGTGTTCATATGTAACTCCATTGCTTCCCTCTTATTTGACCTGGGATAGATTTTAAACATCACTTAGCCTTAATTTGTTAATCTATATAATGTGGATAATTACTCACCTCATAGGATTTTGACATGGATCAAACAAACAATGCATTTTAAGGACTTAACATACTACCTGCCATAGAATAAGTGCACAATAAATATTGATTGTTATTCAGGGGTTCCTGTTGATACCCCAGTGCTAATAAAATCATAAAAATGAAAAGGGATTGTCTTGTTTTCTTCATGACACTAAGAAATGGGGAAACTGGAAGAGATCAGGAAGATAGCAGAGTAGGAGGTACTGAAGCAACAGCTATATCATGCACCAAACTCTGAAAATGATCTAGGGACTGGCAAAGCACACCTTCCACAGCTAGTCATAGAGAGAAGTCCACATAGAAAAGGGTAGGGAAGTGGAGATAAGTTCAGGAATGAAACCTCTGGTACAACTAACCATAAGTGGGAGGGACATCACAAGCATGGAGGAGGAAGGGGATCAGACTCCACACCAGGCACCCCGGTCTTGGAGACCTTCACTGGGGAAACAAGTCCCCATAACATCTGACTATGAAAATCAGTGGGGCTCAATTCCAGGAGAGCCAGAGGACATAGGAAACCAAGTCTTTGCCCTAAAAGGGCCAGTACACTAAGCAACTCAACCTTAGACACAGTACAGAGGCGGTAGTTGAAAAACTCCTGGGGTTACGTGAAGAAATTTTTTCACCAATTTTAGAATGTTGGCCAGAGAGGCACAGATATGCAGATTTCTCCAGGAACAAAACTGCTTTTTTTTTTTTTTTTTTTTTTTTTTTTGCCCTCCCTAAGCCTGGGTAGCCAGAGGCTGGCAGGAGTCAAGTCTAACATTCTCCACCTACCTTTCTAGCACCATGTGCCCTGCCCTAGGATTCCTCTGCAGACCTACCCCATACAACCTGCTTTCCTATGCAGGCATCCCTCCAAAGCAGCTTCTGACTCACCACAAACCCTGCCCTTTGGTGCCCCCATAGCTGACACAGCAGCTAATTGCAGACAGCCAGGCTAAGCACCAGTTATTTCTACTAGTGATCCTTCAGAGGCTTCAGCTGGGTCTCTCAAATGTGTGGGGAGCAAACCCTGCCCACTGTACCCATGATAGGTGAAGTGGGTCATTGCAGCCACCTGGGTTGAAGTCCAGCTTTCCCCCAACATGTTTACAGCAATCGCAACTCAGCCACAACAAGAGGGTGCATGGAGTCCACATAGGGGACACCCCTAGAACAGCTGGCTCGGTTGACTGAGGTGTGTGGGGTACACTATAGAGCACCATAGAACCTCTTCTACACAAGGCCACTACTTTCAAGACAAGAAGATGTGACTTATCTACCTAATGCATGGAAATAAACAGGGGTTTAGACAAAATGAGGAGACAAAGGAAGATGTCCCAAGTGAAAGAAGATAAAATCACAGAAAAAAAAGAACTAGAGACAAGCCTGATAAAGAGTTCAAAGCAATAGTCATAAGGATATTCACCAGACTTGAGAGAATAGCAGATCAACATAGAATTTCAACAAAGAGATAGAAAACACAAAAATAACCAATCAGAGCTGAATAAAATAACTGAAATGAAAAATACACTAGACGGAACCAACAGCAGATTAGAGGTGGCAGAAGAATAGATGACTGATCTGGAAGACAGGATAATGGGAAACAACCAAGCTGAGCAGCACAAAGAAAAAAGAATAAGAAAAAAATATGAATAAGTTAAGGGACTTCTATAATATTATCAAGTATAACACATTATAGGGATCCCAGAAGAAGAAGGAGAAAAGAGGGCAGAAAACTTATTTGAAGAAATAATGGCTGAAAACTTCCCTAATTTGAGGAAGAAAACAGACATTCAGGTCCAGGAATCAAAGAGATCCCCAAACAAGATGAACTCAAGCAGATCCACACCAAGACGCATAATAATTAAAATGGCAAAAATCAAAGATAAAGGGAGAATTTTAAAAGCACCATTAGGAAAGAAAATAGTTGCATACAAGGGGAAACCCCATAAGGCTATAAGCATATTTTTCAGCATAAACTTTGTAGGCCAGTGGGAGTGTCATGATACATTCAAAGTTCTGAAAGGAAAAACCCTACAACCAAAAATCCTCTACCTGGCAAGGTTATCATTCAGAATTGAAGGAGAGATATAGTGTCCCAGAAAAACAAATCACCCCTAAATCAGCCTTACAAAAAATGTTAAAAGGTATTCTTTAATGGAAAGAAAAGGCTGTAACTACAAGTAAAATTATGAAAGGAAAAAAAACTTCACTGGTAATATATTAATCAATTATAAAGCCAATATGGAGGTTAAAAATACAAAAAGTAGTAAAATCAATTATATCTACAAAAATTACTCAAGGGTCACACCAAATTAGAAGATATAAAGTATGAGATCATATACATAAAACATGGAGGAGGAAGTAAAAATTTTATGCTTTTAGAATGTGTACAAATTTAAGTGACCATTAATTTTATATGAACTAATATACATGCAAGATGTTATATATGAACACATAGTAACCACAAATCAAAAACCCATAATAGATACACAAAAACTAAAGAGAAAAGAATCCAGTATAACACTAAAAATGATCCATCATCATAAGGGAAGAGAGCATGAGAAGAAGAAAGAAAGAGAGAACTACAAAACAAACAGAAAATAACCCATCTATATGCTGCCTACAAGAGATTCACTTCAGACTGAAAGACACAGACTGAAAAATATATTCCATGCAAATGGAAGCAAAGAAAAAAAAACTATAATAACAATACCTATATCAGACAAAGTAGACTTTAAAACAAAGTCCGTAACAATAGACAAAGAAAGGCATTATATAATGGTCAAGGGATCAACCTAACAAGAGGATATAATAGTTGCAAATAATTATGCACCAAAAATAGGAGCACTTAAGTACATAAAGCAAATATTAACAGGGATATACTGACATTCATACCATAATAATAGGAGATTTTAACACCCCACTCACAGGATTGGATAGATCATACAGACGGAAAATAAGAAAACAGTGGCTTTGAGCAGCACATTAGGCCAGATGAACTTAACAGTTATATACAGAACATTCTATCCAAAAAGAGCAGAATACACATTATTTTCAAGTGCACATGGAACATTCTTCAGGATAGATAACAAGTTAAGCCACAAAATAAGTCTGAATAGATTTAAGAAAATTTAAACCATATAAAGTATTTTTTCCAACCATAACAGTATAGAACTAAAAATCAATGACAAGAAAAAAACATCAAAAAATACAAACACATAGAGGACAAAAAGCACATTACTAAACAACCAATGAATCACCAAAGAAATCAAAGAGAAAATTAAAAAATACATTCAGACAAATGAAAATGAAAACAGAATAGTCCAAAACCTTTGAGATGCAGCAAAAGAAGTTCTAAGAGGGAAGTTTAGAGCAATACAGGCCTATCTCAGGAAATAAGAAAAAGCTCGGGATGCCTGGGTGGCTCGGTTGAGTGTCCAGCTTTGGCTCAGGTCATGATCTCACAGTTTATGAGTTCAAGCCCTGTGTCAGGCTCTGAGCACAGAGCCTGGAGCCTGTTTCAGATTCTGTGTCTCCCTTTCTCCCTACCTCTCCCCCACCCACACTCTATCCCTTTCTAAAAAATAAACATTAAAAATAATAATTTTAAAAAAAGGAAATAAGGAAAAGCTCAAACCATCTAACACCTAAAAGATCTAGAAAAAGGAAAAAAAATAAAACCCAAAGTTAGTAGAAGAAATAATAAAGATTAGAGTAGAAATAAATGAATAGAGACACCCCCCCCAAAAAAAAAAGAAACTAGGAAAGAAAGGATCAATAAAACCCAGAGCTGGTTCTTTGAAAACGTAAACAAAATTGATAACCTTTTAGCCAGACCCATAAATAAAAAAAGAAAGAAAACCCAAATAAATTATAAATTGAAGAGAAGTAACAACTGATACCACAGAAATAAAAAGGATTGTATTAGAATGCTATGAAAAATGACATGCCAATAAATTGGACAACCTAGAAGAAATGGGCAAATTCCTAGAAACACACAATCTTCCAAAACTAAATTAGAAGGAAATAGAAAATTTGAATAGACTGATTACTAGTAACAAAATTGAATCAGTAATCAAAAAAAGCCCAACAAATAAAAGTCAAGACCCGATGACATCACAGGTGAGTTCTACTAAACATTTAAAGGAGAGTTAATACCAGGGTGCCTGGTTGGCTCAGTCCATTAAGTGTTGGATTTTGGCTCAGGTCGTGATCTCACAGTTTGTGAGTTCAAGCCCTGCATTTTGCTCTGTGCTGACAGCTCAGAACCTGGAGCCTGCTTCGGATTCTGTGTCTCCCTCTCTCTCTGTCCCTTCCCCACTCACACTCTGTCTCTCTCTCCTTCAAAAATAAATAAACATTAAAAAAAATTTAAATAAAAAAATAAGGGAGAGTTAATACCTATTCTTCTCAACCTATTCCAAAAAATAGAAGAGTAAAAATAAAACTGCTAAATTTATTCTGTGAGGGCAGCATTACCCTGGTATTAAAACCAGACAAAGACACTCCAAAAAAGAAAACTATGGGCCAATATCCTGAGCAATAAATGCTACAGTCCTCAATAAAAATTAGCAAACCAAATTTAACAATACATTAAAAGGATCATTCACCACAATAAAGTGGTATTTAATCCAGGGAGGCAAGGATGGTTGAATATTTGCAAATCAACCAATATGATACATCACATTAACAAGAAGTATAAAAACCATATGATCATCTCAAAAGATGCAGAAAAAACATTTGCTAAAATTCAACATCCGTTCATGATAAAAATCTGAACAAATTGGGTTTAGAGAGAATATACTTCAACATAATAATAGTCACATATAAAATTCCACAACTAACATAATACTGATGAAAAAATGAATGCATTTCTCTAAGATCAGGGACAAGACAAGGATGTTCACTCTCACCACTTTTATTCAACATAGTACTGTAAATCCTAGCTGCAGCAATCAGATGAGAAAAAGAAATTAAAGGCATCCAACTTGGTAAGAAAGAAGTTAAATGGTCCCTATTTGCAGATGACATGATACTATTTATAGAAAATTCTAAATACTCCACAAAAAACTTTTACAACTAATAAATTAATTTAGTAAGGTTGCAGGATACCAAATTAATGCACAGAAATCTGTTGCATTTCTATGCACTAGTAACAAAGTAGCAGAAAGAGAAATTAAGAAAAAATTCTATTTATAATTGTATCAAAAAATTAAAAACCTAGGAGTAAGTGTGACTAAGGAGGTGAAAGACCTGTGTTTTGAAAAATGTAAGACATAGATGAAACAAATTGAAGGTGACACAGACAATGGTCATCAATTGGAAGAACTAATGTTTTTAAAATGTACACACTACCCACAACAATCTACAGAGTCAGTAAAAACACTACCAAAATACCAATAGTATTTTTCACACACGTACAACATATATCCCTAAAGTTTGTATGGAAATGAAAATGATCCCCAATAGCCAAAGCAATGAAGAAAGAACAAAGTTGGAGGTATCACAATCCCAGATTTCAACATATACCGTAAATCTGTAATAATGAAAACAGTGTGGTACTGGCACAAAAACAGGCAAATAAATCAATGGAACAGAGTAGAGAGCCCAGAAATAAACCCAAGTGTATATGGTGAATTGATTTACAACAAAGGACGTGAGAATGTACAATGGAGAAAAGACAGTCTTTTCAATAAATGGTGATGGGAAACTGGGTAGCTACATGCAAAGAAATTAAACTGGACCACTGCTTACACATTATACAAAATAAACTCAAAATGGATTAAAGATCTAAATATGAGACTTGAAATCATAAAATACCTAAAAGAAACATAGGCAGTGAAATCTTGGACATTGGCTGTAGCAACATGATTATGGATATGTCTCCTGAGACAAGAGAAACAAAATCAAAAAATAAACTATTGGGACTACGCCAAAATAAAAGCTTTTACACAGGAAAGGAAACCATCAACAAAACAAAAAGGCAACCTACCACTGAATTGGAGAAGATATTTGCAAATGACATATCTGATAACAGGTTAATATCTAAAGTATATAAAGAATCAGTAATGGAAAATACTCCCAACAAACAAAAGTCAGGACCAGATGACATCACAGGTGAGTTCTACCAAACATAAAGAAGACTTAATACCTATTCTTCTTAATCTGTTCCAAAAAAATAGAAGAGTAAAAATAAAACTACCAAATTTATTCTGTGAGGGCAGCATTACCCTGGTACTAAAACCAGACAAAGACACTCCAAAAAAAGAAAACTACAGGCCAATATCCTGAGGAATAGATGCAAAAGTCCTCAATAAAAATTAGCAAACAAATTCAACAACTTAATTTTTGGTGTTAACTATATAATTTAACACCAAATAATGATGATAATAATAATAATAATAATAATAATAATAATAATAATAATGGAGTTAAAGAATGGCAGAGGACCTGAGTAGACATTTTTCCAAAGAAGACATACAAATGGCCAACAGATACATGAAAATATAGTCAGCATCACTAATTATTAGGGAAATGCAAATCAAAATTACAATAAGATATCACCTGACTACCTCACAGTAGTCAGAATGGCTACTATCAAAAAGATAAGAAATAAGTATTGGCTATGATGTGGAGAAAAGGGAACCCTCATGCATTGTTGGTGGTAATGTAAATTGGTGCAACCACTCTGGAAAACAGTATGGAGATTCTCAAAAAAATTAAGATTAGAAATATCATATGATCCAGTAATTCCACTATGCAGTATTACCCAAATAAAATGAAAACATTAATTTGAAAAGGTATGTGCACCCCTATGTCTATTGAAGCATTGTTTATAATAGCCAAGGTATAGAAGCAACCCAAGTGTCCACCCGAAGATACCTTTAGGTAGATGTCTTTATTTAATAGATAAATAAGATGTGATATATATGTATATGTGTGTGTGTGTGTGTGTGTGCATACACAATGGAATATTACCCAGCCATTAAAAAAAAAAACGATATCTTAGGAGCGCCCGGGTGGCTCAGTTGGTTAGGCAACCGACTTTGCTCAGGTCATGATCTCGCAGTTTGTGAGTTCAAGCCCCGCATTGGGCTCTGTGCTGACAGCTTAGAGCCTGGAGCCTGCTTCTGATTCTGTGTCTCCTCCTCTCTCTACCCCTCCCCTGCTCACACTCCATCTCTCTCTGACTCTCAATAATAAATAAACGTTAAAAAATTGAAAAAAAAAATGAGATCTTGCCATTTGTGTCAATATGGATGGACCTAGAGGTTATTATGTTAAGCAAAATAAGTCGGACAGAAAGGCAAATATGGTCTCACTTATACACATAATCTAAACAACAACAACAACGATTAACAAAAACAGATTCATAAATACAGAGAACAAATGGGTAGTTGCCAGAGGGAAAGAGGATGGGGGTATGGATGAGATAGTTATAGGGAATTAAGAGGTACAAACTTCTAGTTAATAAATAAATAAGTCATGGACATAAAAAGTACAACATAGAGAATACAGTGAATAATATTTTAATGACATAGTATGGTGACAGATGGCTATACTTATCGTAGTGAGCATTGATAAATATGTAGATTTATTGCATCTCTGTATTACATGCCTGAAACTAATATAATATTTTATGTTTACTATACTTTGATTAAAAAAAAGAAATGGGTTGGGGCCCCTGGGTTTTTCAGTCAGTTAAGTGTCCAGCTTTTGATTTCTGCTCAGGTCATGATCTCATGGATTGTGAGGTCAAGCCCTGCATTGGGCTCTGCACTAACAGTGTGGAGCCTGCTTAGAATTCTCTCTCTCTCCCTCTCTCTCTGTCTCCTGTGTATATGCACTTTCTTGTTCATTCTCTAAATAAATAAATAAATAAATAAATAAATAAATAAATAAATATTTATATTTTAAATAAAAAAGGAAATGGGGGAGGTGGGGTTTGTAGAGAGTGAAGAGTGGGAAGAAGTAGCTACTAAGAGAAAAGTTTTAATCCTAGTTATCATATGGTTTTCCTAAAGAAGTAAGAGATCTGTATTCTTTTTTTTTTTAAATTTTTTTTTTTCAACGTTTATTTATTTTTGGGACAGAGAGAGACAGAGCATGAACAAGGGAGGGGCAGAGAGAGAGGGAGACACAGAATCGGAAACAGGCTCCAGGCTCTGAACCATCAGCCCAGAGCCTGACGCGGGGCTCAAACTCACAGACCGCGAGATCGTGACCTGGCTGAAGTCGGACGCTTAACCGACTGCGCCACCCAGGCGCCCCAAGAGATCTGTATTCTTAAAACTATAGAGCACTTATTAAATACATTGAAGATGACACAAAGAAATGGAAAAACATTCCATGCTCATGGATTATGAGAATAAATATTGTTAAAATTTCTATACTTTCCAAAGCAATCCACATTTAATGAAATCTCTATCAAAATACCACCAGCATTTTTCATAGAGCTAGAACAAAAAATCCTAAAGTTTGTATGTAACCACAAAAAACCCTGTATAGTCAAAGCAGCCTGAAAAAGAAAAGCAAAGATGGGGGGGATCATGATTCTGGACTTCAAGCTATTTTGCAAAGCTGTAATCACTAAGACAGTATGGTACTGGCACAAAAGACACACACATAGATCGATAGAACAGAATAGAAAACCCAGAAATGGACCTGTAACTATATGGTCAACTAATCTTTGAAAAGCAGGGAAGAATACCCAATGGGAAAAAGACAGTCTTTTCAACAAATGGTTTTGGGAAAACTGAACAGCAATATGCAGACTACTTTCTTACACCACATACAAAAATAAATTCAAAATGGGTGAAAGACCTAAATGTGAGATAGGAAATCATCAAAATTCTAGAGGAGAACACAGGCATCAACCTCTTTCACCTCAGCTGGAGCAACTTCTTACTAGACACATCTCTGGAGGCAAGGGAAACAAAAACAAAGGTGGACTATTGGGACTTCATCAAGATAAAAAGCTTCCGCACACCAAAGGAAACAATCAACAAAACTAAAAGGTAACCTGTGGAATGGGAGAAGATATTTGCAAATGACATACCTGATAAAGGGTTAGTATCCAAAATACATAAAGAACTTATCAAACTCAATACCAAAAAACAAATAATCCAATTAAGAACTGGGCAGAAGACATGAATAGACATTTTTTCCAAAGAAGAAATCCGGATGGCTAACAGAGACATGAAAGGATGCTCAACATCACTCATCATTAAGGAAATACAAATCAAAACCACGAGATACCACCTCACACCTGTCAGTTTGGCTAAAATTAACATAGGAAACAACAGATGTTGGTGAGTATGCAGAGAAAGGGGAACCCTTTTGCACTGTTGGTGGGAATGCAAACTGATGCAGCCACTCTGGAAAACAGTATGGAATTTCCTCAAAAAGTTAAAAATAGAACTACCCTATGACCCAGCAATTGCACTACTAGGTATTTACCCAAAGGATACAAAAGTACTGATTTGAAGGAGCACATGCACCCTGATGTTTATAGCAACATTATCCACAGTAGCCAAATTATGAAAAGAGCCTAAATGTCCATTGACTGATGAATGGATAAAGTAGATGTGGAATATATACACAATAGAATATTACTCAGCCATCAAAATAATGAAATCTCACAATTTGCGACAAAACAGATGAACATAGAGGAAGGGAAATAAAAAAGAGAGAGAGAAGCAAACCATAATAGACTCTTAAACATAGAGAACAAACTGAAGGTTGTTGGAAGGGAGATGGGTGGAGGTTGGGCTAAATGGGTGATGGGTATTAAGGAAGACACTGTTGCGATGGGCACTGCGGTTTCATGTGAGTGATGAATCACTAAATTCTACTCTTGAAACCAGTATTACCCTACGTGTTAATTAACTAGAATTTAATAAAAACTTGAGATGAAAATAAAGAAGAAAGAAGAGAAAAGTAGTCTGAGTCCCTGAGATTTTGAATGGTAGTAAGAAAAACAGCTTTGTCCAACAAAAAGCCTTGATGCTTAATTATCCGAAAATCTATGAAGTCTCCCAATCTGTCCCAATAGACTCAAAGCTCATGGAGAAAAATGGCCAAGTTTTATGCACTTTTGTATTCCTGATATTATCTGGCATTGATTGTATTTTACCTGTAGTCAATGGCCAATACGCTTTTATAGAACTTATATGATGTTTAATTATTTCACTATACATATTTAATTATGATAAACATAGCTCTTTGCCTAACCTGTATTTCAGGGATCTAGCCACCTTAGATGATTGATTGGGTCATCTAGATCATGCTGAAGTATTCCAATTTTCCAGAGTCCTGGAGGAGCCACACTGTGTTAGTTTAAGTCAGAGATGATCATAACAGTCCTTAAATTACTTAAGGGAATGTTGAAAT
This sequence comes from Lynx canadensis, assembly GCF_007474595.2. NCBI lineage: Eukaryota > Metazoa > Chordata > Mammalia > Carnivora > Felidae > Lynx > Lynx canadensis. Next base: position 111,874,720 of record NC_044311.2, read on the forward strand.
GAATTTAATATTTTATTGTGGATAGAAAACAAAAGTTTTCTAAATAAATACCCAACTTCTCTTTGAAGTCATTTCTTCTTTAGCCTTGCTTTAAATTTTTACATAGTTATTGAAATTGGTGTGTTTTAGTGGGATTTCTCTTTCATGTGTCGATTTTGCTCATCACCACTATTCTGTGGTTTCTAGTCTAGATTAAAAAAAATTTTTTCAAGTTATTCCACCAGGTTGCTCTCTTATTTAGTTTTCCTCTTCTTTCTTTCTTTTCCAAAACTATAGAAATTAAAGATGAAAAAGACACATTGCTCATCAAATCCCTCTTCCTTCAGGGTTGAATCCTCCTCTTTAATAGAGCAATTTTTCCACTTAGCTGAAAATGATTCAAGTGATGGTGTTTCCACCACTTCCTGTGAATGACTATTCCACAGACTGACAGATCTCATTACGTGGTCATTTTCTCCCTCAAACTCTGCCTGCATTTTTCTTTGCTCGATTTAATCCTGTTTCTCTTAGTTATACCCCTTTCGATAATTCAAAGAAATTCCTCACCTCTTGTTGCTCCATATTTCCCTCAAATATTTGCAGATGGTTATTATTTCTCCTCAGTCATTATCTGGTCCAACCATTTGAATTAGGTCTTTCATCTTTTCCTGTTATCCATTGCCTTTAGCTATTTCAATTTTTAGACATTTGTGTTCAAAACTTGTCATTTTAAAAAACGTTTTAACTCTTTTGGAATGGGGAGGTTCCAATCTCAACATGAGACTTTTCTCTCAGAAACCTCAATGTGATATCCACACGCACTGCCAGACAGAAATAATTCAGGGCCTCTTCTACCTGTAACTTCAGTTGCAATATTAAGCAATGGTGCTCCTTCTTGGTTCAAATGCTCCTGGTTCAAGTCTTATCTCTTTCATGAAACCTCATTCACAGCACTGCGCTCCTTAGAAAGAGAACCAATACTGCACTGTCTGAGGGAAATGAACGCTTCTGTCGCCAAATATTTAGAAACATCCCCCAAAGGGCACCAGTTTCCTGAAAGAGGGATACAGTTTTTTAAAATGTAAAATTTTAATTAAAAAATTTTTTGCCCTCTAAAATTATTTGCAAACCTAATTTACTCTCCCAAAAGGCCCTCAGATCTCCAGGTTCATTTGTGGTAGGATCCTTACCAGCCAGTGCTAGAAATACCATTTGAACATGATGTTTTAAGAAATGGATAATTTCTTTAGAACTGCCATATGGCTGTTACTTTATTAACAACATGAATAAGGATGGTATGAAAAATATATATATATATCAAATGTGAAAGGGCTAAAGGTCTGGAGTATTCCTGGACATCACAAATCCCCTGAATCTCTTCCTTCTTGATCTCCTGAGTGGTCATTGAAGGAGTCAGATGTCCTTTTCTCATATCCAGTGCATTTTTCCTTTTGTCAAAGACTATTGCCATGAAATGTCATTCCTGTTTCTTTTCCATTTATTTTTGTTGCTACTCCTGATATTTTACAGTGCTAATTGAAGCTGTGAGGGTGAGTTGTTAACAATATTTGCTGTATTCTCTGACTTTAGAAATCATGAAAATGTGAGGCGCCTGGGTGGCTCAGTAGGTTAAGTGTCAGACTGTTGATTTTGGCTCAGGTCATGATCTCATGGCTGTGGGACTGAGTCCTGCATTGAGCTCTGTGCTGAGAATAGAGCCTGCTTGGGATTCTCTCCCTCTCTTTGTCTCTCTGCCCTCCCCACCCCCACACAAAAAATAAATAAATAAAACATTTTAAAAAAGAAATGATGAAAATGTAAGATGGGTTCTTGTTAATTTGAAATGTCTTCAGTACAGATCTGTTAGGATCATAGATGAAAGCCAAATATTAGTATAGAAATACATGGGCTTTACAGCCAGATGTCCATTTCTCTTTGCCTTGCTGTAAAATCTAAAGCAGGTAACTTCTCATGTTCTTTTTCAAATATTTCTCTCTCTCTCTGACTTGGAAAGTGTGACTAGTGATTTACTAGTGAGTGCTTTCTTATTTTTAATAACTAAAACTAATTTTAATAGTTAGCTCTATAAAGAATATAAAAACTAAATAATGTTATGATCCCTACTCACTGTATTTGTTTGGCCAATTATGCCCATCATCTTCACAGAAACCAGAGCTTTAGTATGGTTATGTTTTCCAAATAAATTTTTTACCTGTCTTCCAACTCCTGAGTTTGCTGAAGTAGTATTTTGCTTTCTTGTTAATATATTTTCCCCTGACGAAGGTTGGTTTTATGGAATAAATACTTGCTTATTATCTATATTATAATTTTCAATTGCATTAAAGCCATTTCTTCAGATTTTACTATGACTGTTATCAGATTTATTGCTCACAGTTTTCTTCTATAAACACTTATTCTATCTAGAGAGTTCATGCATAATTTCTTGGTTAGAGTGCTTTCTCAGGTAATTGCTTTAGTGATTGAATAAATGGAGATAAAGGATGTATAATTTTTTAATCCTTATGAGATATGAAAATGAAGGATATCTTGGAGAAGGATAATAATCTTTATAACAGTACTTTTTTTTCTCATTAATAACTCTGTAGCTCTCCCTTTTTTATTTTCCATTGCTGTACAGAGGGAAGCTGATGCTAGATGGGTAACTTCCCCAAAGTGCATGATCCAGGAGAAAGTAAGATGGAAGCCACATTGTCCTTTATGACTTACATGAGGGATGAATACTAGGGGCAGGCTCTGTATGAACCAACTTGGAGGCTGGCTAGCACAGTAGTTTACCTTTTTTGTTTAATTGAGATTTTTACTGAGATAATTGTAGATTTAGATACAGTGACTATGCAGAAATATCAGTCCACATTTTGCCAAGTTTTCCCTAATGGTAACATTTTCAAAATGGTAGTATAATATTACAGCCAGGTTATTGACTTTAATAAAATACACCAGTTGTATTCAGCTTTCAGTTTTACTCCTATTCATGTGTGTGTGTTTATATATGTTTGTGTGTATTAAGTTCTGTACAAGTAAATCACAAGTGTTGATTCATATATCCAATACCTCATTCAAGATTATGAACAGTTCCAATACCACAAGAATCCTCCCATGGCTATTTTTTTTTTTTAATAAACAACCCTCCTCCCTCTTGTACCAACCATATACCCTGGTAATTACTAATCTATCCTCATTTCTACAGGTAAGTGGTTAAACAAATGGTAGTATATATATATATATATATATATATATATATATATATATATAAAAATATATAAATATGTATAAATATATATAAAACAAAATCAATATCAATAAATATCAACAATATCAATAAATCGATATCAATAACAATTGATATAAATAACAACTTGGATGACCCTTCAAGGAATTATGCTAATTGAAAAAAAGAAAAAACAAGGTTCCTTCAGCCATGTTCTCTCTTTCATTCTTCCTTCATTTCTTCCTTCCTTTCTCTTTGTTTTCTATTATTTTCTTTTCTTCCTTTTTCTTTCTCTTTCTTTCTTTCTTTCTCTCTGTCTGTCTGTCTGTCTGTCTCTTCTGTTTGAAGAACTTCCTTTAGCTAATCTGTAAGAATAGGTTCCTTTAGAGGCACCTGGGTGGCTCAGTCAGTTAAGTGTCTGACTTCAGCTCAGGTGATGATCTCATGGTTTGTGCGTTCAAGACCCACATTGGGCTTTCTGCCATCAGCACAGGGTCTGCTTTGGATCAGCTGTCCCCCTCTCTCTCTGCGCCTCCCCTGCTTGTGCTCTCTGTCTCTTTCAAAATAAATAAACTTAAAAAATTTTTTTACTTAAAAAAAGAACAGGTTTTCTAGTGACAAAAATTTTTAGTTATTTTTTTCACTTGAGAATGTTTTTTATTTCCCCTTAATTCCTGAACAATTATTTATACAAATATAGAATGTGCAATGTTTATTTTCTTTTAGTACTTGAAAAATATTGTGTCACATACTTATGACTTCCATGACTTTCAATGAAAAATTAGCTGTTATTTAAATTAAGATTCTACTATAGATAATGCATAGTTTCTGCCTTGTTGCTTCCAAGATATTTTTCTTTACCATTAATTTTCAAAAGTTTATGATATGTCTTAATTTAGATTCCATGGAGTTTATACTGTTTCAGAGTTTGCTCAACTTCTTGGATCTGTAGGACTATATCTTCCACCATATTTGGAAAATTTTCAGCCATGATTTCTTATTTTGAGAGAGAGAGAGATACGATTGGAGGAGTGGGGAATCTCACAAACCATGAGATCATGACCTGAGCTGAAATCAAGAGTTGGACACTCAACCTATTGAGCCACCCAGGCGCCTTCAGACAGGATTTCTTCAAATATTCTTTCAGTCACACTTTCTTTTCCTTCTTCTTTTGGATTACCAAATGATATGCATCTTGATTTTTGCTATGGTCCCCTAGATCTCTGAGACTCTGTTAATTTCTTTTGGACTGTTTTCTTTTGATATTCAGATTAGGTAAACAACCAATCTACTGTTTTGTCTTCAAATTCACTGACCCTATTCTGTGTCATCTCCACTCTACTGTTGAACAATTCAGTGAGTTTTTATTTTTATTATTGCATTTTCAGTTTTAGAATTTCATTTGATTTTTTAAATAATTTCTATTTCTTAGCTAATATTTTCTATTGTTTCATTTGTTTCAAAAGAATTTGTAATTAATTGTTGGAGCATTTTTATGAAATTTCTTTATAATCTTTGTCAGATAATTCCAACGTTGGATTCATCTTTGTTTTGGTGTCAGTTGATTGTCTTTTTTCATTCAAGTGATTTTCTTGGTTGTTCATGGGTGATTTTGTATTATATTCTTAACATTTATGTTAGGGGACACTGGATCTTATTTAAATCTTTTATTTTTCTAAGATTTACTTTCTGGGCTGTGGCTCCAGTGGTAGTTTTGTTTTTATAGATTTTGTGGTGTTAGTTTAGTTTATTTGGTTTACCTGGTGATGCTGGGGCACCTGTTGTTCCTACCAATGTTGCCTAGGGGTGGAGAAGGGGTGTCCTAAGGTGAGCTGCTGAGCATCTCTCAGTAAGGAAGGGCTGATAGCTCCTTGTTGTCCAGATATCTCTGGGCAGGGATAGGAGATTCTCAGGTATTTGGGACAATGAACTTTCTAGACTAGGCTGAATCTCTTTTACCAGTTTCACTGCATATGTACTATGGAAAGGCTCATTAAGGAAGGAGAATACTTCCTCAGGCCCCTTACTTTAGATTGGGCTCCTAATCCTTACTTAAGCAGTCTGGCTTACCTGATGTTGTCAGGGAGACTTCTACTCAATCCATGGAAGGGAAGAGCCTGCCTCAGTTGCCTTCTTTGGTTTAGTTGGGTATCTGGAAATTTGGGGCTGGGTAATCTTCCTCTGTTGGGTGGAGGTATGCAAGACTTCCTGGTATTGTGCAGTTCCACCAGTCCTGGGCCCCAGAACTAGCTCATAATCTCTCCATCTTTGAGAGTTCTCTTTTCTTTGTGCCTTATACCATTTCCAAGGTTTATAGTTGTACTTGACAGAGAGATGCAGGGGAAAATGGCTTTACCTCATCTATAAATACAGCTTTAAAATCTTCAGTCTAGGTAAATTTTGTTCTAGTTATTTATTTCTTCATTTGTTTATTGAACACCTACTATGGGTTTGACACCATTAAAGATATTGGCAATGATAAAGAAGTGCAAGATTTCTGTCCCTATTGAGTTTACATGCTAATATTTCTTTTTTTCTTTTTGTATTTAAGAAAATGTTTAGTATTTATTTTGAGAGAGAGTGAGTATGTGAGCAGGGGAGAGGCAGAGAAAGAATCCCAAGCATGCTCTTCACTCAGTCTGGAGTCCAACGCAGCGCTCAATCTCACAACTGTGAGATCATGACCTGAACTGAAATCAAGAGTCAGGTCAAGGTGACTCAATTGGCTGAGCCACCCAAGGGCCCCTATATTCTAATATTTCTATAATTATCACTTTTACCACATCTATTTTGTTCTTCTTTATATATCTTATTTTTTCATACATTATTTTACTTTCTTGATACTTTGTTATTTAAATCATAAAACCTAATTTTCAATGGCAGACCACTTATTTTCCATTTTTCTAATTTTTAAGTTTATTTTTTTTGTTCCCAAAACTCTTCACATGTATGTGCTATAATTTAGGTTTTATTTAAAAAAAAATTAATATTTACTTGTATTAGAGAGAGAGAGGGAGGGAGAGAGAATGAATCTGAAGCAGGTTCCAGGCTTTGAGCTGTCAGCACAGAGCCCATCACAGGGCTCAAACTCACAAACTGTGAGATCATGACCTGAGCCAAAGTCAGAAACTTAATTGATTGAGACACCCAGGAGCCCCTATATTTTATGTTCTTAATAAGATTAAGATTTTGGTTAGAGTTTTCTCCTTTTTCTTCCATTAGTGGTGCTTCCACTCTTTTCTACCATTTTCCCATAAGTAATTAGGTCCTCTTAAATAGCTCCATTATCTGCTCTTATCAATAGGCATGGGTGGAATAAGGAGTTTTTCTCCAGGTAATTGGTGATGAAAATTACCAATTACCTGGAGAAAATTGAAACTTATCTGTTGGAAAATTGAAACTTATCTGTTAAGGAATTTCAGAAGAAGGCTTTTTCTATTTAAGTGAAAGTAGAAATAACATGTAGTTTCTTTTGGGGGCAGTGACATTAAGAAAATGGTTTGCTTTTTCCAGAGCTGTATGTAGCAAGCAATATTTTTCCCCATTCCAATAGGCTTACTTTAATGGCTAGCCAGATACCCTATATGATTCCCACACCACAATACATAGAATAGGTGTGTTTGTTTGTTTGTTTTTGAATTAAGCTCAGTGCCCAACGTGGGGCTTGGACTTAATGACCCTAGGTCAAGAGTTTCATGCTCTACTGACTGAGACAGCCAAGCGCCCCTTGGTGTTTTGTTTTTGCAGAGAAACAACACTTTTTCCAAGACACTGGGTTCTTAGTTACACCCCATACATTCACCTCATCCATGAGTATATAAGGTCTGAGATGTGTCTGCATTCTCCTCAGCCATGATCCTTTGGGTAGTTATGTCCTCCAACAGGGAATTTTGGGGAAGGGTTCCATTTAACTAATTGCCCTGCCAATTGGTGGAAAGAGAGAGGAAAGAACTAAAGCATCTGTAGATGATGTCTGGATTCATATTGGAGTGTACAGGGAGTTGCTAGCAGAAAAATAAAAGAATGTTAACAGTAAAGGTGAGGAACTGCAGCATCTGTAGATGATGGCTAAATTCACATTGGAGTGTACAGGAAGTTACTAGCAGACAAAAATGAGTATTACAGTAAGGGTGAAGAAATAGAGTGTGAGTGTTTATATAGACAAAGCTTAGAGCATTTGTGTTTAGAGCATGAAAGGAAGAGACACTTGGAAAACAATTTTCAAGCATAGGGATTACTGACATCAAAAGAAGTGGGGGGGGGGGGGCGGTGCCTGACTGGCTCAGTCAGTTAAGCATCTGACTTCAGCTCAAGTCATAATCTCATAGTTTGTGAGTCTGAGCCCTGCATCGGGCTCTGTGCTGACAGCTCAGATCCTGGATCCTCCTTTGGATTCTGTGTCTCCCTCACTCTCTGCCCCTTTCCCACTCACACTCTGTGTCTGTCTCAAAAAAATAAATAAACATTAAAAGAGGTGGAAAAAAGGATACCTTGAGTTATGATTAGAAATTCCCCTCACTCTGGAATTTTCTTGAGAGACAGTAATATATATTTAATCTTTAAAAAATCATGTTTCTTAAAATATTTTTTTAATATTTTTTATTTTGGGGGAGAGTGCAAGTGGGTAAGGGGCAGCCAGAGGGAGACAGCGGATCTAAAGTGGGCTCTGAAAGACAGATACCATATGGTTTCACTCTTATGTGGATCCTGAGAAACTTAACAGAAACCCATGGGGGAGGGGAAGGAAAAAAAAAAAAAAAAGAGGTTAGAGTGGGAGAGAGCCAAAGCATAAGAGACTGTTAAAAACTGAGAACAAACTGAGGGTTGATGGGGGGTGGGAGGGAGGGGAGGGTGGGTGATGGGTATTGAGGAGGGCACCTTTTGGGATGAGCACTGGGTGTTGTATAGAAACCAATTTGTCAATAAATTTCATATATATATAAAAAAAAAAATAAAGTGGGCTCTGTGCTGACAGGCTGACAGCAGTAAGCCCTATGTGGGGCTCAAACTCACTGAGGAGCCGGTCGGACACTCAATTGACTGAGCCACCCAGGCACCCCTAAAAAATCATGTTTAAATGTTGTATTAAAGTTTCTCTGAGTACAACACTTAGTCAAGATAAAACCACCCATGTATATTAGAAGAGAGGCCATAAATTAAAGAGCAAAAATCAGATTTTGGAGGTAGGCAGTGCTTGTTTAAAACCTGGCTTGACCAATTGTTTGCTGGATAAATAGGAACATATGTATCCTCTCTAGACCAATTTTTGTATCTGTGAAATGAGGATAATACTACTTATGTAAGGATAGGATAGGGTTTATCTTAGGATAAGTTCTGAAGTCCTAAATATATCTTACAAAGACTTTTATATTATGACCACTGCTTACAACCTCCTCTCATTGCACACACCAGGTCAGGGAAACCAGGACTCATTGTACTTCCTTGATTGAATACACTACAGTCTTTGTTTTGGTTTGTGTTATTCCCAAAGGCAGTTGCCATTGCTTATGCATTACCCACCTCATCTCTCTTTTCCTGCATAACTCCCTTCATCCTTCAGGTCTCAGCTTAAACATAATTTTCTCTGTCTTCATTTCCCTTAGCCTAGTTCTCTTTCTGTTCTCCCAGAGTGCCCTGTTTCTTATAACATTTAATACATTTTCTTATGATTATGTGCTTGGTTTTTGTTTGAGTTATGTCTTCTTCACTGGTTAAAAACTGAAGTCTTGACATTATAGCTTCAATATTTAGCAGAGTATCCATCGCATAGCAAGTACTTAAAAAATATTTGTGAAATGTATAAATGAATGAGCAAATGAAATAAACTGTCCAATAAATAGTATTATTATAGGATCCTCTCAACTACATAATTTGCCTAACTGTATTAGTGTAAAGATGGCTGAAAAAAAAGAGAGTGCTAGAGTTCCTTTAATCTCAATATATCCTTTGTTACAGACTTTCAATTCCACAAAGTAAAATAAAAAGCACTATTTTTTTTTTCATTTAACACAGATAATAACTCACATATCATGTAGGAAGCGAGCAGCCTTTTTGCTAAAATTTATTCCATGTTTCATATCAACATTTAGTCACACACCAATATTTTCTAATAGACTTAAAAGAAAACCTAGCAGTTACTTCTAAACACCATGAAATTGATAATGTGGAGAGCAAAGCACTGCTTGTCATACTTGAAATCCCGGGAGTCAATCAGATTTGTTGTTACCATATAATTTTTCCTTTGCAATCCTTCCTGACTACAGAGCCCACACATATGAAAGAAAATAATTCCCTTTTGTAAGAGTGCACAAAATAACCATAGAAAATTCTGCTGTTTCCCACAAACCAGAACTAAGGTAGCTAAGACACATTTATCAGACTACTGGGTAAGTTGCCAGGAGTCAAAGTATTTTCCAACTACTTAGCTCAAAGGGCAAGTTCAAGAGCCCACCAGATCCTCTTGAGATGTAGGAAAAATAATAGATGAAGACAATTCCTGTCAAGGTTGCTTTTGTTCCAGCTCATCACTCTCACTGCCGAATTAGACAAGAGATTGAACAGCTCCTTAGAAATCTAGTGTGAAGAACATTATTCTCTCAGGACCATTAATCTTTGAATAATGTTCTGGCCATGAAGATGGATCTGGACATGCCAGACCAATTAAAATTAAGAGAATGTTGCTTAAATAAAAAGAACAAGGGCCTGGATATATTGTGAATTAGAAAGTATGTTTTGCAAGCAAGGTACTTCATCTTTCTTGCAGACGGGGAATTGGGAAGCCTTCTAAACTGGGTGATAAGAACCCATGAGCTACAGATTCCGTGTAACCAGGCTCTGACATCCAGATGATTCAAAGGCTCATTTCAGTAAGACTATTTCAATCTCAGACTCACAAGTATCTTTTGTAAGTGTTGTTTGCTTTCTGTATTTTCCACTGTCTTGTAAGTTCTATGAGGTCATGAACTGTCCATTTGCCACTGGAGCCTTGCAGCCTTTTCAGGCCCATATCTCATGTGAAATTCTAGTGTCCTCATTTTGTCTTTGGCAGGCCAACCAGCAGCCCAAGGCACTAGAACTCATCTCTCTCATTTAGAAATTATTTTGCAGTTCACAGTGATTACAAAAGAAGCTTTAAGTTCCCATTAAATTAAATCACTGACTCTCCTTTCAAATACAGGGCATGCAGTGTTCTCTCCTCTACTGGAGACACAAACCATATCTCCATACTGTTTCCAATCTCTTATGGTAAAGGGATAACAATCAGGCTCTTTTAAAAACTGAATTGATTTATGAGATATCCTTCTTTGGACTCTCTTTAGATTTTAACGTCAATAGAGGTGAATGTAATTTTAAAATACATGTTCTTCAGACAATGCCAGGTGCTGGTGACAATATGGAAATAGAGTAGAAACCCTCCTATTCAAGTAGATTACATATAGATCATCTAGTGAGAAGAATTCAGTTAAAACAACTATAGGTTGACCACATGGCCCAGAAATTTCACATCTGGATATACACCACAGAAAACATCGCACATACGCTTACAGAAGAATGGTGTTATTTGTGGCATTGAAGTATTGTGGCCAAACTTGGTGTCTGCCACTGGGGAGTGTGGTTTAGTGCACACCATGGAATATATGCAATGAGAGAAGAAATCCTTGACGTATACAGAGAAACATGACCAGATCTTTTAAAATTAATGTTGAGTGAAGAATGTTGAAAACATGGTATTTAAGATGCGCATTTGCGTGAGTACATGCACACACACACACAAAGTAGCTATTCTAAGAATACAAGTGACTAGGAAATAAATCAAACACACATGAGATTGGAGGCCCATGGAAAGGCAATAAATGGGAGTTTAAAAAACTAAAGTGAGATATGAAATGGTTCTTGCATGAACCAATGGAGACAATATACTATGAAAAAATAGAGTGAACTCAACCTGAATTCCTCTCTTTACCAAAAAATACAGGCATGTGCGCACACACACACACACACACACACACACACCCCACATAATCCATATGTGCAGTAATCCATATGTGCAAGACTCTTAGCCTCCTAAAGACAGATGTAAGACTCAGAAATCTTTGTGGAAACCATAGACATCTAATGGGGTTGGGTGAGGAAAGCAGCTCAGGAAAAGTTCACAAATAAAAGTTGCCTAAAATCTGTTTTCTAAATTGGCTTAGTCATTCCCTCTCAAAATCCTAGGTCTCTGTTTTCTCATCTACAAAAATGAGCATATTAATACTTATTGTATAGGTAGGTATTAATGAGATAACATATTTATAAAGACCTTAACATATGTTTGGTACATACTCTACATTCAAATAATATAATTTTTATTTCTTTTCTTTCCATTCCTCCTGCTTCCTTTATTTTTTTTTATTTTCCTATTTAAAATGAAAAGCTGACCTATGATTTATTCAAATTGGAATAATAATGATCAACTTTTGAACACTCCCATATATTACTGTGTTTCATATCCAGTATTTTATAAATAAGATACAATATTCTGATAATTTTGCCATTGGATATTAATGTTGTCTTTTTCTAGTTGAGAAGATGGAAGCTCAGAAAGCCTAAGAAATTTAGCCAAAGTTTAAATGGATATCATCTAAAAGAATTTAACCATACTTCCTCCTCCTTACAGAGAAACCAAAGTGTTTGAGCACATAATTCTTTTTAGGTATAATCCTCAAACTTCAGCTACTCTGTGTATAGCCAAAAGAGTGTTATTAAATGGACACAGTGCAACATTGAATTTTTTCCTATTTTTGAGTGAGCCAAAAGTGGCCACAAACTGAAAAAGGCATGGAATGAGAGATAAAGGGAAGATAACAATTCACCTTTGTGTAATTGTGTAAAATTTAGATTCAGTTGTGAGAAATTTATGAGGCAGTTTTGAATATATTTGTATTCCTTTCATGGATTTAGACTACAAAATCCCTGAGAATAATTTATCCTTGTAAGACATCTCAACATCTACTCATTGGTCAATTAAAGGAGGAAGCAGATTGGTCTGAAACTCATCCTGGTGGACAAATCTCAAAGACAACTGGGCTGGAAGGGCCCCTGCTCTACATGAGCTGAGATGTGGGACCTCTTTAAGCAAATCTCTTTTCCTCCATTTCATTCTTTGGAAACTGGAATGTGACAGTCATTACTGTCTAGTGGAATATCTCAAATGATTGCTTTAGAGCTATAATTCTCAAACCTCACTATACATTGCAGTTACCAAGGAGCTTTAAAAAATCCTAATGTTTGGGGCGCCTGGGTGGCACAGTCGGTTAAGCGTCCGACTTCAGCCAGGTCACGATCTCGCGGTCCGTGAGTTCGAGCCCCGCGTCAGGCTCTGGGCTGATGGCTCGGAGCCTGGAGCCTGTTTCCGATTCTGTGTCTCCTTCTCTCTCTGCCCCTCGCCCGTTCATGCTCTGTCTCTCTCTGTCCCAAAAATAAATAAAAAACGTTGAAAAAAAATTAAAAAAAATCCTAATGTTTGTGTTCCACCATGCAGTGAATCTGATCCAGTGGTGATATCAGAATTTTAGAAGCTCCTCAGATAATTCCTGCTCAATTTGAGGACCGTTGCCCTAAGCTTGTTGTGCCATACAGCCTTGTCTAATGGCACTATGGAAAAAGAGAAAGGATAGGGTATTAATTGCATCTTGTTCAACCTGATTGTCTTCAGGTAAGAAGAAGCAATAGCCTTTCAAGTGGAGGAGGCCCAACAGATCTGGTTGGTAACCCGCACCGGGAAGAGGACAATCAGAGGTAGAAGCAATTTTGAGAAGCATAAAGACCGAAGAGCAATATTCAAATAGAGATAAGTCAGGAGCCACTTTCAAATAAGTGAAACTAAAATGTCTGGTTTTTGCAATGCATATAAATGGAAGCTGAGGTTATAGTGGCAAAATCAGAATTCATCTTAAAATCTGGACTCATTCCACTGTACCACAGTCTTTTTCCATGACTCATGTCCCAAATCTCAAATATATATGTCTCAAGCCCAGTGGTCAAGCAGTTACACTCATCTCCTTGTAGTCTCTGAGGTTTTTACTGCCTGTGCACTCATTTCACACTCTCTTATTTAATGCCTCCCACCGCCATTCAATTCATCAAGTTCTAGGTCAAGCCCAATCTCCCTCTGAGGTCTTCCCACCAAATACCCTAGTCTACATAGCTTTCTCTCATTTTAGAAATCATGTTACACTTCCAATTGGTATCCCATAGACAATTATTACTTAATGTCTGCATTTATATAAATTCTATTTGTACAATTACAGTTTAAGTTTTATGTAAGTAGACACAATGCTTTACTTCTTTTGTGGCTCTTATATTCGTTGGCACACTGCCAGGCACATAATGCATACTCCTGAAATATATAATCAATTGGTGTATTATAAATATTAATAATCTTCAATGTTTTTAAGGAAAGAATATAAAAAGCAAGTGAGGCAGATTCCAAGGAGGAAATGTGATAAATAATTATCATGTTAAACTTGATAAATGGATCTTTTTAATGGGAGTGTATCCTTTCAGTACACCTGTGTTCAAGAAATGTGTAATCAGACTAGAAGCACAAGACACCTGCCACCAATTTAACATTTAGACACGACATCATTCTTTCCTATGATTCAGATAAGTTATTTGACCATTCAACTATCTAAGACTGTTTATTCCAGAGGTTTTTTTTTTTCTTTGTCTAACCATCTCCTTGACCTTCCTTCTTGTTTGAAATCTGCAGCTTTGATACATTCTCTTCTTTACTGGAAATTCTAACTCTAAATATCCCAGTACAAATCTGGAGTTTAAAAAAGAACTTCTGGGGCATTGAGATAATTTTTCCCTCCTTTCCTAGAGCCAAGTTTCTTCCTCCATATTTTCCCAAATGCCACAGCCAATTATGACCTGAATACCTCAATGAATTCCAAGGAAAAATGCCACTTTGCTTGACTGACCTCATTGTTGGGACTGTCTTGCAAAAGGGATACTTGAACATTTGTTTTTCTCCTTTTGAGAAAATTCTACCATTAGACTATTTAAAATAATTTGTTTTTACTCCAAACCTTTTTTAGCTACAATTTCAAAAAGTTTTTTTTTTAATTTGGTTTTGTGTGTGTGTGTGTGTGTGTGTGTGTGTGTGTGTGTGTGTGTGTAATATTACCTTCCTATGTTTCACCAGTCCCTTTCTTTTTATTTAGGAGAACTGGAAAGAGTGGCTTCATTGAGACAATGAAGGCATTATGGATTCAAGATTCATACCTATTCTATGAAGGATCAGTGAAAGGTTGGCCATAGTTCACCTATGTGGAAACTTGGGGTTTTGATTACAGAACATTGGTCATCAATTCTGGTGTGCATTCAAATGATCTATGGACCTCTTTCAAAAATCTCTGTATCTGGCCCATCCTCCTGAGATGAACTTAAGAAAACCCTGAACACCATCAGGTAATAATTTTGTCTTTTTAAGAAAACAGATGAGTTCAATAAACTGTGACCATTGTTTTTAACTCCCTTAGATCTCTGCCCCCCTTTTGTTGAAAATAAACTACATATTACAACAGGAGAACATGCAGTTCCATCTCTATTTAGAATTGAGTGCTCGTTGTTTTAGGTTTCTGTTAGATAATACAGGAAAACAAGGCCCTCAGAGCAAAGAATGAAGAAGATTATGGTATAATATTTTCATGAAACATCAAATTCTAATTATGCATACAAATATATAGACCCCTCCAACATAAAAACAATTTTTCAATTTCCCATTGTTTTTCCTCTACCAACAGAATTCGATTGTCACCTGTGAGCAGAATTTCCCTGGGTGTACTCCGTTGCATGGGAAGCTAGATCTGTTTATGGTCCAGAACTATAGTCATTCATGTCAGAAGGCTGGAAAGTTTTGAGTATCATTTGTTTAATTATTTAATACCTTGTTTAATAGGGGGAAAAAAAGAGAGTAAAACCATTTGGTTTCTGTTCTTTGATGTCCTGAAACCTGTGTTTCACTAGGATTCAAAGATTCATGGTAAGATCTCACCCAAAGAGGGGCTACAACAGTCCCTTACAACAGGGGTCTTACAACAGCAACTGTGTATGCCACAATATGGCCAAGGTGTCTGAATTTTGTTTATTGAAGAATAATTGGCATACAATATTGTATTTATTTTAGGTGTACATCACAGTGATCCAATATTTATATATATTATGAATTGGTCACCACAGTGAGTCTAGTTACCATCTGTCACCGTAAAAACTAATTACAGTGTTAATGACTATTTTCCCTATGCTGTACATTGTATTCTTGTATTTTACTTATTTTATAACTGGAGATTGTACCTCTTAATCACCTTCACGTATTTTGCCCATCCCCTCTGACAACCACTAGTTTGTTCTATCTATGAGTCTGTTTCTGTTTTGTTCATCAGTTTTATTTTTTAGATTTCACGTACCAGTGAAATTATGCAGTTTTTGTCTTTCCCTATATGACTTGTTTCACTTAGCATGATACTAAGTCCATTCATGTTGTTGCAAATGGCAAGATTCATTTTTTTATGGCTGAGTAATATCTCATTACGATATTATCACCTCTTTAATCATTCATCCATTGATGTGTATTTAGGGTGTTTCCATAACTTGGCTATTGCAAATAATGCTATATTCAACACAGGGGTATACATGTCTTTTGAATTAGTATTTTCATTTTCTTCAGATATACTTAGAAGTGGAATTGCTGGATTATATGGTTGTTCTAATTTCAATTTTTTGAAGAACCTCAATACTGTTTTCCATAGTGGCTGTACCAATTTACGTTCCACCAACATTGCATGAGGGTTCCCTTTTCTCCATGTCCTCGCTAACATTTATTATTTATTATTTCTTTTCTTTTTGAAAACCATCATTTTTCTTTTCTTTCTTTTCTTTTTGATAATTGTAATTCTGACAGGTGTGACGTGATACTGGATTGTGGTTTTGATTTGCATTTCCCTGATGGTTAGTGATGTTGAGCACTTGTGTGTTGGTCATCTGCATGCCTTCTTTGGAAAAATGTCTTTTCAGATCCACTGCCCATTTTTTAATCAGATCTTTTTTATGTTGAATTTAATGAGCTCTTCGTATACTTCACATGTTAACCCTTTGTTACATATATCACTTGTGAGTATCTCCTCTCATTCAATAGGCTCTGTTCTCATTTTTTTGATGGTTTTCTTCACTGTGCAAAAGCTATATAGTTTGATGTAGTCCCATTTGTTTATTTTTAGTTTTGTTGTCCTTGCTTGAGAAGACAGATAAAAAAAAAAACAAAAAAGACAGATCACTAAGACTGATGTAAAAGAACTTACCGTCCATGTTTTCTTCTAAGGGTTTTATGCTTTCAGGTCTTACATGTAAGTCTTCAATCCATTTTAAGTTTATTTTTGTGTATGGTGTAAGAAAGTAATCCAGTGTCATTCTTTGGTATGTAGTTGTCCAGTCTCCCAACACCATTTATTAAAGAGACTATCTTTTCCCTATTATATATTTTTGCCTCCTTTATTGTAGATTAACTAATATGTAAGCATAGGTTTATTTATGAGCTCCCTATTCTGTTCTATTGATCTATGTGTCTGTTTCTGTGGCAGTACCATACTGTTTTGATTATTATAGCTTTGTAGTATAGTTTGAAATCTGGGAGCACAATACCTCCAGCTTTGTTCTTCTTTCTCAAGATTGCTTTGGCTAACCACCTTTTGTGGTTCCATACAAATTTTAGGATTATCTTCTCTAGGTCTGTGAAAAATGCCATTGGCATTTTGATAGTGACCGCATTTAATCTGTAGATTGGTTTGTATTATGGACATTTTTAACAATATTAATTCTTCTAATTCATGAGTATATCTTTCAGTTTATCTATGTCATCTTCAATTTCTTTCATCATTGCTTTAGAGTTTTCAGAGTATAGGCCTTTCACCTCCTTAGTTAAATTTACTCCTAGGTATTTTGTTCTTTTTACTTCAGTTATAAATCGGATTGTTTTATTTTTCTCTTTCTTATAGTTTGTTGTTAGTGTATACAAATGTAACATATTTCTGTATTAATTTTGTATCTGCAACTTTACTGAAATCATTTATTTGTTATTTATAGTTTTTTGGGTAGAGGCTTTATGGTTTTCTACATATAGAATCATGTTATCTGTGAATAATGACAGCTTTACTTCTTCCTTTTCAATTTGGATGCACTTTTTTTCTCCTTTATGCCTAATTGTTCTGTCTGTGGCTTCCAATACTATGTTGAATAAATATGACAAGAATAGGCATCCTTGTATTGTTCCTGATTTTAGAGGAAAAACTTTCAACTTTTCACCTTTCAGTCTGATTTTGGCTGTGAGTTTGTCATATATGGCTTTTACTCTGTTGAGGCACTTTCCCTCTATATCCACTATATTGAGAGTTTTTAATCATAAACAGATGCTGAATTTGTCAAATGCATTTTCTACATCTATTGATATGACTATATGATTTTTATTCTTCATTTTGTTACTGTAGTGTATCAACCACATTGATTATTTTGTGGATATTGAACTATCATTACATTCCTGGAAGAAATATCACTTGATCACAGTATGATTCTTTTAATGTGCTATTGCTATTGTATTGGTTTGCTAATATTTTGTTGAGGATTTTTGTATCTATGTTCACTAGGGATATTGGTTTGTAGTTTTCTTTTTTTTTTTTTTTATAGTGTCTTTGTCTGGTTTTGATATCTATATGATGCTGGCCTTGTACAATGAAGTTGGAAGAATTCTTTCCTGTTTAATTTTTTGAAATAGTTTGGGGTGCCTGGATGGCTCAGTCAGTTGAGCGTCCAACTTCGACTCAGGTCTGACCTCACTGTTTGTGAGTTCAAGCCCCCCACTGGGCTCTGTGCTGATAGCTTAGATCCTGGAACCCGCTTCAGATTCTGTGTCTCCCTCTTTCTCTGACCCTCTTCTGCTCACACTCCCTCTTGTAGCTGCTTTTACTGAGTCCCAAGGATTTTGGAGCATTGAGTTTTCATCTTGATTTGTCTCAAGGTATTTTTGGATTTCCTCTTTGATTTCTTTATTCACCATTGGTTGTTTAGTAGCATGTTTAGTTTTCACATGTTTGTGTTTTTTTCCAATTTTCTTCATGTAAATGATTTCTACTTTCATAGCATTGTGGTTGGAAAAAATGCTTCATATGATTTCAATCTTTTTAAATTTATTGAGTCTTTTTTTGACCTAACGTGATATATCTTGGAGAATATTCCATGTGCACTTGAGAATAATGTGTATTCTGCTGTTTTTGGATAAAATGTTCTCTATGTATCTATTAAGTCCATCTGGTCGAATGTGTTCTTCAAAGCCACTGTTTCCTTATTAATTTTCTGTCTGGATATCTATCCATTAACATAAGTGGGGTATTAAAGTCCCCTACTGTTATTCCATTACTGTTATTTTCTCTATTTGCATCTGTTAATATTTGCTTTATAAATTCAGGTGCTTCTATGTTGGGTGTATAAATATTTGCAAATGTTGTATCTTCTTGTTGGATTGATTCCTTTATCATTATATATCCCTTTTTTTCCCCCTTGGTACAGCCTTTGTTTTAATGTCCATTTTGTCTCATATAAGTATTACTATACCACCTTTCTTTTCATTTCCATCTACATGGAATATCATTTCCATCCCTTCACTCTCTGTGTGTGTCTTTAGATATCAAGTGAGTCTCTTGTACGTAGCATATAGATGGGCCCTTTTTTAATCCATCTGGATGTCTGAATTTTATTTTTTTAAATATTTGAACACATAGTGTAATAATGATTTCAGGAATAGAATTTAGTGATTCATGACTTACATATAACACCCAGTGCTCATCCCAACAAGTACCCTCCTTAATGTCCGACACTCATTTAGCCCATCTCCCCACCCAGTACCCCTCCAGAAACCCTCAGTTGGTTCTCTGTGTTTGAGCAACCCTTATTGTTTATCTCCCTCTCTGTTTTTATCTTACTTTTGCTTCCCTTCCCCTATGTTCCTCTGTTTTGTTTCTTAAATTCCACATATGAGTGAATCATTTGATATTTGTCTTTCTCTGTCATTTGCAGCAACACGGATGGAACTAGAGTGTATTATGCTAAGTGAAATAAGTCAGGATGTCTGAATTTTAAAAGTTCCACAACAGAGGTGCCTAAGTGGCTCAGTCAGTTAAGCGTCCAACTTCGGATCGGGTTATGATCATCTTGCAGTTCATGAGTTTGAGCCCTACATTGGGCTCTTTGCTTACATCTTGGAGCCTGGAGCCTGCTTCAGATTCTTTGTCTCCTTGTCTCTCTTTCCCTCCCTTGCTCATGTTCTGTCTTTCTCTGTCTCTCAAAAAAATAACTAAACGTTAAAAAAATTGTAATAAAAATGAAAGCTCCACAAGGGATGTAGATATGTCTTAAAGGTTAAAATTTCTGGCTAGAATGACTTAAGGAGTTTATCAAAATATATGCTGTCTTATATTTTTGTCAAGAGCTGCATGGTAATGGAGCATATAGGGAGAATAACATTCCTTCATTTCCCAATTATTTTTGAGTTCCTCCTATTGCAGGCATTGTATTTAGTGCTAGGTATGTAGTAGTGTTGTTAGCATCCCTAGCTCTTGTCCTTCAGGGACCTTTTTCTTGGAGGGTATTAGAAAAAAAGATGTATGAATTTCTAGTTATTCTTTGACTTAAATTTGGGCACTTCTTAGTTCTAAGTCATTGAATGTATGGCACCTTGATTTCCTCATCAGTGAGGCAGAATAATAAGAGTTTCACAGCATTGTTATAAATATTAAGCATGATTACACATAAATATTCATGTGAAAATATAAGATATTATTTTTATTGATTCCCACTTGTATTCAGTTTTTTTCCTTCTTTCATTTTTTTAAAACTTTTCCATTTAGTCAGAGACACTTTGGCAATTACAGCTCCATTGGACCCAGTTTCTTTATCTTGCTAAGGACTCCAGGAATGCTATACAAATAAATTTTAAAATTAAAACAAGGTTTTAGATAGCATGACATTCAGCATCAGTAGGACTCTATCACAAATCTATCGTTTTGATCCAAGAATCTTACTTTTGGCTGTGTCATGACTTTGGAGACTTTCTTTTGGGTATAAACTGTTCAATGCAGGGTTAGCCGGTTTGCCAGTTTCTCATCTTGTACAAGTCGCTCACCCCATACGCATGGTGTCCTTAGCTCTGTGCTACAGCGCTCCCAGGAGGATGAGGAAGACATAATAATGCTGTTTTGATATGGGTGTTCTTTGTTACAAATCCAAAAGGAATACAAATCTGAACTAAGAATGATAAGGGTAAGAGAAGATGAAAAATAGTCGGTTTTGTCATGCTGATGTTCACTTAAGATCTCATTCCTTTTATATCTCTTCTATATCAATTGGCACTTTCTAACTTGTATTAAACTTATGCATCATTTTAGGTGTTTATTGCTACCGTAAGAAATTACCACAAATTTAATGACTTAAAACAACACACATTTTCTACCTTATAGTTCTGGAGATCAGAAATCTGGCATGGCTCTCAGTTGGCTAAGATCAAGTTGTGGATAGGACTATATTTCTTTCTGGAGGTTCTAGAGGAGAATTCTTTCCTTGCCTCTTCCAGATTCTACAGGCCACTCAAATTCTCTGGCTTATAGCCCCCTTTACCATCATAGCCAGCAACATTGATCATTTGCATCTCCTGACTATAGATGGAAAAGTTTCTCTGGTTTTGACGAATTATGTGATTAGGTCAAACCCATTCAAATAATCCAGGATAATCTCTCATCACAAAATCCTTCATCTTAATTACAAATTCAAAGTTTCTTTTGCTAGGGTAACATATTCACAGGTTATAGAGAGTAAGGAGTGGACATAATTGGGTGACTATTCATCTGCCTACCACATGTATGTATGTCTCATTTCTTCTACTAGACTGTAAGCTTTGGAGGCCCCAAAATGTGTATCTGATGTGTTGTTGTATTCTCCACAGAACCTATCCAAGTGTATTGCGTAAAACAAAGGGTTCAACCAACATTTGTTGCATGGTCCAGGAAAACTCAAAAAATTTAAAAGATTTATTGGAGGCAATGGTAAACTTGTGGGGTTTCTGTAAGAATGGCTATTTTGATATATCCAAATCTCCTGGAAAATTCATGAACACTTAAATAATTTTATAAGCATAAGATTACAAAAATGATTTTTTATTTTCAGAGCTTACACGTGACTATAGTATATCACATATTCCAGGATGCCTTGATGGTGTTAATTTCCAGCTGGATTCCTGTCTGTCAGTAGAACTTATGCCTGAGTATTTTGCAGTGATGATAAGCACAAGCCAACAATTAGAAATCAGGTGCCATAGGAAAGACTGAGTATTGCCTATCAAATATCAGTCATAGAAGGGTCAAGGGGAAATTAAACATTATAGAGCTGGCTTGGGTTCTTGCCCTGGGCAATTAACTTGGTGATAATTTGCAATGTTCCTCTCTTATAGAATTTAATGTGATGTGTTGCTTGACTCCCCAAAGGAGTAGATTTTAAGAAATGTGTCTTGTACGGTTTGTATCACATAGAGTTCTGCAAGTTGTGCAAGGCAGCCACAGACTCTGGAATCTATAGCTGGCAAGAGAAATAAATATTTCCGCATTGCATTTAGCAATTGCTATGTATTAAGGCAATTTTGTTTAAAAATTATTAAGGGCTTTGTAGCACAAAGACCCTGTTAAATTACACAGAAAGGATTAGATTTAGGGAGTGGGGTAGACTGGGGGATATTGGATATGCAAGCACAGATGGTCTTGATCGACTCATGAACATACCAGAGCCAAATGGGAAATATATGTTTTGCGTGGTTACATATGTTGTAAAGAAAATTGCCCCTGGTTCTTTCCTGTAAGAAAGTATGAGGAGTGAAGGGAAGGGGAGAGAACAAGATCATGTGGGGAAAGATGAAGCAGACCAGCATATGTAGCAGATGTCTGGCAAAGAGAGAGCAAAGAGAGGGTGATGAGGCAGGGGAGCCAAATTCCTTCCTTGGACTGTGAGTAACCAATGAGGGGAGGGATCTTCCATGTCAAGCACCAAAGTCACTGAGTGGGTATCTGTTTTATAGATAGTTGACTTGGAATCTAGGTGTAACTCTCCAACCACGCTGTCTGGGTTAGGGTACAGATTGTCTTCCCATGAGAAATGGGTTGGTGCAGAGTTGCTTCTAATCCACCCAATTCCTTCCTTTTCCACAGAGACCTCAGATACTGGGAAGGGTGTAGGCAATCTGTTATTCTGAGCTCTGTTCCAAGCCCTTTACAGATCTTACCTCATGTAATCGTCACAAGAACATTAAGCAGTAGTTTGTAGAGTATTGCCCCATTTTACAGACTAAGAAACCTAAGCACAAGGAGGTAAGTAACTTGCCCAGGGTCATACAGATAGTTGGTATTGGTGCAGGATTTGTAAGTGAGCAGTCTGGCTTTAGAGTGCCCAACTTTAACCCTTCACTGCATGCGTCAATACTCTATAGTCTTACCTGTTCAAACTTAATGAATCCCTTGAGAACAGTAATTACATGTTTTCATCTTTTATAGTCCTCATAGAAATTAGCAGAACATTGATATACAAAATAGGTGTTTCATTTCATAGTAAATAAAGTATTAGAGTTCTAATATCACTTGTCAGAAACTGGAAAAAGCTTGATTCTTGTTTCCCTGTTAACAGAATTGTGTTGTAAGAAGGAAATGAGCCAGTCTCAGTAACTCCAGAGCCAAACTGACAGAGAACTGGAGAGTTAATCAGAATGCAACAGTATTTTTAATATCTTCAGCTCTGGTGATACATGGCAACCCCAATGGTATTCTGCCATGTTCATAGTTCATTTTTCCTGCTTCCTTGTTCTCTATGTATTTTTTGCTGCCTTCAGTCTTCTACCCCTTGGTGTGTCTTCTACTCTTTCCTTTATTTCTCAAATCCTTTTCCCACTGCTCACTCTAATTTTGTACATCTCCCAGTCAGATTCCAAGTGAGAGCTTTGATGGGATCAGTCATTCCACCATTTGGATGAGTAGATTTCCACAGCTGGACCCTTTCTTGGCCCTTGCCTAGTCTATGGATGGCTGTCTTTGGATTGGACACACATTCTTTTGCTGCAGAAGCTGCAGTCAGAGTTGGGGGAGGGGTGAGGATCACAGGATATAACGTATAGCAATCTATGGATGGAGAACCACCCTAAAGGCAGCCATGGGCTTGGCAGAGACCTCAAGGCTTCTCAGAAAGGTACATTATTTGGCTTGTCTTATAGAGTCACATTCATGAAAATGGGCAAAGTTATAGCCACATTAGTTTGAAAATCTAAGAAAATGTGGTGCCCCCAGTCTGCATAATAAGACAATAAGGGAGACTAAGAACAACTTTTCAAACAGTGCTCTGGATCCTAGACTTTAAAATAGTGCTAAACATGCTTTCAAAGTGTTGAGATGAAACAGATGATTTAACCTCCAAGCCTCATTTACGGAATCTGTTAATCAAACCTAAAAACATAGCAAAAGATAAAAACTAAAAGCCTATAACCTACCATACATACAGTTATTCCAGTTGCCAAGGGAATATATGTTGTTGTTGTTTTTTTAATCACACTCTTAGTGATAAATATGATATTTTGTCTTGGCACAATATAAATCAAACTCATTTAAGAAGTTTAGAAAGTTACGGAAATAGTTACAAAGAGCATTCTTTTTTGTCACAATTGTAAATTTGTAATCCCCTGTTCCCTTTCAGAATGCCATATGGAAAAGAAACAACATTTTAAATGGGTTTCTGAAGAACTACAGTTGACATGAATACCAAAAAACTTCATAAAACCACTAAATATTTGGCTGGTGTGGAGTCTACTGGAGGTTTTAAAAAGTCTGAAGACAAATTGTTATGTTAAGAGAAAAAGTCTTCAGACCATGGCTGACCTATCAACTGACCAATAACTTTCCCCACTGAGCATTTAAATCACCCAGCCTTCAGAACTACAGACTTCCCTAATTAAGCAGCTTTTCCCCCAATGGTTTGGAATGGGTCAGTGTATTGCTTTGGCTTCCCTGGCATGAGCACGCACAATGTCTGGTCTGGTCAGCCTTCCAAACCGCTTTCCCATACATCAAGGATCCAAGATAATTTCACTAGACACTCTAAAGTGCAATTGCAATTTGCCAATTTCCACTCACGTACCTTCCTAGAAAACAGAGATCTACACACAGCCCATGATATTTTTGCACATAGACTGAGATATAGATCTTGATAGTTGTCTCAGAAATCTGGGAATGGATATGCTGCTAGCTATGGCAGTAAATGAAGCATCTTTCATATTTGGCATTGGTGCACAATTACAAAGTGAATAATAGAGAAAAAGGGGTTCATATTTGGGATTACAGTATGAACGTTTTTGAAAAGGCTTCTAGAGGTAAGAATATAGTGAATTCAGAATCAGAGAGCAGTGTGGCATTACAGCAATAGGGGTATAATGGACTTTCCTGAAGCCATAAGTCCTTATAGAATTTTCAGGTAAAACATATTTACATTCAAATTCCAAGTCAGCAGTTTCAGTAAAATTGTGTGTGTCAAAAGAAAATATATCAACAGTGGGTTCATATTCTGATTTACTTGGACTTTGCAGTGGTGAGAATTCTGCTATTCTCCTTATGCTAGCCAGGGCTGAAAAATACTTGTTATAGAATTTCAGATGGTAACAAAGCCAGTCTGGTTTATTCATAACAAGTGCTGTGAGTTGAAGGCAAGCCACTTCAACTGAATAGAGAAAAATGGGGCATCTTTCTGAATATCAGTGGAGAAATCTGTAAATACTTAGCTGTTCTTCAATCTGTGGTCACATGTACACCTTCGACTTCATTCTACTTTATGAAAAGAACTGTTTGTCTTTTGGGCATAGAGGGAACAAGCTTCCCCTCAGATTCTCTCCCTTTCAGATTCTCTCCCTTTCCCTCCCAGATCAATATATGCTGGTTACTCTTATCCCCTAACTTCATGGGGCTTCTGAGAGTTGAGCTTCCCTTATGTTCCTATGTCCATTGATGACAACTCAGGCTCAGCAGCTGGCCAGAGAACAGAAAGGTCAAGGCCACTGTCAGATCCTGCCCCTATTTGGCACATTAAGCCCCAGCTTTGTCCCACATGGATCGTCTCCTTCTCAGTCTCTGGGGCTTGTAAATACCAGGCTCTATTGACTTGTAGTGTATCTGACAGTTCTAGCACTGTCATCTTTTGAAATCTAGCTATATTTCATCTGGCTAAGAATTTCTGTGGTATGAGTAGACTGTGTATAAGCTGAAGCTAGTACCTAATAAATAATAAGACTCCACTAGTGTTTGTGGAGGAGTACATGAAGTTTATGTGATAGCTATTACTTTTGTAAGGCTAGAGGGAAATGAAGCTTATTTCTTGGGGGACAACATTTAAGTCAGTAGCCTTGGATAATCATGTATGGCATAAAGACACATACTGAATATAGTAAAATATAGTGAGGAGGGTAGCTGGGCATTGGGGTGGGGAAGACTGAAAGGATAAGGAATGGATGAAAAGTTTGCAGAAATAATTTTACCCTACTCCATGGCTACTTGTGCTCTCCTAGTCAATCCCTCATCTTGGACTGATCAAAGAGCCCCAGAATAGAGGGGAGCAGTGGGAGGAGACTGGTGAATCCTTCTCCATTCTGTACTTTTCCCAACTGTGTCAGAAAGCATTCTGGAGATAGAAGAATATATGTATTCATGTCTCTAATAGCTACCAAGGCAGAGGAATATTCTTCATCTTATTCTATATTTCAAAGTTAGATTATTTTGTCAAAACCTCTTTTTAGCTCTATCAGTCCATGATTTCATAGTTCTTCGTGCCTTCAGTGTTCCTTTTATTTTTTTTCATTTGTATTCCTCATAGCATCCTGGTGATCAGTACTATTATTTCTGCCTAGAAGATGAAAGCGGGGCTTGAGAAACTATACGACTTGAGCAATTCATCCCAATAAACAGGGATAGAACCAGGAAGCAAGCTTAGTTTCTGGAACATGTTCAACTGTGGAAGCTACTAGACCCCAGAATAGCCTCCTCTTACCAGTTCCTACTTTTTGTTTCATTTGCATTCATTCAAGATCTATCTATTATGTGGGTCCACTGGCATGTTGTTATTCTAAAGTAGAAAGTCTTAAGCCTTGCTGTTCACTCCAAGTTTAGCAGAGTGTCTCTGGGGAGTGTTTTAAGAGAATAAAGTATGCCCTGTAACTGTTGCTGAAGAAGAGACACAGGACTCAAAGCCAGGAGTTCCTTGCCAAATATAAGCTTCATGACATGAATGAAGCCTCTTGGTGCCTAAGTTTCTCCATCCGTATTCTCTGACTGCCCCAACCTCACAGGAATATTATGTGCCTAAATAAAAGGAAAATATCTTGACCTACTTAGATTTGATGAGCTCTAAGTTCTCTTCCAGTTCTGAAATGCTATCACTCTTTTTTAATTTTTTTTAATGTTTTATTTATTTTTGAGACAGGGAGAGACAGAGCATGAACAGGGGAGGGTCAGAGAGAGGGAGACACAGAATCTGAAACAGGCTCCAGGCTCTGAGCTGTCAGCACAGAGCCTGACGCGGGGCTGGAACTCACGAACCGTGAGATCACGACCTGAGCTGAAGTCGGCCGCTTAACCAACTGAGCCACCCAGGCGCCCCATGAAATGCTATCACTCTTTACAATGAGTAGAGAAGTTGAAAAAGGGAGCCCAGAAGAGATTTCTAGATGATCTGCCAGTAGATTTTTACTTCTACCAGTAAACAAATGATGACGGTTCTCCAGCTCCTATCTCATCCTTGTCAATAAGAGTCATTAAGGTGTAGGAATTTTATCCCTAGAGATATTAATTGTGATAAAAATCAATGGTCTTCTCAGTCCAGCTACCAATGCTATAGTTTCAACAAATGGCATGTGCTTCAGTCGAGAATTTGAAGCAGAATCTAGGGCGATTCCACCCTTTCTTCAAGGAAGATTCTGTTGTCCCTGTTTCTTAGTGTTAGTTTACTCCTTTCTTTTCTTCTTTTATTCTTTCTCCCAGTGATCCTTCCTTATTCTTTACTTGTGCAGACAGCTCATTAGAGCTCTTTCCACTGAAGTTCAGCTCAGCTATAAGATCCATTGTCTAAAGATTACTGACCTCTTAGTCCAAACTCTTACCAAATGGCATCTGGATAACTTAATCAGGTCTTCCTGGGATATGGGCCCATTCTAGTTAGAATCAGCTGTAGGAAGAAGAGAGCATGGGCAGAAAACATAAGCATGGATTTCCAGTCGGGGTCCACAAGCAGTGCAAGCAATAACAGGCAGGTCCACATTGGTTTCCAATCTATAATAAAAGAGCTCCTCGACCAAGCTCAATACTTAGTTTTGGTTATAGGTGATAAAAATTTTACTTTGAACACATGCTGTTTTTGGAGTCGGGAAGTCTTTGTTCATGATGTTGGCTCTCTACCTATTACAAACTATGTGACTTTGTTATTACTTAACAGCTTTACCATCTGTAAAAGGGAGAGAGAATAACATTCATATCTTCTATCCACGTCACAGAACTGTGTGAAGAAAATACGCCAAAAATGTTTATAATTTTGTGAATTTAGACGATGTCATGAATGTTTATCTATTTTTCCAGTTTTATTGAGACATAATTGACATACAACACTGCTTTAGTTCTAAGTGTATAATATAACGATTTGATACATGTTTACATTGTGAAATGATTACCACAATAAGTTTCATTGAAATCCATCACTTCAAATAGTTATAATTTTTATTCTTGTGATAAGAACTTTTAAGATCTACTCTCTTAGTAACCTTCAAATATACGATACAGTATTGTGAACTATAGTTACCATGTTGTACGTTACAACCCCAGAACTTATTTATATTATAACTAGAAACTTATACCTTTTTTTCCCAGAGAGAGAGAGAGAATACAAGTGGGGGAGAGGGGCAAAGGCAAAATGAGAAAGAGAAAGAGAGAGAAAGAGAAAGAGAGAGAAAGAGAAAGACCCTCACCCATTTATATTTTTGAATTTTTTGTATATTTAAAATTTATGTTATCTTCTCTAACAAAATAAAATCATACTCTATGCTCCTAACTCTTATTTGGCTATTTGACTCGTTGAAATTACTTCTCCCACACACCCACACCAGGGAGGTTTCCTTTAACAACTCATCTAATGAACACCTATGTTGTAGCTTCTTTTTCTGCTTTGTTATTACCCTCAGCACCTATACTACATGTCATTCTATCCTATATTTACGTGTTTTATTTTCTTTTCCTGTTTTTAGAATTTGAGCTCCTGGAGGGCAGGGGCTTTATCTGTCCTCTTCATTTCTGTATTCTTCGCACATAGTAGTACTTTCTGTGAGTAGCAGATCCTCAGTAAATGTTTGTGAGAAAATATTGATTAATATGAGTGAATGCCCAACAAATAATAATTGTTAACTTTTCTCTCTGCTTCTGGTTCTGCTTTTGGGTTCAAGTGAAGTATTTTTATAGAAATATCAGCATAGACTAAAGCAGCAAACCATCCTACAGTCACTGTAAATGCATTTAGAAGAAAAAGGTAACCAAATTTCTATGATTTTGAAATGTCATTTAAAACTCTGTTTTGTTCTAGATTTTGAGAACTTGACCCTATAGCTCTAGGTTTTACTACCAGGGTCAAATCCTTTGCATGGTAAAACTTCACCAGTTCATCTCCACCTGCAAAGTTTATAGTTGTTATTCATTCTCCAAGTGAGCATGTAAGACTCATGGTCTGGTGGTAAGCAATTGAAATTCATGTTCCACACATGTAGTGTGTGATATGATTTCTCTTTCCATGAAAGTAAATGCCCAGAGGAGAAATAGCAGGCACAGCTCTTTGGTCAGGACATGATTATTTTCTTTTCTAGTTGTTGACAGGCATGTTTAGACAGAAATACGTGAAGAAAAATCAAAGCCACGCTGTCACATGCAGGCTGCTCTACAAGTGAAGCAAAGCAAATACCTGTCCTGCCTTAAAAACTTGCCACTATCTGGGGTGCCTGGGTGGCTCAGTCGGTTGAGCAACCGACTTCGGCTCAGGTCATGATCTCACGGTTTGTGGGTTCAAGCCCTGAGTTGGGCTCTGTGCTGACAGTTCAGAGCCTGGAGCCTGCTTCTGATTCTGTGTCTCCTTCTCTCTCTGCTCCTCCCCTGCTCATGCTCTGTCTCTCAAAAATAAATGTAAACAAAAAAAAAATTTTTTTTTTAAAGAACTTGCCACTATCTGACATTGGTTTTGTTTTTGTTTTTGTTTTTGTTTTTGTTTTTGTTTTTGTTTGCCATTTGGGACCAGGTGTCTCAGAAGGTAGAAGCTATGACAATCATTTATAAATATAAATGAAAGAAAAATCTAAACTTCATGAGGTCAGCTGTGTCTAAGGAACACAAGGAATGCCAGACTTATTTATCCATGATAGTTTTTCCTTCTGACTCAGAACAGATGCCCAGTGTATTCCATGGGGTTCTGTGACATGCGTCAATACAAGGAAAGTAGTAAAACATGTTACAAAAAAACTAAATAAGAAATTTGTTTTCTTGTAAAAGAAAAAAAAAAAAAAGCCCTTCATTGAATACAGAAGAGTGGGACTTTCTATGGACCTGTCCTCAACTTTCTTTTGCAGTTCCACTCCCTCTGCCTGCTGAGAGCTCGATTCCTGAAGGTCATATAGATTTCAGGGAGCAGCTGCATGAGGCCATTAGTCTCTGCTCTAAATGGAGAATTTACTCCAGATCACATCTGCTCTTTGGAACTTGTCCCTGCTGCTTAGTTCCTAAGTGGACTGATGTCCACTTGCATGTTTAATGCCATATTTAAGTACCTCTCTGGCTGCCATTCCTTACACATGACACAACAAGTTAGATAGTTCCAGAGTTGGCCGTACATGAAGCCAGGGGTTAGTGCACGATAGTGGCAGCGGCTGGAAGCATTATTACTTGAGTACTGAGTAGAGTAGAAGAGATACAAAGAGTCCAAAAATACATGGAGATTTCTTCTTAGTTGTATGACAGACTTCTTTGGCATTATTGATTTGGGGAAGGTCCCAGGAGACCAGGGCTTCCCCACATCTTCTCCAGAGGTCTAGAACAGGAAGCCTGATGTGAGGGGGTCAGGACAGTTAGATTTCCTCGAGGACTCTTACCAGCCAATGAACAGTCCTGGTTTCCTCAAGGCCAGTGTCCTTGATAATTACTATATAATATATTGGCTTCATTTAGTTATTCATATTAGTAAAACAGTTCCCAGGAGATCCTACTAGCTGATGGGTCTCACTATCTGGAGAGACAGTATTACAACAGCATGATTGCTCTATACAATATTCAGCTGGGAGCAAACAATATCACTTGACCAGAGCTGTTGTTCTTGTTATTAGATCACATTTCAGGGATGGAGATGATTCGAGGGATGTTATTCAGAATATTTAAAAGTCTGAGTGGCTGAGGCCCATCAATCAAAGTGGAAGTCTGACTAATCAGAGTAGACAGCCCTTCACCCCCAAGAAAAACCCAGTGGGTTATACTGGGATGGGAAGATGGTCATGTTTATTTCCCACCAGGACCTCAGGTTCTTGTCCTAAGCTTCTAAACCCTATCTTACAATAATTATTATATACTACAGACTGCTAATCAACAATTGCAGACATGTCATGTTAAAAAATATTTGATTACTTTTATCCTTAATATCACTCAACATTAAGAATTTAGCTAATATAAAAAGAATTCCACTAACATAGAGTTATATTTCACCTCCAATTCTCACCTCATTCCCAAAATTCTAATTAAAGATTAACTACTGCTCCAAAAGAAATATCACTTGAACATCTCTCATGCCAACTTCCCTTTATAGTTATGTAGCTAAGGCCTCAGCCTAGATCATAGCCTGAATCTGATGCTCCTCTAGAGTTCTGAAACAGCCCTCGCCACCTGCTGAGACTGAGATGAACTTGGAATTTTCCTTTTACATATAGTATAAAGTTTACTTATTTTGAGAGAGAGAGAGAGTTCCCATGAGCAGGGGAGGGGCAGAGAAAGGGAAAGAGAGAGAATCCCAAGCAGGCTCTGCACTGTCAGCACTTAAGTGTCCCTCCTTTTAGACACATTAGTACTAATAGACTCATCCCTTTATCATTCCTTATCATTCCCCACTTTGATTCTGTTATCATTCTATTCCAGACCACAGTCTTGTCAGTGTCCTGTTTATGTTAAAACTACTGAAGCCATTTATTTATTTGTTGCTTATTCATTTATTTACTTATTGTCATTGAGTATATCAGAACTGGTTAGACTATTAGATTAAGAGATATTCATTTGACTTTTTTTTTTTTTTTTTTTTTTTTGTATCTCTGTGAAAAGTCCCCCTCTGGGAGGGTATCAGTTGCTTCAAAAACATAAAGGGAAGGAAGAAAGAAAAAAGCAAAATAACAAAAGACAGATAAAATCCTATCAACAGTAAAACAAGCAAATCTTATTTACCTATATCAGCTTTTTAAAATCCATTCTTGCTTCCTAAAAGTCTTAAAATCTCAGCACAGGGAAAAACAGCAGATAAAATAACACTTTGTCAGTCTTCCTTTCTATTTGTATCTATTTTCTCCTCTGTTGCTCTTGACCAGGGCCTCACCTTTCTTGTGCTTTGTTTGCATACTTTTTCTTATGGCTCAGGGTTACTGATTTCTGCCTAACTTGTCCATTGAATCTGGAAACACGTGTGGAGCTGAAGTAGTGAAGGGAGGTGTCCAGACTTGCCTTGGGCATTCGGGCATTGCTTCCCAGAACTCCAAGGTGAAAGGTGAATGGAAGCCCCCACCGGCCCCACCCATTTATCTCAGCTTGTAGTCTTTCCCTTCAAAGCTGCCTTAATGCTGATTTCTTCTATAGGAAAACCTCATTGGATGGGGAAGGGGAACACCATGTCTTCCCAGCCGTTATTTTCTACCTTTTCCACCATGACAACTTGCAGTGGACCCGGTGGCATTCAGTGGAAACAGATGTTTCCTCTTTCTCAAATGATCTTTCGTATGTTAATATCACTCCCCAGGAAGCAGTCCTTAGACATCCCAGAGCATTTAACATACAATGTAATACAACATTGCAGTTGAGATCTCCTACTGGACAGAAGTGCTTGCAGCCCCTGTTTTATTGTACTTACTTCTTAAATTTTATTATTATCTTTTAAATCTGTTTTCTCAGCACTTGTTCCAGAGCTTTTGCTCATGATAGGTTCTTAGTAAATATTTTGTGGAATGTAAAAATAAGTTAATGGCTCAATAAAAATGGAGGGGCGGCTGGGTGGCTCACCTGGTTAGTTGGTTAAGCATCAGACTCTTGGTTTTGGCTCAGGTCATGATCTCCAAGTTGGTGAGATTGAGCTCTGCCTCGGGCTTTGTGCTGACGGTGCTGAGCCAGCTTGGGATTCTCTCCGTCTCTCTTTCAAAATAAATAAATAAACTTAAAAAATAAATTATTTTTAAAAAAGAATGGAGTATGAGCATTTTCTATCAGTTCAGAAAAACTCTTGGTACTTCCTCCTCTTTACGGGCATTTTTTTTTCCTTATCTGTAACCTGGGGAAGAGCAGGGGTGGAGTGGGAACTAGTCACCACTTATTATCAATTATGTAGGGTTAAGGTCTAAGAAGTAATGAGAAGGAAATTCGTGGAGACAGATAATATAATTTGAAGTTGTGTGTTCATTTATGGAACTGTGGGACTCTCCTTTATTGAACAGGGCTCAAAAGGACTTGGGAAAAAGAGAAAATAATTGTTTTTCATTCCCTTTGGATACAAATACAATTCAGTAAAATATAAATTAAGGAGTCAAATTAAGACCTTTTGTCTACGTAATTTAAAATTTGCAGTTCTATAGCATTTGTGAAAGTGAAAATTCATGTTTTTAGTCATGAAGATTAGAGAAAGAAAGGAATTGAGGCTCATCTAAAAAGGAATTGAGGCTCATCTAAAATACACATTTCACACCATTTTTGGTGTGAAAAAGTGACTGGATAAAAATTTCATGTCTTTACGTCAGTTTCCCCATCAAAAGTGAAGATACAGGCAACTGCTTTTCCTACCTTATGAAGGCACATGCAAATTAGGTAAACATGACAATAAATACTTTTCAAAACATAACAAAATGTAAAATATGCTATTTTCTGAGACTATTATCTTCTATTCCAAGGCTAACTGGGCATTCTTCTTTCAGCTGCAGAGGTAGGTATGAACTTTCTGGTTTTTCATTAGCAGAAAAGGGAGTATAAAATTTCCCTGTAAAGAAAATGAAACTAGTAGCTGATTGATTTGAGGAAATATGGTTATCCTGTCTAATTTCCTACTGCTTTCCCGCAGTGCAGCACTGACGATGATCTTTAAAAATCTCAGGACACTGAGCAAATTCATCCTTACGACACCTTCAGGGAGAAAAAAGTAGTGGTGCACACAGGCCTTCTCTGGCTGGCGCAGGCTCAGATAGCAAAGCCAACCATAAAAAATAGCACGCTGTCACATAGTTGCAATAGTTTGATCTTAATCGTCAACCTGTGGATGTGAAATCTTAACTCTCTAAGATAACCATTTCCTCACTCAAAGAAATGGAAGAATCGGGCCAATTTTGTCACATCGTATATTCCTCTGCCTTCTTGGCACACTTAAACTATCTGTACCCTGCTTGCCTTGGATTCTTTCATTCAGCAATTGTACAATTTCCAATTGCAAGACACTGTGCCTGTCTATTGTTCCCTTATTATAGGTGATGTTTTGGGGAAGGTCAGCCATGTGGTGAAAGAAACCAGAAATAATAGTAAATATACAATGCTCACGATCAGGCACCTTACTGGAAATAATAGTGAATCCTTCTATGGTACCTGTAGGCACTGTACTCGAGATGATATGAATTTATTCAATCCTCACTATAATCCTATGAGGAACATTCTAGAAATACTTCACTTCACAAATGTGGAAACCAAAGCACAAGAGGTCAAGTAACTCACCCGGGGCCACACATCTAACAAAGTCAAAACTTGAGTGCAAAGGTCCAGCTCCAGAGTTTGGTTGATTGCTTTAGCTTTAGCTCTGAGAGAAGGGTTTAATTCTGGCAGTTTGAATAAGTAAGATGATGTCTTAGTAAGTGCTTAGGTTGCCAACAAACATTCCTTTTGAATGTCACTCACAGGAAAATCACAGTTAACTCTACATAACAATATAACACAATCTATCCCACGCTTTTGAATGTCTATTACACTTAGTATAAGTATCAGTGATATTTATACTTTTGCTATTCCAGATGGGTAAATTTTGCCTCTCCATTAGATTATAAACAAGTGAAGAAAAATAACTCTTTTTTAAAATATCTATCTAACCTTTCATTTGTTGGTTTACACGGCCTGCACAGTGTAGGGCACATGATGGGCACCTGTTAACAACAGTGATTAGTTCACTCACATTTTCCCCCTTTTCTTTTGATTCATTTACTTTTTATCTTCTTGCTCTGAGAATTTTGACAGAATGTAAATTGTCTCCGCTGCACTCTATTCAACCCTTGAATAGCATTCTCTTCCAACTAAAGTAAGAACATATCAGCTTCCTTTAGAAACTGTACTACTGAGAAAAGAAAGAACCAAAAGGCAACCTTGGGGTAGTGGAGTTAGAGCAGTCTGGACAAGCCACAGCGGCATATATTTCTCACACATAAGGGATCAAATACAGAAAGACAAATAGTACCCCCTCCCTGCCTCAATAGTGCTCAGGAAGACTTATCCATAGCTGCAAGGACTGGTGCCTCAGTTATGTGGGGTCTCCCTTTACCTGAATCATTAGTGCAGTTGGCAGGGCTCATGGAAGCCTGACTACTCCAAATGTCGATTCTAAATATGGAAAAGAGTAAATTCATTTGGAATCTGGAATGCAAATGACTCCTTAAACTATAACATTTTTGTCCAGGCATGCCATGTCTGTGCTCAAATTTATGTGGACTGAAAAGAAAAATACACATAACACAGGCAAGTATGAAGGTATTCTGTTTAATAAGCTAGGATAAATTCCCTTTGCTTTCCTAAATTTTATAAAGAAAAGAGATTTTTCATGAATGAATTATAAGAGCTTTGAGATTGAAATGGAAAGTATATTCTCCCTTGTGGGCCTTTGTTTTCCTTATTAGTAGAGATGAAAAGAGTATTTTTTTAATCTCTTATATTAATCATTCTACCCTAGCCATACGGTATTGGTTGATCCAAAAAAATATATATATATAAGAAGTTCAGCTTGAAATTTTGAAAATAATCTCATAATAGATGGTAAGATAGATTACAATTGAGAGATGGAATGCAAATTCTTGTAAATTTGTATTTGTCCTTTTAAGATAACAGATTTGCTTCTTAAACAGACATATAATAGGAATTGTGCTAGGCAGTGAAAATACAGCAATGAACACTTGTCAAGAATGTACCCTGAAAAGCTAATTAAATGTTAACCAAAGGAGAGTTAGGTTGGGGAGCAAAGGCACTAAAAATATAGGTTTCTGCCTGCCTGCCTGTGTTGATACTTTATATTTCTTCTAATATACATTTGTAAAAGTTTTTTGATTTAGCTGAGGAGACTTTAGACTCTGACAATTTGTATGGGAGGGAGAAACACCAGGCTGCTTTTGGGAGGCTCACTTATGACTTCAACACAAACATGGTCAGAGGGAATGGTAATGACCGGCACTGCATGGAGGCTTTAGTATGGGAATGGAAAAGTAGGTTCAATTCTCGTGACTTCCAAATAAGCCAAACTGAGCCAGAACTCTCTTAGGCATATCCAACAAATCATGTGTGAGCCAGTGCTCTCCAGCAAGGCAGAGATGTGTGACCTTTATGTGTGCTAAATGCAGTATCCAGGGAACTATAATAATATGACCACTTTTTTATTGGAATGAGGTTTATCTCACTGCTGAAGATACATAGGACCTTGATCAAGAGAACTTGTCAGTGGATTATTAGGGGGAATGGAATGTTGTGGAAGTATTTAGCTAACATTTTAAAACTAACTCTTAATTAAAAGCACTTGTGTTGTGTTTTAATGCTGGTATTTGTTCTTGGATGAATTCTTTATTGCAATTCTTATCAAGTAGCCCAAATAAGTGTTGTAAATATAAAACATATTTACATATATTACATGCATAAACATATATGTACCAAACAAGGCCCTATGCACATACTGTATGCTGGATTTTATTTATATATTATTTTTCATTGTGTCCATTCATCCAGTCTTAGAAACCAAAGAAAGAAGCTTAACATTGCATGGGTGTCTGTTTTTCCTTTAGCTATGCTACAAACTACCTGATCCTTCCAGGAACGGATCAAGCAAAGTTTTAAAGTGTATGTTCTTGTCTTTATTGAGATTTTTTCATTATAGGCACTCATTGCATACTTTTCAAAAGTTTACATTAGCATCATCTTCATTACTGAAATCATGATTTATTTTTTGTTCATCATTTGTGTGCATAGAAATGGGAGACCTGGGATTCTAGTCCTTAGTAATTGAACTCTAATAGCAGAAAGAAGGCAAATAAACAGATAACATTTCTTAGTAGTTCCTCCACATACTTTTAGTTAAATTTCTTATTTATTCTTCCAGAAGGACTGCAAATATTAGAGAGAGTAAGCAAGGTGGCTTGGTCTTCCAAGTCATAACTATAAAATAGGTTTTGAGCAATCTTTTGAATGAGTGAAAAGATACAAAGAACAAGGTCAGTAAACTGTGGCCCACACACCAAATGCAGGTCACTGCTTGTTTTTGTAAATAAAGTTTTATTGGAACACAGCTACATAGATTTGTTTATGTATTCTATATGACTATTTTCACACTAAAACAGCAGGGTTAAATATTTGAAACAGAGACCCTCTTGCCTACAAAGCCTAAAATATTTACTATCTGGAAAAAGTTTGTAAACTCCTGTATATAGAAAAAGGGGAGGGCATTCCAGTCAAGAGCATAACATTGCATGCCTCAAACTTGAAAGCATTCAGGTAATCAAGGAATACTTTGTAAATGACTTTGAGGTTAATTCCTGGGACCACTGACTTGAATAATAATTTGTATTTGCAACAGACTTCTAAGAAGGAAACTAAAGTCCAAATGATTCTTCAATTCTTGGTAAAATGGATCAGAGAGTCTAGAAGCTGAGAGATAATAAAGAATTTCAGATGGAATTTATCGAACACAAGTTGTCATACAATCTAGTATATTTTTTTAAATTTAAATCCAAGTTAACATATAGTGTAATAATGATTTCAGGAATAGAATTCAGTGATTCATCACTTACATATAATACCCAGTGCTCATCCCAAGTGTCCTCCTTAATGCCCTTCTCCCATTTAGCCCATCCCCCACCCAAAGCCCCCTCCAGCAATCCTCAGTTTGTTCTGTGTAAGAGTCTCTTATGGTTTGTCTCCCTCTCTGTTTTTATACTATTTCTGCTTCTGTTCCCTAATGTTCATCTGCTTTGTATCTTAAATTTCACATATGAGTGAAATCACACAATATTTGTCTTTCTCTGACTTCTTTCACTTAACATTATAGACTCTAGTTCCATCCACATTGTTGCAAATGGCAAGATTTCACTCTTTTTGATTGTAGCATTTGTTCATTTAAAAAAAATTTTTTTTGATGTTTATTTATTTTTTTTGAGAGAGAGAGACAGAATGTGAGTGGGGGAGGGGCAGAGACAGATGGAGACACAGAATCCAAAGCAGGCTCCAGGTTCTGAGCTGTCAGCACAGAGCCCGACGTGAGGCTCGAACTCACAAGCTGTGAGATCATGACCTGAGCCGAAGTCAAACACTTAACCGACTGCGCCACCCAGGCGCCCCAGTATTTGTTCATCTTTAATTGTTACCCCTATAGACAGTAGGTGAATCTGGAAATTATGTTTTACTTTTGATATTCTCAATTTCAGGTATCAGTAGTATTACAAAAGGAGGGAAATCTAGCCATGGAAAGTAGCATTCCATGGATACAGGGGAAAAAATGCTGAACTTTTACCATGAATGGGTATTGAAGATTATGAAAATTTTTTTCTGTATCTCTTGAAATAATTAATGGTTTTCTTGTTATTTGGTTAATATGATGACTTATACTGATTAATTTCCAAATATAAAATCAGTGTTGCTTTCTTGGCATAAACTCTACTTGATTATGCTATATTCTGATTTTAGTATAACTAGATATGGTATTCTAATAAATGAATTTTTGAATGTATGTTTGTAAGAGATATTGTTCTGTCATTTTATATTATTTTTTAATTGAAGTATAGTTGACACACAATGTTACATTAGTTTCAGGTATACAACATAGTGATTCAATAATTCTGTATGTTATGCTGCACTCACCACAAATATAGCTACCGTCTGTCACCATACAATACTATTATAATACCATTGACTATATTCCCTATACTGTGCCTTTCATCCCAATGACTTATTCATTCCATAATTGGAAGCCTGTACCTCCCATTCCCCTACAGCCATTTTGCCCATTCCCCCAGTTTCTTCTCTGTATTTATAGGTCTATTTCTGCTTTGTTTGTTTGTTTATTCATTTGTTTTATTTTTAGGTTCCACATGTAGGCGAAATTATATGGTGTTTGTCTTTCTCTGTCTGCTAATTTCACTTAGTGTAATATCCACTGGGTCCCTCCATGTTGTTACAAATGGGAAGCTCTCTCTTGTCAGCGTTGGTGGTATAGTGGTGAGCATAGCTGCCTTCCAAATGGGAAGCTCTCATTCATTTTTATGGCTTAGTAATATTCCACTGTGTGTATCTACCTTATCTTCTTTATCCTTTCATCTATCATTGGATGCTTAGGTTGCTTCCATATTTGGGCTATTATAAGAAAAGCCACAGTAAATATAGGGGGGCATGTATCTTTTTGAGTTAGTGTTTTTGTTTTCTTTGGGTAAATACTCGGTAGTAGAATTATTGGATCATATAGCATTTCTATTTTTACTTTTTTGGGAAGTTTCCATACTGTTTCCATAGTAGCTGTGCCAATTTACATTCCCACCAACAGTGCACAAGGGTTTCTTTTTCTCTACATCTTCATCAACACTTCTTTCTTTCTTTTTTGATACTGACCTTCTGAATGGTGTGAGGTGATATTTCATTGTGGTTTTGATTTGCATTTTCCTGATGATTAGTGATATTGAACTTTTCATGTGTCTGGTTGGCCATCTGTATGTCTTTTTGGGAAAATGTGTATTCAGGTCCTCTGCCCATCTTTTAACCAGATTATTTGTTTTGTTGGTGTTGAGTTGTATAAGTTCTTTACATATTTTGGATATAAAACCCTTATTAGACATACGATTTGGACAAAGCATCTCCTCCCATTCAGTAGGTTGCCTTTTTGTTTTTTTAAAAGTTTCCTTTGCTGTGCAAAAGCTTTTTATTTTGGTGTAGTTCCAATAGTTTGTTTTTGCTTTTGTTCCCCTAGCCTGAGGACATATATCTTATGTCTTTGTTTGGATAATAGATTCATAAGTTTTTCTTTCTCCTCTATTTTCTGAAAGACTTTGTGTGGCATTGGTTTTATTTCTTCCTTAAATCATTGGTAGAATTCACTAGGATAACAATCTACCAGTTTTCTCATGGGAAGATTTTGAATTACAAATTCTATATCTTTTACTTGGTTCTTTTGTTTGGTTTTGTTAATTTTTATCTGTCAAGGAATGTTTCTATTTCATCCAAGTGTTGAATTATTTTACATTGAATTGTCTAAAATATTGTTGTTATTATCCTACTAATATCTGTGGTACCTGTAGTGATGCCCATTCTTTCAATCCTAATATTGGTAATTTGTATCTTTTCTGTTTTTCTTGACACTAGATTGTGAATTTTTTGATTTTTTTCTCAAAAACTCAGTTTTTAATTTTATTTATTTATTTATTTTTAAATTCTATTCCATTTTTTCCTTCTCTTGTCTTCATTATTTCTCTCCTCTACTTATTTGGGTTTAATTTGCTCTTTTTTAATCTCTATAAACTCTTATGGCCTATTAGTGACTATTGATTTTAAACCTTTTATTTTATAATATAAACATCTAAAGCAATAAATTGACCTAAAAAAAGTAATTGTACTCACTGATTTTGACATGTTATATTTTCATTTTCACTTAGTTCAAAATATTTTCTAATTTCCTTTGGGATTTTTTCTTAAATATATGGGATATTTAGAACTGTAACTTTACATTCACAAATATGTGAAGATTTCCCTCTTAGTTTTCTGTTATTAATTCCTGATTGAGTTCTGTTAGAGAATATATTGTGTATTTACCAGTCTTCTCCAATTTATTAAGATTTATTTTATGGACAAGCATATAGTCTCTCTGAGGCAATCTTTAGTGTGAAATTGAAAAAAAGTGTATATTCTTCTGTTATTGGATGGTATGTTCTATAAATGTCAGTTTGATCAAGCCGTTTGATAATGTTGTTGAAGTTATCAGTATTTTGGCTGATTTCCATTTACTTCTATCAATTACTGAGAAAAAAATGTTGAAACCTCCAACTGTAATTGGGATTTTGTCTATTTTCCCTTTCTTGTTCTTTAAGTTTTTGCTTTGAAACTTTGTTATTGGGTGCATACACATTTAAGATTGTGATTTATTTTATTTTATTTTTTTGGTGAGCAAACTGCTTTATCATGAAACATACCTCTTTATCCCTGATAATATTCCTTATTCTGAAATCTACTTCGTCCAATATTCATATAGGCACGTCAGTGTTCTTTTGATTCATGCTTTCATGGTATGTTTTTCACCCTTTTACTAATAATCTATATTTTTAATGTTTAATGTAGATCTTTTCTTTAAATCAAGACTTTGACAATCTGTGCCTTTTAATTAGTGTTTACTAATTTTGCATTTAATGTAATTATTGATACATTTGGGTTTAAATTAGTGTTTACTAATTTTGCATTTAATGTAATTATTGATACATTTGGGTTTAAATCCAGCATATTGAATTTATTTTCTAATTATTTCATGTGTTATTTTTTCTTTTCTTACCTTTTACAGATTAATTGAATATCTGAAATTGAATATGCCATTTTATTTCCACTGCTGGCTTATTAGCTATACCATTTTGTTCAATGGTGTTTATTTTTTCTTTAGTTATCTTTAAGAAAAGAGAGAGAGCAGGAGCAGGGGACAGGCAGAGAGAGAGGGAGACAAAGAATCCAAAGCAAGTTCCAGGCTCTGAGCTGTCAGCACAGAGCCACATGGTGGGGGAAAAGTGGGGTTTGGAAGACTCTAACTCACAAACAGTGAGATAATGTCCTGAGCCTCTGAAGTCACATACTTAACCGACTGAGCCACCCCAGGCACCCCAAACAGTTAATTATCTTTTAAAGAAATTTATGTTAGAAAAAACTGCCTTTTATTCATTCATTGTTTGGATTTCTGGCACTCTGACAAAGCAGTTTATTTTGTTTTTGAAGACATTTACTTTGGTTGAACTCAGACTGAAAACTATGCCTTTTGGATAACCGCTCAACCTTCAGTTTGATTTTTTTGTTCTTAGTCAGATGGCTTACAGTTGACTCCATGCATTCATAGCTCATGGGTCATCCAGAGATTTAGGCAGAATCTGTGGCACTCCCTCTTTAGTGTGTTCTGTTTCTGGATACCCCCTCACTTTCTAGCAGTTGTTCTTCGCGTTTTCAGGCCTGAAAGCCATGGTATTTTCTACCAAGTTTTAGCCATCTCCCTGCTGCCAAGTATAGCTTGCTCTCAAGCTAAAAGGTGCATAAAAATTTTACCTTCTTCCAGTTCCAGAATCTACCTGATGTTTTGTCCTATCCAATTTTTTTCAGATAATTTCTTTGGCATTTTGTCCAGATTTTATGGTTATTATCTGCAGGAAAGTTAAACTAATAGAACTTGTTTGTCTATGCTACAAGGAGACCTACTTCTGTGTTTGTTAGCCCTACATAAATACAGCCTAGACTCAATGGGACCCCTGTGCAGAACTTTTTTTTTTTTTTTTTTTTTTTTTTTTAATTTCTAAGTGCCTATTTTTAGGAACTTTGTCCCAAAATTTCTAGTTGCCTCTCCAGATTTGATTCCCATCTTCTCAACTCAGGGTCACCAACTGCTTTCTCTGCATTTCCCCACTCTGTATTTATGTTTGGTAATTGGTCACAAGCAGAAAGCCAATGTAAATATAAAGATCATCTATGTTTTTTCCCTTCTCTTCGAAATCCCAGTCCTGCATTTTCTGTTTTCCCATATCTGGAAGCAGTTGTTTCATATATTTTTCCCAGCAGGAAGTTAAGTTCAGTTCTTTTGTTATTTCATTATGGTTGGAAGAAGTTTTGTGCCTTTATTTTTAAAATACAATTTGAGGAATATAATCAATAATTATGTCCATTTATACATATTTTGATCTCTCTTCCTAATTTTTAAAAGAGCTGTAACTGTAGCATATTTGGAAAATCCAGAAACAAGAAAATAAAATCCTTCAAAAATCTAACCAACAATAGACAATTGCTACTAACATATGGATGTATTTCCTGGAGTTCTTACAGTTTTCTTTTTAAGACTTTTTAACATTATAAATGTGTATGTGTATAATGTAAATATAAATATGTGTAATTATTCTATCTTATATATAACATATATACTATAATAATTTTCATACATGTAATTTACAGAATATTTACAACATTTTGAATAGTTATTAAAGGATCACTTACAGATCCTAGATAGAAGATAATGGACCAGGGTATGATGACAGCTAATATTTGTCTCTGGGTGGCTTATGTTCTCTCTTCATTAAGCAAAATTACTCAGACCATTTAGTATGACTTTTGACCATGCAAAAAACATCTACTCAAGATACTTAGCTACGTTTTGCTCTGTGTGGCTCTGTTTTATGGAGATGGGTAAGGACAGTTTCTTCTGGCAAAGTGCTTCATGCAAACAGTTTAGACACTTTTTGCAACTGCTAAATAAAAAGAGCTGAAATGTTGTATCTTATATTACAAAAAATAACAAGAGATTCCAGCTACACTCTGGGATAAACTGTTTGGTTTTATTTAAAAAAAATTTTTTTTTCAACGTTTATTTATTTTTGGGACAGAGAGAGACAGAGCATGAACGGGCGAGGGGCAGAGAGAGAGGGAGACACAAAATCAGAAACAGGCTCCAGGCTCTGAGCCATCAGCCCAGAGCCCGACGCGGGGCTCGAACTCACGGACCGCGAGATCGTGACCTGGCTGAAGTCGGACGCTGAACCGACTGCGCCACCCAGGCGCCCCAACTGTTTGGTTTTAGACATCATACCTGGACCTAGCAAAGTAGTGGAATCCAAAGAAAAAATTAGGAGAGAGTACTGCAAGGGTGAGCGTTCCTCCAGGGCTGCAATTTTTTTTTCTTTTAAGATTTTATTTTCAAATAATCTCTACACCCAATGTGGGGCTCAAACCCACAACCCCAAGACCAAGAGTCACATGCTCTACAGACTGAGCCAGCCACACACCCCTGGGCTACAGAATTTATCAATCAACATTATTTCTCCATCACTTATCCATCAACATAAGCCAACTGGAGCTCTAAATGTATTACGGGAGAGCTTTTTATGATTTCCCTTCAATTGCTGATTTATCTTCTGCCTTTTTAATTTTATTCTTTCTTTTGAGACTGTATTTTAATTTTCTTTCTCCCTTCCTTCTTCTATTTCCCCTTCCCCTTCTCTTTCTTCTATCCTTCTCATCTCATCTCATTTAGTCATTTCAGACGTTTCTCTTATGACTTTCTGCATCCATTAAAAAGAAAACATGTCTTGTATTTTAAAGAGGAACCAACTGGGTGGCTCAGTTGGTTAAGCAGCCGACTTCGGCTCAGGTCATGATCTCTCAGTCCGTGAGTTCGAGCCCTGCGTCGGGCTCTGTGCTGACAGCTCAGAGCCTGGAGCCTGTTTCAGATTCTGTGTCTCCCTCTCTCTGACCCTCCCCTGTTCATGCTCTGTCTCTCCCTGTCTCAAAATAAATAAAAAAAAACGTTAAAAAAAAAGAGGAGATCAAAAAATGTTAAGACATTTTATTTCTCTTTCAATAGTATGTTGTTTCCAGAAGTTTATTCTTCCCTTCAGAATCTAGGGAAATTTGTCCTTTCTCTTGTATTGTTTTCCCATGAATCCCATGTTGTTATCTTTCTTTTTACTTCTTCTTGAACAAGGAAAAGTATATCCAGAACAGTGTTTGCCATCAGACCAACAGGTAAGTGAAGCGCCTTTGCCTCTGCATTTTCTCTACTTAGATAAGGGTCTCTTCTCAGATCTACACCAAGGTCAGGTGGTCAGTTTGAATTACAGTTCCAATTCCTGTGCTTTTCAGTTTTGCTGAACTGATTTGGGATTTTTTTCAATGCATAATATATGGTTAAATGAGTAAAGTACATAAAATAGAAGAAAAAACTACAGTACCTAATTTGATTGTTACAAAGGCTCTTCTCAATGATGCTTAGATGACAGTGTGGTTTTCAAACTGTAGTCATGAATTAATCAACATCATAATACAGAGTTTTGGACCTACTCCCAGACTCCCTGCATCACAGTCTTTAGTATTAGGA
Organism: Lynx canadensis; assembly: GCF_007474595.2. NCBI lineage: Eukaryota > Metazoa > Chordata > Mammalia > Carnivora > Felidae > Lynx > Lynx canadensis. Next base: position 111,919,655 of record NC_044311.2, read on the forward strand.
GGAGGAAGGGCTGGAAACCTACTTTTTGAACAAGTTCCCCAGATGAGTTCTACACTAAGAACATCTGCCATGATGCTTTACTTGTGGGGATTTCATGACCTGGGATGCATCTCTACTCACTCAGTGTGACCTCTCAATATGTAAGATATAGACCAGGAAATATTGATGGCTACAAGTGTAAAGAGGGCCCAGATATGATCATCACCAAAAAAAAAAAAAAAAGTAGCATCATAAGGGGAGATAGAGGCTGCCAAGTGTTCTGTCTGGTAAAGTCTTTTGTCCCCTCTCTGGACCAATGAACAGACTACAGGGAGAACTAAAGGGATTATTTAATTACTTTCAGGGGAATGGATTTGCTTTATTTCAGTTCCACTATGTAAACAATCCACAGATTGTAATCTTTTCTTTATTTCCTTTGGTCTGAAAATAGAGAAATTTCTGCCTAAATTGTCACTGCGATTCTGGGAGCATTTAACTTTTTTGGTGTCTACATCCTCGATTTTCATAAAGAGTTGAAAATGGCTGTTAGGGATTATTTACTAGATGACATTTTATAACAGGTATTCTTTTTTTTTTTTTTCAGCTTATTTATTTATTTTGGAAGAGGCAGAGAGAGAGGATGAGCGGGGGGAGGGACAGAGAGAGAGAGAAAGAGAGGGAGAATCCCAAGCAAGGTCCATGTTGTCAGTGGGTCAGCATGCAGAGCCTGAAGTGGGGCTCCATCTCATGAACCATGAGATCATGACCTGAGCCAAAATCAAGAGTCAGGTGCTTAACCAACTGAGCTACCTAGGCGCCTCTCATTTCTTTTGTTACTGAATTATATTCCACTTTCTAGATGCACCAGAGTTGTTTATCTATTCATCCATTGAAGGACATCTTGATTGCTTTCAAATTTTGGCAATTATAAATATTTATTTGGCAATTATGAACAAAACATACATGTGCAGGCTTTTGTGTAACATAAGTTTTCAACTAATTTGGTTAAATAGCAAGGGATAATTGCTGCATCATTAGGTGAGAATATGTTAGTTTTGTAAGAAACTGCAAATTGTCTTCCAAAAAGCTGTACCATTTCTTATCTTTTGATTTTTATCATATAGAAGTTTTAAATTTTGATTTAGGCAAATGTATCACTTTTATGATTTATAACTTTTGTTTTTTAAAAAATACTATAAAATCATAAGAATATTCTGTGAAATCTCTGTGACTAATAGTTTAAAATTTTGTTTTTATGTTATTTTCTTGAACCTGGCATTTCTGGCCTTCTACACTCTGTCTCAAATCTAATTTTGCCTCTTATCTTCAACATAACTACACTCTTCAGGCTAGATCAGTCTGCCTGTTGATTTCAAAATGAGTCATCAGCAGCCTCACTTCTGTGCCTTTGATGATGCTAGTTCCTTTGCCTAAAGATTTCACCTCTGTCCTTGTCTTGGTTTAAATTCTACTGTTCCTTTAAACTTGAACTAAGTTCAGCTTCCCCATTGTGACCTCCTCTGACCTTTTTTCATTTGCTTTTAAGAGCCTTTTCTCATTTTTCGGATCTAGGATGAGATATTAACATTTGGGCCAAATAATGTATGTGTATCTTATTAGCAGCCTAAATATAATAAAGGACTCATCATGGGAAAAAATACCACATCTTAAGGATTTTCTAGATAGTGTTTCATTTATTTATATATTGTGGGAACTCTTAATTTTTCACACATCTTCTAATTTATTCCTCTGCTGGAAGTCATGTGATGTTCTATTTGTCTTGGAAAAGCAAAGTCTATATTTTATTCCTTATTAAAAAGTTATGCTTGGTTTAGACATTTATAAGATGAAATGATAATGTTTTGTGGTTACATAATATCTTCCATTTGATATACATCACTACCCAGTGTTCAGTGGATCGTAGATTCAAATATCAGTATATATTATTCTTTCCCACATCAGTGGCATTTCACACATAGTGTGAGAATCTGTAGTCCAGATAAGCCACAATAGGGGAACAGCCAACATTCCTGTTCTAGAGAAGCTTGAATTTTTGGCCTGGGTGTGGCTTATGACTTTCAATTTAGATCTGATCTTTTTACATATCCCAACAAATTTCCTAACCAAGTGCCATTAGTCAGACTTTCCCCCTCATGATCTCCCTACACCCAGACTCTGCCATCTACACCAATGACTGCAGAGATGCAGAGCTGTGTTATCCATTAAGTGTTTATCTGGGTGGACAAAAAGATAATTCAGTAATATCAGTCTGCTTGATATTTAACTGATTTTCCCAGCTGTGATAGGCTTTTCTGCAGGAATGTGTCACTATAAAAGTTTTACAAATATTTATCAAAAACACCCTATTGTCTTTCAAACAAAAAGTTTGGAGATTCCTCCTTCCACCAACAGAATGTCATGGGTCTAGATAAACTATGACGTTGTCCCTTAAGAGATTGGGCACATTCAGGATGAAAGCATAAGATAGGCACAGTAATTATGGCATAATGATTCCATTCACCAAGGTCAAAGAACTTGAGACATTACAAAGCAGACTCTACCTCATCCAAGTTCTGCTATTATTCTATTATTTTCCTCTTGAGAACTTTCCTCTGATGATAAAGCTGCTGCTGCTTTTTAGATAAGCGATATTACAAGGATTACAAATATTCATTAATATTAAATAACACTTCATATTGGTGGAATTATTGCATCATTGATTCTTTTGTCTATTTTCTCAAAATTTTAACTATTAGAATTTTTAAAAATGTATTTTTTAAGAAAACTTATTTTTTAAAAGATTATTTTATTTTTAATGTTTTAATTTTTTTATTTTAAGAGAGAGAGCAAACACACAAGCAGGAGAGGGACAGAGAGAGAGAGAGAGAGACAGAGAGAGAGAGAATTCCAAGCAGGCTCTGCAGTGCATAGCCTGACATAGGGCTCAAACTCAAAAACCATGAGATCGTGACCTGAGCCGAGATCAAGAGTCATGCTTAACTGACTGAGCCACCTACGGGCCCCTAAAGAAAAAGTTATGAACAGAATACCATGAAGTTACATTTTCCACCAGAGTTAGGATCCAAAGTGGAGAGTGTAGAGGATTAAATTTGTATAGAATCAAAATTAATCCTAAGTCTCTTAAGAAAGTACACATTGGAGATCAACACAGCATCTCTCAAGTAGCCCAGTGCAACTCATTTTATTCTTCAGCATTGGAATAGGTCATTTATGTTTGGGCTGAACACAAGGTAAAGTAGTTGACTTGTACTTAAGTTGTGTAAAAAAAAAAAAAAAAAGTTGGGTTGTAAAAAATATGCACTTTTTACACAATCTAAATCTAGTAAGAATGTACATTTTTCCACTCTCTTAACCTAGTGAAGAGTGATACACTGTGAGAGATGCTATGGAACTGAGATCACCAGAGGAAATAGCACAGTTCAGCTTCCCATATTATACTCTGACTATAACATTATTAAGTGGAAGAATGGATGGAATTGGTGAGTTTGGATTTTGGTTGCCTTTGTCTTATTTTGGCTCCATGTAGAGCCTGCCTAGTAGTGCTTGTCTGGTAAATTTGTGTAAGCTACATACTTAAAAATATAACTTCACCATAAAATTGGTAAAATTCTCACCAATAATTTACGAGTATAAAAATGTCTTTGATATTTAGTGTCTGCTGTTGGTATCCAGTAATAGTAACAGAATGTATGTCCATATGTCATAAATTGGCTTCAAATCTCTACCTATAAATTACTCCTCCAGCATATCTTGCTAGCTTACTCTCATCCTTAAGCTCCATGCTTACCAAATGAGTTTCTGCAGTTGCCCAAAAGACCATGGCTTTTCTAGTCCCATATGCCTTTATATGTGCTGTTTCTACTACTCAGGACCCAGTGTCCTGATTCTGCTTCATATTCTAAATGCTCCAAACCCACCTGGAGAAATGCCACTCATCTTTTCAAAACTAGATCAAACATTGATGCCTCAGTGGAATCTTCCCTGATTCTGTCATATCACTGCGCTTAATACATGCTTCAATTAGAGCATCTGTGCCATATTTACTTTTATGTCTGTCTTTTTAATTAGATTATCCATTTAAGAGCAATGTTTGTGATATCTGCTTTGGTATCCTCTACATTAACAAGAACTCATGAGTCACTCCACGTACAATTATTCAATAAATAACTCATAGATATTATTCTCAGGATGTTAGATACAGAAGGAAATAAAGAAAGAAGAAAGAAAGAAAGAAAGAAGAAAGAAAGAAAGAAAGAAAGAAAGAAAGCAAGCAGCGCCTGATTGAGTGTAGATAATCCAAGCTCAGATATCTTTTTCCTCCGTTATGTGGTCTGTTTCAATCTTTTTAAATGTATACACCCCAAATGCAATCCTCACTGTAGTCTCCATAGAATCTGATGTTTATAAAAGAAGAGACACACCCACATGCTTTCCAGGAACATTCCATAGAGGGTTTTTGGTGATTTTGATGCAAATCCTACATACTTTGGGTATGCCAGTGGCCTGGCATGTATCTTCCCTATCAGTTGAAACCACACACTTTAACTCACAATTCAGTGGAAAGCTGATTTCCCACCCCAAACGGGACGTAAGCCTAGTACCAGTAGGCAACCTGGAGTGAGAAGAGAAGCTCTGCTCTCTCCGAAGATCTCCGGAAGGTGAAGTAGACTCAATGAGTCTACTGAATTTTAAAGGTAGAGTATAGCCTGATGAAGGGAAGATGTCATTCCTATCCCAAATCTTCTAGCATTTCCAATCACTTTAGAAGCTAGTGGCTTAATTTATTCCTAGGCATTCCTACAAGTATTTGAAATTGCATGCACTGTTTTTATTCACTTTATTTTTTAAAAAATCCTGCTAAAACAAGAGCATCCATATAACTAGTATTGAAAGAACCCACTTTAATTGTAGAATATGCTAGTTGAGAGTGGTTTCAGAAAACATATACTTTAAAGCCTCTTTTGACATATAAGGAAAAGCAGCAGGCCTGAAAAGATGTTATGACGTTCCTCAAGGTCACCTAGCCATACTTTATTTCCTGGACTTCAACCAGCTCTTTTGAGTCTCAGACAATGTTCTCTATTTTAAAAGGTGATGACATTTAGGGTTAGATTGAAATAAATACCAATAATTTGGTATAATAGAAGATTATTAAAAATAATTTTGGACTGCAAATAAGAAATGATAGACATTCTCTTCAAAGAATATGTGTATACATAAAGTTGATTGAAGTTAGAAAAGATACTGGTGTATAGCCAAAGGAAAATTGCTATCAAATGTAGAGTAGCACAAGTGAAATAAATGAATCCAGTTAAGATGTCTAGGTTTTCAAATGGCTCAGTGTCTGTTACCATTTTTAATTCCTTTTTATTAAGTCATTAATTGTTGAGTAATACATAAAGAGAAATGGCCAAGATTAAAAATAGATGAAAGTAATCTCATGAAGATATTAATTTTTCCCAGGAAATAACTATGATTGCTAACACAAAAAAATTATTCACATGTGTAAGTCATGTGGAATCTCTCTACCCTAGAGTCTTAAAATCCTAGACTACATGGATGATTGTAATTGAGGGCCATGATGTTTTATTTCTGTCTTATACTCTTATAGAATTTTACTCTAGAGTTTCTAACCAAGTCAGATATTAATGTATGCCTTAGCAATTGTCTTATAACCAAAGAGTATTGTGTTGATTCTGTTTCTAATAGTTTGATTTACCACATAAAAAGTGACCAAAAGAACTAGTCCTTGTCTGAAAAATGTATTCAAAAATATTAAATTTATTAATTTCTTCTAAAATTATATGTAAACTAGACATTAGTTAAAATTATCAGTGAAAATTTTTTATGCTGGGCCAGTCTGAGAAAAAACTGATGACCAGAAGTCTTTTGTTTACTTTCTTACAGCCTTCTTAAACATTCATGCCACTCCTAGGATTTCTAGAACCTTTAATTATGGAAACTTAGTGGAGCCTAATTCCTGCATTAATCCTCTTAATGGCCTTCCACATTCCACATCAAACTGTACTTCCCTGTATCTCATCTATTCAAAGCTCTGATGGTAAAATAAAAATTATTCTGGAGCGAATGTATTATCTTCTCATGTAACTCTTATGTAAATGTGCATTTAAGCAAAGTCTCATGGACAAACCACAGGGGATGAGATATATTTGGGATACTAGTTGCTCTTAAATCAGACTCCATAGGGAAATCCCTACCTGAAAGTTTTCATGTTGTGTTAGTTTCTCTAGAGAAACAGAACAGAATATATATATTTATGGAAATGTTTATTTAATGAATTGGTTCATCCAATTATGGAGGCTTAGAAGTCCCACAATCCTCAGACAGCAAACTGGAGCCCCAGATATAGTGGTATATAGTCCCAGTCTGGAAGCCTGTAGGCTCAAGACCCAAGAAGAGCTGAGTTTTCATTTTGTGTCTGAAGGCATAAAAAGACCAACATCCTAGCTCATGTAGTCTGAAAGGAAGAGTACCCTCTTACTTAGCCTTTTTGTACTATTCAGGTCTTCAGTTATAAGAAACAGCCTCACAGAGACACCCAAAATAATGTTTGATCAAATGTCTGGGCACATTGGCGTTCAGTCAAGTTGACACATAAAATTAACTACACATAGGCAAAGAATAGTTATTTATCTGCAAGATTCTAGAGACCAGACTGGGAATAATGGGCAAAACTCATGGGAGGCCTATTTGGGCTCATTATAGGAGGAAGTTTCTAACAGTTACAATTATATGAAAAAGAATGACTGTTTTGTTTGAGGGTACGCTTCTAGATCGTCATGCTGAAGCTGATCTGTAATGGATTGTTTAGAAAGAGTTCCTGCTTTGAGTGAAGGTTGGACTGCAACCCCCCCCCCTTAGATGTTTCTATTCCAGAAAACTGCGATATGCTCAGTATTTAGGGGGTCAGTCTTATTTTCTTGAAATCTCAGCCAACCCTCTGTTCTCCATATACAGCCAGAAGGATCTCTTCAAAATACGTATCTGATTGTGTAGTTAATTTGTTAAGGAAGTTCTTCCAGAAGTTGATGAGGAGCTGTGGAAGAGAAGTCAAGCCTAGTCCTAATCTCAGCTTTTCTCCAGGTTAGGCTAAAACAAAAATTACACGCCAGAGCTGAACCCATAAGCTATGAGTTGTCCTGACAGATGACATCTCCTGGGGAACTCCCCCATCTCTGCACCTGTAGGCAGAGCAACTTCAGTCATCCAAGAGCATTACCCTGAAGCATGGTGCAGGAGTAAGCCATTAGGAGCACAGTGCCAAGGAGCTGAAAGACAGACACACAGAAAGAAACCATTAAAGGATTGTGAGGGGGTCTAGGCAGATAACTGACAATGCTTCATTTTAGTTTGGAATGATATATGCCCCCAAATTCCAGTTGTGCTAGGGTTTAGAAACTATGCATATGATGTGAATAGATCAATTAATGAAACAATCAACCACTAAAAATCTTACAACAAAAACCAATTCCTATTTTTAATTTTATAGGGAAAACACTTTTTCTAATATATTAGGCAGACTCTATGAGTAATTAATTTCTCTTTGAAATAAATATCAGTTAGGTCCTGAACTATAAGAAACTTCTATGTTGCTAAGTTTTTTGTTTTTTGTTTTCAAACTATCTGGCAGTTGAAAAAATTGGGGATGTGGGGGAAATGGGCTTCCATTCAGTTCTATGTTTTTCAAGAACAAAGCAAAGAGAGTGAGATTGACGTCTTGCTGACTGTTTAATAGCCAACATGGCCACCTGCTACCTTGAGGCAATAAGCAGTCTGTTGGCACCCTTGTACTTGATGAGAAAACCAAGGGATGATGAATAGCCAGGCCCCAAAATCAAACAAGGTTCACAGCAGTGGCTGGCACAAGATGAAGTGCTTGTTAAGGAAATAGAATGGCGAGTTGAAGCTCCCAGACTATTGATCAAACTTGTTTGTAGCCAACAATCAGTGTTTTGCTTTTGGCTGCTAGAATCTCACTACCTTTCCTGGCTCAAAAGGAAGCCAAGGACCCTTCATCTGTTTACACAGACCATGTGTAACTACAAACAGAACTGTACAAAGTTTGTTCCTTTGGAGCCCAGGCATCCATGTACTTCCCCTGTATATATGCCAAAAAATGAATGTGTTCACTGTTTTTTATTGCCCTGTGGGATCTTGCTACAGATTTACTAGTGGTATGACTTAACCTATATTTCCAACCTTCAAATGGAAAAACAAGTTTAAAACCAGTAGTTCCTTTTACTGTTAATAGAAACTGGGACTTTTTTTTTTTTTTACCCCATTTTGAATGTTGAAAGACCTCTCCTTGGATTCATCAATTTCACTTTATAGACTTAACTGAAAAATTGATTAGCCCACAAAGTAAGTAGCCACACCTAGTAAGGTGCACCTTAGATGTGGGAAACCTCAGCATTAATAGTTGTTAAATAGAAACACACTAACATCAGTAGGGAAAAATATGTAACTCCATCCATGAAAGTCTCAAGATAAAGGCTATGTGATAAGAAGAGTTTGAATCCACCCATTAATACACAAGGTTTCGTGTCATTTTCGCAGTGCTATCTGGCCCTTTTAGATGATTGATCTTTCTGTGCCATATCTTCAGGTTTACATACTTCCTTTATTGCATTATCACACTGTTTTATTATTACTCTTATTAATCAAAATGTCTTTTCTAGATGTTTAAATCCTTGAAGGCACTGACTTCTGTCTTACTTATTTACTTAATTTTAGCCCCCAGTGCAGTACACAAATAATAAGTTCTCAGTAAACATATGTTTGATGAGAGAATTAATGAATGGAAAATATAAAGCAAAAGACAGGAAGAAATGAATCCTCAAGCTACCTGTGGTAGACAGAATTCTAAGATGACCCCCAATGCCTCACCCTTATGGAATCTCTTCCCCTTTAGTGTGGATACAGATATAAACATGATGAGATATCATTCCTGCAATTATGTTGCATTATGTAGCAAAAGGGATTTCTGAAGCTGTAGTTAAGATGATTAAGTTTAATGATAGATTTAAATACTGCAGATTTTGATTTTAGTTACTGAAAATTTTACAAATATACTTAAATTAAGGTGACTGAACAGCCGATTTAGGATTAATAAAAACAGAGATGATCTAGGTGGGCCATACCCAATCACATAGCCACTATAAATTTGAATTTGGAGGCCAGAGATAGAAGTCAGAGACTGGAAGCAGCAAAGACCTTATTTTGCTGGCCTTGAATGAAAAATTGTCATGTTTATAGAGAGGGCCATGCGTCTGGGAATGGCAAACATCTTATAATCTTACAATTGCAAGAAACTGAATTCTGCATGAGGACTAGAAATTTGCATGCTTTGTTCATTGATATAACCTCAGGGCCAAGAATAGTCCCTGGCACATGGTAGACTTTTCATAAATATTTGTTGAATAAATCATGATTTTTTAGTTGGGTTGAGTTGCTTGTTACATTCTGTTGCTGTACCTACTGCAGTTGTGGGGGTAGGGAAAGTGTAAAGTAGGATCATTTTACTTGAGGAATTTATAGTCTGTTACTTATAAAATAGAGAAAAATGCATAGAAAAAGACAATCTGAACAAGCCTTCCTTCCTTCCCCCAGTAGACTATTGAGTGCTATAGGGGGAATATCATAAGCATTGGAGTCAGACAAACTTTTGTACCCACGTTCAGTGACTTACTGGTTGTCATTCCATCAACAACCCCCATTCCTCATCTGTTGATAGGGACTAATAATATCTACCATGTAGAGTTGTTGCAAGAATTAAAAGCAATATATAAACATGTGGAGGTGTTCAATAAAGAGTAATATCATTTTTTCACTGACTTAATAACTTCTAGTACTTTAGTCTTCATATTTCTTATACCCTTAAATAAAATAATTCTTTTATGTGGATAGGCATTGACTGATTCCTCTTGGGAATATTTATGTGTATTATTTTAGATCTATCTTTAAAATGTATTCTTCATAATAGGTACCCATAAAAGTTAATTTAGATTTCAATCAATGTTAAACATAGATCTTAATAGATTAATAGGTGCAATGTGGAGTAATGGAAGACATATTGGACTAGGGACATGGAAATTTGGATTCCAGATTCAGCAGCATGACTTAGACAAATGAGGTCATTTCCTTCTGCAGAAAACTCAAATGGCTCCCAAAAGCCTTAGAATAAAATCAAAATTCCCACCATAGGTCAAGAGGGACTCCTGTCCTTAGCCCTGAACTTGATCTCACTCTGGCTCTACATTGTACCCTTTCCCAAGGGGCAATGACTTTGTGGGTTTAAAGGGATGTGTCTATCTGGAACCTGTTCACCTTTGAGATCATTTAAGATAGTAGAACCCAGATCTCAATATACCTGGTCCAAATGGACCTGGGTCCACTTCCAAGGACTACATAGTCTTTCACCTCTGTTGTCTCAGATAAGACCACTTCCAACTCCACAGAAGGCACTTCCAAAATACTTTCCTTTCTCTAGGTTTGCTAATGTTTTCTCAGCTGGAAACCTTCCCAACTTCCATATTTCTCGATCTGCCAGTCAGAGTGAATTGCTTATTCCTCAACTATACACATTTTGTATGTCTACATTTTGTGTTGGCTGTTTGTCAGCCTAATTTATAAACTGATGGCAAGCAAGCCTTCTTGTTCATGTTGGTATTTTCTACAATACATATTTCAGAGCCTTGCACCCAGAAAATATCTGGCAAATCAAAGAATGAAAATTTTCTGAGCCTTGGTTTCTCATCTCTAAAAAACAGGGTCTTACAAAGATTATCTGTAATGTTTGTGCCAGGTCTACCATTTTACAGGGCCATATACAAAATTGCCATAAGATTCCAGTGACCAGGAAAACAATATTGAAATGTATAATATCATAGACTCCTAGAAATCATTTAGATTAGGAAAGTAGGAATCAGTTGTGAATTCTTTCTACAACATCCTGGAAAGAAAATTACCCAGCCTGACTTGAAGATCTCCATCAATAATGAGCTCACTGTCTTGTAAGTCAGCATTTTACTTTGTTTTTCCCTGAAATGTGAATAATCAAAGAATGTTTTTCCTTATATGGAACCTAATGCAAGTAATCTTCTATCTAAACCAAACATTTCCAGTTTTGTGTTCATATTATGACACAGTATCCAGACAACTTCTCTTTCTTGTGGTCCTCCACTGAACACATTCTAATCTCTAACTCCACCTTCCAGATGTGTGAGTAGTATGAAGACCAGTTAGGAATGCCTGTCTAGGTGCTTTTTCATCTGTTAAAACATCCCAGTGTAACAGTTTCGCTATGTTGTTTTTGTTTGTAAGAGTCACATACTGTTGGTTCATATTGAATTTATAGTCAAGTAAACCCTCTAGATTTTGTTCATAGAAACTGCTGTTATGGCAGGTGTCTCCTATCCTGTGAAATGATCTTGGAAACCAATAATATCTTGAAAGCTCAGCCCAATATTTCAACCTGTCATAATATTTTTAAAACTTGATTCCAAACATCCATCACATTAACCATCTCTCCCAGCTTTGTGTTGGCTGCAGATGTGATAAGAAGGCCTTCTTGCCTTCATTTAAGTTGCTAGTAAAAGTGTTGAACACAAGAGACCTAAGTACAAAACTCTAAGGCATGCCATTAGAACACGGTTTCCCAAATTATATCCTTTAAGATGCTAATTCCATGAGATGCTAAAAGAAAAGAAAAAAAGAAAAATTTTCCATTATCAGATAAGTTTGAGAGACACAACATACTATCTGCCCTTCTTGGGAAGTCTCAGTATATATTGCACATTATAAACTGAGAAGTCGTAGTAAGAAGAAGTCTTGTTTGAGTTCAGTTAACTCAATATTTCCCAAGCTTATTTGCATAAGGGAATCTGCGTGATAGTTGGTGTTTTTGTTTGTTTTAACATTCTGCCATGTTTCTGGTTCATGGAATATACTTTCAGATATACTCTTTTACACCCCCCCCCCCAATAGCATGCTTTGGAATTTTACCATGAAGAACCCAAATTAATAAGTATGTAGTTTCAAAGATGTATTTTATCCCTTGTGAGCTTTAATATGAAGCCTCCTACCCCCTTTACTGTTCAGTATGAATCCTAAAGACTGTGTGATTACAAGTTATTTTAATATTCTGTGTTATATTGCTCTCCCCATTAATTTGTTTGTCTTAATCTATCTTGTGCTTTATTTTCCTTTTCTCCATGTTTCTTCTTTTTTTAGTTTGAAAATCATTTCTCTTGATATGAGAGTTAAAAGCAAAACAATTAAGAGTTTAGTCTTTTACTGACATTACTCTGTCTAACCCAAGTGGATTTGGCTCTTCATGTTCTTCTCACTCGGGACAAAACAAATTGTTATTTTTTAAAAATATCTTATTTTTTTGTACTCCATAGCCCATTTTGGACTTTGAATACAATTCTTATGAGTTTATGGCACTCTTGTTTTCATTTTAGTTATTCACTGTTTATTCTGTCTTTTGTACATGTCTTTTAAAAATATGACAGGGGCGCCTGGGTGGCGCAGTCAGTTAAGCGTCCGACTTCAGCCAGGTCACGATCTCGCGGTCCGTGAGTTCGAGCCCCGCGTCGGGCTCTGGGCTGATGGCTCAGAGCCTGGAGCCTGTTTCCGACTCTGTGTCTCCCTCTCTCTCTGCCCCTCCCCCGTTCATGCTCTGTCTCTCTCTGTCCCAAAAATAAATAAACGTTGAAAAAAAAAATTTAAAAATATGACCTCATTCCAGTCGGTACCTAAGGCTCTATTTTTTTTGTTTAAAAAATATAATCAATGGCTGTATTATCAAAATGCTATTGTTATTCTTCCATTTTTCTGAAGCAATCCTCCCTTTTAGAATCTCTGGCCATGTGGTCATACCTAATTTGTCTTATACTTTTTGAGATGTGCTTTCCCGAAGTCCTGGGTAGATGTCTGGCTGTTGGCCAGAATTCCTTTCCACCGTTTTATTTTTAATTCCAAGAACATTGTTCACATTCTCCAAAGTTACTATCACTCCCGTTGACTCAGTCAGGGCTGTTTTGGTGGTTGTTGTTGTTACAAAGAATTAAGTTCAAAGTAGCAGTTCCTCTTACTTATTTCTGGAATAAACAAGACCTGAAAATATTAAAAAAAAAATATTGAGTTAGTCAGGTAATACTGATTTCTTCATGAAATATATAATGAGTGCCTACACCTGTGCCAGGCAAAGTTCTTGCTGGAGGAAATATGGCAGAGAACGAGAGAGAGAGGATGTAGTAAACAAAATATATATATCAAAATAATCTCAGCTAATAATAGGTTATGTAAATAAAGTAAAATACCATAACACAATAGAAAGCTATGGATCAGGAGTATACTAATTTAAGTTAGATGCTTAGGAAAGGCCTCACTAAGGAAGTAACATTTTAGCTGAGATCTATCTCAATGTTGAGAGAGATCCAGGCATAAAATATCTCTGGGGGGAATATCCCACACCAAGGAAAGGCAAGTATTCTAGTCCTAAAGTGAAGATATTCTTGGCCTATTCTGTTCTTTTTATTCATTTTTTAAATGTTTATTTATTTTATTTTTGAGAGAGGGAGAGAGAAAGAGAGAGAGACAGAGAGAGAGGGAGACAGAGAATCCAAAGCAGACTCTGTGCTGTCAGCACAGATCCTGAGGTGGAGCTCGAACTCACAAACCATGAGATCATAACCTGAGCCAAAATCAAGAGTCAGATGCTTGGGGCACCTGAGTGGCTCAGGTCATGATCTCATGGTTCATGGGTTCAAGCCCCAAGTTGGGTTCTGTGCTGACACCTCAGAACCTGGAACTGCTTCATATTCTGTGTCTCCCTCTCTCTGCCCCTCCCCTGATCACACTGTCTCTCTCTCAAAAATAAATAAACATTAAAACAAAATTTAAGAAAAAAAGAAATCAAGAGTCAGATGCTTAACCAAATAAGCCACCCAGGACTATTCTTGGCCTATTTTTAAAAATGAAGATGACAAAGGGCTGAGCATATGGAACAGGGGACAGAGTGATAATAAACAAGGTAAAAAAAAAATCAGCAGGGGATGGAGAGACAAGTAGATGTCAGATGGTATCCCCTTATAGACAAGCTAAGTCAGGTAGGAATGATCCTGTGAGGTTTCAGTCAGAATAGCAACGTGATATGGTTTACATTTAAAAAACAAAACAAAACAAACAGAACAACTCTGATTCCAGTGTGAAGAATAAGTGTGGGCATGACTGAACAAGATGGAAGTGAGGAGACGAGCAAGAAAGCTATTGGAGACTTCAAGAATAGGATGCTGATGTCCTCACTGCCATAGCTCCACCCTATCATTTTTGTGATCTTAAATATGAATATAATTTTTGTTTCCCCTGATTGAACAGTCTTTAGCATGTTTTCTGAGCTAGGTTATTATTTCATCTCTCTCTCTCTCTCTCCTTTTTTTTTTTTCCTCATTAACATGGTTTTCTTTCATCTGGGTCAAGGCTGTTCACATAGTCTATGTTTCCTTAACATATAACAATACCTCATTACCCCATATCTCAGAATTATCTTTTCTTTGAACCAGACTAATAGTCCAGATGTTCTATTTGTGTAAAACAATATTATAAATGATGCCCCTGGAGTTATTCCATGAACAGCCTCTGAACATTGGCTAAAATATGTTTAAACCATGAGTCATGTAACATGTTCTACTCATATTTTATACTTTGAAGGGATTCTCTTGAGTTTCTCAAAATTATTAAAATGTTCCCATTTTAATAGTTGTGTTTTGGATACGAGAAAGGAAAGAAACTAACTGTTATTGAAAGAAGTCTGGGAAGAAATAACGTATCTGGGTTCATTATTTAAATTAGCTAACCAGTTGGGTACAGCAAAACACTTCAAGTGAATCATACAACTTCAATAAGGAAACTGTAGTCACTAGGCAAAAACACTTGCTTCAGATGAGACACAGCTTTGAACCAGCCAAAGCTATTCAGGTTTTCTATGGATACATCAGGACCATTGAGGACAAAACATATTTCCAGGCTCATGCTCTCTTTGCCCCATGTTTCACTGTCCATAGGATAATACTGAATTTTAACAAAGATTACAGTCCCTTCATGTTTATGTGACTCCAGAGACCAGCTGAAACACAAGCGGGGGCTGTTTTCATTTGCTTTTCTTTGCTGTGTCTGGCTCTAGGATCACAGTATCAGTGAGTCTTGCCTGCAACCAATTGTTTTAATTTCTCACCAGAGATTATTACTGCTATTGCTAGAAGAAGGTGGTGGTAATTTTCCAAACTGCCTGGGACAGTTTTACTGGATGGAATTTCACAGCTATAATGGGGAAGAGAAGAAAACATTCTCTGCTGTTGCCAGTAACATTTTAAAAAATATCTTTACATGTTAATAAAATAAGTGGTCTAAAATAGTCCTCTCAATGGTGTATCAATAAAAGAATTAATAGCACTGTATCACCATAGACATTTTTTTAAATGTACAAAACAGAGGGATTATGAACTCATACACTATGGCCCCAAAGTTTTCTGTTACTTACATCATTCCAATATAGCTCAAGAAATAAGAAGGTTGATATACTATTATGTTTTCTTTCTGAGTGTTCTCTGATATTTCCTGACTCAGCTACAACACAACAATAATAGTATTAAGACCTAAGTGCCTTTTTGATTTCAGTTACTAGAAAACTGTGAGAGTTTGAACAGGTCACATTGTCTTTTGGGGATTAATTTTCCTCATTTAGAAGAAAATCCTGCCATTTGTGACAACATGCTAAGTGAAATGTCAAAGACAAGTACTGTGTGATGTCACTTGTATGTGGTTGCCAGGGGCTAGGTATGGGGGAAATGTGATGTTGGTCAAAGGGTATAGTCTTTCAGCTATAAGATGAATAAGTTCTGGAGATCTAATGTACAGGGGCGTAACTATAATTAACAATACTATATTTTATATTTGAAAGTTGCACACACACAAAAGAATAACCATATGAGGTGATGGATGTATTAATTAACTTTATTGTGACAATCTTTTCACAATACTATATATATATATATATATATATATATATATATATATGGCCTATATATGTTACAGGCATATATATATATATATATATATATATATATATATATATGGCCTATATATGTTACAGGCCTTAAATTTACACAATGTTATTAGTCAATTATATCTCAATAAAGCTAGAAAAAAGTTGAGAATAAATAACATAAAGATGTTGCATTAGAACTCAAATATCCCTTCCATTCTAAAATTACATTTCCTTTTATCAAGATTTTTCATTAAGACAAAAATATAATAAAAACTGTTTTGGTTATTTGTTCCTTTTTTTTCCCTAACACAACAGAGCATGAAATGAAAACCTCAGATTCTAATGAGTTCCTTTATTTAAAATTAGAATTTGGTCCCTTGTTCTGCTTAGCTCTGTTTCCTTATCTGACCAAAGTATTCTTTTCTCTCCAGCATTCCAGCATGTCCTACATCAAAAGGTTTAGTGGGTGTGTGGGGGGGGCGGCGGGTGGGGAGGATTATGAACATCTGGAAGAGGGAGCAAAGGATACATGATTACTCGTAGCCATGCAGGAAAAGTTAGATTTAGATATTCCTCTATGTCCAAGACTTCAGCTTCCATGAACCAACTCTAAACTAGAAAAAGAAATGTTGCTTTGGAGTTTAGATTTAGGAAATGAAGTGTAAATTAACACTTGGGGCTACAGATTTTTCGTTATATAATCATCACATATTCAGAAGGAGGTCAGCTTCTGAGTGTGGAACTATTACATTTATCAGTGAGAAGAACAAAGTGCTAACTTTGTTAGCACCTAAGAGTTTGCTGGATTAGCCAGTCTATTTATAATATACAACTTTAATCAACCACAGTCATCTTTGCCATGTACTTATCTGGTAATTTGCATTTCAGTGTGACATAGCTTTTATTAAATTCACATTACATGTAGGAAGTCATGATTTCCCCCACACTTTTTAGCTGGAAAACAGTGCCTCATTTAAAAGGTGAAATGTACATAAAATTATTTCTGAGTGATGGGAATGGTTGGATATGATATTAGTAGGTATATCCATAAAATGGTACTTTTAGGTTTTCGTATATTTTAATGAATATCATGCTGTAATCAGACAAATGGAAGCAGGATTGATGGCTCAAAGTTTATGTGGGTAATTTCGTATACTATATGCTATCTTTTATATGTGAGTAAATGTGTGGGTGTATGTGTGCACATATATAGTTGGAAGTTAGGCAGAGTCGCTGAGATATTAAGTTGGCATGTATACAGTTGATTGGCATCATTCGTGATAGTTATGTTCTTATACAGTAGCTGCACGTCCTGGCTTAGTGATTACTGAACCAGGGGAAATACGATAGGAGGTTCCTGCAATCTTTCGGTTACATTTTCATAAACCAATCAATACATAAACTTGTTTAGTATGTGTTTCTATTTAAAAACATCTTATTCAATGTGTATTGTTGTTTTATTAACATTGAATTAAAGCCAACAAGTAAATCTCTTGGAGAGAGATTACCTAACAACGTATCTTCCCCATAAAGACCATCACAGTCTGCTTGCACTTTGGGACATTTGAACCTGATGCTCAGAGGTCCCTTTAAACACCAAATCACCAACAAAAACCACAAAATTATTAAAAATGTGACACTAAATAGACCACACAAAGGACACTTATTTGTAGTAGGAGAACTGAAACAAGAAGGCAGCATAGCCTGCCTTGTTCAATCTCTATGCATGTCCACGAATGATTGTCAAAGTGCTGTGACTGTTTGTTTAGGGCTTTTAAATAAATTTTAGTGAGTAGGCAAATCTGCAAATGCAAAATCTGTAACTATGCATGCATCTATGTATCTATGTATCTATGTATCTCTGTATCTATCTATCATCTATCTATTTATCTATGGCGGAATCACGGATATGTTAGGTAGAAACATCTCAAAGCCTATTTGGGTGTAGGGAGAATAGAGAGCACAGACCCACCTTGTGATGTTCACTCCCTCAATCTTAGTCAAGCAACATGGATGCCCTTTTGAATATGTGCTTTGTCCAGTTATTTTTTTGATACTAACAAATCACCTAAAACTTCATAATTCAAGTAACATCATAATTTATTTTGTTCACAAATGTAGAATTTTTCAGAATTTGATGGAAATAGCTCATCTTTCCTCCACAAGGCATCTGTTGGAACCTGGAAGATGCACTGCTAAGATAAGACCTTATGACTGGCAAGTTGCTGCTGACTTTCACTTGGAACTCCATAGTGCTGTGGGCCAGAGTCCTTGGATAATCTCTCTGTGGGCTCTTCCATGAGTTGACTGGGATTCCTCACCATATGTATACTAAGAAACAGGAAATGGAAGTTACCAATCTTTTGTGGCCTGGGACTAAAAAATTTCATACTCTGACTTCTGACATATTCTATTGCTCAACTAGTCATAGAGCCCTGATTTAGGGGTAAGGGACATAGATCCCTTGATGAGAGAGTGTCAAGAAAATTTGGGGACCGTGTTTTGAAACCACCACAATGCCATTGATATTACCATTAAGCCTATGCAATATGCCATTCTATACTACTGACTATGATAATACTTATTCCTTATGACCACTTTAGTATTATCTTTCCCTTAACTATTTTTGCTAGATCTTCTTGTTATTATAATTTATATAGCATATACCCAAGTATCAGGTTGACTGGAAATGGGCCTTGTAGCAAGCCACCCCCTGTCTCTAAAGTCACAGTGGATTTGGAAATACCTCCAGCTTGGCTAGAGACAGAGACATTGCACTCTAATTCAGTGCAGACATGCTGCTTTTCTCTAGAAATATTGACAGGGAAACAACTATATCCTACCCTCTCACTACAAGACATATGAACTTAATGAAGGTTGTTGACATGCTCAAGTTCCAGATGAGTCATATAACCACAACCTACCCACTTTAAAAATTTAGTCTTTGATATAAAGTTCCAGGCTACTCTAGAGTAAGGGAGAGAAATAGGAGGTTGATCGAAACTCCAGTTAGGAATAGCTTTAAGGTTTGAGAGAAATTAACTCAGAATAAGAAGTTCAAGATTGGAGGGGCGCCTGGGTGGCGCAGTCGGTTGAGCGTCCGACTTCAGCCAGGTCACGATCTCGCGGTCCGTGAGTTCGAGCCCCGCATCAGGCTCTGGGCTGATGGCTCGGAGCCTGGAGCCTGTTTCCGATTCTGTGTCTCCCTCTCTCTCTGCCCCTCCCCCGTTCATGCTCTGTCTCTCTCTGTCCCAAAAATAAATTAAAAAAAAAAAAAAAAAAAAAAAACGTTGAAAAAAAAAAAAGTTCAAGATTGGAGGTTATTAGTGGATAAATAAATTACAGAAGGAAAGAGAATCAGGAAGACAGAGCAAAAGCTGATGAGAATATACAATAGAAAGGGAGTTGAGAAGAGAAAGACACAAATATTGATTGAGAACTTTTTCTAAACCATGTCTGCTTTACAAATATTATTTAATCCTTGAAGATAATCTCATTATGTATTACTACAACTTTTCTTATCGATGAGCACACTGAAGTTAAATAATCTACTGAAGATTATTTTAAATTAACAAATGTTAGAATCCTAAGCTTAAGAAGGTGCAGATGATAAATGTCCATGAAGATGAGAGGCTTGGTCTTGAGAACTCTCTTGTTCAGTTTTATGTAGTAAGGAAATAATACATAAAGGTGTTGGGTAGGAGAGATCTATTTAAGATTCTGTTGGGGATTTGCCCCTTTATTGTGGTCTTTACTTAATGACTAAACCACAGTAGTTTCTGATTAGAGGAAGATTTTGTTGGTTTAATTTCATTTAGAAAACAATACAGTCAAATTGACCCAAAAAGGATTCTTAAAAAAGCTAATGTATGCACCAGAAATTTGTAAATAATAGATTTCTATTTATCATATTATTTTTTCAACTCTTCACATGTTAAACTGTTAGTACTAATGGTGAATGTTTAACTAAGGCATTCTGTGACCCACGTGAGGAAAAGAGAAAGAACTAGATGCAAAATAGAAATTAGTTTCAAGTTACTTACTCTCTAGTTAGATGAGCAATAGGTCCCTATGTTTCTAATGTCCATCATGGTAACTGCTGTGAAAGTGTTCAAAGTCAACAGAAGCAGACTGGTGGGAGAAGGCAAATTTTAAGAAGACCTCTAGAGATAAAGTCACTGGCTAATAAGAAAGACTTGGATTTAAAAAAGAGTGAAGGGATCTTTAAGGCAGGCCTGGAAAACAAGAAGACTTAGGAGTCATGCTTGAGTTCAAGTCCTGTACCATGGTTGTCTGAGTCTACCCCACTTAATTATTTAACTGTGCCTCAATTTCTTCTTCTGTAAACACTGACATTTATATATGTCTCATGGGACTTAACGGGAAGATTAAGTGACATAATATTTGTAAAACACCTGGCACCTAAGCCCTGATCAGATTTTATTTTACTTTAAAAACATAGCTAGGCTGATTAACCCTGGCTTCTGAATAACAAAATTCCTGTTTTGGAGGCTTCCTTCTCTGGCTAGACTAGTTTCAATGGGAAACATTGATTTTCTTCTCAAATTTACAGCTTCCATGTGTGCTAGTCATTATTAAGTGTGTGTGCATGGGGTATACCATTTATAGTTTTCTCCCTGAGGTTTTCTTTAGGCTAGCTGAAATGCCACAGAATGAAAAAACAGATGTTGTATACTTGAAAAATGTGGCAACATTCTCATTCTTCTCTTATGTTGGACTGTCTTCACTTTGTTTACATAAGGAAATGCGTAAGCAAATTTTAAAGGGGAATGTTTTGGAATTAGTTTCTGCACAATGATTCTTTGGGTACATGGACATCTGTGATGTAAAATCTCCTGGCTTTGTTTCAGAGAAAATATTATTGTTTAAAGTCTGTCATTTGGAATGCAATTTAAAAAGTTATTTTCAACAGCTATAGAATTATTGAATAGAGACATGTAAAACAGACATGTGATGCTCATCTTTTTCACACAACTATAATAATCTTTTAATAGATAAGTCTAGAAGTAAAATATTGTGCATGTGTCTTTATTTCATGTTCTTTGCTTTTGAACATTTTTCTCTGACTCATAGCCTGTTTATTATTACTTATTATTCTAAATTTCCTTCTAATCATCTTTCAGTTTTAAATTATGCAAACAAGTGTCCAATATTTTCCTTAAAGCAAGAATTCTTACATTTAATCATTTATTCAACAGATAATTGCTGGGGGCCCGCTTATGTGCCTGGCACTCTGTCAAGTTCTTTGACTATAATGGTGAGCAAAACAAATAGGGTTCTTACTTACAAGAAGCTTAAAAGAATGGATAGAAATAGAAATTATTGAAATAATTTCCAGATGTAATTACATCTGTGATGTGATATAATTAATAATTACAGAGTGCTTTTCAGAGCTTAGCAAAGGGATGTGACTTAGTCAGTTGTTGAGAAACAGCTCTGAGTGGAGATCTGAAAGATAAGTACAAGTTGGTTGAGGAGAGGACAGAAGAATAGTCTAGACAGAGGCATTGAATAAAGGCATCACCATTTTCAAGGATCAGAATGCCCACCACGAGTCTGGAATGTAGGGTTGTGTTAAAGATTTGATCCTTACCCAGAAAACTAAAGGAAACTTTTAAAGAGTTTTTAAGAGGGACTGAAATGAAGAGATTTGGATTTTTTTTAATATGAAATTTATTGTCAAATTAGTTTCCATACAACACCCAGTGCTCATCCCAACAGATGCCCTCCTCAATGCCCATCACCCACCCTCCCCTCCCTCCCCCCCTCCCCATCAACCCTCAGTTTGGTCTCAGTTTTTAAGAGTCTCTTATGTTTTGGCTCCCTCCCTCTCTTTTTTTTTCCCTTCCCCTCCCCCACAGTATTCTGTTAAGCTTCTCAGGATCCACATAAGAGTGAAAACATATGGTATCTGTCTTTCTCTATATGACTTATTTCACTTACCATAACACTCTCCAGTTCCATCCACGTTGCTACAAAAGGCCATATTTCATTCTTTCTCATTGCCACGTAGTATTCCATTGTAGATATAAATCACATCTTCTTTATCCATTCATCAGTTGATGAACATTTAGGCTCTTTCCATAATTTGGCTATTGTTGAAAGTGCTGCTATAAACATTGTGCTACAAGTGCCCCTATGCATCAGCACTCCTGTATCCCTTGGTAAATTCCTAGCAGTGCTATTGCTGGGTCATAGGGTAGTTCTATTTTTAAGTTTTTGAGGAATCTCCACACTGTTTTCCAGAGTGGCTGCACCAGTTTGCATTCCCACCAACAGTGCAAGAGTGTTCCCATTTCTCCACATCTTCTCCGGCAACAATAGTCTCCTGATTTGTTCATTTTAGCCACTCTGATTGGCATGAGGTGAGGTGAAAAGATCAGTGTGTCCAAGATGGAAAAGTAGAAGAGGAAAATAAAAGAAAATTGAGGAAAATAAGAATGTTCCTGAAGTGAGAACGGTTTTGATTAGTGGTGATGGAGAGAAGTAGGCAGATTGAAGACGACAGAAGGAAGAGAATGTTTTTTCTTTTTTTCCCTGTTGTTTCTCCTAATCCACATAGTCCACAACCATTTTCCTTCCTACCAGAGGCAATCATCCAGGTTGTTTCATGTGTATCTTTTTGCTTCTTTACAGTCTAGCAAAATATGAGATATTGCTTTGTAAGCATATATTCTTAATTTATGTAAATATTATTTTTTGGATTTTGTTTATTTTGAGATTAAATTCTGTTGTCATACATAACTAAACATTATTTTATCTATTGCCTACTTAACGGTATGCTTCCACTCTCCCACTGAAGGTCATGTAGATTGCCTTCAGCTCTCTATTATCAATGTTCCAAAGAATAGCCTGGTACACATTGATTTGTGGGCCTATGTGAGAATTTTGGGGGGCTTACAATTCTTCTACTAATAATGAATTTGAGTATTTCTTTATAAGTTGTTACCTCTTGTATTTTCTCTTTTAAAAATTGCCTGTTCATCTTTTAATCATTTTTCCTTGGGATAGACATCTTTTTCTTATGGGTTGGCTAGTGTTTCCTGTGTTGGTCTCCTTTAGTTACGTGTCTTTTCACTGAATTCAGTCTCTCATCATTGAACAAATATCTATTTTATTTATATATAATCTATAAATGTTTGGGGAAAAAGTTTTGGCAAACAGGGAATATTGAACAATGCCCTATATTGCCAAGAGATTAAGATGTAGGCAAAAGGCATAGAACATTGAATCTCAGTTTTCTAACATGTAAAATAAGAATATTAATACCAGACCTATTTATATCTGTTTGTGGTGAGCAAATGAAATAATTTTGTAAACTAGAAAGAGTTTCATAAACATTTGTAGGCTTTATGATAATTACTTTTAAAACATGGTCTGGATATACTAATGGTCTTCAGATGAGATTAAGGCTTGGTTAAACAGTACAAAACATAGGATTTATGTGTGATTTTATTTAATATTTAACTCTGCATGAAGTAGCACCTCAAAATTAAGCTTGAAATATATTCCCAGTAACAATATGTACGAGATAATTTTGGTGACTACATGTGGTATTAAGTTATAAAACAGAATGTAGATGTTCTTTTTTTTTTATTTTTAAAAAAAAATTTTTTTTTTCAACGTTTATTTATTTTTGGGACAGAGAGAGACAGAGCATGAACGGGGGAGGGGCAGAGAGAGAGGGAGACACAGAATCGGAAACAGGCTCCAGGCTCTGAGCCATCAGCCCAGAGCCTGACGCGGGGCTCGAACTCCCGGACCGCGAGATCGTGACCTGGCTGAAGTCGGACGCTCAACCGACTGCGCCACTCAGGCGCCCCCAGAATGTAGATGTTCTTGCTCAGAAACTGCAATTTACAGAATGACAACAATTTGCAGCACTAGATTTATTTGTGAAAGATATATTTCTGAAAACAAATGCTTTTTTAAATAAAATTATTTTTAAATAAAATTGTAACTTGTTAATTTGAAGGAATGAAATTTGCAAGTTCTCCTATAATTTGAGTAGCCAACAATGTTGTCTACTTAGTGAACCCAGAGTTTTCTAAGAAGTCAAATGCAATATTGCATAGATTGTGTTCCTGAAAGTATCTATATTTTTTTTTACTGCAAAGCCAGAGCAATATTTTATGTGGTGTATTCTGCAAAATACATTTTCTAAGCTACTTCAATAAGAACTGTATTGAAAAAGTTTTCATGATCAAACAAGTTTAAAAAACATACTTTTGTTGTTGTTTTGCTAAAGAGGACATTATTGAGACAAATCGTATTTTTTTTATTATTCAAGTATAATTAACTTACAGTGTTATATTAGTTTCAGGTGTACAATATAATGATTCAACAATTCTATACATTTCTCAGTATGTATCAAGATAAATGTATTCTTAATCCCCTTCAACTATTTCACCCATCGCCCCCTCTTCCCTTCTGGGAACCACTAGTTTGTTCTCTTTATTTAAGAGCTTGTTTGTTTGTTCCTTTGTTTTGTTTCTTAAATTCTACAAGTGAGTGAAATTATATGTGTTTGTCTTTGATTGACTTATTTCATTTAGCATTATACCCTCTAGGTCCATCCATGTTGTTGCAAATGGCACCACCCCATTCTTTTTTTTCTTTCCTTCCCGTTTGGTTATTTGTGCTTTATTATTTTTTTAATATGAAATTTATTGTCAAATTGGTTTCCATACAACACCCAGTGGTCATCCCCATCAGGAGCCCTCCTCAATGCCCATCACCCACCCTCCCCTCCCTCCCCCCCCCCATCAACCCTCAGTTTAGTCTCAGTTTTTAAGAGTCTCTTATGCTTTGGCTCTGCCCTTCTCTAACTTTTTTTTTTCCCTTCCCCTCCCCCACAGTATTCTGTTAAGCTTCTCAGGATCCACATAAGAGTGAAAACATATGGTATCTGTCTTTCTCTGTATAACTTATTTCACTTACCACAAGACTCTCCAGTTCCATCCACGTTGCTACAAAAGGCCATATTTCATTCTTTCTCATTGCCACGTAGTATTCCATTGTATATATAAACCACATCTTCTTTATCCATTCATCAGTTGATGAACATTTAGGCTCTTTCCATAATTTGGCTATTGTTGAAAGTGCTGCTATAAACGTTGTGCTACAAGTGCCCCTATGCATCAGCACTCCTGTATCCCTTGGTAAATTCCTAGCAGTGCTATTGCTGGGTCATAGGGTAGATCTATTTGTAAGTTTTTGAGGAACCTCCACACTGTTTTCCAGAGTGGCTGCACTAGTTTGCATTCCCACCAACAGTGCAAGAGTGTTCCCATTTCTCCACATCTTCTCCAGCAACAATAGTCTCCTGATTTGTTCATTTTAGCCACTCTGACTGGCGTGAGCTGGTATCTGAATGTGCTTTTGATTTGTAGTTCCCTGATGAGGAGTGACATTGAACATCTTTTCATGTGCCTGTTGGCCATCTGGATGTCTTCTTTAGAGAAGTGTCTATTCATGTTTTCTGCACATTTCTTCACTGGATTATTTGTTTTTTGGGTGTGGAGCTTGGTGAGTTCTTTATAGAATTTTGATACTAGCCCTTTGTCTGATATGTCATTTGCAAATATCTTTTCCCATTCTGTTGGTTGCCTTTTAGTTTTGTTGATTGTTTCTTTGGCAGTGTGAAAGTTTTCTATCTTGATGAGGTCCCAATAGTTCATTTTTGCTTTTAATTCCCTTCCCTTTGGAGATGTGTCAAGTATGAAATTGCTGCAGCTGAATTCAGAGAGGTTTTTCCTGCTTTCTCCTCTAGGATTTTGATGGTTTCCTGTTTCACCTTCAAGTCCTTCATCCATTTTGAGTTTATTTTTGTGAAAGGTGTAAGAAAGTGGTCTAGTTTCCTTCTTCTGCATGTTGCTGTCCAGTTCTCTCAGCACCATTTGTAAAGAGACTGTTCTTTTTCCAATGGATATTCTTTCCTGCATTGTCAAAGATTAGTTGGCCATTCTTTTGTGGGTCCTATTCTGGAGTCTCTACTCTAGTCCATTGGTTTATGTGTCTGTTTTTGTGACAATACCATGTTGTCTTGATGACAGCTTTGTAGTAGAGGCTAAAGTCTGGGATTGTGATGCCTCCCACTTTGGTCTTCTTCTTCAATATTACTTTGGCTATTCAGGGTCTTTTGTGGTTCCACACAAATTTTAGGTTTCCTTGTTCTAGCTTCAAGAAGAATGCTGGTGCAATTTTGATTGGGATTACATTGAATGTATAGATAGCTTTGGGTAGTAATGACATTTTGACAATATTTATTCTTCCAACCCATGAGCACAGAATGTTTTTCCATTTCTTTGTATCTTCTTCAATTTCCTTCATAAGTTTTCTATAGTTTTTAGCATACAGATCTTTTACATCTTTGGTTAGGTTTATTCCTAGGTATTTTATGCTTCTTGGTGCAATTGTGAATGGGATCAGTTTCTTTATTTGTCTTTCTGTTGCTTCATTATTAGTGTCTAAGAATGCAACTGATTTCTGTACATTGATCTTGTATCCTGCGACTTTGCTGAATTCATGTATCAGTTCTAGCAGACTTTTCGTGGAGTCCATCGGGTTTCCCATGTATAGTATCATGTCATCTGCAAAAAGTGAAAGCTTGACTTCATCTTTGCCAATTTTGATGCCTTTGATTTCCTTTTGTTGTCTGATTGCTGATGCTAGAACTTCCAACATTATGTTAAACAACAGCAGTGAGAGTGAACATCTCTGTCGTGTTCCTGATCTCAGGGGGAAAGCTCTCAGTTTTTCCCCATTGAGGATGATATTAGCTGTGGGCTCTTCATAAATGGCTTTTATGATGTTTAAGTTTGTTCCTTCTATCACGACTTTCTCAAGCGTTTTTATTAAGAAAGAATGCTGAATTTTGTCAAATGCTTTTTCTGCATTGATTGACAGGATCATATGGTTCTTATCCTTTCTTTTATTAATGTGATGTATCACATTGATTGATTTGCTAATGTTGAACCAGCCCTGCATCCCAGGAATGAATCCCACTTGATCATGGTGAATAATTCTTTTTATATGCTGTTGAATTTTATTTGCTAGTATCTTATTGAGAATTTATGCATCCATATTCATCAGGGATATTGGCCTGTAGTTCTCTTTCTTTGCTGGGTCTCTGTCTGGTTTGTGAATCAATGTAATGCTGGCTTCATACAATGAGTCTGGAAGTTTTCCTTCCCTTTCTATTTTTTGGAACAGCTTGAAAAGGATAGGTATTATCTCTGCTTTAAATGTCTGGTAGAATTCCTCTAGAAAGCCATCTGGTCCTGGACTCTTATTTTGGGGAGATTTTTGATAACTGATTCAATTTCTTCTTTGGTTATGGGTCTGTTCAAGTTTTCTATTTCTTTCTGTTTCAGTTTTGGAAGAGTGTGGGTGTTTAGGAATTTGTCTATTTCGTCCAGGTTGTCCCGTTTGTTGGCATATAATTTTTCATAGTATTCTCTGATAATTGCTTGTATTTCTGAGGGATTGGTTGTAATAATTGCATTTTCATTCATGATCTTATCTATTTGGGTCATCTCCCTTTTCTTTTTGAGAAGCCTGGTTAGAGGTTCATCAATTTTGTTTATTTTTTCAAAAAACCGACTTTTGGTTTCATTGATCTTCTCTACAGTTTTTTTAGATTCTATATTATTTATTTCTGCTGTGACCTTTATTATTTCTCTTCTGCTGGGTTAGGGGTATGTTTGCTGTTCTGCTTCTGGTTCCTTTAGGTGTTCTGTTAGATTTTGTATTTGGGATTTTTCTTGTTCTTGAGATAGGCCCGGATTGCAATGTATTTTCCTCTCAGAACTGCCTTCACTGCATCCCAAGGCATTTGGATTGTTGTATTTTTATTTTGTTGTCCCATTCATTCTTTAGTAGCGTGTTCTTTTTTTTTTTTTTTATTTTTTTTCAACGTTTATTTATTTTCGGGACAGAGAGAGACAGAGCATGAACAGGGGAGGGGCAGAGAGAGAGGGAGACACAGAATTGGAAACAGGCTCCAGGCTCTGAGCCATCAGCCCAGAGCCTGACGAGGGGCTCGAACTCACGGACCGCAAGATCATGACCTGGCTGAAGTCGGACGCTTAACCGACTGCGCCACCCAGGCGCCCCAGCGTGTTCTTTAACCTCCATGCTTTTGGAGGTTTTCCAGACTTTTCCCTGTGGTTGATTTCAAGTTTCATGGCATTGTGGTCTGAAACTGTGCATGGTATGATCTCAATTCTTTTATACTTATGAAAGGCTGTTTTGTGACCCAGTATGTGATCTTGGAGAATGTTCCATGTGCACTCGAGAAGAAAGTATATTGTGTTGCTTTGGGATGAGAGTTCTAAATATATCTGTCAAGTCCATCTGATCCAATGAATCATTCAGGGCCCTTGTTTCTTTATTGATCCTGTGTCTAGATGATCCATTCATTGTTGTAAATGGGGTATTAAAGTCCCCTGCAGTAACTACATTCTTATAAATGGGGTTGCTTATGTTTGTGATTAATTGTTTTATATATTTGGGGGCTTCCGTATTCGGTACATAGACATTTATAATTGTTAGCTCTTCCTGGATAGGTCCTGTAATTATTATATAAAGCCCTTCTTTATCTCTTGTTACAGCCTTTAATTTAAAGTCTAGTTTGTCTGATATAAGTATGGCTACTGCAGGTTTCTTCTGACTTCCAGTAGCATGATAGATAGTTCTCCATCCCCTCACTTTCCATCTGAAGGTGTCCTCAGGACTAAAATGAGTCTCTTGTAGACAGCAAATAGTTGGTTTTTTTATCCATTCTGATACCATATGTCTTTTGGTTGTAGCATTTAGTCCATCTACATTCAGTGTTATTATTGAAAGATATGTGTTTAGAGTCATTGTCATGTCTGTAGGTTTCATGCTTGTAGTGATGTCTCTTGTACTTTGTGGTCCTTGCCACATTTCACTCACAGAATCCCCCTTAGAATCTCTTGTAGGTCTGGTTTAGTGGTGATGAATTCCTTCAGTTTTTGTTTGTTTGGGAAAACCTTTATCTCTCCTTCTCTTCTGAATGACAGACTTGATGGATAAAGGATTCTTGGCTGCATATTTTTTTCTGTTCATCACATTGAAGATTTCCTGCCATTCCTTTCTGGCCTGCCAAGTTTCAGTAGATAGGTCTGACACTAGTCTTAGGGGTCTCCCCTTGTAGGTTACAGCCTGTTTATCCCTAGCTGCTTTGAGAATTTTCTCTTTATCCTGGTATTTTGCCAGTTTCACTATGATATGTCGTGCAGGAGATCAATTCAAGTTATATCTGAAGGGAGTTCTCTGTGCCTCTTGGATTTCAATGCCTTTTTCTTCCCCAGATCAGGGAAGTTCTTAGCTATGATTTGTTCAAGTATACCTTCAGCCCATTTCTCTTTCTTTTCTTCTTCTGGAATTCCTATGATATGGATATTGTTCCATTTGATCGCATCACTTAGTTCTCTAATTCTCCGCTCATACTCCTGGATTTTTTTGTCTCTCTTTTTCTCAGCTCCCTCTTTTTCCATAATTTTATCTTCTAATTCACCTATTCTCTCCTCTGCCTCTTCAATCTGTGTTATGGCCACATCCATTTTATTTTGTACCTCATTTATAGAATTTTTTATTTCCTCATAACTATTTCTTAGTCCCTTGATTTCTGTAGCAATAGATTCTCTGCTGTCCTTGATGCTTTTTTCAACCCCAGAGATTAATTTTATGACTATTATTCTAAATTCTTCTTCTGCTATATTGCTTAAATCAGTTTTGATCAATTCGTTAGCTGTCACTACTTCCTAGAGTTTCTTTTGAGGAGAGTTCTTCTGTTTTGTCATTTTGGATAGTCCCTGTGGTAGCTCCAAACTTCAGAGCACTTCCCCTGTGCTGTCCAGAGAAACTTGTGTTGTGGGCAGGGCCACAGGCAGACCTGATGTCTGCTCCAGCCCACTGCTCGGGCAATAGTCAGACTGGTATGCACCCTACCTTCCCCTCTCCCAGAGGCAGGACTCACTGTGGAGTGGTGTGGCCTCTTTCTGGGCTACTTGCACACTGCCAGGCTTGTGATGCTGCTTCGAAGGGATCTTGCCAAGGATGTATTAGCCAGGGTGGATCTGCAAGGTGCACAGGGGTGGGAGGGGCAGACTTAGCTCTCTTTGCAGTTGGTGGTCTCCTGGGGGAGGGGCCCTGCAGCACCAGGAGGGAGGCAGGCCCATCGGAGGGATGGATCCACAGAAGCACAGCATTGGGCCTTTGCAGGATGCAAGCAAGAACTGGTTCCCTTTGGAATTTCAGCTGGGGGATGGGAGAGGGGAATGGTGCTTGCCAGGGCCTTTGTTCCCCACGCTGAGCTGAGCTCTGTCTTTCAGGGCTCAATAACTCTCCCTCCTGGCATACTCTTGCCCTCCTAGCTCTCTGAGAGCAGAGCTGTTGACTTTTAACATTCCAGATGTTAAGTCCCTCTGACTGTCAGAACTCAGGGAGTCCGGCCCCTCTGCTTTTGCAAGTCAGACTTGGGGGCTCTGCCTTGCTGGGTGGGCTGCCACTCCACCACCCTGGCTCACTCCCACCTGTCTGTGTAGCATGCACTGCCTCTTTGCCCTTCCTACCCTCTTCCATGTGCCTCTTGTCAAGGCTTGACTCTGGATAGTCCATTCCGCTAGTCTTTTGGCGGTTTTCTGACTTATTTAGGCAGATGTGGGTGGAATATAAATGATCAGTAGGACGAGGTGAGACCAGCGTCCTCCTACGCCACCATTTTCTGAAAGTCTCCTCCATCCCATTCTTTTTTATGGTGGAGTAATATTCCACTGTATATGTAAATAACACATCTTTATTCATCCACTTATCAATGGACATTTGGATTACTTCCATACCTTGCCTATTATAAATAATGCTGCAGTAGGCATAGGGTTGCGTATTATCTTATTGAATTAATGTTTCTCTTTTCTTTGTGTAAGTAATTGTTAGTGGGATTACTGGATCATATGGTAATTCTATTTTTAATTTTTTGGTGAACCTCTATACTATTTTCCATAGTGGCTGCACCAATTTTGCAGTTCTACTAACAGTGCACAAGCGTTCCTTTTTCTCCACATCCTCACCAACACTTGTTATTTCTTGTGTTTTTGTTAATTTCCATCTCTGTTCTCATACTCTCTACCTGTTTATGCCTAGTATTCACCTTTTTCACTACATCCTTTAATATACTAAAGAATTATTTTAATTAAAAAAATTTTTGAATATAATTTCTTGTCAAATTGGCTAACATACAGTGTGTAAAGTGTGCTCTGGATTTTTGGTGTAGATTCCCTTGGTTCATTGCTTGCATACAACACCCAGTGCTCATCCCCACAAGTGCCCTCCTCAATGCCTATCACCCATTTTCCCTTTTCCCCCACCCACCATCCACCCTCAGTTTCTTTTATGTATTTAAGAATCTCTTATGGCTTGCCTCCCTCCCTCTCTGTTTATAACTCCCCCCACCACCTCCCCTTCCCCCATGGTCTTCTGTTAAGTTTCTCAATATCCACATATGAGTGAAAACCTATGATATCTGTCCTTCTCTGACTGACTTATTTCACTCAGCATAATACCTTCCAGTTCCATCCACATTGCTGCAAATGGCATGATTTCATTATTTCTCATTGCCAAGTAGTATTCCATTGTATATATAAACCACATCTTCTTTATCCATTCATCACTTGATGGACATTTAGGCTCTTTTCATAATTTGGCTATTGTTTAAAGCACTGCTATAAACATTGGGGTATATGTGCCCCTGTGCATCAGAACTCCCGTATAACTTGGATAAATTCGTAGCAGTGTTATTGCTGGGTCATAGGGTAGTTCTATTTTTAATTTTTTTTAAGGAAACTCCTCATTTTTCCAGAGCAACTGGAATTGACAGTTTGCATTCCAACAAATAGTGCAAGAGGGTTCCCTTTTCTCTACATCCTCACCAGCATCTGTTGTTTCCTGAGTTGTTCATTTTTGCCACTCTGACTGGTGTGAGGTAGTATCTCAATGTAGTTTTGATTTGTATTTTCCTGATGAGGAGTGACATTGAGCATCTTTTCATGTGTCTATTGGCCATCTGGATGTCTTCTTTGGAAAAACGCCTATTCATGTCTTCTTCCCATTTCTTCACTGGATTATTTGTTTTTTGGGTGTTGAGTTTGGTAAGTTCGTTATAGATTTTGGATAGTAACCCTTATCCAATATGTCATTTGCAAATTTCGTTTCCCATTCCATCAGTTGCCTTTTAGTTTTGTTGATTGTTTCCTTTGCAGGGCAGAAATTTTTATCTTGATGAGGTCCCAATAGTTCATGTTTGCTTTTAATTCCCTTGCCTTTGGAGATGTATCCAGCGAGAAATTGCTGCAGCCTAGGTTAAAGAGGTTGTTGCCTGCTTTAGGTTGAGGGTGCTGATGGTTTCCTGTCTGACATTTAGGTCTCTCATCCATTTTGTGTTTATTTTTATGTATGGTGTAAGAAAGTGGTCTAGTTTTATTCTTCTGCATGTTGTTGTCCAGTTCTCCCAGAACCACTTGCTAAAGAGACTGTCCTTTTCCGATACTTTTTCCTGCTTTGTCAAAGATTAGTTGGCCATACATTTCTGAATCCAACTCTGGGTTCATATTCCATTGACCTATGTGTCTGTTTTTGTGCCAATACCATACCATCTTCATGATTACAGCTTTGTAGTAGAGGCTAAAGTCTGGGATTGTGATGCCTCCCGCTTTTTCTTTTTCAATATTACTTTGGATATTTGGGGTCTTTTGTGGTTCTATACAAATTTTAGGATTGTTTTTCTAGTTTTGAGAAGAATGCTGGTGCAATTTTGATTGGGATTGCACTGAATGTATAGATTGCTTTGTAGTATTGACATTTTGACAATATTTATTCATCCAATCCATGAGCATGGAATGTTTTTTGCATTTTTTTGTATCTTCTTCAATTTCCTTCATAAGTTTTCTATAGTTTTCAGCATGCAGAACTTTTATATCTTTGGTTAGGTTAATTCCTAGGTATTTTATGGTTCTTGGTGCAGTTGTAAATGGAATAAATTTCTTGATTTCTCTTTCTGTTGCTTCATTATTGGTGTATAGAACTGCAACCAATTTCTGTACATTGGCTTTGTACCCTGCGACTTTGCTGAATTCATGTATCAGTTCTAGCAGACTTTTCGTGGAGTCCATTGTGTTTTCCATGTAGAGTATCATGTCATCTGGGAAAAGTGAACGTTTGACTTCTTTGCCAATTTTGATGCATTTTATTTCATTTTATTGTCTTATTGCTGATGCTTGGGCTTCCAACACTATGTTAAACAACAGTGATGAGAGTGGTCATCCCTCTCGTGTTCCTGATCTCAGGGGGAAAGCTCTCAGTCTTTCCCCATTGAGGATGATATTAGCTGTGGGTTCTTCATATATGGCTTTTTTTTTTTTTAATTTTTTTTTTCAACGTTTATTTATTTTTGGGACAGAGAGAGACAGAGCATGAACGGGGGAGGGGCAGAGAGAGAGGGAGACACAGAATCGGAAACAGGCTCCAGGCTCCGAGCCATCAGCCCAGAGCCTGACGCGGGGCTCGAACTCACGGACCGCGAGATCGTGACCTGACTGAAGTCGGACGCTTAACCGACTGCGCCACCCAGGCACCCCCATATATGGCTTTTATAATATTTAGGTATGTTCCTTCTGTCCCAACTTTCTTGAGGATTTTTATTGAGAAAAGATGTATTTTGTCAAATGCTTTTTCTGCATCTATTGACAGGATCATATAGTTCTTATCCTTTCTTTTATTAATGTGATGTATCACATTGATTGATTTGCAAATATTGAACAAGCCCAGTAGCTTGATGAATGAATCCCACTTGATCATGTTGAATAATTCTTTTTATATG
Organism: Lynx canadensis; assembly: GCF_007474595.2. NCBI lineage: Eukaryota > Metazoa > Chordata > Mammalia > Carnivora > Felidae > Lynx > Lynx canadensis. Next base: position 111,953,647 of record NC_044311.2, read on the forward strand.
CTGTTGAATTTGATTTTCTCGTATTTTGTTGAGATTTTTGCATCCATGTTCATCAGGGATATTGGTCTGTAATTCTCATTTTTTTGTGGGGTCTCTGTCTGGTTTGGGAATCAATGTAATGCTGGCTTCATAGAATGCATCTGGAATTTTTCCTTCCGTTTCTATTTTTTGGAACAGCTTCAGAAGGATAGGTATTATCTCTGCTTTAAATTTCTGGTAGAATTCCTCTGGGAATCCATCTGGCCCAGGACTTTTGTTTGTTGGGAGATGTTTGGTAACTGATTCAATTTCTTCACTAGTTATGGATCTGTTCAAATTTTCTATTTCTTCCCATTTGAGTTTTGGTAGTTTGTGGGTGTCTTGGAATTTGTCCACTTCTTCCAGGTTATCCAGTTTGTTGGCATATAATTTCTCATAGTATTCTCTGGTAATTGCTTATTTTTCTGAGGGATTGGTTGTGATAAATCCATTTTCATTTGTGATTTTTTTCTATTTAGGTCCTCTCTCTTTTCCTTTTGCGAAATCTGGCTAGGGGTTTATCAGTTTTGTTTATTTTTTCAAAAAAACAGCTCTTAGTTTCATTGATCTGTTCTACTCTTTTTGTTTTTGTTTTTTTTTTTTTTTGGCTTCTATATTGATTTCTGCTCTGATCGTTATTATTTCACTTCTTCTTCTCGCCTTGTGGTTTCTTTGTTGTTCTGCTTATAGTTCCTTTAGGTGTGCTGTTAGATTTGTATTTGGGATTTTTCTTGTTTCTTGAGATAGGCCTGGATTCAATGTATTTTCCTCCTAGGACTGCGCCTTTGTTGTATCCCAGAGGGTTTGGGCTTTTGTGTTTTCATTTTCATTTGTTTCCATATATTTTTTAATTTCTTGTTTAATTGCCTGGTTGACCCATTCATTCTTTAGTAAGATGTTCTTTAACCTCCATGCATTTGGAGATTTTCCAAACTTTTTCCTGGGTTGATTTCAAGTTTCATAGCATTGTGGTCTGGAAATGTACATGGTATGATCTCAATTCTTTTATACTTATGAAGGGCTGTTTTGTGACTGAGTATGTGATCTTGGAGAATGTTTCATGTGCACTCGAGAAGAATGTGTATTCTGCTGCTTTAGGATGAAAAGTTCTGAATATATCTGTCAAGTCCGTCTGATCCAATGTATCATTCAGGGCCCTTGTTTCTTTATTGATCCTGTGTCTAGATGATTTATCCATTGTTGTAAGTGGAGTATTAAAATCCCCTGCAATTACCACCTTATTACAATTACCTTATTCTTACCAATAAGATTGTTTATGTTTGTGATTGTTTTTTATATATTTGGGTGCTTTGTATTCGGTGCATAAACATTTATAATTGTTAGCTCTTCTTGGTGGATAGACCCTGTAATTACTATATAATGCCCTTCTTCATCTCTTGTTACGCCTTTAGTTTAAAATCTAGTTTGTCTGATGTAAGTATGGCTACTCCAGGTTTCTTCTGACTTCCAGTAGCATGATAGATAGTTCTCCATTCCCTCACTTTCGATCTGAAGGTGTCATTAGGTCTAAAATTGGTTTCTTGTAGAGAGCAAATAGATGGGTCTTGTTTTTTATCTATTCTGAAACCCTATGTCCTTTTTTTGGAGCATTTAGTCCATTTACATTCAGTGTTATTATTGAAAGATATGGATTTAGAGTCTTTTTGTTATCTGTAGGTTTCATGCTTATAGTAATGTCTCTGGTCCTGTGTGGTCTTTGCAACATTCCACTCAGAGTCCCCCTTAAGACCTCTTGTAGGGCTGGTTTAGTGGTGATGAATTCCTTCAGTTTTTGTCTGTAAAATCTTTCTCTCCTATTCTGAATGACAGGCTTTCTAGATAAAGGATTCTTGGCTGCATATTTTTCCTTGTCAGCTCATTGAAAATTTCCTGTCACTCCTTCCTGGCCTGCCAAGTTAAAGTAGATAGGTATGCTACTACCCTTATGTGTCTACCCTTGTAGATTAAGGCCCGTTTGTCCCTAGCTGCTTTCAGAATTCTCTTTATCTTTGTATTTTTCCACTTTCAATATGATATGTCATGCATAAGATTGATTCAAGTTATGTCTGAAGGGAGTTCTCTGTGCCTCCTGGATTTCCATGTCTGTTTCCTTCCTAGACTGGAGAAGTTCTCAGTTATGGTTTATTCAAGTACACCTTCCACCCCTTACTCTGCTTCTGGAACTCCTATGATATGAATAGTATTCTGTTTCATTGAATAAGTTAGTTCTCTAATTCTACCCTCATGATCCAGAATTTTTTTATCTCTCTTTTTCTCAGCTTCATCTTTTTCCATAATTTTATCTTCTTTTTCACCTATTCAAGCCCAGAGATTAATCTTATGACTATTTTTCTAAATTCTTGGTAAGGTATATTGTTTATGTCTGTTTTGATCAATTCTTTAGCTGTCATTTCTTCCTGGAATTTCTTTTGAGGAGAATTCTTCCATTTCATCATTTTCGCTAGTTTTCTGTCCCTTATGTGTTTTAAAAGCTTGTTATGTGTCCTGCACCAGCGAGCACCACTATATTAAAGAGGGGTCATACTCTGCCTGGGGCCTGGCCCTTCAGGAGGTGTTTTTTGGAGTGTGTTAATTGCTCTCTGTTGTTGTGACTCTGGTTGTTTTATCTCCCTACTCATAGTGATGTTTTGGACCCTCCACCAGGTGTGCTTTGATTTGTTCACTGAGGTAGCCCTGGAAAAGAAAAAAAAAACAAGAAAACAAACAAACAAAAAAGAAAACAAAAACAAAAACACCTGTTACAGCAAAACAATGGGGTGGTGGCATTGTTGATGGAAGGGGCCTTATCCCATACAAAGAGAAATGACAGGGTTGGGGAAAAAGAAAAGAAAAGAAAACTGACCAGGCAGAGAAACTCTACAGCTTAATCTAGAGCAAGAGGGGAAAATAAAGAAGGAGATATAGAAGAGTTATAAAGAGAATAAATTAAATATGTCTACTTAAACCAACAACCAGAATAACCAGGCTAGAGGAGGGAAGAAATAAGTAGAAAATGAAGAGAGAGATGGGGGGGAGAAAAAAGTATATATATATATATATATATATATATATATATATATGTGTGTGTGTGTGTGTGTGTGTGTGTGTGTGTGTGTGTATCAAAAGAATTATCCAAGAATTAAATCAGAAAATGCAAACCACTGGGTGCCTTGGAACCAGTGGCAGTGCTGGTCTGGAGGAGGGGCTGTCTGGTTTGTCAGCATCAATCCCGCTCCAGTAGATACTCAGTTACCAGGCAGAAGGGGCATGGTTTGGTGTAGGCAGGTCTCACCTCCACTGGGGGCCCCCTGTCAGTCCTGAGCCTCCACTTTGTTCGTGATGGGGAGAAAAATGGCAACACCCCAGTCTCTCCTCCATGGACCAGATGTCCCAAACCACTCTGTTCAGGCTGTCCTCGCTGTGCCAAGGGCACAAATGAGGCTGTTTGTCCCGCTCCACCAACTTCCACACCTCCCTGGCAGTTGGCTCGGATTTAAACCCTGATGTCTTAAAGGGTCTTGCTCCGTGCAACCCAGTACTTGGAGAGTGCTGTTCCACACCACTGATATATTACTTCTGGATATATTTGTCCTTTGAACTGTTATATACCTTCTTCCCACAGCACTCCAGGGAGGGGATTGCTTTCTCCTACTGTGGACTGCACCCCTGATCTAGCCACTGAGCCCTAGGCTGGCTCCCCACCTCCCCAGATGTGAGAATAGGGCAGCCAGCCTCAATCCAGAGGAAGCCCCACAGTTAGAGATGGGATCCCTCTCCATCCCGGTACAAGGTTTTTCTCTTCTCTAGATACTGTCCTATGCTTCCTTATCCTCTCTTTCTCCTCCCTTTGTCTCTCCATAGAAGGGGATCCCTCCCTTCTGTGCCTATGCAGCCTGTTTTATCTCTTCCAGTTTGTAATCACACACCTATGGCCCAACAGCTTGTCCCTGTGAGTCCCTGGGGATGTCTTTGTCACTCTGCAGCCCAGACTCTAGGAATTCAAAGTCTTTTGGCCTTGACACTGCTGTGTTTGAGGGATAAGGGAACTTCAGGTCCCCTTACTTCTCTGCCATGTTGGATCTCCTAAAGAATTATCTTTAAGGTCCTTGTCTGATAGTTCCAACATTCAGACTATCTTTGTGTTTGACTGTGTTGACCATTTTATTGTTTAAAAATGAAACATGATTTTTGTGCTTGTTTATCTCATAATTTTTGATTTAATGCTGAACATAAAATAAAAACAAAGTAAAAAGAGTGGAGGTAAATGGTATTTATGCCCGGAAATAGGAAAGCATCCTCTCTGTCAGGCCTTTAGGGTGAGTTTGAATAAATCTAAGAAGTAATTCAGCTGGACTCAGGCTTTGTTATTGTTATAGTCACCTTCAGTGCACCACAGGCTTCAAATCCTCTGGCAATGGACCCACTCTGCCTTCTGCTTAGTGTGAAGCTAGAGCTCTAGAGGATCTTTCTCAGTGTTCCTGCTCCAACCCCAGATTTCAGTAAGCCCTGCATGTCGGTAGGGTAGAGGGTCTCTCTTCATGCTCTTTTTCCTTGTTACTTGGTGAAAAATTCATGGTGCGTTTTCTTGATTCTTCTGTTCTAGTCTTAGTCTTAGGCAGGGTCTTAGTGCCTGAGCTCCAGGGGTGAGATTTGTCAGGCTTTCTGTCCCTCCCTCAGTGGCACACAGGCTCTGCTTCTTGCTCTTTTATTTATTTATTAAAAAAAAAATTTTTTTTAAGTTTATTTATTTTTGACAGAGAGAGACAGAGCATGAGTGGGGGAGGGGCAGAGAGAGAGAGAGAGAGAGAGAGAGAGAGAGAGACAGAATCTGAAGCAGGCTCCAGGCTCTGCACTGTCAGCACAGAGCCAGACATGGGGCTCGAACCCACAGACCGCGAGATCATGACCTGAACTGAAGTTGGACACTCAACCAACTGAGCCACCAGGTACCCCTGTTTCTTACTCTTTATAAGGGCTAGAGTGGGTCTATAGACAGGATTTTCTTTCCATCTTCCAACTGACATTCAAACCCTGCCTTTTTCATGAGGGATCTTGGGTGCAAGTTGGTTTTTCACTTCTTCCTCCATGGCAGCAGACCTTTGCTTTCTACCATACAGGATTCTGGGAAGGACTGGGTATTCTGCCCTTCACCAAAAGCACATCTCTTTTGCCTATTATCAGTGCCGGTGTTAATGGGCAAATTTTTGACCTTTCCCCCAGTACCACCTTTCTTCAGGTGAGGTGAATGAGATAATTACTTGCCCCTTCTCCAGAGGCCGATAACTTCCCTGCTTTTAAAGCAGGATCAAGTTGGTTACGTGAGGTTTTTGCCCCTTCTCCTTTTGCAAATGGCTTCTGCTTTTATCAAAGAAGGGTGAAGGGTTAGTTTTGTGCTTATCTCCTTGTAGAAAGTAACCACCATTTTTGTGCTCAGGTAGGGCCTGGAGTGTGAGTGAGCTTCTCCAAGGACCTCTGCTTCCCCCCTCAAACTTTGGCATGACTGCTTGCACCTCTAAGGGAAGCTCTCTCAAATACTTTCCTTGCCTTTTAAGTTTCTCAGGATCCACATAAGAGTGAAAATATAAGGTATCTGTCTTTCTCTGTATGGGGGAGGGGAAGGAAAAAAAAAGAAGAGAGAGGTTAGAGTGGGAGAGAGCCAAAGCATAAGAGAGTCTTAAAAAATGAGAACAAACTGAGGGCTGATGGGGGGTGGGAGGGAGGGGAGGGTGGGTGATGGGTATTGAAGAGGGCATCTTTTGGGATGAGCACTGGGTGTTGTATGGAAAGCAATTTGACAATAAATTTCATATATTTAAAAAAATAAATAAATAAATAAATAAATAAATAAATAAATAAAAGATCAAATCCTTTCCTTGCCTTAATCATTTTTATGAACACCTAGCAGAAGGCCCTGTGTAAAAATAGCCCTTGTTTGCAGATCCCCCTTATTTCTAGGATCCCAGAGATTCCCAGCTGTTACGTCAGCCCACTCATGGGCTTTAAGAATTTGTTAAAATTTTAGTTGTTTGTTTTTTACCCACCTTTATGAGTATTATGTTTCTCTTCTTCTGTCCTCAAAGTGAAACATTTTGTGTGTCCTGTCTCTAGAAACTTTTTATTGTTGATAATCCAAGCCCTTGCTGCCTCATGACCTTAGCTCTCTAAGATGCAAAAATAAATTTATGATTTTGTAGATACTTTGACTATTTCTCCCATTCGGGTGCAAGAGAATATCACCTGACATTCTTGCCCAGCTTTCTACAATGTCTAAGCTGAAGTGGAACTCCCATTTGCTTCCATTTTTTAAAGTTATATTTTATATAGGATTTAAGGTTATAGGTATTTTCTTTAATACTTAAAAGATCTCATTTCACTGTTAAGACTTGTTTTATTTCTGTCAAGAAGTCTCCTGTTAGTCATATAATTGTTACTATTCAGATAATGAGCTATTTTATCTGAATGTTTTAAAATTTTTCTCTTGGTTTTCTTATTCAGCAATTTTATTATAATGCACTTAAAGTTGGGTTGTATACTTTGGATTATCCCTCTCTTTAACTCACCAAACTTCTAAAATATGTAGATTAATGGATTTCATTAGTTTTGGAAAATTGTCAGCCATCATCCCTTTGATATGATCTCTGTCCCATTCTCTCCTTCTGGACTTCGATTATAAATTATGTTATACATTTTCATTATGTTCATATATGTGTTTTGTTTTTTCTCCTGCATTTATTCATTCTTCCTCTCTGTACTTCAATCTGTATATTTTTATTTACCTATTTTCAGTTTAGTAATCATGCTTTTTGCTTTGTTAATCTAATCTATTTAATTGTTAACTTTAAATATTGTAAATTGTTTATTTCTATAATTTATTTTTTTTCTTTTTCTACATTCTACTTCTCTGGTGAAAATTTCCATATCTTCATCTATTTCTTCTTCTTTTGTTTTCTATTCTTGAGCATATTAATCATAGGTGTTTGGAAGTTCATGTCACTGAACCCTGATATCTGGATCACCTGTGTCTACTTCTGTCCTCTATTTATTCTCTTGGTTTTGGTCATAAGGCCCTGTGTCTTTATCTACCAGCATGTTTTTGTTTAATTCCAAACATCCTATATATCAAATCATAGAAGCTTCAGATGATGTTCTTTTCTTTCAGACAAAATTGACCATTTCCTCTGGTAGGCAAATACAGTGGGGAGTAATTACTCCAACAGGGATTGAATTTAGTAGATATTGGATACAATTTTGGTAAAACTAAATCTGCCTTTGTTAATTGCACATAGTGCAATTAAGAATGCCCTGTTAACTGGGTAACACTTTGCAGTGTTTTCAACTAAGAGTCTGTTCAACTGAGACTGTTCTCTCCAGACCCCCTTCCACCATGGGTCCTTAATGCAAACCACTGTCTTTTTGGAACCATGCGTTTGCCAAAATTTCTGCTCTGCATTGCACATGTGGTTTTATTTTAGCTCCTTTGCCTCTTACCCCATGAAGCTTCAGAAATCAGCAAATGTCATGAGGGGAAAACTGAGTACAAAATATTCTTTAAGCATTTAACATTGTCACTCTAGTGTGAGACCATAAAGACTCTGCAAGTTTCTGTTCTCTAGCAGTGCCTTTCTGCCAGGACAAAATTTAGATTTTTCAATCTCTTGCCCATACCCAGGTCGATATGGGCCCCGTGGAAAAAAAAAAAAAAAAGCTTTTAGAGACTGTCAGTTTATCTTTCCATGATTCTGTTCTCTCTGGAATCTTAGATACACTTAACTTCATAGCTTCAGCAATCCTCTTGATACTATAAAACAGTTATTTAAAATCTTATCCAACTTTTCTATTTGTCTTCAGTGGAAACACTCAAAAGTTTATAAGCATGCTCCATTATATGCTACATATTATAATTAAATCATATCCTAGATCATGCTTTAATGTTTCTTAAGATATACTTAAGAATTTAAATTTGGTTGAAGATTTAACTTTGCAGGATACTACTGCCAATACAAAGACTCAATTTACTGAAGAATTATATTTGACATGTTACTAAATTCACACACGCACAGGTAACGATAAGTCATTAAAGTCTAATTTTATACATGAGAGCAGGGAAGTATCTTTTGAAATCTATTATAACAGAAATAATATAATTTCCAATAACAGAATATAATAATTTCTGGTAACAGAAATAATATATTAAAATTATGAATTTTACTTCTCATTGGAAGAAATATGGTTTTACTCATACCAAAGCACACCATTTTCCAGTCTTGTTTTAATTTTTGGAAAGACCAATAATCACAATGTTCTTAGAATAATGAGATTCAGTACAGTTTGTTTCTTATGGCATTCTTGCCGGTCTTGAGTTCTTTCCCTTGTACAACTCATCCCTAAACATTTTGTTTTTAGTTTGTATTACACTCTATTTTTCCAGATAGTTCCTCAAATGTCTTGAAATGAATTAGGATATGATCCCACATTTACCCAGACCTTACCAATCAATGTTCTTATTTTTGACAACATGATTGCTGCATTTCTTTAATCTAAACCAGGAATGACAATGGATTTCATCTTGTATGGCAATTCTAATCAAATGGGAGAAATATCTTAAGCTGTTTAAAAAGATTCTAAGGGGACATCCAAGCCCAGTTTGAAAATGTACCAAGATAATTTAATAAGGTCTGTCATGCACTGGAAGGTAGAATAGTAACGGGCAGTCTTGTTAGATCTTGAATACTTAAAGTTGGACACAAAGTTTAAAATCCACAAAAATTTGTTGATTGACTAATTGATCTTTACTGAAAACTCATGAAAAGAATAACTAAAAATAACTTCTGATTTTATTAGCAATTATTTTATTTAAAATTAAATCATTCCAGGGGCACCTGGGGGGCTCAGTTCATTGGGTGTCCACCTTTGGCTCAGGTCATGATCTCATGGTTTGTGGGTTCAAGCCCTGCATCAGGCTCTATACTGACAGCTCAGAGCCTGGAGCCTGCAGCCTGCTTCAGATTCTGTGTCTCCCTCTCTCTGTGTCCCTCCCCTGCTGTGCTCTCTCTCTCTTCTCTAAAATAAATACATAAACGTTTAAAATAAATCAATCATTCCATAGGAATAGTGTATAAAACTCCTCTTTTGACCTCATGTCTAGTTCATCTTTATATTCCACGGTGGGGCTTGTCAGTGGCAAATGCTCACTAAATATTTTTTTTTAGTGAATTTAATTGATTCTATTTTAAAGTGTAAATAACCAAAGTATAAATAACCAAAATCTTCTGCAATATTTATTGTTAGTGTTTTTACAACAACCTTATGTTTGACAAAGAATAGAAGACTTAACTATGGAGAAAACTTTTCCATTGATGTAATGTAGATGAAAGTATGTAAGTGAAAATAAATGGAAAATATCTGCTGTTTAAAATACATTTTGAATGATTAATAGGTTCTTTATAACCTATTGAAGAAAATACATTTGGTGACTGAAATCCTTAAAAAAAAACTTTCCAACCATAAAAGGAGGTACCAGTGGCATACTTAGGTGATCCTTTTATTGAGAAATGTCTTCAAACCAAATACCTAAAGGATCTAAATTTTGAGGAGTTGTAATTACTAGGCTTTTTTTTTTTTATGTTTATTTATTTTTGAGAGACAGAGACAGATCGCCAGCAGGGGAGGGGCAAAGAGAGAAGGAGACACAGAATCTGAAGCAGACTCCAGGCTCTGAGCTGTCAGCACAGAGCCTGATGTGAGCCTCGAACTCACAAACCCCGAGATTGTAACCTGAGCTGAAGTTGGACACTTGACCGACTGAACCACCCAGGTACCCCAACATTTGTTTGTTCTTTTACCTTGATCTCTATCTGCCTCCATACAGCAGTCATCCACATATTCCAGGTACTGGGTCTACCTTCGAATTGAGTAAGAGAGTAAATTGTGAATATCCTGGATAATTCCATTTCATTCAACTAGTTCAAAAAGACTTAACTGATCCCAAAGGGAGTACACAATGGAGTACAAGTTCTTGCAATCTGAATGCTCACAATCTAAAGAACAGAAATATACAAACAAGTTAGCGAAATATAGGAAAAAAAATTATGTGAGAAGGATTGCAAACTTGGAGTTCCATGTTACCTAACATTTCTTCTTATATCTGACAATCATTTTTTTACTAAAAAGAATATTAGAGTTACCTACTACTTTCTTCCAGCCATCATATATAACTAGAAGTCTCTATGGGAGCGTTTTCTCCCTTTTTTGCCTTCTCTCATCTTAACTGAACTTTTTATATCATTCCATTTTATCACCTTTCTTGGCATACCAATTATACTTACTTTTAAAATGTCGTTAATGGTTTTGCTAGAGTTTGCAATATACATTTTAATTAGTCTAAGTCCACCTTCATATCACACTGTAATACTTTACTGCTTCACTTGTGATTCAAGTGCCTTATGACAAAGTCTGACCAATTCTTTCCTCCCATTCCTTATTACATTTCTGTCATTCACTTTACTTATCCATGTGCTATAACCTGCCAGTGTATTATTACAATTATTACTTTCAATAGTTATCTTTCAGATCTATTAAGAATAAAAAAAAGTGGAAGGTTTTATCTTTAATTGTTTCTCTAATGCTCTTCCTTTCTTTATATAGATCTGAATTTCTGACCTGTTATCATTTTCTTCTCCCTGAAGAACTTCTTTGAACAATTCTTACAAGGTAAGTATCATGGTGGTGAATTCCTTCCGTTTTTGTTTATCTGAGAAAGTCTTTATTTCTCCTTTATTTTTGAAAGATAATTTCACTGCATATGGGATTCTAGGTTGGTCTTTTTTTTCCCCTTAAGCGTTTTAAATATTTTATTCTTCTATTTTTTAAGTTTTTATTTAAATTCCAGTTAGTTAACATACAGTATTGTATTAGTTTTACACAATAGTACAATTTAGTGATTCAACAATTCCATACAACACCTGGTGCTCATCACAAGTGCACTCCTTAATCCCCATCACCTATTTAACTCATTTCCCACTCACCTCCCCTCTGATAAACATCAGTTTCTTCTCTATAATTAAGAGTCTGTTTTTGGTTTACCTCTCTTTTTTCCCGCTATGATCATTTGTTGTGTTTCTTAAATTCCACATAAGAATGAAGTCATATGGTACTTGTCTTTTTCTGACAGACTTATTTCACTTAGCATAATACTGTCTAGATCCATCCACATCATTGCAAATGGCAAAGTTTCATTCTTTTTGATGGCTAATATTCCATTATATATATATATATACACATATATATATATATATATATATATATATATATACCATATCTTCTTTATCCATTCATCAATCAATGTATGTTGGGCTCTTTCCATAATTTGGCTGTTGTTGAGAATGTTGCTATAAATATTGGGGTACATATATCCCTTTAAATTAGTATTTTTTATTCTTTGGATAAATATCTACCATGCAATTGCTGGATTCCGGGGTAGTTCTATTTTTAACTTTTTGGGGAGCCTCCATACCATTTTCCAGAATGACTTCATTAGTTTGCATTTCCACCAACAGTGTAAGAGGGTACCCCTTTCTCCACATCCTCACCAACACTTTTTTTTTGTTGCTGGCAGAATTTTTGATGAGAAGTTCACTGTAATTCTTTTCTTTGTTGTTTTTTCCCCTTTATTAGTAAAAGTATTATTTTCCTTTAACTTTTTAAAAGATTTTCTCTTTGGGCCTCCTGGGTGTCTCAGTCAGTTGAGCATCTGACTCTTGATTTTGGCTTACTTACGGTTTGTGAGACCAAGCCCCCTATCAGGCTCTGTGCTGATGACACAGAGCCTGCTTGGGATTCTCTGTCTCCCTCCTTCTCTGCCCCTCCTCTGCTCATTCCCCCCCCCAAATAAATAAATAAGCTTTAAAAAATTTAAAAAAATAAAAGATTTTGTCTTTCCTTTTCTGCAGCTTGAATATGACATAACAAAGTGTAGTTGTTTTATCATTTTGTTTTTTGTTTTTGATTGGGGGTTTGTTTTTATTTTCATTTTTGTCAGTACTTGTGCTGGTGTTCTCTGAGCTTCTTTGGTCTATGGTTTAGGGTGTGTATTAATTTTGAAAAGGTCTTGACCATTAGTACTTCAAATAACTTTTCTACTCCATTATCGCTGTCTTCTAGTAAACATTTATGTATATGTTATACTTTTTGATATTATCCCAGTTCTTGGATATTCTGCCCTGTTTTTGTCATTATGTTTTCTTTTTGCATTTAAGTTTGGGAAATTTCTATTGACCTATGTTCGAGTTCACTGATTATTTCCTAGACTGTGTTTAGTCCACTGATGAGCCCAAAGTCATTCTTTACTTCATTAAGTGTTTTGGATTCTTTCAATTCTTTCTTAGATTTTCTACTTTTCTGCTTACATGGCCCATCTGTTGCTAGTCATTATCTAGTTTTTAATTTTTTTTTAAATTTTATTTATTTTTGAGAGGGAGAGACAGAGTGCAAGCGGGAGAGGGGCAGAGAGAGAGAGAGAGAGAGAGAGAGAGAGAGAGAGAGAGTCCAAAGCAGGCTCCAGACTCTGAGCTGTCAGCGCAAAGCCCAACACTGGGCTCAAACTCACCAGGTGTGAGATCATGACCTGAGCCAAAGTTGGATGCTTAACTGACTAAGCCACCCTGGCACCCCATCATTATCTAGTTTTTCTATTAGAGACTCTGACATATTAATCATAGTTTAAACTTTATGTCTGACAATTCCAACAACTGTGTCATACATAAGTCTAGTTCTGATGATTGCTTTGTCTCTTGAGACTGTGGTCTTTCTGCCCTTTTAGCGTATATTGTAACTTGTTGTTGCTGTTGAAAATTTGACATTATGCGAACTGAGGCAAAGAAGCCTTTAGCATGAGCTTTTATGTTGATCTGCCTGTGAGTTAGGCCTTATGTAATGTTTGCTATGGCTTCAAACTATGGTTAATGTTTGTGCCAGTGGCTTAAAATTCCTCTGGTGTCTTCCCCTCACCCCTCCCCTGCCTCCAATCTCTGTTGACATTCAGCTTCCTTAAGTACTGTGTCTTTACTCTTCCTTATACTGTGTCTTGCAGCTCTCTTATCTGTAATCCAATTATTGTACTGAGCCCTGTTGGTGTGATAGTAATGTGCGGGAGTGGAAGTATTCTTTAATTCTGATTAACTCTCAGTCTTCTTAGTGGGTCTTTATCCTTCAATGTGGTGACTGTGACCTTCATAGGTGTTTCTTAACTTTCTCCCTTAGGTGAGACAGGGAGGCTAGAAGGGGTTGGAGTAGGAACAGTGCTGTTCCCTCAGATGTGAAAAACTTCTGGTAAAGTCCTTTTCCTTGCAAATAGGTCTTTGTTATCAAAGCCCTCTGGATCTATTTCATGATGATCACTCTTCCCCTGCTTTTGCCAAAGTCATGGAGATATTTTTCTTGGTTCTTTGTCAAGAGAACCTAGTAGAGTTCTTCAAGGTAAAACCTCCCAAATTGTGCCTCCACCCTCACCCAAACCTTGACTTAGTCACTCTTGGTGTCCACGTTCAGCCTCTAGCAATTTATCAAAATCACCACCTATGTGTTCTATTTGTTTACGACTGCTGTGGCTTCTCCTTCAGGTAAGCAGGTCTTGGCTAGGACTCTCTGTGTTCACCTGGATTTCTGGATTTTGGGATAGAAGTTTGCCTTGTGGCATGGTTCTCTGATGGGTTTGAGAAAAGCCACTGATTGTTTGTTCGTCTTTCTTATGTTGTAAGAACAGTAGTTAAATCTTCCAAGCTTTATTCATGTTGGAGCCAAAACCAAAAGTCTTGGGGAAAAATTTTTTAACACAAATGTTTCTAAAAAGTAGGTGAAGATCTTGACCTGGGGAGAATAAGAATGGAATTAAAAATGAATTCAGAATGATTTCTATTCTTCAAGTCTATGTATCTTTGATTGCAATATACATTATAACTGCTAAAATATTATATGTATCAAATATATCTCAGGCATATGTGAAATTGGCTGGTATTAGAAAACTTACCTGACCTTTTGGGCATTATTAGGAGAAGGAAAAAATAAACTAGGGGAAGAAATTGTTTGTTTGTTTGTTTTCATTAACTCAAACTCAGCATAAATTCAAGGTCCCTGCACTTATAAATATTTGGCATATAAGGCATATAACATGATTTTGCTTGAGTTTGATATAAGGCATATAACATGATTTTGCTTGAGTTTGCACAGTATAAAGTGTGATTTTTCCAAAGTCGGTGCATCCCAAGTCATGTCGGGCTATTTTATATACAAAGATTTAGCCATTTATTTGTAGCTATGTTTCATATGACCTTTAAAAATGAATACCAAAAAACATTGTGTTCTTCTCTTAACAGTTTTCTCTATTTAGGTCCCACAGAGCTATACCTGGCGCAGAATATATGTCTGATGAATTGACTATTTTGATTTTATATACAGATTTCCAATATTAGATTCAACTTTCCTCCTAAAAAATGAAGAATCTAGCCCCCTTTATATGTGAAAAATATGGGAGACTTTCTGACCTTATTTCAAATTCTCTCCATTACTTAATAGCAGGTGCCTTCTGCTCATCCTCTTCTGAATGTATATCTTCCTCACAGAACAAAGAACTAATTTTAAGGGGAAAAAAAGGATTTGCTTCTTTTATTATCAATGGCAGGTTGAAAAATTATTCAACAGGGATTCATGTAGCCAGAATTGTTAAGCTGATCAAATTCATCTTTGGCAGTACTTTATCATTCTTTCTGCACCATTTCCCACTGACTGCATCTTTTCTTACTAGCACCTCAAAACCAAGGACCTTTGTTTGATCCAATAACTTAGGTCTGATCTTTCTCTCCAACAGATGTTTTGTTTTTGTTTTGTTTATTACTGTAGCTCAACTGAATTAGGTGTTGGGTGGAAAGGATACAGTTCTAATTCATACTGACATATAAAAGACTGATAACTTTCCAGTGTCCATTTGCTCTAGATGAACAGATAAACCAAATGAATCTCTGATTAAGTTCCAAGGGACCATTTGTTTAGTGAAAGGGAGATCATTAAAATTTCATTTTAAAGCTGAGGCCAGGGTCAGGACAAAAATCAAAACTGGGATTGAAGTCAAGATTAGCTCCAATTATGGTCTCTGCTCTCCCCTAGAGTGGGAGAGCATTGAAGAACAGAGAAACCAAAGAAAGTCTATTCTTAGAGGATACTATATCCTTGAAATCAGTGGATGAGGTCATAGACCATACATGGTTTCTCTGCCATATTTATTTAGAAACAAAACATTACTCAGAGAAATTAAGCAAACTGATTAAGCTATACAATCATAGTTTTAAAAACCCATCAGAGAGTTTAGAATAAAAATAAATCTAAATGAAGAAACTTGCAGCTGTTTTCATCCACGGAAGACCAGTGAGAAGAGAAGGAATCCATTATAAGGAGATTCCAGTCTATTATCAAATTTCTAATAGCCACCTGTGGTCTGGAATGATGTATTAGATGCTAAGAGCCTGTACCCACACACCAATCCTTTTCTTCACCAACTGCACCAAAGATTGGGGCCAGGCAGGAGAGCCAGAGAACTAATGAACTAACTCTCTCTCTCCTCATTCCTCCCAGCCTCGATCCATCCTTCCCCCTTCTCTCCCTCCTTCTCCCTCTCCTTCTGCACCTTGCAGCCAATACACTGCAGTAGGCTTTGAGGAGTTAGGTGAGGTGACAGGGCAGATTGACTTTTCCAGGAAAAGACTGGAGAGGAAAACTCAAAGAGGTGGCTGCTGAACTCTAAGGCTATCCTTCATGCTTTGGGAAGCTGATGGCTGGACTAATGAAAGTATAAAGGGATCTTTAGATTCTTCCAGAGTTCAGATTCTAAGCCCTGCTGAAACAAAAAATTTAATCTCACATTCAAAATATTTAAAGACAGAGTTGCCTCTCTCTAACAAAAGCTTTAACAGAACAAGCTCAAGACAGAAGATACAACAAAATTAAAATGCTAGGAGAAAACAGAAGTAAATATTTGTCTGATAGGCTTAGTAACAGATTGTACAAATCAGTGGAAGTAATAAGTGAACTTGAAAATAGAAAATTGGAATTTAATCAAACCAAAACGCAAAGAGAAACAAAAGAGAGAAAAACAGAAAGAGCATTTAAGATCTGTGGGGATAAAATTAAGAAGTTTAACATAGGTGTAAAGAGAGTCCCAGAAGGAGGAGAGAAAGTATATGGGACTGAAGAAATATTTGAAGACATGATCATAGCTATAATTTTCCTAAGTTGACACAATATGTTAACTTATATCTCCTTGAAGCTCAGATCATCACACAGCATAAATACAAAGTAAACCATACTTAAAGAAGTCATAGTCAAAATGCTGAACACCAAGGATTAACTGAAATTCATAAAAGCAGTTAGAAAAAAAGCTCTCACATTCACATATACACAGGGAAACAAGAAGATTGTTGGTTTATTGCTGACAAAATATGTGTACTGAAAGTACTAAATAAAAACAAAAAAAAGTTGGGGCGCCTGGGTGGCGCAGTCGGTTAAGCGTCCGACTTCAGCCAGGTCACGATCTCGCGGTCCGGGAGTTCGAGCCCCGCGTCAGGCTCTGGGCTGATGGCTCGGAGCCTGGAGCCTGTTTCCGATTCTGTGTCTCCCTCTCTCTCTGCCCCTCCCCCGTTCATGCTCTGTCTCTCTCTGTCCCAAAAATAAATAAAAAAAGCGTTGAAAAAAAAATTAAAAAAAAACAAAAACAAAAAAAAGTCAAAATAGAATTCTATCTTCAATGAATATATGCTTCAAAAATGAAGGCAAGTTAAAGAAACTTTCAGATAGACAAAAGATAAAAGCTGAGAAATTTTTCTCAAGCAAACCTGCACTATAGAATAAGATTACTTAGCTAAAGAATGTGACACTCTAAGGGAGCCCAGACCTGTGAGAGTAAATATAAAAGAATATAAACACCCACACACACATATACATATACATATGTATGCGTATAAATTATATATATGTATATATGTTTTCTATCATTGCCATAACAAATTAGTGTGAACTTAATGGCTTGATGGCTGTATACATTTATTATCTTTTTTTTAAATTTTTTTTTTAAAGTTTATTTTTGAGGCAGAGAGAGACAGAGCATAAACAGGGGAGGGGCAGAGAGAGAGGGAGACACAGAATCTGAAACAGGCTCCAGGCTCTGAGCTGTCAGCACAGAGCCCGACGTGGGGCTCGAACCCACGGACAGTGAGATCATGACCTGAGCCGAAGTCGGACGCTTAACTGACGGAGCCACCCAGGCACCCCTACATTTATTTTCTTATGGCCCTGTTTACTCAGTTGGTTTCTCTGCTCCGGGTTTCACAAGGTATCAGACAACTGGTCTCCTAGGGGTTCTGAGAATAATTCTCAGAGTCCATTTCCTTGTGGTTGTATTACTGAGGTTATATTGGTCTGCTAGCTGTCAACCAAGGGCCATCCTTGGCTCTTAGAGTTTCCCTGGTCCCCGCATGTGGGACCCCCCCCATCTTAGAACCAGCAACGGTGCGCCAAACCATCCTTCTCACACTTAGAATTTATGACTAATCCTTATGCCACCTCTCTCTTTTGCCTCTTCTGTTCTACCTCTCTTTTGGTTCCAACTGAGAAAAGTTTCTACTTTTAAGGGCTCTTGTGATTAAATTGGACCCACATAAAAATTCAGGATAATCCCTTTATTAAAAGGTCCATAATCTTAATTACATTTGCAAAGTCCCTTTTGCCATGTAATATAACATTTGGGTAGCCAATTTATTTGTATATATAAGATATGGGAAAATAACAACAACGTATAATATATTCTGGAACCAATAATATGTATCTACCTGTATCTATATCTATATCTATATATAAAATTTATAGCAGGAGCATAAAATGAACATATATCATCTGAAAGATTTTTACACTATTTAAATGACTACAGTATGATTTGAATGTAAATTGTGGTAAATTAAAGATGCCTATTGTCATTTCTAGATAGAACTTTCTATAGTGATGACATTGTCCTATACCTACACTATCCAAGTTAGTGCCTCTCATCTACAAGTAACAGCTGACCATATGAAATGTTACTAGTGTGTCTGTATGACTACATTTTCGTTTTATTTAGTTTTAATATATTTAAATTTAATAGTCGCATGTGGATACTATATTAGACAGTACAGTGTGAAGTAACCATTACATGTGGTAAACAAGCAGAGGGGTACAGCTAAAAAAACATCTGGGTACATAAAAAGGAATACATAAGTATACTAAATAATACGTGTTCTTCACAAAAGAATACAGAAAATGAGCAATGGAGTAGCAAAGAAAAATGGATAGAACAATAGAGATTGTCAGAATGGACATAAAAGCAACAATCAACTGCATGCTATTTATAGGAACACACTTAAAATATAAAGATATGGACAAATGGAATATGTGAGAGTAAAAAATATATTATTCAAAAGTAAGCATTAAAATATTAGGAAGGTATATTATATAGTATATTATTAGAGAAAATAGATTTCAAGAAAAGGGTAGAGATAAAAAGGGATATATTAGAATGGTAAAATAGTCAATTCCTCAAAAAAGATATAAAAACCTAATTCTGTATGAACTATGGCTTCCAAATCCTTGAAGCAAAATCAACAGAACTAAAGGCAGGAATACATTCTTCTTAAAAGTATAGGAAAGAATAAATAGACAAAAATCATTAAAAATATATGTCTGAAAACACTATCAACCAAATTGACTTAATGGACATTTACAAAACCTACATAAAACACCTCTAGAATACACATCCTTTTGAAGTGCACATGAGGAATTCTCCAAGATCATCTGCTGGCTCATGAAATAAGTTTCAATAAAATATAAGTTTCAAAATGCTATAGGATAGGTTCTCTGACCACAATGGTTTAAAATTAAATATGAATAACAATGTCTAGAAAGTCGATAACATTTTAATATTAAGCAAGATAATTGTAAGTAACCCATGATTCAAAAAGATATTTCAAAAGAAGTCAGAAAATAATTTGAGGAGTGCCTGGTTGGCTCAGTCTGGTGAGTGTCCGACTTTGGCTCAGGTCATGATCTCATGGTCCATGAGTTCAAGCCCTCTGTTGGGCTCTGTGCTGACAGCTCAGAGCCTGGAGCCTGCATAGGATTCTGTGTCTCCTTTTCTCTCTGTCCCTCCCCTACTCATACTCTGCCTGTCTCTCTCAAAAATAAATAATAAAACATTTTAAAAAATGTATAAATCTCCTAACTAGACCAATCAAAAACAGAGAACACAAAGACTAAAAGACTGAAAGAGAGTTTCTTACTACATATTTTATGAACATTAAGAACTTAAGAAAGGAATAATAAAAAAAAGGTTATGTCAAGAAACATGACAACTCAGATGAAATAGACAAATTCCTTGAAATATGCTAATTTACTAATTTACAATTTACTAATATTTCTTATGAACATAAACAAAAGAATTCTTAGCAAAATATTAACAAATTGAACCAAAACATCATGAACAACAGAGAGGAATAAAAGGGTGATTTTACATAAAAAAAATCTCATTAACTGAGTAAAGAAGAAAATCAGATGATCATCTAAGCAGATGCAGAAAAAGAACTTGACAAAATCAACACTCACTCATGTAGAAATTTGTAACAATTAAGAATAGAGCTTCCCAAATCTGATAAGAGTCATTGATGAAAAAAAAAAAACTATAGCTAACAATATACCTAATAATGAAATATGTACTACACTTTTCCCCTGTAATTGTTAATAATGTAAAGAAGGCAATGAGAAAAAATGAAATATGGCCCTTTGTAGCAACGTGGATGGAACTGGAGAGTGTAATGCTAAGTGAAATAAGCCATACAGAGAAAGACAGATACCATATGGTTTCACTCTTATGTGGATCCTGAGAAACTTAACAGGAACCCATGGGGGAGGGGAAGGAAAAAAAAAAAAAGAGGTTAGAGTGGGAGAGAGCCAAAGCATAAGAGACTGTTAAAAACTGAGAACAAACTGAGGGTTGATGGGGGGTGGGAGGGAGGGGAGGGTGGGTGATGGGTATTGAGGAGGGCACCTTTTGGGATGAGCACTGGGTGTTGTATGGAAACCAATTTGTCAATAAATTTCATAAAAAAAAAAAAAAAAGAAGTTCATTTCCATCATTTCTATTCAGTATTGCACTAGCTATCCTAGCTGGTGCAATAAAGTATTTAAAAAAGGTGGAGGGAAGACCTTATAAATGAAAATTTGAAGTAAAATTATTTTTATTGTAAATAGCATCAGTTTCACATTGAAAATCTCAGTCAATTCTCCTGACAAAACTATCAGAATAAGTGGTTGTAGTAAGTTCACAAGTTAGTGGTCATATAAGAAAATCATATAAGAAATCATATAATAAAGTCAATTGTATTTTTATATAACAGCAATGAATAATTTGGAAATCACTCTTCAAAAAGTAGCATCCAATATAGCATGTAAAAAAAAATTACTTAGGAAAACACATAAGAAGAGATTTGAGACCTTTATACTAAAAATTACAAAATACTGCAGAGAGAAATAAACAGCAACCTAAATAAATTTAAAGATATACCATGTTTATGGATTAAAATACACACTATTATTAAGACGTTCATTTTCCCAAGATTGAAACATAGGTTTAATGCAATGCCAATCAATATCAGAAGGAATTCTACTTATGCTTAAGATGTAGAAAGCCTCAAGAGAATTTTCTCCCACCCCAACAATGAGAAAAAGTCAGACAATCTACAAAATCATAAATGTTCTTAAACTCATCATAGAGCTGAGGTAACATGTGCACTGTTTCTTTTTGTTTTTGTTTTTGTGTTTCAATAGACCTTCACTAGGTGCTTATAAGAAGATTTCGGGAAGGGCGAGCATCTAGAGAGAGCCTTCCTTGGTGGTGTAGACATGCAGGTTAGGGATGTCCTGTGACTCGCACTGGGAGACAAGCACGAAACCTTATACATACATGTCTTTGATTTCTTCTTTCCTATGAAACAAAAACCTTAAGATACTGGAGAAGGCGCAGGAAATATTCCTGCCCATAGAGCCCAGGAAAAGATCTTTTCCAGGAGGCAAAGGTAGAAGCAAAACCAATCTATGTGCAAAGGGCAGAAAACTTCCATTTCCATGAAAAAATCTGTTACTTCTGGAGGAGTACATATATCTAACAAAGGACTCATATGCAGAATATATAGAGATGCCTTCAAATCTTCAATAAAAAGACAAACACTATGAAATGGACAAGAACATTGAACAGGCACTTCAGAAAGGAAAATGTGTGAATGGACAATAAGTGCATGAAAACTGTTCAATATCATTACTAATCGGTGAAATGCTAATTAAAACCACAATGGAATAGCATTTTATACCGCTGTAATGGTTAAACCTAGGAGGATTGATAATACCATATATTCTCAAGTATGTGGAGGGACTGGGAGTATGAAATGTGGGTGCATAGATTTTTTTTAAATGTCAAATATGCAAAACCAAATCCAATCAAACAATGTATTAAAATAATTTTAACATGCAGAGATTATCCTGTAAGTTCAAGAATTAATTAACTTCAAAAAATTTAATACTATAATTTACTGCATTATCAAATAAAAGATAAAAACCATCATACCATCTCAACAGATATAAAATGAAGCATTCAATGAAATTCAAAATCCATTTCTAGTGAAAAATCTTAGCAAACTAAGAACAGAAAGAAATTTCCCAAACATGATATTATTCACAAAACCCTACAATAAATATCATTAGTCAGAAATAAGGATTCTCTTTATCATTGTTTCTGCTTAACATATTTTTGAATATTTGAACAAAGGCAAGGAAGACAAAAGTATATGTGAATAAAAGAGGAATATCAAAATTGTCATTGTTCTGAGAGATCTTATCATATATGTGGACGAAGCAAATATACAACCAAACTATAACACGATTGAGAGAATTTAGAGAGATAATAGATACATTCCTATTTATTACTAAAAACAGTTTAAAGTAAATGAGGATAAAATAAAACATATGAATAAAAAAGATATAACAAATTTGATGATAAAAGCATAATATATATTCTTGAAATATACAAAAGAAGACTGAAGTAAATGAAAACAGTACACCATGTTTATAGCTGGGAGTCAAAAATTTAAAAAACAGTCATTTCACCAAAATTTTTAAATTGGTGCAATTCTAAAAAAAAAACTAATAAAATTTCTTATGACTAAAGTAATCACTAAAATTCAAATAAAAGGGCAAGAGTTTTGAGAAAACAGATATGGTGGAAGAATTCACCATACCATGTACCAAAATATATAAAAAATCTATTGCAATGTAATAATAAAAACAGAGTGATATTAATGCATGAATGGAAAATCAGCCAATGGGACAAAAAAATAAAGGTCAGAGACAGATGATTGAGTTCCTGTTTAAAATCACTGGATGGAAATTGGGCAGCTGAATAAATGCTGCTTGGGTAATAAGCTATAAGAAAAAAATAAAATTAGTTTACACTATTCTCTAAAAATTATTTTTTAAAAAAGTTTCTTTACTTATTTATTTGGAGAGAGAGAGAGTACAGAGAGGGGCAGAGAGAGAGAGAGAGAGAAAATCCCAAGCAGGCTCCACACCACCAGCGCAGAGCCTGATGCAGGGCTCAAACCCAGCAACCATGAGATTATGACCTGAGCTGAAATCAAGAATTGGACGTTCAACCGATTGAGCCACCCAAGGTCCCCATATATTTCAAAAATCTTATGTGAATGAAATACATAATATAAAAATAACACTTTGAATATTCTAGAAGAAAATATTGAGATATATCTTTATTACATCATAAAACAAAGTTTTTTTTAAAAAGATACCAAAAAAAGCCTATTAAATTTGATCACAGTAAAATGAAAAGCCCTATATGACAAAAGACCTCATAAACAAACTCAAAAAGCAAGCTACAGAGAACGCTTAGTGCATTGTTTAGCTGACAAACGATTTATATCTGGAATCTAGAAATAGATCCTATAAATCAATGAAGAGGAGACAATTGCATAGAAAATTTCATAAACTATATAAGCACAATCTTTACAAAAAAGAAACTCAAATAACTAATAAACATAGATTTTCAAAACTACTGAAATGAAGAATGGTTAAAATGGTTGGAAGATCAGGTAATGATGATGAGAAAGCTCTTATATGAAGTTGGAAGTTACGCTCAGGTCATGATCTCCTGGTTCGTGGGATCAAGCCCTGCATCAGGCTCTGCCCTGATGACTGATAGCCCCATGTGTATCCTCTCTCTCTCTCTCTCTCTCTCTCTCTCTCTCTCTCTCTTAAATAAATAAACTTTAAAAGAAAATAAACTGGAAGACTGATGATTCAGAGGAAAGTAAAAGAAGTGAAAGGCTCCAGAGTAAACTGATGGGCATGGGAGCCCAGAGCCCAGATGATTATAAGAAGCACTTAAGACCAGAGGGCCACCTCCTTTAGTAGCACAGAGGGAAGAGAAGGTACATGCAGATTCAGGTAGGTTTGTGGTTTGGATGCTCGTAAATTTAGTTGATTCTTTTCAAGTGGATCTTTCTCTGCTGTGAAGTAAATGGTACTATCAGCTAAAAATTAAAAATAAATAACTATGGTATGAAGTTGAGACAGAAGTTGCAGTTTGAGTATAGAAGAAAAATTTTAAATAATCTTTAGAGAAAGTAGGAAGTCAAGCTGACCAGAGAAAAAGATAAGATTTGCAATTCCAAAATATTGTGAGATCTGTTTTCCAAAGCAAATGAATGAGTTGATACAAGATTAGATTTTTCTGAGGAAAAAAACATGCAAAAAAAAAAGTTAATGGTTTTATCAGGATAATTACAGAAATTCTGAATCATGTAATCTGACCCAAAGGGAGAGAAAAGAAAGGTGATAAGAAGATAGAAATAGGAGAGTCAATGAACTGGGGAACCCAGAAGGATAGAATAATGTCCACTAAATAAATTAGAAAAATTAGAGGGTGTTATAGAAGTGAGGAACTTGAATTTATAATTTTTAGAATTGGAGCAATTTGTGTGGTGGCATGTTCTAGAAGTAACTGATGAAGAAAAAGTTGTCAATTACAGATATTTGGTGTTTGGATAACTCGTTCACATGAACAGTCGATGGGTTGGAGAAGAAAACCACAAGTCTGGGGTCAAATTCCAAAAGATTAGGGGAAAATGAATGGAAGATAAATAGAATGCAGTGACAAGAGAGTGGAGATCATTATACACTACCTGGAATACTCTCTCCTAAAACAGAGAATGGTGATAAATACCTGAAGTCATCACTTCCATGGGTCTTTGGGAATTATATACATGATTGCAAACCATATTCTGAAATATCATCGTATGTACAGAAGCAATAAAACCAGAAGAGAATTTAAATCGAAACATAAAAAGTCTACATAGAAATGGCTTATAAGAATGTGGCTTCAGCACTACAGAGAATGAGAACAAGAATCTAATATGTTCTTCTTTTAGTTATTAAAACTACTTGACGGGTCCAATATCCGGCTGGAGTCTTCTACTGGCTTGAAGCAAGCAAGAGTTCTGAGTGTTTTTTGTCCAGAAGAACTTGGCTCGAGATCATTTTTGGCTGTGCTCAAAGTTGAGTAACTGGGACATGAAAGTAGGGCTGCTCAAAAAAAGAGGGCCAATGAGCACAGCCTGCCGCCTTGGGCAATGTTGTCCTGGTCAGAGCCCTACTCAAGAATTTATGTCATTTGAAGTAAGTGGTTTGTTCTTATTGAAGAAGACATTGCTTGCTAGGGCATGCCAAGTAGTGTCCAAAGAAATGAATCAAGGTATAAAGTCTGGGCGGTCCTTAAAGTTGATTTTGCACATAAGACAAAAGAAGCATTTGTGATGTGGCAGAGCATCTGTAAAGGGAATTCTTTTTGCAGTCCGAGGGCCATTTTGGCATCGGCAAGGAGATCACTTAGTAACCCTGGGATTTGTATGGCCATATTTTTTGCCAGGAAATATTTACCCCATAGTCTAACACTGTCTATTCTTAAATTAGGACTGGCAGTTACCATAATTCTATGGCATTAATAGATTTGTTTTGGGAAATAAATGTTCTGGAGATGTACTGTAACAGCTCACCACTGAACATGTTCTCCAAGGAGATCATATGAATGGGAAACTGAGCTTGGTTCTGCAAGGGCCACAAAGAACAGGACTCCAAATTCAATCCCACCTCAAAATCTTATCCCATATTTGCTTTAATAGCTGCTCTCCCCCATCCCAGCTCTGGGGCCATCTCTAAAAGACCAAAAAGACTGGCCAGGGGTGGTTTTAAGCAAAAGTCAGGAATTATGGAAGAGGTGTGTGTGTGTGTGTGTGTGTGTGTGTGTGTGTGTGTACAGTTTCCTTGGACACAATTGCCAATCTCAAAAATATGTACTTTGCCAAATGACCCATATTTTAGTGATAAAAAATCATACTGTACATAAAAAGTCATTAGGTAGACTCTCTTATGGTCAAAATAGACCTAAACTGTTTTGATTCAAAGTCCTCGCTTTTGAGATGGGGGAAGTAAGATCTGGTTGTGTTCACTAATTTTCTCAAAGTCACAGAGCAAGTTGGTGATAGAGCCAGGAATAAAGCCCATCTTTTGGTATTCGGTCTAGAGTTTTTAAATTACATCAATGAATGTAGGCTTAACTCGGCTGTACTCTCATCTTAGCCTTTGCTCCTACTATGGGATGCCTTCATTCAGTTCAGTGCCCTAACCCAAAAGCTTACCAATCATATTGTAAAACACACAAACATAAAAAGAAAAGGTCTAAAGAATATTTTAAGGAAAATATGTGTACCTACTTAGCTTTAATGAATATAAACATTATGCTTTACTTATGTGTCTTCCCCTCCTCTCACTTCCCAGAAATAACCATTATACCAAATCTTGCATTTACTATGACAATTCAAGTAGTTATATTCTATATCTATCTATACACACACATACTCACACATATATAATTCTATATTTTATTTTGTTCAATATTATGTTTTTAAGATTTATCTTAACCCAATGCAGTATTCCACTGTATGGATGCATCAATATTATTTATTCATTCTCCTATTAATAAATATGATTTTTAAATTCTTATGTAATATGCAGTGTTCCAATGAACATATTTGTGAATATCTCTATGAGCACAATTTGCAAAGTTTCCTTTAGTCCTCAGAAGTAGAACTGCTAAGTTCAAGGAACACATGTACATGTGATAGGTAGAAGAGTGGCTGTCCCAAAGATGTCCTTGCAACCTGGGAATATATCACCTTACATGGCAAAAGGGATTTTCCAAATGCAGTTAAGATTAAGGATCTTCAGAAGGGGAGATAATCTTGGATCACTCAGGAGGTCCCAATTTAATCACATGAGTCCTTGAAATTAGCAGAGGCAGACTAAAGGGTCAGGAGATACCACCTGAAAGGAATTCAACCACCTGTTGATAGTTTTATAGGTGGAGGAAGGGGATTATGAACCAGGAAATATATGGCTTCTAGAAGGTAGAAAAAGGCAAATAAAATGGTTTCTCTCCTAGAGCATTCAGAAAGGAACGCTGTGCCTTGTGGACAGAACACCTTGATTTTAGCCCAGCAAGATCCATGACAGACTACTGACCTCCAGAACTGTAAGCTAACAAATTTTCATTGTTTTAAACTGTGAGGTTTGTAGTCATTTGCTATGACAGCAAAGAAAACTAATTCAGCATATTAAATTTCATGAACTATTGCTATATTTCCCTCCAAAGTGCTATACTGTGCTATCAGTGTATGAGAGTCTCTGAGACCCCTTAACCTTTGTAAACCTAGATTATAGTCAGACTTAAATTTTTGTCTGCTGAGTTTGTAAAGCTGTGTCGTTCTAATTTGGGCACGGTTTTAACTTTCATTTCCCTAATAATATGTGGGGTGGAGCATCTTACTTCTATTTTATTGGCTATTTGAACATCTCTTCTTGAATATCTTGCTCATGTATATTGCCCTTTATTCCTATTGGGGTGTTACTCTTACTTATTTGTAATCATTTATACATTCTGAATACAAAATCTTTATTGGTGACACTCCGTGCATATATAAATTCCCATTCTGCAGCTTCCTTTAACTGTGTGGTATTTTATTAAACAGAAAGTTTTAATTGACATGTAGATAAATGTGACAGTTTTTAACTTAATTAGTTATGCATGTTAGGTCTTATCTAATAACTAATACCTTATCTAATATCTAATACCAACCTCAAGATCATAAACATAGTCTATATTTTCTTTAGAAGTTTTAAAGTTTTGCTTTTCATATTTAAAACTTTCAAATATTTGGGATTGTTTCTTTATTTGCGTACCGAGTTGTTCTAATGCTATTAATGAAAAATCCATTATTCTCTCAGTGATTGTAATGCCACTTCTCTCTTATACTTCAATACATGTATGAATCTGTGTCAGACTCTTTTTGCTGACCCTTTGTCTATGAGTTTATTTCGGTTTTTGCTCTACACTATTTTAGTAACTCTAGCATTAAATATTTGTTGATATCCTCTTATTTTTCTTCTAAATTTATTAATCTTGGATTATTTTTGTTCCTATATATAGATTTTAGGATAGGCTAGGCAAGTTCCATAGAACACACCCACCCACACCCACACCCATTCTTTCTGGGATTACTGTTGAAATTGGATTAAAAATTCTAAAAAAATGTAGAATGTTTGGGACGCTTGGGTGGCTCAGTTGGTTAAGTGTCCGACTTTGGCTCAGGTCATGCTCTCGCAGTCCCTGAGTTCAAACTCCACATCAGGCTCTGTCCTGACAGCTCAGAGCCTGGAGCCTGCTTCAGAATCTGTGACTCCCTCTCTCTCTGCCCCTACCCTGCTCACACTCTGTCTCTCAAAAAATTGATAAACATCAAAAAAAAAATTTTTTTAACGTAGAATGTTAGAGTGAACTGATACTTTTTGTAGATTAGGTCTTCTATTATACCATAATTTTCCGTTATTTGGTACTTTAAAACATCATTCAAATTTATAGTGTTATCTAATGAAAGCTTACTGTACAACTTTTGCTAGGTTTACTGCTATATACTGTGGAGGGTTTTGCCATTGTCTTACTCATTGATGATTATTCATATGTAGGGATGCTATTGATTTTATATATTGATTTCATATCTGGCAAACTTGCTGAATATTCTCTTAGTCTCAATTGCTTGTCTATAAATTTTCTTGGATTTTATAACTAGTATTTCTCAATAAAGATAATTTTGCTAGTTTTTGTGTTTCTTATATGTCTTAATTTTTTTACTTATTGTCTGCCTTGAATTTGCAATGCAATGTTTGTTGGAGGCAGTGATAGGAGACCTCCTCATATTGCATCTGAGTCTAATAGGAATGCTTCTGAAGTAGCACATCACAGTGTGGTGTTTACTATAGATAAGTTCGGGGATTCTCCTTGTTTTCCTCATTTGCTAAAAACAGTCATAAATGAGTCTTGAACTTTATTGAATTTTTTGGTGTCTACCTACAGGATTTTCTTTTTGTCACTGTTCATGTCTTCTTTGGGTATGAAGATATGTTTGCCTCATAAAAGTAGTTGGGTAGCTTCCCCTCATTTTCTATTTTCTGAAATATTTTTATACAGTATGAATTTTTTGTCTAGAAGTTTTGGTAGTTTTTGGGTAAGGTCCAATTACATAATTTATTAAATTTATTGAAGGATTATTATTTCTTAGGCAATTTTGCTAACATATTTGCCTAGAAAGTTGCAAATTTAATATAAATCTACAAGTTTATTGGCATAAATTTCTTCATAATTTTTTAACACTATAAACACTCTGTAGAAATATAGTCCTTTTCCTTTTTACAATTTCCATTCCCTTTTCCCATGACTATTTTTTTTTTTTTTTTTAATTTTTTTTCTCAACGTTTATTTATTTTTGGGACAGAGAGAGACAGAGCATGAACGGGGGAGGGGCAGAGAGAGAGGGAAACACAGAATCGGAAACATGCTCCAGGCTCTGAGCCATCAGCCCAGAGCCCGACGCGGGGCTCGAACTCACAGACCGCGAGATCGTGACCTGGCTGAAGTCGGACGCTTAACCGACTGCGCCACCCAGGCGCCCCTTCCCATGACTATTTTTGATACTCTTTGTTACTGATAAGTCTATCTTATTTCTTTCTTTCAAAGCAATAGTCATTGTTGAGTTTATTTTCTGTTACTGTCATTAGTTTTTCTTTGGTTCTTCAAATTATTTAATTTATTCTACTATTTTCCTATCTTACTGAGTTAAACCTTTGTCTTAGTTATTTTCAATCACTATTTTTCATAAATGCACTTATGTGTGTAAATTTCACTAATTACTTCTGTACTAGCATCTGACAGATTTTGATGTATAATACTTTTATTTTTATTCAGTTATATCATCTCTAATTTCTATTGCGATCTTTTTTTACAATATGAAAATATATTAACTTTACCTATGAAAATATATTAACTTTCACAAATAACCATCTTTTATTATTACTTAATGCATTGTGTGAAGACCTTATTTTTGTGATAGAAATTATTTGAAAAAAAATCAGACGTTACATGTGACTTAGGATGTGATTAATTTTATTTTATATAGTATCCTGATAACTTGAAAAATACATGCTATTTATATTTTGGAGTGAGGGTTCAATATATATTCTCTATTAGAGAAAATCCCATTATTATATTTTGTTTTATTATCAATTTTCACATTATTATGGGAAATCAATTCTTAGCAATTCTCTCAATTTCTTTTTTTTTTCTTTTTTTTTTTAATGTTTATTTATTTTTGAGACAGAGAGAGACAGAGCATGAATGGGGGAGGGGCAGAGAGAGAGGGAAACACAGAATCGGAAACAGGCTCCAGGCTCTGAGCCATCAGCCCAGAGCCCCACGGGGCTCGAACTCACGGACCGCGAGATCGTGACCTGAGCTGAAGTCGGACGCTTAACCGACTGAGCCACCCAAGCGCCCCAATTCTCTCAATTTCTGAAAATTAATGCATCTATTTATTCAGGCACTGTCATGTGCCCTCTGCATATAACTTATTTTACCCTTACAATAACTATATGAAGTGAGTGCATCATTTCCCCAGCTTGCAGACAAAGAGGATACGAGAAAGTAAGAAGTTCACAAAGCTAGTAATTGGGAGCACTACGATTTAAACCCAACCCAGTTTGATATCACCATCCATATATTTAACTCTGACATTTTACCACTGCTGCCAACAGTTTGCTTTATGTATGTATGCATTTTTCCTTGCCAACACTTGTTACTTATCTTTGACAGGTGTAAGGTGACAGATGTAAGGTGTGAGGGGATATCTCCTTGTGGTTTTGATTTGTATTTCCCTGATTTTGATCTTGAGCATCTTTTCATGTGTCTGTTGGTTTTATGTATTTCCAAATGATATTATTAGAGATAAGCTTCAACATATTATGATTTGTTACAGAATTATTCCTTCTGTTGTGCATTAGCTCTTCATTTCCATCAATACTTTTGCCTTTAATTTTATCTTGTTTAATTTATTATTACTATATCAGTTTCTTTTTTGTTAGCATTTGATTGATTTTGTTTTTCCTTTTTTTTTTTAAACTATTTTGTGTCATTTTTTTCCCCTCTGCTGTTTGAACACCATGCACTGTATATTTTACTTTATTATATCATATTATATTTTATTAGTTTTTTTAAGCTGTCACTCTCACTCCTTTAACATATATATATATATATATATATATATATATATATAACTACCACTTTTTCTAATGAAATTGAATATTTTACCTACCTCCACAACACATGGACCTTAATTCACTGTAAAATCCATTAAAAGCCCATTATATTTTTATTTTTGGAAAGCATTTAAGTTTTGTCTTTTTAAAACTTAAGAAGTCATTTAGATAGTTTTAAAACGATTATATCTATCACTATATTGAGTAGAAATCATGTTAACATTTGGTTTTGCTACCTCTTTCCTTCCCTGTAAGTTTACTTTTTTCTCCTTGCTATAGAATCTCTTTTAAGCATTCATTTTTTAATTAAAGATCTGTTGGTGGTAATTTTTGAAAGTCTTTATATATTTCAATATGTCTTTTTTTGTTCTCATTATTGATAAGTAGTTAAGTTGGTCACTTGGTTCAGACTGTTGTTGTCCCTCAGCATTTTGAAGATAGTGTCCCAAACTTTACTGGTCTCCCCTGTGTCTGGTGAGAAATATGAAGTCAGCCTCTGATTATTCAGTTCTAGATAATCTTTTTTCCATGGTCACTTTAAGAGTTTCTCTTTATGCCTGATGCTTTGAAGTTTTATTAAAGCACACATTGATCTGAAGACTCATGTCTGTCTTCAATTTGGAAAATTCTGGAGAAAATGTAATACAATGAAAGAAACTGAAAGTCAGAAGACAAAAGTAAAGATCAGATTCTGGAAACTCCAGGCTATGTGATCCTTGGAAAAGCACCTAATCTCCCTAAAGCTCAGACTTCAGTTCTCCATCCCAGGGTCATGATGGGAGTCAAATGAGGAAATAGATGACAATAATAATGGTTAATACTGACGGAGAGTTTTCAGTATGCCAGACATTGTGGTGATCTATGAATATATACGCATGCTTGCTTACACGAGTTCGCACGTGCACACGTTCTCATTTAACCCTCACAGTACTATTTTAACGGATGAGAAAAAGCAAGGTGGAACGAAATTAAATATCTCCCCCAGGAAATGAAAAAGCATAACATAAAGTAGAAAGTTTTGAACAAAGTTATTATTGTGTTTTATTTTTCTTACTCCATTGAAAGCTACTTGAGAGCAAAGCTTTTTTCTTTTATGTAACAGAGATTCAGCAAATGTTTGAATGAATGACCTTAAATTTCTACAGGTGAATCTGTAATGCATAGAAAAATACAACAATTTTATTATTTGTTCACAATAATGAATTTGCATTCTCCTTCTGACTGCTGCTCACTCAAGGGAAGGCATCTCGTTTATTTATTTATTTATTTATTTATTTATTTATTTAAGTTGGTTTATTTATTTTTGAGGGAGAGAAGATGCACACAAGCGGAGGAGGGGTAGACAGAGAGAGAGGGAGACACAGAATCCGAAGCAAGCTCTAGATTCTGAGCTGTCAGCACAGAGCCCCACACAGGGCTTGAACTCACAAACCGTGAGATGACCTGAACTGAAGTTGGAGGCTTACCCGACTGACCCACCCAAGCGCCCCTTGTTTGTTTTTGTAGCATTATTTTTGACAGCTTAATATGTATTAAGTGTTTCAGTTAGTACCAGTAGAAAAAGTTTATTAGAGGCCATAAGCTTCATGATGGAAATATGTAAATCTTACCCACATACACACACATACACTAGAGAAAGAGAGAGAGAGAGGAGAGGGAGACAAAAATTGCTTGTAGAAATCTGCCACCTAATTTCAAGCTAAGAGAGACCCTTCCTTGGATAACAATTAATAAATAGTATTTTTTCTTTTTTTTTGAAACACGAATCACTATCAAAAGGACTATGTAAGAGAATTTCTGTATTCCATCCCTTCCTTCCTTTTTTTTTTTTTTTTAATTTTTTAAAATTTCTATTGGGAAGAGGTGAAATCAGAAACATTATTGTCATTATACAATGTCCCCTTAGGAGATTCTTTTAGAATGTAAGTCTGGCATGCCTGCGTGGCTCAGTCGGTTAAGCACCTGACTCTTGACTTCAGCTCAGGTCATGATCTCACAGTTCGTGAAATCAAGCCCCACATCAGGCTCTGTGCTCACAGCATGAAACCTGGTTGGGATTCTCTCTCTCTCTCTCTCTCTCTCTCTCTCTCTCTCTGTCCCTCTCATGTTCTATCTCTTCAAAGAAAGAAAGAAAGAAAGAAAGAAAGAAAGAAAGAAAGAAATTTAAGTCTGGAAAAACTTCAAATTTTCCCTAGTAGCTGAATGAAAGCTAAAATAAATATAAATTAATTAGTTTTATTTTCTTTCTTGATTTCTCTATTTATTTTTTTTAAAAATTTTTGTTAATGTTTATTTATTTTTGAAGGAGAGAAAGAGCACGAGTGGGAGAGAGAGGGCGACACAGAATCCAAAGCAAGCTCCAGGCTCTGAGCTGTCAGCACAGAGCCTGACGCAGGGACTGACTGAACTCAGAACCTGTGAGATCATAACCTGAGTCAAAGTCAGATGCACAACTGACTGAACCACCCAGGCACCCCTCCATCTGTAATTTTTTAAGTCAAAATGGCTTTCCTTAGTTATAAAGAGATTCTATTCACAACCCTCAACTTAAATTTCTAAGTGCTCTAAAAAGGCTCATACTCTGGATTAAGAAAATATTCAGGTGGCCCTGCAGGGCCATACAAGGACTTAGGTTTAGGAGTCAAAATATTATCTTTTGAGAACACTTGCGTGGCACCTGGAGGGGAAAAAAAAATCACTCTACTGGTTTTGGGTTCAACCCTTCCAAAGAGCCTTGGGCCTTCTAAAAATCCACACATAAAACCTTAGAATGCAGCTTCAGTCATGAATGTAAAACAGTAGCTATGAAGTGTCTGTGGGACCTTATGACTCTGGGTTCGTAGTTGAAAATGAACTTCTCTAATTTTTCTTTTATTTTATTATTTCTGGAATAAACAGATTTCAAGGGATTTTTTTCTTATTGATTTTTCCAATATATATTCACCGAATGTCTACTGTGTCAGCACCTCTACTAGGTGGTATGTCAGGCTCCGTGAAGTCATACAATGCCCCTGCCTTCTGGAAGCTTCAGTCAGCTTATTATTTGATCATCCTATGATTTAGGTACTCAAAAATATTAGGTTGAGTGGAATTCCCAGAAGCCATCTAGGCTGTTCCCCTATCTCAAAAGAAGATTTAGTCAAATATTATCTGATGGATTTGGTTATTTGTCATGCCTGGAGATTTTCAGAGGGGATTTTTCCAGTCTGCCAGTCAGCGTCAATGTTCTTGCATATAATAAAAATACATATGTAGAATGTTATTTACCCCAACTAAGCTAAAAAGGTATCTGGTGGTAGTAAGTAGCATTACCAGATAAGATATAGGGTGCCCAGTAAAATGTGAATTTTAATATAAGTATGATCCAGATATTGCATGGGACATGCTTACATTTTTAGTCTATCTATTGTTTATCTGAAATTCAAATTTAACTGGGCATCCCTTAATTTTATTTGTTAAATCTGATAATTATGTGGTAGAGAAAGAAGGTCAGGCAAAAAATTATTTTGATGTATTTAATTAATTAATGTATAACAAAATAATTCAGTGGAGGTGCATAAATTCCTCCTCCCTTATGGTCTTTCAACCCTATTTAAAAGAGACTATTTTAGCTAGGCTTGCTTGCTCCATTGTGAAATTTCCTTTTACAAATCCTAAATGGAATCAATGTGTATTCTAGATATAAAAAAAAAAAATTCTTTCAGATCATGTACGTAGCACTGTTACTTTTTTAAACGAAGGATCAGACATGGGGAGAGATTAAGGGGCAAGTTCCAGATCACATAGATACAATTAAAACTCAAATCTGTTTATCTTCATTTGGGGTCCTGTGTTCTTTTCACTGCATC
The DNA here is from genome assembly GCF_007474595.2 of Lynx canadensis. Taxonomy (NCBI): domain Eukaryota; kingdom Metazoa; phylum Chordata; class Mammalia; order Carnivora; family Felidae; genus Lynx; species Lynx canadensis. The sequence continues at coordinate 111,988,341 of NC_044311.2, forward strand.
TCCAAGTTTTAATTGGAATTCAAGATTTTGGGGGCTTAAATAGAAAATACGTAAATATGTTCAGAAATGACAGAGCAAAGGTGAACATTCTGACATTCCTTGCTTTTATATTAATATTTAAACAAGCTGTTTAAAGGTTTACATTAGCATTTTTTTTTTCTTTTTAGCAACTCACATAATGGACTTTAAGGAAGTATTTACTTTCTTACAAAGTGGAAATAGTTCCTTATTCCTTTGAATTGGCTTGGACATTGCCTAAATGGCTGTCATGAGGTGAGAACAATGCAGGTTCTCAATTTGATGTGGTGGTAGGATTACCATCTGAGTTTCCTCTGGAAAGTCTGAGAATAAAATGTCTAGACTGATTTTCAATCCAGAAGTTCAAACTTCAAGAAACTTGGGGCAGTCACAGTAGCCTGAGGAGATGAAGTAAACCCAGCTGGGGCATGCATAGTCACACTGTGTCCATCAGAGTATACACCAATTCCAGATTTTTCTCTCTCCTGCCAAAATAACAATCAAGTGCTTTTTCCCCATGCTACCTTCACCAAACTCTTTTTCTTTTTTCAGTTTCTTTCTGCTTCTGTCTTGGTTCTAGTTTCAACCAAATTTCTTCCCTTTTCATTTCTTGCTGAATTTCTGATTAGATTTCAGAATGTAACCATTCTTAATAACTTCATTTCTTTTTAACTCTGGGTGTATCAGACTAGATATTTATCTTTGATTAATTTATTTGCATCATGGACATGTACTGCATACTCACCGCACATAACATACAAAAAGGGATGTGAAGGTCACTCTCTTGTATAGCCTCAACTGGCATCACTCACACAGTGGTCCTGCCAGAAGTTGTAGTAAGAATTTAGGCATCTATTCTGCTTAAGTTACCTCTGATTTTCCTGCTCTCTGAGTGCTAAATCAGGGAACTTTGCTATTATTAAGCAAAGCATTTTTAGGTAACCTAGGTGGTCAGTGGCCAAAGTGGAGCCTTTACATTGTATAAGGGCTTCCCTGTCTAAGAACCAGCCTGGATAGAAGTAGACACTTCCTCTGGCATTAGAGCTATACTCATCATGCCCTGGGCAATGGTTTGTGGGCTATTCCTAGGAAGCAGTGGCCCAAGCCAACTTACAATAAAGTAAGTAGCCCATACCAGTGACCAAGAAGCACAAACCATAGAGAAATGCAGGTATTTCTACTAAGAGTGGGATCTATAAATGACAAAGAGCAAAGGTGTGATGGGAAACCAAGGAAAATCTCTTGACCTAGGAGATGTGCAAAGACATACAAATACAGGGACATCTGTGGCTACCAAAGAATTTAAGAGAGATTCCTGAATCTCTTGATTTCATCTACTTCTGTTTTTACCAACTCTGCAAGAGTCCCAGCCACCATGATCTCTGGCTTATGGTAATAGAATTCAAGTTGGTCTCTCTTCTTCATTTCTAGTCTTTTCTCTCTCTTGTAGCCAAAATGTTTTTTTAAAAAAAAAAAAAAAAAAACCAACAGCACACAAGTTTGATTGTGTAACATGTAGCCTTCACCCTTGTTTGATACCTTCCCATTTTAAGGTGAAGCAAAATTCCTCAGAGGTTCTTCATGGTAGAAGTTTTAACACTACATTTTCAGTTTTACTTCTCACTGATTCTCCCCTGTTCTCTCCAGGCTCACTACCAAACTGGCCTTCTTACAGGTGCTACTGCATATTACACTTCTTCCTGACACACAGTATTTACATAAATGGTTCCCTTGGCTAGAATTCTTCTTTGTTCTATCTTGACTAGTGAACTCTTTCTCAACTACCAGTTTCAGCTCAAATGTCTCTCCCTTGGGGAAGCTTTTTACAACTCCCTCACTAGGTCAAATCCTCTAGTTTTCATGTACCTCTCCTTAATAGTGTTTATCATGACTATAACTTTACTTACCTTTAACTGACCATATGGTGAATGTCCATCACGCTTACTGGACTACAATATCCATGAGGGCAAGAATGGTGTGTTGAGGAAACTTTGTGTTCCAAGTGTCCAGCATAGAGCCCCCATCATGGCAACTAAATCTATCCAATGAGTGAGTGTGACTCTAAGAAGTGGGGCCCACTTGTAATTGTTTCTTTTAATGGGCTTTTGTTGTGCTCTTAATACTTGGCACTTAGGAGCTTTTGGATCTCCAGGTTTCCGGGTCCTTACCCGGAAATCAAGTCAAATCAGGTGGGAATTCTGTAAGCAGAGAGCTCTGCACCTGGTAACTGTGACCCCAAACTGATGACAGAAGTAACCAACTTTCCCACTCCCTTAGTTCCCCATATACTTCAAGTTTGAAGTTTGAAAAGATTTCTGTGTGTAACCAAGCTCACCATTATGTATCAAGTAATAGTTTTCTTTTTTTTCCAAAGACACAAATAATAGCCAGTTAGAGTTGTTAATTAACATAAGAGTATAGTATTAATATACTGTGTTGATATTCTGGCAAACCAAAACAATATGAAAAAATACCTATTTCATGTAAGACTTCAAATTTCATTAGGGATAATTCTGAGCTTGGGGAATCTGGGTGGCTCAGTCTGTTAAGCATCCATCTTCGGTTCAGGTCATGATCTCATGGTTCATGAGTTCGAACCCTACATTGAGCTCTCTGCTGTCAGTGCTGAACCTGCTTTGGATCCTCTCCTCCCCTCTCACACACACACACACAAAATTAAAAACAAAAACAAAAAACAAAAAACTCTGGGCTTTTAATTTTGTGTTTTGAGAACTGCTAGAAATCTAGGACCATCAGGCTGGGAACCATTGCACCAGATCCCATAAGGACAGAACAACAAAACTGGGGTGAGAAGACCTTCTTCTTTGTTCTGCTATTGCCGTGTCCCTTTCACAGGAATGTGACCTGGGATATTTAGGAATAGAGACTACAACTAGCTGAGCTATTAGTGTAAGGCTTATAGATTGACATGATGTTTTAGGCAGAAGGACCCAGCTGAAGATGAAGCAGACAGTGGTCCATGCCTTCACTAAGAACAACATTTTTTGAAACCTCAGTATGGCTAGGCTTACCCTTTTCTTAGTTGTAAACTGGCATTGCAATCAGAGGGTTACATTTAGTAATAATTCCAGACATACATGGCTGGTTTCTTAAAGCCAAATAAGTATTTAGATAATAGAAGGAACAAAAGGTCAGTCACAGGCCTGCCAAAGCTTGATGGTGATGCATGTTTTCAGGAAAAGACACAGTGATTTCTTTTATTCTACTTTGAGACAGTATCTTCGAAGTCTTCACTTACCATATCATCTGTATGGAACACGAGGAAATAATTAAAACCTGACCCCAATTTACGTTATAGCAGTTGGGTGAAAACAAATGAAATTTTATATATAAAAGTGCTTTGAGCTTCTAGGAGGAAGGCTTTAATGCAAAACCCAAAGAATGCTCACCCTAGATGTTTCTAAAAGTAAAAATTACATTTAAATCACATATACTCCCTTTTCATGAAATCCGAAGCTGATTCTAGCTGTAAATAGAGCAGAGGCAACATGATCAGGGAAATGCTGCTATAGGTACTCTCTAAAATACTGCTGTGACAGGTAGGCATAAAAATCTGGTGCTGACTCCATGAAAACTGAGACTGTGGCTAAGAGGTTCATTTAAGGTGAGTCAACAGTAGAATTCCTCTGCTCAGATCCTTTTTGAATTAAGTGAAAAATAGCACTATTATACTTGTCTCCAAAATGACCTCTAATACCATTCTCCTGCACCATTCAAGCTACACCCACCACTAAATTGCTCTTTAAAACCACTAAACTGCAGTCCTGCCTAAAGGTTAATGATGCAAACCCATAACATAACATTCATAAACAACAGTTTCAGAAAGAGAAGGAAAAGTCTTACCAACAAGCAGAAATAATATTCCCAGTATTATTGTAAGTGCATGGAGCACAAATAACAAAGGATACCCCTTCATTTTTCAGTAAAACCAATTGAGGAAGAGCTGTGTTATGACTCAGAACTGACTTTTCCTTTAATCTGATATTTAGACCTTGGTGACGGTGCCAGCATTTTTTATGATGAGGTTTGTCTATGTATGGCTTTGGATGGAGTGTCCTGAAATAGCCTTTCCTTACTCTGGGAAATGAAACAGAGACAGTGACAGGAGTGAGAAGAAACCCCCCCCTCAGTTCAGATCCTACCAAACCTGGACTTCAAGTACAGGGTCCAATACAGGATTTACTCCGGCCAATGGATTGATGAGGCAGTTGTAAAATGAGAAGCCCCAAGGGGGCTGCAGCTTTTGAGATTTGTGCCGACTCTCGTCAACCACAGTGTTTCCAATGGTTAAGGTACCTGGGCACCATTGCTCTGCAATGTAAAATGAAGAGTTACCAACCTAGTTGCAGCTCCTTGAAAATATTTTCAGTTGGACTTTCTCAGTATTGATGACAAAATAATCAACCAGAAGGCCCTTATTAAAGCATATGACGATGTGTGAGGCTTTCATGAACAAAATAAGAGCATTTTTCTTCTTGGTCCCTACTTGGCAGAAAGAGGGACCGCTGAGGTTCATGGGCAAGAGCCTATCTGAACCCTTGTTTTTCCTAATTTGTATAGAAGCCCCTTATACTGTACAAGTGAGGAGAGAAGGGAACTGAAAATGGAAAGGTTGCCTCCCTGACAATTTTTCATGGGAAACCAAAATGTATACTAATGCAAATGACGAGAGAAGTAGGAAAGGAAAAAAACAGGGACTGGTTTATAATCAGCTAGAGTGTATTTCCCAGGGCTTAAGCAGTGGTCTTGCCCATATACAACCATTTAGGGTGTGTACATAAGCAGGGGTTAGTTTAGGAAGGAAACAGAAGCTTACCTGTTCCCCAGTGATTTACATGAATGAATAACCCAAAACAAACTAGCAATTTAAAAAAATAGCCAAAAGCCACATTCACATTTGTCTGGGAATTCATGTTGGAGAATAGCCTTTTGGAATTGTAACAATGAAATGCTAACATTTTGATCATTTTAATCATCATTCATAAATCTCGAATGGTTTTGCCAAAGTAAATATATTTGCTTCGGGTAAAAATGTACCAATTTTGTACTTTGAAATACTGCTTTCCTTTTTTCAAAAAGCTAGATAATCACCACACAGGAATTTGAACACAACAAAGTGTACCCCGGGCTTCAGTTCCAAAACTATTAGATACTTCAAATGATGGATTTCATTTTGCCTCCCACATTTAACAAATGTTAACATATTGACATATTTGGTTCTTTATTAAAAGAAATAAAATGTGTAGCTGTCACTGATGCCTCCCTCCACATGTCATTCCCCTCCTTTTCTTAAAACTATGAAGTCATTGACTCTGGAACACTGCTAAGGGATGCAGCTGTGTACTGTAGAAGTCCAACTGCTCAATGTGACAGCCCAGTGACCACTACATAAAGTGCCCTCATTTGTTTTTGACCATTCACAGTAGATGTTTGTGTCTTTATACAATATTTAATATGCTTTCAGTGATTTTGAAATATTTACAGAGACTCAAAACTGTGCATATCCTCCATTTTGCATTATTTTTAATTACAGTAGAGCTAGTGAGTGCCTACCCATTAACTATTTCCTCCCTATTCCTTGATAATGGAGCCCCAGTTTTGTTGAGATTCCATTCCTTAGTTAAGGGGAACCTATCCCAGCGTCAAAGATAAATACCATTTAGTATAAGCAGTCATGGTAATCTTATTCCTTCCTGATAGGTGAACTAAACAGGGCCATGTGACCAAATTCTGGTCAATAAAACAAGCAGAATCCTATTGGGAGATTTCTGGGAAAGATCTCATATTCTTGAAAGCACAGAAAGAAATGGCTTCATCGTCTGCTGGGTGTTGTCCTATCTGAATGTGAGACCTAGAACTGTGTAGCCATCTTGCCACTTTGAAGAAGCTTGCCTGAAGATATGTCCACATAATGACAGTGGCAGAGCAGAAATATGGATAAAACAGGGAGAAGCTGTATTAACCAATCTTCAGGCTATACTACCTTGAGGTTTTTTTATACGAAATGCTTTTTTTTTTTTTTAATTTTTTTTTTTTCAACGTTTTTTATTTATTTTTGGGACAGAGAGAGACAGAGCATGAACGGGGGAGGGGCAGAGAGAGAGGGAGACACAGAATCGGAAACAGGCTCCAGGCTCTGAGCCATCAGCCCAGAGCCCGACGCAGGGCTCGAACTCACGGACCGCGAGATCGTGACCTGGCTGAAGTCGGACGCTTAAACCGACCTGCGCCACCCAGGCGCCCCAATATTTTAAATTACTGAATAGTTCTACTACATGAATATTTATGGACATTGATCCTATTTTCAGTTTTCTACCATTACTAATAATGTTGCAGCAAATATCCTAGCTCATGGCTCTTTATGCATTTTGCATAAGTGAAATTGTTGGGTCACGTACATATGTTATGGATATCTGCACTTGTATTAGATATTCACAAATTGTTCTCCAAAGAAGCTGAAACAATGGAATGCCCCTGTAGCAGTATATAGGAGCATGTCTTTCTCAGTATTATTGGCCTTTCGAGCTTTAAAATTTGGGTATTTTCATGCTTTTAAATATTGCCTCGATGCTGAAATGGTGTCTTCTTATTGCTTTCACTTCCATTTCCATATGTACAAATGAGGTTGAGAAACTTAATGTATTTGTTAACCACTGAGGCTCCCTTTTTAAAATTAATTGTTTACTTAAGTCATTTCTATATTTTTTCATTGCATCATTTGTGTTTTGTTGGCTTTTATATTTTTTTTCAATAGTCTACTCTTATCAGTTATATGCACTGTAAATATCTTCTCCCAGTGTATGACTTGTCTTTTATTTGTGGTATCTTTTGTGATGCATTCATTTATACCTGAGTGTAGTCAGATTATCAAGTTTTTCATTTTAGAAGTTGTGATTTTTAGGTCATCTTTAAAATTTCTTTTCTTTTTTTTTAATTTTATTTATTTATTTTTGAGAGAGAGAGAGAGCGCATGAGCAAGCAGAGGGTGGGCACAGAGAAGGGGAAGAGAGAATTCCAAGCAGGCTCCATGCTGTCAGTGCAGAGCCCAATGGGGGGCTCAGTCTCACAAACTATGAAATGATGACCTGAGCCAAAATCAAGAGTTGGACACTTTAACCTACTCGCCACCAAGGCACCCCTAAAAGTTCTTTTCTGAGGTCCTAATGATATGACCCTAAATTTTCTTCAAAACTGTAAAGTTTTGCTTTTCACATTTAGGTTTTCTAGTATATCTAGTCACCTTTATTTTGCTTTTTAATGAGATAGAAATTTCTGTTTTCTTACTGTATAAATCCCTTGTATCAGTTAAGGTACAACCAAAAACCAAAAACCATGCCAGGTATTTCAGGAAAGGGAGTTTAACGCAGAGAATTTGTTTACGTAGGTCTTGAAGGAATAGGTGAGGAGAACTTGGTTTTAGCCAGAGAGAACTGAAAAAAGCACCTACCAGCCTTAGGTGAACAGAAGGAGAGAATTGGGATGAAGAGATCGTGGAAGCTCAGAGGACTCCCCTGAGACTATGTGCTCTGACCTTCTGGACCTCCACATGGCTCCTGCTGGCACCTCTGATGGGCGCCATGAGTCTGGCTCTGGGAAGTGCTGAAAGAACTAGAAACTGGGCTGACCTGCTGCTGCCTGGGTGAACTGCTTCTGCTAACGCAATGCTAATAGGAAAACAGGAACAAGAACAACCTTCTCTTCCTGCATTCCAGTCTGCCTCTATTACTTCCACTTGGCAGAACCTAAGGGGAAGCCAGGTAGCAAAGGAATCTGGAAAATGTAGACTGTGTTTTCCCAGTTGCAGCTTTATTGAACAGAGTATAGAAGGATGGGTTTGATCCAAGAGACAGCCCTGGAAATAAAGAGCCCATTAGTGGTGCCCTCAGTGGGCTATATGTCTCCAAGGGGACATGTAACCTGATTCATAAGAAGTGTGAGAAGAAAGTAAAGTTTGCTGTGATTTAACAATACTGTTTAGAGTTTTCACACCGTGCCCTCACTCAATCTACATAACCATTGTTAAATTTAAAGATAAGCTAAACCCTGTTACCAAAAAACCTGTATTCCAAGTTGACGTTTGATAAGATAACAAGCTATTGTTGGTCGTATGCTACCTAGCAGATATTTTCTTAAAATGAACACCATTAATTTGACCCTTCAAGATAAAGTGGACATTTTAGCAACAAGCAAGAAACAACTTTTCAAAAGAAGCCTCCTATAAAGAGAATTTGTGGGAGAATATTTCTATTTCTATTATGTTACTTTGTTGGCAAAATTTATATCTATTAAATGTTTTCATTTGTACAATCTCAAACACTCTAGTCAGAATATTTTCCAAATGAAAGATTATGGTGAATTTTCAATCTGTTGTGTAAAATAGAAATATAGATGCCTTGCATTATTTTTCAAGAACAATGGATTGACATTAGAGAATATGGAAACTTTACTAGCTGAATTTTGTCAAAAACCACTCATAATTGGTGAAGGCAACTAAAGATGAATCTCAGGACTTAAATGTAACCCATGGCATGATTTTTTCATTTGGACATCTGGGTTATTATTAGTAATCTTTAAAAAATTAAAGCAGCTATTAACACAATGTAAAATAAGCTGAACCTAAAACCCGATTTTTCTATTACTATACATAACCTATTAAACTAAGATTTTGAAATAAGAAAGAATATTTGCTTTTAGCAAAAATCATTAAGCGAAAGCAAGATAGTTTTATATTATTAGTGATATATAAAGTATTCATTCACTTTGTCTTATTTTTAATTTCCTGTTTATAGTTTAAATTTAAACATTAGTTCAGTAATATGTAGATATAAGTTATGAACACATAAATATACTCTAAGGGTGTCTGTGTGAGCAAATCTGGTTATTTTAAAATCTAGCGAACTATGCAGCGGGATGTATAATCAAAAGTGTTTGGAGAGAACTGTTATAAGATAAACTGAGGCATATGAAAGATGTAGAGTTATTTGTTACAAAAAACTGATTTAAATTGGGCAGGATCCAATCGAACAGGTAGAAAGGAGCTCCAAGAAGCTATATAAAATTTAAAACCTTTTATAGCAGAAGGGAGCAGGAACAAGGACATTAAATTAGGCAATACAGTGGATGGTTACTGCAAGGTCACTTTCCTTTCGGGGATGGCAGGGATCTCTCAGGCAGATGACCTAACTAGTGCAGGTCAGGCAATTCCCAATTAACCTGTTTAAGATTCTATTTTGGGAGACGCTAAACTATAATTAAGTCAGTTTGGTAAACATGGGATTTGGCATAAGGACCCCCTATTTGCGGCCTGTTGTCTTGTTTTTAAACACTACTCATCTAAGTAATTGTGATGTCTAACTTGTTTTAACTCCTAAATCTAAACTGTGTGATAATCTATAGGATGTCCAAAAATAAGTAGGCTAGAATTTGAAAGCTTTTATTTGCTAAATGTTATAGCACATAACCTATGCTTTGGTTATTTTAGGACTATATACTCTAGAAGTCTTTATAGCATGAAGTGCTTTGATGAACAAGTATCTGACTTCCAGCCGTAGTTCATTCATTTTTTATATGAGATCAGTCATAGTCTGATTTTGATTTTTCTAAATCTCTCTCTCTCTCTCCTCTCTCTCTCTCTCACACACACACACACACACACACACACACACACACACACACCCATCCACACAAAATGCACTATTTAGTTCACAGAGATTATATAACTTTATCCTAGTTCAATTTTAATCTATTAGCAGAAGATGTATTTGACTTCATATAGTTTCATGTCTCCCACTTAATTGCATATATGCATATGTGCTCTTAAGTAGCTATAAGACATAAACAAGTGACTACCTATTTAGGCTCCATTCTCTTCACCTGTGCAATGAAGGGCTTGGCATAGATATCAAAGGACCCTTTCAAACCTCAAAGTTTTTGTAGTACATAGAAAACTAATCTAGAACAGGGCTTTGCAAACTATTTCATTATACTTCAGAATTCCAGTGAGCTGACTTTCAGAGTTTTAGTAGCTGGCAGTGTTCCTAGGACCTGCAACAGATGCATTAACTACTCCTGGTCCAACTGAAAAGGTACTCCATAACAAAACTTCACCGCTGCTGTGTATCCCTGGGGGCCAGAAGAGGAACTCACAAGACTGATTGGGGAATTGTTTCACAGTGCCTAACATGCCACATGTCTTAAGATGGCATCGTTTAGACCTACCCTGTGTATTGCAATTTGTGCTTGCTTCCACTTGCATCAGGTACAGACCATGTCATGTGTCAGCTTGCCTTTTCCCTCCACCATCCTGGGATTGTCTCTGGTTTTGAGGCTTGTACCCTTGAAGGGTTTAGATCTAGTCTTCCTTCCTGTCTTTCTCCCCACACGAACAATACCCTTGCGGGTTCCTTGAAAGAGAAATAACATGGCCATTTGGGAGATGTTTGTTTTGTGTCTGCTCCACCGGCAGCCGGCGCTGCCCCAATCCTACAATGAGAGTCTGGAGTCGAAGGCATGAAAAACAGCTCATAAGAATTTCAGAGACTCATAAAATTTGTAAACTAATGATCTAGGGCTTTCATTTTCTTTGGAAAGGTGGTAACCCAAAGTTGCATGGAGCCAAAAGGAATTTTTAAGACACAAGAAAATGCCTTTATTTAGGCTTTCATTCCTTGAGATGTTAGACAACTTGTCACTCTCCATTAAAAAAAAAAAAAAATCAAAAACCAAAATACCTCTGTGTATGGGATGCAGTGGCCTTCAGAGGGACAAAAATAAGACTATATGATCTGTGATGGGGCAAAATGACACAGCCACGAGGCAATGCAATGACAGACAACTGCTGTGAGGAGAGACAGAACTGAATGGGGACAGGACCAAAAGGACAAAAGAGAAACAACTCACTGGGAGTGGTTAGAAGTCCTTTCCTGTGCAATACAGTGGGGAAAAAAAACCAGAAGCACCAAGAGCCCAGGAGACAGACTTAGATTGAAAATCTATAAAAGAAATAAAAGGCTAAGCACAGCCAAACTCTGGGTCAGTCTAGGTGATAGACCATGGTCTGCTCCCAAATATCTCACTCCATTGCTTTGGTACTTAAAATGTCTAGTATTAGTGACTCATTGGGGTGGTAACATTATCTCAAGAATGCAAATGTTATAAATTAATTGAAAGGGAAGAAAGGAAGTGTTTTAGCAAAAAAACAAGGATTTTTCAAATTATTTGCTACTTTGGAAATCCAAGTGTGAAATCCTAGGATAATCTAATACAGGAAGACGTATTTTAATGGAACTTATCATTTTTCTGCAGTTTTCCTTTTTTTCCCCTTTTTTTATTCTTGTCTCTTATTCTTGTTTCCATTGATATCCATAAACACAGAAGCCTGTCTTATTTACCACTTTATACCCAGTGCCTGGCACATTGCTGAGCACATGGTAAGTCCTGAAGAAATATTTAAGTGACTGATGAATGAATGAATGAATTAGTTATTTAAGGAAAGAATAATATAGGAAAAGATTCGGAGATGTGTGTGTGTATATTTGAAGAGAATAAGCTGAGGTAAGTTGCTGGGGACATGAAGAGAAAAGTAAAGAGTTTGGACAAATGTGCACCTAAAGTCAGAATAGAAAGATGGCTACCAAAAATAAACTTCTCATTTTCTCCAGTGTTGGTCCTGGAAATAAATATACTTACTATGTCCTAACTGGTTGGGTGGGGTATTACCATATTTCAGAACTATTGGAAAACCCTTGGAATGAGGCATGAGCAGTCCTGCTTTTGTATTTGGCCTGGACCTCTACAAAAATATCCCTTGTGCTTTGCAAGAAATGTTACAGAACTGGGTGCTCTGAAATGCCTGCTTTTAATTTACAGAAATAACAAGCATTTTGCTCAACTCCATGGTGGTCCTTATTAAGCAAGTGTAAGTGTTGGATGCTGGTGAAGCCCTGTCTATGTGCCTTGGTGGTGCTTTTCATGATTCACTCCAAAGTTCCCATATAGAAAACAGGCAGAAATAACCTTTGAGGGTTTTCGAAGTTAGTAACAATTTCATCATCTGCTGCATTATTTCAAGTAATGAGAGGGGGAAAAAACTGGTTTAGGAATAATTTGACTTGCCTATCTTACCTTCAAAGAGCCTGGATCTGATAAAAGGTTACAGATAAATAAATATCCGTGAATGTTCCCAATCTTCTAAAGCTATAAATTTGTTTGGTTCATTGGTTCATTTTCTTTTTCTCTTACCCCCCAACCTTTTGTTGTTGTTCTGGTGTTGTGTTATTTTGTTTTGCACACTGGCAGAAGAAATCTAGGCTTACCCAAAAGCAAGACGAAGACTCAACACATAACCCCCTTTTTATTTTAAAGGGAAATTCTATGTGTTCCTATCCATCATTTCCTCTTCAGAATTTAATCTTTGCTATTTCTTGTTTCAAAGCTAATTATTTACCACCTAATTTTAAGTTGCATAATTATTCAAGAATATTATCTAATATTTTTAGAGGAAAAATTTAAGAAAGGAGGAAATAGTGTTCATAGATTTATGAAGGCAAGGAGAAGAAAACAAGAGGACCTCACTGGACCCTGCCTTTTCTGCTTTATCAAAGTTGTCATGTAATATCTCAAGGCTAGGAGACTACTTAAGGACCAAAGTGTCTCTGTCTCTCTCTCTCTCTCTCTCTCTCTCTCTCTCTCTCTCTCTCATTTGGTGTATTGTCATCACATTTCCCAGAGTAACACATAGATATCACAATGACTTGACTTTAAAAGATCAAGGGTTGGGGGCCTCGGTGGCGCAGTCGGTTAAGCATCCGACTTCAGCCAGGTCACGATCTCGCAGTCCGTGAGTCGAGCCCCTGCGTCAGGCTCTGGGGCTGATGGCTCAGAGCCTGGAGCTGTTTCCGTTTCTGTGTCTCCCTCTCTCTCTGCCCCTCCCCCGTCATACTCTGTCTCTCTCTGTCCCAAAAATAAATAAACGTTTGAAAAAAAATTAAAAATAAATAAATAAATAAATAAATAAATAAATAAATAAATAAGATCAAGGGTCAAGGGGAACCTGGGTGGCTCAGTCGGTTAAGCATCCTTCTCTTGATTTTGGCTCAGGTCACGACTTGATGGTTCATGAGTTTGACCCCAGCGTCCAGGCTCTATGCTGGCAGTGGGGAGCCTGCTTGAGATTCTCTCTCCCTCTGCCTCTGCCTCTCTCTGTCAAAAACAAATAAACATTAAAAAAATAAAAGGGTCAAGGGTCTCCAATTATGTGTATCATACACTATGTGAGTTATATGTTCTTTCTTGGGAGATGAGAGAAGTCTGTCTTCTTTGAAGGCTCCTGAGAAGTTCCAGTATTTCAAAAGGCATTTTAACCAAAAAATCTCCACTAGACTAAGTACAAGTTCCGGAAAGGAAAATAGGAAGAACTATAATTCTTTTTGTTTGTACTTCTGATTATATAAATTTACACACAAGTAGAAGGAATAGTTTTAGGGTATAACTGTCAAGTGAGTAATTTTATGGAATGGATCAATTATTAAAAATAATTCTAGTCAAAATGATTTGTTTTTTTTCCTATGGCAGTGCCACCAGATACTGCATCAGGTAATGTCCCTGTTGTTTGGTCTAATGGAACTATGTCAGTCCCTACCATACTTTACCTCATTAATAACATCTGTTGACACAGTTGTTTTATTACCTAAGTCCTGACATAGTCTCTTTCCTGAGCTTCAGAATCCCCATTCTCTGTTCCTCATCTTCTTCCTTTGCTGGAGATGAGTCTCCTTTGCTGGGTCTTCCTCATCTTCCTGACCACCAGGACATGAATGCCTCAGAGTTTGGCCTTTGAATATTATCTCTTCTTTGTTTCACTTACTCTCTATTTTCACCTAACTGATCTCCTTTAGTCTCATGGTTTTGAATACATTGATGTCTACTAAATCTTATGGGCCTTCCTGATTTCTTCCCTAACCCCCAGACTCTAATATCTAGATGACTCTTCAAAAGATTCCTTTGCGTGGCTAATACAATACATCTCAAACTTGCCATGTCTAAAATGGAATGTGTGATTTCTCCTAAAACATTTTACCAAGTTTATCCCTTCCTACAACTTCCTTGTCTCCATAAATACCATTTCATGCTTCTACTTACTAAAGACAAAAGCCTTAGAGTAATTCTTGACTCCCTTTTTTCTCAAATTCCCCACATTCACTCCATCAACAAATCCTGTCAATGCCTCTGTTTGAATTCTTTCACTACAGTCCAAGCCTTCATCTTTACTCACTTGTATTCTACCAATAGCATTCACATGGGTTCCCTTGTCCCCATACTTGTTCCCATGCTGGGTCTGACACAATGCCTGAGTGATGCTTTTTAAAAAACGAGGTCAGATCATGTTTTCTCCTTTTCAGACCTCACAAATGACTTCCAGTCTCAACAGGTAGTCCAAATCCCTTGTCATGACACTGACTGTGACCGTGACTGTCCATGTTCAACATGATCTGGCTCTCTGTTGCCTCTCTAGCCCATCTCCAGTCACATCCTTCCCCTGTCTCCTCTTCTTCTGCCCCAGGTAAATTTGTTCCCTGCAGTTTGGGTAATGGTCCTACATTAAACCTTTGTACTTGGGTTCCCTACACTAGAATTAGTTCTTCTTCTACCAGATTTCCACATGGCTCGTGCCATCATTTATTTCAAGTCTCTTTTCACATGTTATCTTATCAGAAAGTCAGTCCTTTGTACCTATTCAAAGGTAGCACAAGCCTCTCCTATTCTCATTAGTTTCCCCCCTTACTTTGCTTCAGTTATTTTCATTGCATTTATCATCACTTGTGCATAGATTTTTTAAAATTTATTTTTCAGTCTCCCCTCACTAGGAAATAAAAATATGCAAAATAACACATGAATTAGAAACTGAATTTGTTTTGCTCATTACACCAATGCCAATGGTAAAACATATCCTGGCACTCAAAAAAATATTTGATGAGTTGAAATATAATGAGCCATATACAAATGTCTCACTTATTTAAGACATTTCACGTTATAAAAATGATTTTTAAAACTTAAGTGAGTTTATAATTAACCAAAACTCTGTTGTGTTTAACAATTCATACGTTAAATAATTTATACATTTAGCATATAAAAAGCAGATCTGTATTTTCTATTGGAACAATAGGGCTCAAATTTCAATTCTGCTTTTTACTAGCTAGTTACACTTTTGGTGGGTTATTATCTTTTTAGAGCTCTGTTTTTCTAATGAGTTAAAACAGATGAGAATGTTATCTTGGTCGTTAAGATTATTCCTATATATTAGAAGTTGACATAGAATAGATGGTATTAGCAGTAGTAGTCGTAACAATGGTTCACTGTTTTCTCCCTAACTCAAGGAGTAGAGCAAGTGCTTCTTCTCTAAAGACTTTAAATTACAAGAATTTCAGCAAGACATTTAAATGGGCTTTCCCAAAAAATCCCAGCCCCGAACTAAGGACCTACAATAAACAGGAGATGGTGAGAACAGGATGGTGCCAAGACCACTGAGGCCACCTCAACCCTGGAAATCTCTACAGACGTGAGCTTATTCTGGGGTAGCCTAGGAGTTTTTACTCTAGACCACCCCCATTCAAAGAATGCTTAGGAGACCGCTCATCCAAAATCTACTACAGAGAGGATGTAAATCTCAGGGGAGACAAGAACTGACCCAGTCTTCCAGTGCCTCTCAGAGTCTCAGTGAACGTTACCTAAGTAAGTGGAATACAGTGTCTACACATGTGAAATAGTGTCTTGACATCCACACTCAAAGTAGTCAGGAAATGTTCCCTTCCTATAAACACACTAAAGCAAAAGATGTATAATTCTTCTTGAAGTTATGCTTACTTCTCCTTTATTTCACTTGTCATTGTGCTTCCATCTTGGTCCCTCTTCTCTCCTTTAAATTCTCATTCTACCACTGAAAAGCAGACTGCTGCAGCCCAGTACATGACTGATGTACATACCTTTTAGAAGGTGTTTTTTCCCTCGTTAGAAAGTAGACCTATTGGAAGATATATGTCTTAGATGAAGGAAATAGAGATCTTAGCTGATAGTCAAAAAGAAAATGTCCCTCACTTCTTTTGACCTTTTCTTTTCCCTGGAACAAAATGTAGCCTTAGTCAACCAAGTGTGATCTGTTCTCAAGGAAAGGCCAGAGGAGTCCAAGGTTTAACCTTACAAAACTCCAACTGTTCAGGGAAGAAGGTAGAGACATGGGTGTTGTGGTTTTGATTTGATTTTAGATGGGGGCTTGGGTGTATAAGTGGGGAACCAGACACTGGGCAGAGCTAAGGAACCATTTCTGAGTATAAATAACTCTGGCAAGGGTCACAAGAACTCCCTGGAAGAGCTCACCACTCTGCCACCCCCAAAGCCAAATACTTTTTTTTAATAAAAAATATATATACAACTGTAATTATAGAGTTATGACTTAACACTGAGGCTTCATCCAGTCATTTACCTTCCTGAGCCAGTCATTGGAAGGCCAAAAATGTTCCAACTCCAAGGCGATGTGTAATACTACTTTAGGCTTAACAAGACTGCCTAGGACCACCCCTGTCTCGGAGCCAGACAAACTTTACCTGGCCAAATCTCACAAGAAATTAATGGTTTTTAAGGAGAAGGTCACTGGCAGGACCCTTAGGAAATGACGATCCCAAGACATGGAACTAATTGTCCAACAGAAGAGATTTCACATAGGGAGAGAGGTACTTCCTTGTCGGCTAGAAGGATATGTGGAGGGGGAACAGAGCCCAGGATATGCTCAAACATTCTGAAAGTCCTTTATGTGGTTTGAGTTAGGTAAAGAGTTTTTGTCTCTGATCACTTAGGATTAAACACCTGTCTACATAAAACTTTCATTTATGAAATTTCATTCTTTTTTTTCTTCAAAGGGTTTGATATGTTGACTGAAACTTGTACCAAGAGGAAAATGAAAGAAGCACATACGGAAAACTCACTGCAATTTTTTGGTTATTAAGAGAGATAGAGGAGCCTCTTTCACACTGAATAGCATTAAGTGTTCATTTACTTATTCACACCATATTCGGTTAGGTACCTAGATGCCAAATAGCCACCCTGGGTTTTCAATTAGTGACATCAAAGTACTAATTAGATGGTAAAGCTCCTTGAAGGTAAGGCACTCATCTGTGGGCTTTCTGTAACTCTTACTTTGCCTATCACAATATATGGACATACTAGACACCCACAATATCTTCCATGAAATAGACTGGCTAGAAGGTACATTTAATAATGTATATAAAATCTGAAATTCTTTTTGACATACTGATACAAAAAGAAGAGAAGGTCCTCTTCCTTTTTTACCCTTCTTTGTTTAGTGGAAGTGTCTAGAATGCCCACTCTATCCAGGCCTGGTAGTTAGGCTACAAGCCAGGATATAAGTAAGCAAGGAGTGACATATTTTCTGCCTTGAATAGTGCAATCTGTTGGAGGAGTGTTGAAGTGAAGAAACATATAATCACCTGAAATTATAATTCAATATAAGAAGGACTAGCTTAGAGATATTAAGAAAGATGCTAAGAATTTCAAAAAGCTTTGCCTGAGGAAACCTAGGAAATCTTCATAAAGAGGTGACCTTAGCTCTTAAAAGACTATTGAAAGTGTGTGCATACTTAAAAAGCACCCTCTTATATACTCTGTTCCTTTCTCACCAATTCTATTCCTTATTTTTAAATTATTTTTAACATTTCTTTATTTTTAGAGACTGAGAGAGACAGAGTGTGAGCAGGGGAGGGGCAGAGGGGTGAGAGGGAAGACGCAAAATATGAAACAGGCTCCAGACTCCAAGCTGGCAGCACAGAGCTGACGAGGGGCTCAAACCCACGAACTGTGAGATCATGACCTGAGCTTAAGTTGGATGTTTAACCAACTGAGCCACTCATGCACCCCATTCCCTATTTTTTAAATTAAAATTAGCACAGGAGAGCAAAGAAAGGCAGCATGTTGCAACACACTTAGGAATTTTTCGTAATCTATCTGTAGACTCCCAGACATCAAATAGCCCAGGATACTACCATTTTACTTAGACTTCCAATGTATTAAAAACTTTACCAAAACAATGTTCTCACAATTATGGAACATTTAAAAATATTTGACAAACAAGTCTTTTAATACAGAAGGCTATGCAATATCATTGCAATACTTAAAAGAAACTTGAGTTATTATAAATATTTTCCATAGTATACTCCCCAAAATGAAGCCCAATATTGAGCACAAGTTTGACATTCTACGATAAGTATATTTATAACTTCATTTGAAGTTTACCTAAAGCCTAAATTTCAAATACCTTCATGTATATAAGACGTGGGTCACATGGCCCTCTTGATCCATCATTATAATTCCATAATTCACAGAGACCTAGTGTGCAGTTTGGAGAAAATTAAAGCAAGGTTCAAATATAAATATAATACCAAAAATTACAATAGAGAAAGGAAATTTACAAGTCTTGGGTATCCAATGTTACAAACTAATGACTTAGGCGAAGATTATGGTATAATATATATAGCGAGAGAAGGCATGGATATAGTACACTATATTGGTAGTACCACAGCTTTTACATTAGCAAAGAGAGTTCCGAGACACACAAATAATACGTATAGTATCAGCAGTCTGAATATGGTGTCCTATTTTGTATACTCAGTTGGTTGAAGCAATGGGGAAGGAATCAAAGAATAAATGTCACAGTATGACCTTTCCCAGTGATCCACCAGACTCCTAATGATCATATCCCTCCAAGAGCCAGAACAGACCTTATCAAATCTGAATATCTCAAGAAGTAACATCTCCCCTCTAAAGGAAAGATCCACATAACTATATTTATGTCTCATTAGTGATAGAGTCCTTACGAATCTTTGCTCTTCTGAGGATAAACCACATGGTCATCCCACAGCATATTTAAATTAAAAAAAATTTCTAACTTACCATTGGTCAGTTCCCCAGGCTTTTGCATTAAGAAATACATGAATTTTATTTCTGTATAAAAAATTTACCCCAAAACCGAGTAATTTAAAATAATGCACATTTTTCTATATTGCAGTTTCTGTGGGCCAGGACCTCTAGGTGTGGTTGAACTGGGGTGCCTCTGGCTCAAGGCCCCTCACGAGATTACAATCAAAGTGTTAGTAGTGGACTGCCATCATTTCAGGGCTACTGTGGGAAGATTCACTTCCAGTGTCACTCACATGGCTGTTGGCAGGCATCAGGTCCTTGTTGTCATCAAGTTTCTCACCACCTCGCCTCTCTGGATGGCTCACAACATGGCAGATGGCATGCTTCAGAGAGGGCTGGAGGGGGTGGGTGTGTGCCCCAAACTGAAGTCACAGTCTTTTTGTAACTTAATTTTTGATTACTTATGTGGTATTCTATTTATTAGAGTAGTATGGAGGAGAGAGGATTATACGAGGTCATGAATACAGGAGGTGTGAATCATTGGAGGCCATCCTAAAGGCTGCCTATCTATCACAAAAATGTAGAAGTAAAATATGAATGATATTGCAGCTTATTAGATTACCACAGGAACAGACTTTGTGAATCTCTTCATCCAGATGCCCCAGAGTTATGTAGTAGTTTGAAAAAGAAACTAGTTTTCTATCATGCCATCTGTAAAAGAATGGAACTTTTCAAATTCAATCCCTGTACTCACACCCCTGTCTAAAGGCACATGTGTACAAACTACACTTCTAAATGCAAATACAAAGAATTAAAATCGTGCTTAGACTTGTGTTTCTTATTTTTTCACACCATTTTCTAAAAAGCATGGTTTAGGACTATTAAATGAAGTGCTGAGGAAGTGCACATGGTGAAAAAGAAACTTCATTTTTCACAATTCTTGGCCTATCTGTATGTAAGTCTGGAACCTAAACACTGAGCAATTTCAAATTGTTGCCTTTTATTTCCTCTTTAATAAACATTGAAGAGAGTGAAAAGGAAGAATGTATTTTCTCAGTTTTATCATGTTTCCCTATTCGTGTCCCTTCCATTACTCCTCCCTGTTTGCTGATCCATTCACCCCAGTAAAGTTCAAAGAAATTGAGCTTCTATTGTTCCATTTGAGGCAGTTTTATGAAAATGACCTTGCTTTCTGTACAAGGCTGTTTTCAATAGTAACAATGACTTTATTAAGTCATAAATTCCTCAGTGATAACTTGACACCTATGAAGTTTCAACTTTTAAACTTTCACTATAAGCAATCTACCAAAAGGAATTTTAGATCCTCTAACAATAGTAAAAGATACTTTTCCACCTGTTTCTAACCTAAACATAGTTTAACACATTTGCATCATTTTTTTTTTCCAAAAGAAATACACTTTTGGATACAACTCAAATGTAAACAATTTCTGCCAAAAGGATAGTTTTCCACAACATTTTGCTAAATTAAAATAGGGTCTGAATGGTCTTGAATGCATTTTAAATAGTCTACATTTCCATACTTACTAATTCCAAATGGAGTTTTATTTGTATGTTAGACATCTGATAGATACTCCACAAGTATCTCAAACTCAAGATACTTCAGAATTAACTCCTTCTCCTTCCCCCACAAAATCAACTCCTAGAGCTGTATGTGTTAGGAGCAATTATTTAATAATACCAACTTAATTTACAGGAGAAGTTTAAGGAGACCCAAACCATTTAGATGACTTGACCAATGTATCCGGGTTCAGAGGCCAGCTAGTATCTCCTCCCTCCTGGTCCTTCATGTTTTTGCTTCCTCTGTTTTTATTAATGGCCCCATTAAAGAGTACTAGTCACCTCAAACTATCAGAGTCAGATTTACTTCCTTCCCTTTCTCCATACCCAATCACCTGCCAAGTCTTCGTACTCACACCCTGATGCTACTTTCATTCCCTCTGTCACCAATCTTCATTCACATCCTCTATCTTACCCCAGGTTGTTGAACCAGTCTTTTAATTAGTTACCTTGATTTCAGTCTTCACCCATTCTAGGCTACTCTAAATGACAAAATGATGTCTTCCTTATGCACAGTTTTGGTCATGTTGTGGAAGGGTTCTAAAACCTTGAGTGTTTTTCCACTGTCACCTAGATAAAACATTCTCTACATTTTAGCATTCTTGGGTCTGCATAGTGTAATTCCTATGAACATTCTCAATCTTATCTCCTGTAGTTCAGTCACACTGTCTTCTCGGCTAAACTGATATAGTCTATTTCCAGAAAATACCTCATACTTCTTCAACTCTATTCACATCATTTCTTCTGCCTGGAATAATACCTCTTTTCAATGTGGTGAAATTCTGCCCATCTACCCTACTAACATGAGTATTACTTTATCTTAAGCTCCCTTGGAATTGTTTCTGACATATTTGTGGACTCTATTATATTCTTTCTAGCTTTAAAAGTCTACAACTACTGCTTTAACTTTTGCCATATTATAAGGTCCCTAAGGACAGTGACCACTTGCCTCTCAGCTGTGTTCTCCCTGTGTGTGAATAATGTGGTTCTTATCCCCAACAAGACCCAGTAAAGCTTTATTGAATTAATAAACTTGGCCTATCTATGGAATGAAATCTAAAGCTTTCAAGATGGATGGATGTCAGTTTTGTTTTCAAGCACCTCCATTATACACACAGTCATACCTTGAAGATATTACAAATTGGTTCCAGACCACTGCAATAAAGCAAATATCCCAATAATGCAAGTCAAGTGAACATTTTGGTTTTCCTGTGCGTGTAAATGTTATGTTTTTGCTATACTGTAGGCTATTAAGTGTGTGATAGCATTATAGGCTCTGACAGTGCAGAGCACTCTTGGGATTCTCTAACTTCTCTCTGCCCCCGCCCCCCACTGTCTCTGTCTCTTTCAAAAGAAGGAATTTAAAAAAATACTCTATTACTAAAAAATTCTAACCATTATCTGAGCTTTCAACAAGTCATAATCTTTTTTGCTGATGGCAGGTCTTGATGTTGATGTCTACTGACTGATCAGGGTGGTGGTTGCTGAAGGCTGGGATGGCTGTGTCAATTTCTTAAAATAAGATAACAATGAAGTTTGCCATATCGATGGACTCTTCCTCCCATGGAGGACTTCTCTGTAGCATGTGATCCTATCTGATAGCATTTTTTCACCATAGAACTTCTTTCAAAGTTGGAGTCAATCCTGTCAAACCCTGCTGCTGCTTTATCAAATAAGTTCGTGTCATGTTCTAAATCCTTTATTGTCATTTCAACAATCTTCACAGCATATTTCACAGGAATATATTCCATCTCAAGAAACCACTTTTTTTGCTCATCCATAAGAACCAACTCCTCATACATTCAAGTTTTATCATGAGACTGCAGTAACTCGGTCACATTTTCAGGCTCCACTTCCAGTTCCCTTGCTATTTCCACCACATCTGCAGCTGCTTCCTCCACTGAAGTCTTGAACCCCTCAAAAGTCATCCATGAGGGTTGGGAATCTGCTTCTTCCAAACTGTTCTTCATGTTGATATTTTTGACCTCTTTCCATGAATCACAAGTACTCTTAGTGGCATCTAAATGGTGAGTCTTTTCCAGAAGGTCTTCAATTGACACTGCCAGATCCATCAGAGGAATCTTATGTATGGCAGCTATAGCCTTATGAAATGTATTTCTAAATAATAAGACCTAAAAACCTGAAATGCTTCCTTGATCCGTGGGCTATAGAATCAGTGTTGTGTTAGCAGACATGAAAACAACATTAATCTCATTGTACATCTCCATCAGAGCTCCTGGGTGACCAGGTGCATGGAGCAGTAATATTTTGAAAGGTTTTTTTCCTGACCAGTAGATCTCCACAGTGTACTTAAAATATCCAGTAAATTATGATGTAAACAATTGAGCTGTTATGTAAGCTTTATTGTTCTATTTAGAACACATTAGATTTAGGCAGAGTAGATTTAGTATTATTCTTAAGTGCCATAGGATTTTTGGGGTGGCAAATGAGCTGTGACTTCAGCTTAAAGCTATCAACTGCATTAGCTCCTAATAAGAGGCAGCGTGTCCTTTGAATCTTTGACACCAGGCATTGACTTCTCCTCCCTAGCTATGAAAGTCCTTTTTCCAATAGGCTATTCTGTTTACACTGAATATCTGTTGTTTAGTGTAGCCACCGTCATGAATTATCTTTGCTACACAGTTTGTACATCAACACTTCCTGCTTTACCTTGCACTTTTATGTTACGGAGATGGCATCCGTCCTTAAACCTCATGAGCCAACCTCTGCTAGCTTCCAACTTTTCTCCTGCAACTGCTTCACCTCTCTCAGACTTCATAGAATTGAAGAGAGTTAAGATCTTGCTCTAGATTAGCCTTTGGCTTGAGGGAATGTCGTGACAGCTATGATCATCTATCTAGACCACTAAAACTTTCCCCATATCTGCAATAAGCTGTTTTGCTTTCTTATTCATGTGTTTACTGGAGGAGCACTTTAATTTCCTTCAAGAACTTTTCCTTTGCATTCACAACTTGGAAAACTGTTTGGTACAGAAGCCTAGCTTTCAGTCCCTCAGCTTTCAACATGCCTTCCTCACTAAGCTTAACCATTTCTAGCTTTTGATTTAAAGTGAGAGACATGTAACTCTTCCTCTCACTTGAACACTTACAGGCCATTGTAGGGTTATTAATTGGCCTAATGTCAATATAATTGTGTGTCAGGGACTAGGGAGACTCCAGAACAGGGAGAGAGACAAGAGAACAGCAAGTAGGTGAAGCAGTCAGGACACACACAACATTTATCAATTAAGTTTGCCATCTTATATGGGCATGATTTATGGCACCCCAAAATAATTACAGTAGTAACATCAAACATCACTGATCATAAATCACCATAACAAATATGATAATAATAATGAAAAGTTTGAGATACTTCAAGAATTACCAAAAATGCGGCACAGAAACACAAAGTGAGCAAATGCTGTTGGGAATGGTGCCAATAGATCTGCTGGATGCAGGGTTACCACAAACCTTCAGTTTGTAAAAAAAAAAAAAAAAAAAAAAAAAATGCAATATTTGCAAAGCACAATAAAACCAGTTATGCCTTGTAAGAAACTTCCTTCATAGCCCTCTTAAAAGCCTTTTGTGAAGGCAGTTACTCTTTCACTTGCCTCTGTATTATCCTTGATTTTACTCAGAAGGTGATGAAGCCAAGGCTTGCAGACAAATGAACAAGGCTGGTGGTGTTATAATCCTAGCATGCTATGTACTTTCCTCCCACTTAATGCTATGATGAAAGTCACGTCAAGCATAGATAGCACTGAAGGAAAGGTGTTAAGCAGCTATCTGTTTATGTTCTCCAGATTTTGCTTTTGGTTTTACTATCATCTGGCCAGTATGTTCCTCCTACATTTATTAACCTCCCAGAGCCGTCAGTCACTAGCACAGCATCTCCTGGGCACAGACACAACCTTAACCCTTCCATCCTATCCACTGTACAAAGGATTAGTTGGTTCTGTTCCATCTAATCAGATTGTCTCTTCTCACCCCTCAGTGCAAGGAGAGAGTACCCAATCACCAGTTTTTAAATTTCTTACAATTTTCCCTTTAATCCACAGGTAATCATTTCTTTGATTGTTATTTTTCATTTACCAAACCTCTTAGAGACTTCTAAACGTGTAACAATAGAAACTGTCACGTATGCATTTTCTAAGATTAAAAAAATATTTTAAATATTCTTGTTGGAGGCCATGAATTATATCTTGTCAATAGCATTTCATGGTTCGATCTTCCAGCCAAGCCACAAGCAAGTTTTCCCTCATAGGTTTCACCTCATTAGGTTTGGATTTATTCAAACTAGAATAAATGAGGTCGAACTGTCCAAAATGTTATATGAGCCTATGAGAAGAAAAGAAAATGCATCTCAAATGAGCACAGTTACCCAATTCAAGCATGGCCTTACTTCTATTTCAGTGGTACATTATATTGTAGTCAACCTGTACTGCTAAATATATTTTGTTTGTCTTAAGCTATGAAGCATTACTGGAGACTATCCCACAATGATTAGATGCATTATAAATACATAGCTAACTTCAGCTGGGCCTTCAACACTGTTCAACAGCTCCTTCATTTTAATTACCACTGTATTGATTTACCTACATATAACAACTGTTCCAAATGTTTTACATACTCTCAGGGCCCCCATGTAGTCCTCACCTCCTATACTTATACAATTACCTCACTATTACTGTGAGCCTCAGGACTACTTACACTCTTAACTATACCTTTAATAGGAATCTCTCAAATTTTCTTTTCATGAATAATGCTGTTCACAAATATTCAGTTTCCTTTCCTTCTACTTACCCAGTAGGAGTACATTCCCCACTGTCTGTGCTTTGAACTTAGGCATAGCCATGTGAATTGCTTTGGCCAATGAATGTAAATGGATCTTTTCCAGATGGAAATGTTAAGTCAGGGAATAACTTGACATATCCTCCTTCCCTCAGCCTGAGTTCTTGGCACAATTCCAGATTCTGGCTCTTCTGTCTTGCTGAGTCTTGAAATCGAGGTAGAATAGATCCCCAGTCTATGCACACGGACATGAATCATGAGTAAGAAATAAGCCTTTGTGGTATTGAGCCACTGAAATTTGGGAGTTGTTTGTTATCTTAACAAAAACCTACTCTCAGAGTGGTATCAGAGAAAATGGTAGACTAGGGATTCCCAAAGTTTGTTCTTCTACAAAAGCAGTGAATAAACTGGCATGGATTGTCAAGATCAACTTAATCAGAACTTTGGCAACTGACCAAGAGTTTATAGCAATGAGGTGATCACTTAACCTAAGAAAGAAAAGAAAGAAAGGAAGAAAGGAGGAAAGAAAGAGAAGGAAAGAAAGAGAAGGAAAGAAAGAGAAGGAAAGAAGAAAAGAAAAAAAAAGAAAGGAGAGAAAGAAAGAAGGAAAGGAAAGGAAGGAAAGGAAAGGAGGGGGTGGGGAGGGGAGGAGAGGAGAGGAATTATCAGAGTCTTAATAAAGAGTTTTGTGGCATTTTAACTTGCTTTTCTCCTATTCCTCACTCCCAGCTCAGAGGCAGCCTTGGAGACAAGAAACCACATTTCTGTTATAGGTTTCTGGTACCAGAGGGAGAACAGAATTCTTTCTCAAAGTACTGTGGCTGTTTGTTTTGACCTGTCTAGTGGCTCCCTAAAAGACCAGTTCAAAGAGCTTACCTTTAGTGTGCCTAACTCAGAAAAATCCATAGCACATGTAGCTACTCACAGGGCATTTGTCAAAACCTTTTAAAGGTAAATGAATTGGCAGCTGCCACCTGGGGCAAGAAATAACAGGGCAAATAAACTAAAAAGTCTGGCAGAAAAGTCTGGATAATGAGATGATTGGTAGAAGAACTTCTAAATAAATGGAAAGATAATTCTGTGTTTTTGGAGTGTGAGACTTAATATTGTTAAGATGGCAATGTTCTCCAAGTTCATCTATAGATTCTATGCTTTCCCTATCAGAATTCCAATTCCTTTTTTATTGAAATGGACAAGCGGATTCTAAAATTCATACTGAATTGCATGGGACCCCAAATAGCCAAAGCAATCTTGAAAAAGAAGTACAAATTTGGAAGACTCACACTTCTTGATTTCAAAACTTGATACAGAGCTACAGTAATCAAAATAGTGTGTAATTGGCAAGGGTAGACATATAGACCAATGGAATAGGACTGAGAACCCAGAAATAAATTCATACAACTATAGTCAATTAATTTTTGACAAGCATGCCAAGACCAATAGGGAAAAGAATAATCTTTTCAACATATGGTGTTGGAACAACTGAATAACCACATGCAGAAGAATGATATTGGATCCTTACCTCATACCATATATAAAAATCCACTGAAATGGATCAAAGACTCTAAATGTAATTGCTTAAACCATAACACTTTTAGAAGAAAACTTAGTGTAAATCTCAAGTATCTTAGATTTGGCAATGTATTTTAGATAAGATGCCAAAAACACAAATGACAAAAGAAAAAAACAGATGGTCATCATCAAAATTCAAAGCTTGTGTATCAAAGGACACAACCAATAAAGTGAATAGATAACTCACAGAATGACTGAAAATATTTGCAAATTGCATATCTGATAAAAACCTAGTATCCATAAAATATTAAGAATTCTTACAACTCAACAACAAAAGACAATTAAAAATGGGCAAGATGGGAGGCACCTGGGTGGTTCAGTTGGTTAAGTATCTGACTCTTGATCTAGGCTCTGGTCATGACCTCACGGTTGTAAGATTGGGTCCCATGTTGGGCTCTATGCTGACAGGGTGGAGCCTGCTTGGGATTCTCTCTCTTCTTCACTCTCTGCCTCCCAGGAAAATAAATAAATAAACTTTTTAAAAAATGGGTGAATACACATTTTCCTAAAGCAGATATGGAAATGACCAATCAGGACATGAAAAGATGCTCAACGTCCTTAGTCATTGGAGAAATGCAAATGCAAGGTCACAGTGAAAGACAGTTTCACACCTCCTAGGAAGATAGCAATATTAAAAATAATGAAATGGAAAAGAAAAGTATTCATGAGAATAAAGAGAAATTGGAATCCTCATACATTGCTGATGGGAATGTAAACTGATCCAGCCACTGTGGAAAACAGGCAATTCTTTTAAAAGTTCAACATAAAATTACCATATACCCAGCAATTCCACTTGAATCCAAGAGAACTGAAAATAAGAGTTCAAACAGAAACTTACACATGAATGTTCGTAGCAGAATTTTCACAGTAGTCAAAAAGTAGAAACAATCTAAATATTAGTCAGCTGGCAAATGGATAAACACAATGTATTGTATCCATATAGTGGGATATTATTCAGCTGTAGGAAGGAATGAAGTGATGGTACAAGATATAACATGGATGAGCCTTGAATACATTGTGCTTAGTGAAAGAAGCTCAACACAAAAGACCACTTACTGTATGATTCCATTTTTTTAAGATGTCCAGCATTAATGTCCAATATCAATACGGATTAATGTTTGCAGGGGTTGAGAAAAAGGAACTTTGACAGAGTAACTGCTTAATTGGCAAGAGGTTTTCTTTTTGGAATAAGGAAAATGTTCTGGAATTAAGACAGTTGTGATGCTTTTACATCGTGAATGAAGCCACTGAATTGTACCCGTTAAAATGGTTGAAATAATGAATTTTACAAGTAGGAAAAAAAAAAGGTTATTAAAAAAATACATTATCTTTGTACTTTGCCCCTCTGTTTTTATCACCCTCTTGAATCAGAAAAAAAAAACAAAAACACATGTACACGCACACACAATCTTTCTTTCTTTGCAGAGCCACTCCCTTTGCCAGCACCTTGGTATCATACCTGTATGTTTATCCTGTCCTCTTATGACCTCGTACCTCATTTCCAAATTTTTTCTTCAATTACTTTCTCTCCACCTATAAGCATGCCCAAGTCTTCCTTATCTTAAAAATAAGAAAAAACAATATCTCTCGTTTTTTTTCTCTCAAGTCATTCTTCCATTGCTTTCCTTCCTTGCACTACCAAAATATTAAAGGCCAAGTCTATACTCTTTCCTTCTAATTCATTGCCTTTCCATTAGTCCAACACTTACCTGGGCTCTGAACCTTTCATTAATCTGATGAAACATTACTAATATATTGGCAAAAGGATCCTTCTTACTTTCAGTCTCTACTGATATAACTGCAGTGTTTGAATCTATATCTCCTCCTTTCACTTTTCTTGGCCCATGTGACACGGTGCTCACCTGTTTCTTTCTTGTCTCTCTAAATTATTCTTCATAGTCTCATCTGCTGACCTCTTTCTCAACCTTCTTTTAGATAAAACATTTAGCCAGGTTCTGTCTTTAGCCAGGTTCATGACCACCAACTCTCTTACATCAAGGTAATATCATTCTTTAAAGACTTAGATAAATTTTACCTTCTCTAGGAGGCCTTTCCAAACTTCCTAAATTAAAGGAATAAACTTTTGTACTTCTCTCATAATACTTGTCATAGTATCTGGTCTTATGGTAATTGTGTCATACATCCCACCATATGGTTTTAGATAGTAGGATTTGGTTTTTTATCTCTATATACCAGTTCTCACCTAGTGTAGTTACTAGAACCTAATAGTATTACATAAATTGTGTTTTTACTTTCCTCAACCCAAGAAATGAACAACTGCAATGTTAAAGCAATATCAGACTTAGTTAATGAACCATATTAGGTAGGTATATGCAAAGGTATATTTAAGCAATTCCTAAGCACTCTTCCACAAAGTGCCTCTATGGATTCCCTGAAAATATAATAAGTGATTGTTGCTATGAAGAGCATAAAGTTGGGTGAAGGAGTAGAAACGGATAGAAGAGAAAATGCGTTATCTTTTGTGATCAGGAAATTCTGTGGATGTAACACTTAAACTGAGATCTGGAAGCCTACAAGGCAAAGATCTAGCAATAGAGTTGTCTTAGCAGAGGGAGCATCAACTGTAAAGCTTTAGGGCAGCAAAACTTGGCTGTCTTGTGCCAGGCTAGGAAACCATATGGCTGGAACATGGTAGGGTTGTGGCACTTGGTGAGATAGAGCACCTGGACAGGGACAGACTGTATCAGGTCTTATAGGTCAAACTATCATGTTGGGCTTTTATTCTCTGAACAAGAGGAAGACACTGGAGGGATTTAAATGGGTGACAAATATGATTTGATTCATTTTTTTTTAAATAGAATTTTGGATGCCGTGTCAAGGGGGAATGAATGTGGCAAAGTAGTTAGAACACCATGGCCGACCAGGAAAGAGATAATGGTATGTTAAGCAATCATAGATGTAAATGTAATGATTCGGTTGTGAGAAACCTCTGCTTCTTTTCTGATTTCCCTTTTATGCTTTCTCCTTTACTTCTTTCTTGTGCTTTTCTTACACTAGACTAAGAAAATAGAAGCTTTTGCCACTAACAAATGCACTGGGAATGTTCCTTTAAACACAAACACCTAAGAAATTTAAACAGAAAGGATGTAACAAGGGAACATGTGTCTATTAGATTTCCTTTAGATTTGGTGATCTGATTTCTTTAGACAGTGGGCATGTGGACCAGAGCTTTTCTTCGTGACTGAATTACAGCCTCATAAAACAAAGCACACCTATGTATACAATCACTTTTTCAGTGATTTCATCTTGTTTATAGCTTACAATTGAAGGCTGTTCTTTAATTATGTTAACTATGGATATTTGTCATCTAGAACCAAAAAATAAAGCAACACAAGGCATCTAATTTGTTTCAACATCTTTTCTATTTGTCAGATCTCTAAAATCCACATACGCCAATGTTTGTGTTAATTGCTTAATTCCAGGATACTTGTCGGAACCAAATATTTCATAATTAATTGTTTAAAACTTATCAAATACTAAAGCATGAGTCGAAGCATGAATGGTTTGAAATTTTTTCTGCTATATTTTTATTTTCCCTAATCAATGTATTTTAATAGTAATTAATTTGGAGGGAATCTATTTCATGACACATTTAAATAGCCTACCAGTGTGTAACATGATTATTCGCTATGATGAAGATAATTTATCAGACAATTAACAAATACATATTAAGCATTTACTATGTTCCATAATGTCCATGTGTCCAGGACTTTATAAGATAACTGGGGGAAGATACAACAAATACACATATTCTTGGTAGCTTTAAAGTAGATGACATTTATTTTTTCTAGCAATAATTTTTTTTTAAGCAAACAACAATCCAGTGTCTGCTTAAAATCTGTAAAAATTATAATGGGTAAAATTAAATCTAATATGCTCATGCTCCTACATTTCTCTGCTCAAGTTCTTCTCAGCCAATGCAACAACTGCCTCTAGTAGATCAAAACAGAAAGAGATATTCTGTACTCAGCAATAACAATGGCTCTTACGCTGGCAGACATGATTTTTCTAGATGTTATCTCTCCTCTGCCCTATAGTTTAGCTGCTTCTTGAAGTTATACATAATATCTCTCTCAGCTGTGGTAACAAAGTGAACATTTTACTGTCAGGATCTTCATGAGGAAGTCTGTAAGCTCACAGTCAACTAACTACAAATGGAGGACCACATTTCCCTTTTTTGATGGCTGCCCAAGATAACATGAAACACAGGGGACTAGTAGAGGAGCATCATGTGTAATAAGGCTAAAAGCAAGAGATGAGTCCTTACCCTGAAGTATCCCATTATGGACATCGTTACCACCTAGGGCGACATAGAGAAAACCTGGGATCTACCCTTTATAATGAGCTTTACTGAGGCTCCCCTAAATTCCATGGCCAATAAAATGGAAAGGTTATGTCTAAAACCTTCAGTGGAAGCTCCGTGTGCATTGTTTTATGGGATATACTGTCCTTGGATACCTTTGGTCATACCACCATATTGTTATGCACTGTGGTGGTGGTGTTACTGACCTAGTGCCCATATGTGAGGGTTATGTCCTGCCACATGCCATCTTATGTCTGGACTTAGCTGGCTATGACTTGACAGGATACCTCAAGTAGAAAGTAGTTATAGGTTCACTAACATAGCTGAGAATGGAACTGGACCATGATACTGAAGTAGAGCTGCACTATATTGCTGTGAACCTTAAGCAGGAGATGGCTCCTATCACTTCCTAATCCTTCAAGAAGAGCTACAAGCTCCCTAATGATCAGTTGATCACTACTTATAGTGAAAAGTTGGAGTTTCCAAAGGCTTTCTGTTGACCATCCTTTCTAGGTAAGAAATCTTGTGGCATTCATGAGGGCACTTTAAACTCCATCATGAAGTGTGCTGTTGATAAAGAAAAGGTTCTATATGTCAGAAGAGTGCCATCTGGTATATACTATGAGCTCTGATATTGCTAACCTGATATAGAAAGAAATCACGCCCCTGTTACCCACACAAAGAAAATGAAAATAATTACTCCATATTCCAGCAAATGCGGATTAGTAAGAATGACTATGAATAAGTCTGGCCCATCCATTTTCTACCACAAATGATTCCAATTGAACTGCTAACAGACATGTAGCATTTACATCATGAATTCACAAGTGTAAATATACCCTAGTGAATATGTACACTTCATAACCATACAACATCCCTTTAATGAATTGGCTGTCTTTTGCCCTAATGTCTAGATGTCTGATAATAATATAGCTACCCCAGATTTCCTGTAATTGTATTTGCTTGTTACATCTTTTCTTTTGACATCTCTACTTTAAGTTTGTGTTCTTATGCTTTTGTAATTCCCATATAGTTGGATGTTTCTTTATCCAATCTGACAGTCACTTTTAAGTGGTGACTTTAGATCATTTATATTTGTGTGATTGCTGATATTTTTCTTATTGCTACTCTCTTCTTTTTGTATTTCAATTTGCTCCACCTTTTGTATGTTTCTTACTTTTGTACCCTTCTTCCTTGCTTTGTAAATTGTGACTTAAGAGCATTAATTCCCCCTAACAAAAACTTTCTCATGCTCCTATGACCCTTTCACACCCCACCTACCTATTTTCTTGTTAATGTTATCTAGAATGTTAATTGAACTATTAGAGAAATACATCCTCATTTTCATATGTTTTGCCTTATTTATTTTTTAAATACCTACAAACTCTTCTAAAACGTAGGACTACCTCATATTCCAACTCCTCTAATATTTATTTCTCTTCCTATTCCTGTTAAACTTCTTCCAACAGGGTTTTCAAAGTAAGTCATTCTGTAGCATATTTTTGACACATTGTTTGTTAAAATGTGTATTTTATTAGACATTTACATGTAAATAACAATTTTTATACATATAAAACCGTAACCTAAAATTTCTTTTCCTTTCACACTTTTTAGATATTTCTCCATTGTCTTCTTGCATTCAGTGTTGTACAGACATCTGGCATCAGTCTGATTCTTATTTCTTTGTAGGTGATCCACTTGTTTGTTCAAGAAACTTTCAGAATTTTTTCTTCTTGACATTCTTAGATTTTATCAATATTTGCCTAAATGCTAGTTTTTCTTCTCTCCTTGGCACCTATTAAATCATTTAATCTAAGTTTGTCCATCTTTTCTTATGTTAGAAAATATTCGTACTGATCGGTTTTTCATTCTTTCCTTCTGATCTCCTATTACCTGAATGTTGGCACTTCTACTTTTGTCTACCATATCTCTTAACTTTTCTTTTTAATTTACACTTACTTCATTGTTCCCTGCTTTAATCTCAGAGAGTTTCCCAGGCTGATCTTCCAACTCACTAACATATTCTTTAGGTATATTTTTCCATTATTTATCTCAATTATCGTGTTCTTATTTATCTATTATATTTTCCTACCTAATTTTTCCATTTGGTTATTTTTTATCATTTTTTAAAATTTCATTTCATATTTTTAATATCTTTCCTTATCTCTTTGAGTATGGTTACTGTTTTTCTCTGCAATTTTATGGCCTTTATGTTCTTATGCTTCTGCTTTTTTTTTGGCTTATGCTTTTAAGTTTGGCATTTTCCTTTGAGGTTCTTGTCCTCTTCACATGTCCTATTATGTTGGCTATGGGTTTATATTCCCCCTGAGAATATAAGCTCCTCTGATATTTCTGAGAATATCAGGCTCTTTTTAAGGTGGAGCATCCCACGAGAAATGACTCATATTCGCTATCATCTCACCAAGCACCAGTTTAGGTCAGGGTTTTATTTTTAAACTTTCATGGCAGAATACTCTGGGGAGGAAAAAATGCCATTAGATGAAATTTCATCTGCTCTGTGTATTTAAAAGGGGGGAATGGAGGAGCCGACGGTTAATCAGTGCTCACCAGTTTATCCAGCCATTCAGCTCATCAAGGTTTCTGAGATGCTCTTTGAATACTATCGTCTAGACCAAGGCCTCAGATTTTTGCAGGAAGGAGGCAAACAATGACTGTCTCAAGGCAACATCACGGTAAAGACCAGAGAAGACTGTTAACTACTTCTCAGTAACACAGACTTTCAAACTTAAAACAGTTGCCTTTTACCCCACACTACAGCAATCTCCACCACCTCATCCAAAATAGCCCTCGTTCTCCCAAGATTGTCTCACACTTTTAAACAAATTGATTCCATGTTTCTCTCTTTAGTTTCTTCAGTATTGATTTGTGAGAAAGTAATTACAAACCTATAATTACTATAATTATAGGAAAAGGAAGTTCCTCCAAATGTAAAAATGAAAGACTATAAATATGTAAATATCCATGCACTGAGCAATGTTATGCAATACTCTTCATCTGTTAAAAAAAAATCAGGTGGATTTAAATACATTGATAGAGAAAGAGGATCGTGATGTTGTAAATATAAATGTGGCAGGAAAATATATGCCATTTTAATAAAATCTTTGTGGATATGTGTGTGCTTACAAGCATAGGAAAAGTCTGAACTAATACACACCTAATGAAATTGTCAGAGTGGGATAAACATCAGGAGAGACTTTCACTTTTTGTTTTACATATATTCGAATTGTTTGAATACTTCCTAAGTATTTATTATACAGCAATCGATGGATCCACAAGTAGATGGAAAGGGTATAACCAGAGGAGACAGAAAACTTACAGGGTGCTACTTTATTCTTCCTATGTGTTCTATATATTGCATATGTCTCCTTTCTGTCTCTTTTCCACAAAAGCAAACATTTCCCTTATACTATATCTTGGGGACTTGTCAGGTTTAGATAATATTTTTTGAATAATATATCAACAAAAGAAGGAATGACTAAACTAATGATCTGACTATATTAAGTAAGATCATAGTTTTCTTCTTTGATTGGTTTTTATATAGTTATTCCAAAATGAAGCTCATTCTAACCTAATTTTTACCTAAGGTAAGAATACTGTTTCTATCTTTATCCATACACCACTGGGCAAGAACCTGTCTCGATACTACCAGTTTCATCCCCTACTCACAACTTCCTCAGAACAAATTTGGAAGTCCATAAAATCAGGCTGTTGCATTTTATATAGGTATCTTACTTTTGTAAAATGGAGTTCTCTGAATTCCAGAAGTCCTATGTTCATAGCTATTCATAGAAAAATAATGCTTTCAGAAATAAAAGCAGAATAATGTTGTAAAAAGCATAAATTTGGAAAGGTAACAACCAGTTGTCCGAGTATCTATTGAAAGGCAGTCTGTTGTTTCTCTAGCAGTTTTAATGCAGGTGGTATCATTTGAAGTTAGTAAAATTGTTGGAACTGATGCACTTATTATTGGTTGGTAATTTGTTCATGATTATAAACCAGTGACAACCAGTCAAACTTACGAAATCTGAAAACTTCTTTATACCAGAATGGTGTTTTTAATGATCCATAAAAAATATGCTGCTTGTTTGCCTAAAGAGAATGTTAAATTCCACAACCTATTGAATTTGGAACATTTATCAAGATGCCATCTTTTCATAGCATCTTGGGAATCTTGTCAACACAGTCCTGGATGCAGTATTACTTAAAGCGCATATGACTGTTAATTCTAGTTCATTTATTGTTACATTTGCCTGTTAAAACCTGCTTATACTTTTAAATATGTACAATTGGCAATGTATTCAAGAAAAAGAAAGCATAAATGAAAATGCGTTGTATGGAATGACTAAGGCAAAGAGCAGTGTGGACTTCAGACTGGGATAGAACTAGGTTTATGTCCTAGCTTCACTATGAACTGAAGTAGAATTTACTTCTCTGAGCATCAGCTTTTCATAAGTAAACTGGTGATAACAATGCTTACTCCCTGGAGTGGTAAAAGAATAAATGAAATTATGTTTATAAATGCCTGGCATATACTAGGCACTCCAAGCATGGTAGTAATTATTATTCCGTCTCTCGCCAACTTCGCCTTTCTTTATGCCTTGCCAACATGTACAAAGACTTAGCCAGCTTTTCTCATACACCCTTTTCTTTAAACCAACTCTCACTTTCCTAGGAGAGACACAGGATGCAAAATGAGTGAAATCAACAACTTGTTTGACATTTATTGGGATTCGACACCAGCAATTCCTTGTGACAGTCCTGATACTCTGAGAACACTGACCAGTGGACAAAGGGCAAGCTACTTCCATCCAGCTTAATCTAAATGAGAAGGAAAGCAAGTTTCAGGAGAGGCTGTTTTATTTTTCCAGCTGGCTACTCACCAGCAATTCTTACCTGTTGTAGTGTTAAACAGGGGAAAAGGTAAAATCTTTAAGGTCAGCAGGGCTCAATTCCAAGGAAAAACAAAAAAAAAAAACCCAGTTTCTTCTCTTTTTCTTAATTCTAGGAGGAAACTTATAAAATAAGGCTTTGTTTCTGCTTCACTGAATGCAGGCTAATGTCCTGCTCAGTTCCAGCTCTGTGATGTTATGTTTTGTTCACAAGAGCCCTGAGGGAAAGCAGAACTCTTGCTTCTCCATGGGTATACCTTCCTACTTAAGGCAAAAACAATGAATGATTGTGAAATACAAAACTGAAAGATTAATTTAGCAAGGCAGTCTGTTTCTGTATTTAAATTCAGTCACTGCTTGTTTGAATGTGTGCATGTGTGTGTTTGTGTATGTGTATTTGGCCATATTGTTTTAAACAAGTTAAAAAAAAAGAAAATGTAATTTTTCCATATTAATTCCTTTTTGGTATTTTCTACAGAAGGACCCAAATAACTATTTCAGTGCATGGGAAGTACTATGGCAGGCTTATTATGAAGGGTTGTTTTTGCCAAAACTGAGAGAATATTTTTACCAAATATATAGTAGAAATAATTTAACTCTAGAAAAGAATGGTTAAAATAAATGCATATCCCATTAAAAAAAAAAAAACTCACCATCTGCAAAGGGATCTGCAAGAGATAAAAACTGTGAGCAACTGATAATCAAAGGTCTACTTTCAGAGTTGACTTGGCCCTAAATCCTGGTCTACTTCACTCAGGAACCTCAGAATGGGACCCTACTTAGCTCTGGGATGATGCAATGAAGAAGAAAGGTGGAGATGTAATTTATCACATTGACATTAGAAGAGAAGAACATCAGCAGCCTCAGAAAAATAAAATAAAATTCAATATCTATGTATGATTAAAAAAAAACTCTTAAAAAGCTATGTCCACACACACACAAAATAACTGACAAAGCATCTTACCAATATCACAATTTAATAGTTGAAAGTAAGTCCTTGAAATTTAGGGACAAACCAAGAATTCCCATCATCACTGCTACTTTTAACATCATACAGAAGATCCTAACCAGCACAGCCAAACTAGAGAAAGAAATAAAATATGTAAAAATTTGAAAGAAATAAAATATTCTCTATTTGTAGATATTGTGGTTTATTTCACAGAAAACCTCCCAAAACTCCATGAACAAATTGTTCAAATTAATGAGATAATTTTTTAAATACTGGATAAAAATAAATGCACAAAAGTCAGATATATTTCTATATACCACAACCAAGCAGCTGAACAATATATTTATAATTTTTATAAAGAAAATAACAATAAAAAATTGTTACATATTATTTTATGTCAAGGACTCTTCTATGAACTCTATATATGTAATATATTTAAAATATGCATAAATTTATTGGCACCCCTCCAATAAATTGTATCCCCTTCCCTTGAATGTGGGCTGGACAGAATGATTCATTCTGTTGAGTAGAATAAGGAAGAAGTGATGTGATGATTCTGAGATCAGGCCGCAAAGAGGATACCTTCTGCCAAGCCCTTCCTCTCTATCATTTGCTCTGGGGGAAGCCAGCCATGACACCATAAGGACACTGGAGCATCTCTGGGAGAAGCCCACATAGAGAACTGAGGTCTCCTGTCAACAACCAGCACTAACTTGCCACCCGGTGAGTGATCCAGTGTAGCCCCATCACCTTGATTGTCACATCATAACAGACTTGCATCTGGTCTCCCCACTCAAGCCTATGCATCTTCTTGTCCCACAGAGATTATAAGAGATAATACACACTTATGATTGTTTTAAGCCTCTAAATTTTGCAGTAATTTGTAACAAGCAATAGATAACAATACACATTGTATAGCTTCACAACATGTCTTTAAGATAGATAATTTTCCTATGTCAATTTACAGATGAAGCAAGAAGAGAGACAAAAGGAGGTTAAGTAACATTCTTTAGATTACACAGAGGAGATATGTAACCAGTAGAGAGGATATTCAAGCACAGCCAGTTGGCCACCAAACTTTGTTCCTATAATGATGATATTGCACTACATCACATCTTCCCTCTGAACTCTCAAATATACTTTGTATTTTATCCAATCCCCTTTTGCAGTAAATACCTCTCTCCTGCAGACTTCAGCTGTAGACTCAATAGGGCTAGTTGGGATTTCTCCTCTCTGCTTGGATCTCTACTTTGCCTGGGCCCTATACCATCATCTTTTGAGAATAAGATTTTCTCTTTTCTGAGATAAGGAAAATACTGATTTTTATTTTGCCCCAAATACTGACTTGCTATATTTGCCCCAAATCCAAATCATAAAAAGGATACCTCAGAATGGGTTTTAAACATATCCCCATCAATCAATGATAGTTTCATTTACGTACTCAGGCCTCCCATGGTTGACTGATCAGTGGACACTTCACTGCTGAAAATCCTTTCAGATTCTCCTGGAAGTCAACATAACCAGCTAACCTAACTCACCTTCCTCAGGGAATACATAAAGTCTACTCTTTGCTTTGTTCAGAGATTGCATTCTTACCCACAATTCTTATCTGTTTAGCAAGAAATAAATGTGGCTTATTTGCCTCAGGTATATGTAAAGAATGGTCTTTTCCTTTGATACTTTTTCAACCTCTTGGTTTGCTGGAGTAAACCTTGAAATAAATCTCTAAGTAAAAATATGTGGGAGATAAACTGTGAGTCTTCAGATGTCTGAAAATTCCTTCTTACTGACTTATTTGATTGATAGTTTGGGAATAGAATTTGAAGTCAAGTATCACATTTTTTCCTCAAATTTTGAAGGGATTGCATCACTGTCTTCTAATATCCAGTGGTTGCTCATGACAACTCTGATGCCAATATGATTCATATTCCTCTGGAAGTGATTTATTCCCCCTCTGAAAATTTTTAGAATCTTTTCTCTATTTTGATGTTCTGAAATTTAGGAAGAATTTTTTAGATACCAGTCTTCTTTCATTTTTTAATAACTGTGCTAGCTATTTTGTAATTCCTTGCAATCTTACGACTCACAACCATTTGCTTTCATATATGCCATGCTTTTTTCTCTTTGGTTTACATTCTAGTAAATTTTCTAAACTTTATTTTCCAGTCCTTCTGCTGAAAGTTTTAATGTGTGTAATGATTAATTTTATGTGCCAACTTGACAAACCACAGTACCCAGATATGTGGTCAAACACTAAATGTTGCTGTGAAGTTACTGTTTTTAGGTGAGATTAGCATTTAAATCAGTAGACTTGGATGAAGCAGATTGCCCTCCCTAGTGTGGGTGGGCCTCAACCAATCAGTTGAAAACCTTAAGAGAAAAAAAGACTTGGGTTCTCCCCAGGAAAAGGAAATTCTGTCCCCAGACTGTCTTTGGACTCAAGTTGCAATAACAGCTTTCCCCTGGATATCCAGCCCACTGGCCTAGACTGAAGATTTTGGATTAGCCAGGCTCCACAATTGTCTGAGCCAATTCCGGAAAATAAATCTTCTCTCTCTTTACTCGCTCCATATCTCCTCTCTTGGTGTTTTTCTTTCTTTCAGGTTGCATTCTCCTAATATTTCTGGGATACTTAGTTGCCCATTTGTATTTATAAAAAGAAAAATGAAATAGATATCTCACCAATTCTGTATATAATATACAAAACGTTAATGTACATAATATTTCTTTTGTATTCCCCAAGGATGCTTAACTCAAGTATACAGGCAGTGGCTTCTTCTCAGAGGCATCACGCATTTAATACTGTATTTCCCCTCTATTCTTCTTTTTCTCCCACAGTGCGACCCAGTATATTTCTGTAAAGGGAGGAAGAAAAGAGACCCTCTGACTGATCATGGCTATGTGTCCTCAAAGTCTTTTGTCCTCTTTCTCATTGACTGTGGCTTTTTGCAATCAAAATATTGGCAGCATAATTTTAAATTATCTGGTTGCCGTGACATTTCTTTGAGGTAATGGATATCTCATGGCCTATTTTGCATGTTAGGAGACACAAGGACATAAATAAAAGTATTATTGAGACCAACAGCAACAAAAATCTCCTTGGTTCTTAAATAAAGATAACATCCCATCCACAGCACTTACATACCAGAATAACATATAGTCTAGTCTTCTCCACTTCACTTATTTGCCTTCTAGTTTTTCCAATGTTGCTTTTTAAAAAATGCCTATTTTCAAAATTTGCCATTGCAATCTTACTGTTTGTCAGTATCTGGTCAGACTTATGGTAACAGTAAACTATAATTCAAACTTTATGTATTCTTACTGAAAAGAAGAGCATCATCCAATGGCAAATATGTAACTGCAAAATTTTCAATTACACAGAATAGATACTATTTCAACATATACAATAATATATTTCCCTGTTCTATTTTCCTAATGAGATTTCCAGGCAAAATTGTAGGGAAGTTACATGGCTGCTTATTGCTCAGCTTCCTTTGAAACTTCCAGGCTCAGTGCTTCTAATGTGCCCTACACCTTATTCCTGAAGACTCATGTCTTCAAGACTTATGAGGAGATGAGACAGTTGGTGTTTCTTGATTCTATTGCTCGTAGCTAAATTTTGAGAGCCAGGACCCTAAGGGAACTAAGCCATGAACACACCAATGCCTCTAACAAATCATTCTTTCTCTTGAAAATAACTTCTTAGATGTTTTTCTCATTGTTCCAGCCATCAGGACACTCAAAGTCAAGCACAAAGCCACTTTTAAACAATATGATTGGTTTTAAATAAATAGTCCCAAGCTCTTAGAGTGGTTAAGTATGTCTACGAGTCTGTTAAAAAGTCTGGTTTAGAAGGCGCATGTGTGTGCATGTGTGCATTTTTAAATTCTCTATTGTTGACACAACTAGTATTTTAAAGATTCATCTTGGTATATTTAATACAATTATAAGCAAAGTTTTTGTAAGTGTTAACAGTAGATTCTGCCAGAAAACTCCACTGAGCATGGAAATTATAACATGCTAAAAAATCACCAGACCTCGAAGACATGTATACTTCCTCCCAAAATGTTCACTACCTAAATATCATCTAACAGTAGCCTTACCTAAATTCCCTGACTTAAAAGGAAAAAAAAAAAAAAAAAACTATGCCAAACCATTTGAAACTCATACAGTTTTCTAAATATCACCATCAGATTCCAGTATGCTGGGAATGTTTAGAGTCAGTGCACACAGAGTCACCACTTTGGGAGAAGTTTAAAAACTGGGAGCAAGATACTCTTGGCAGTCAATCTGTCTCTCTCAGACTCATCCTCTGGTTTTCCTTAGTAACTTGGGTATAGCATGAAAGAAATCTTAGAACTGTTGAGGATGAAGAGTACAAATGTCTGTTCTGGCCAGCTAATTAGCTTAACATTTTTTGTTAAACAAAAGTGGTGTACTGTTTGTAATGTCATGTATTTAAAAGTTAATGCACTTATCCAAAGGATTCTAGAACAACAGATTCTTCAGACCTGACCCTGATCTTCTCCTTTAATACCCTGAGGCTCATCTCTTAAACTGTCCTCTGACATTTGGGATGAGAATTAACAGTGCCCATGTTTCAGTGAAAGGTTGTTTGAAATTATGCCTGTGAACTTTGCACAAGTACTTTTGTACAGGCCCCTGATATTGGCAAAATCCTGGGTAAGTGAATTCATAAATGACCATCTTCATCTAGATCTTAAGTAATTCCAGTCTTTACTTGACTTTTCATTTTCATTCTTTTCAAACACACTTCAGACATTTATTTGCACACAAGCAGAAATGATACTTCAGCTATGAAGTTGGTGTTCACAATTGTGACAGCCAATATCCCATATGTTTCCTATTTCTAATGAAACCCTTATAGATTTCTTAAAGTTACTGGAATATCATTTTTTCTGTTGGAGACTCGGAGAGGTTCAGGCCAGAATACATAACAGTGTGTATTTTTTTTAATGTTTATTTATTTTTGAGCAAAAGAGAGAGGCACAGTGTGAGCAGGGGACGGGAAGAAAATAACAGGAGACACAGAATCTGAAGCAGGCTCCAGGCTCTGGGCTGTCAACACAGAGCCTGACACAGGGCTTAAACTCACAAACCATGAGATCATGACCTGAGCCCAAGTCGGACACTTAACCGACGGAGCCACCCAGGTGCCCCTGTAATAGTGTGTATTGTGGGAAGAACAATACATTCTCTTTTTGCTAATTTCCAAGTAAGGAGGAAAAAGAACATTAAATACTTATGACTTTGCCAAATTACCTGAAATAGAATAGAATTAAAATGACCCCCATATTATCCCTTTGGTACAATTTGGTACATGCTCAGTGGGATGAAAAGGTAGATGCCTCATGGAATTTCACAAGACTCTGATCCATATCACTATCTCCAGCCTCCCCTCCCTCAGAGACATTACTTTCATAGTTAACCTGACTTTGCCCCGTTTTCATGGAGTCTCCTGACTATATTAGTTTGCTATTTTTTCCCCTGTAACAAGTATAACCAAGTATATACTTGTTTACTACACTGTGAACTTTTCTCTGTGCTCTTTCTAGAAAAATTTGTTCCTCACTTTACCACCAGAAATTCAGGTGGTATTCACCTAAATAGTTGCAATAGAGAGAAGCTAGCATATTAATAACACTGTTATTATCCCCTTACAAAGATTCATGGGTGATTTCTTTCACAGGAATAATCACAGCATGTAGCATTTAGTATTTTGATTCTTTCCTTTACCATTATGTAAACTATTTTATTAGTATTTATTAAAATCAGAAACCTATATAGATTAATTTTAGAAATGATTCTCTTTGGAAGAAAGTAATAAAACATACATTAAGATGGCAGTATTTTATATTCTTCAATCTTTTCCTCATGTATTTTAGGAGGAATCCCTACTGGTCACTTCATCGATATCCATAGACTTCTTAGTTCTCAATTATTTACTGAACACCTATTATGTGCAATGCACTGTCTTAAGTACTATGTAAAATGTAAAACAAGTATTTTACTCTACATCATGAAGTAATTAGTTGAGAAATTGAAAATTATAGAATCAATTCCTTACTAGATATAAAAGATACATATATACAGTCCTGTATAAGACAAAAGAAAGACATAAAGAAGTTCTAAATAAAAAGCTGTACGATGAACACCAAAATGGCTAATGGAGCATATTGGAATAAATTTTATACTAAAAACATTTTAATAAGGATATTGGTCTAAACAAAAAAAATTTTTCTAAAATTGTTCCAAGCCTAAAATTACCAAGACCACATAACAAAAATTAGAATTCTCCCACCTTTTGGAAATCTGATAAAGTGCAGACTTTGATGAAATATCTTTGGCAATGACAATGACATAGGCAGTTTTTCAAGTTGAAATAGAGATGAGTCAGAACAAAAATAAATATAGCATTTGTGCCAGATACACTAAGCTACCCATTTCCACGTGGGAACAATGGGAGAGGCATGGTAGATTTCAGTTTTTAAAATGTTCACTGAACTGACATTATAGAAGGCTGCAATAGTCATATTCCATTGTAAAACATATATTTGATGGCACTAAAAATTTATGGCAGTTGAGCCAGAGAAAATGCCTAAATAAAGGCCCACATGTTTCTTCTACGCTACTGTATTTAGATGTAGGAATATGAATATAAATGTTTATAATTAGATACCTAATTTTAGTGAATCTTAGTTTAGGTTTCTCAGTTTTTGAAATGTGCTGGCCATCTGCAACAGAACATGTACTAAAAATTATAGCCAATGAGTGCATATGTAATAGCTTCCTAAATTAGGGATTTTATTGACATTTCTCATTGTATTTTGTACATTTCGCTTTAGCCATTTCCCTGATTATTTACATTAACATGTCTTACACATTCATTGGGTGAAGTAAAATTTAAGCTGAAACCTGAAGAAATGAGTGAAAGGTGGAAAATAGCCAAGCAAAGTAGAAAATAATATCTAGACAAAGGGAATGGTGTATAAAAAATCCAGATGAAATATACCATACAATCTCAAGAAACAGATTAGTTCAATAATGCTGGATTATAGAATTCAAAAATATGAAAAAGTGACCCTGGATACAGATGAGCATTAAGGGCTAGAATGTAGAGACATTCATAAGCCAAGTTTCAGAGTTTTGACTTTATCTTAATCCTTGTTATTGAAGTATAGTTGAGACACATGTCACATTAGTTTCAGGTATACAGTATAGTGACTCAACAACATAAGTTTTGTTATGCTCACTATAAGTTTAGCTACCATCTGTCACCACACAATGCTATTACAATACCACTGACTGTGTTCCCTATGGTGTGCCTTTCATACCTGTGATTTATACTTTCCATAACTAGAAGCCTCTACCTTCCATTTCCCTTGACCCATTTAGCCCATTTTCTCACCCACCTCCCCTATGGCAACCATCAGTTTGTTCGTTGTATTTATGGGTCTGTTTCTGGTTTTTGTTTGTGTTTGTTGATTTGTTTTGATTTTAATTTTTTTAATTTTTAATGTTTTTTAATTTTTTTTAATGTTTATTTATTTTTGATAGAGACAGAGACAGAATGCAACTGGGTTAGGGGCAGAGAGAGAGGGAGACACAGAAGCAGAAGCAGGCTCCAGGCTCTGAGCTGTCAGCACAGAGCCCGATGCGGGGCTCGAACTCACAAACCATGAGATCATGACCTGAGCCAAAGTCGGACACTCAACCGACTGAGCCACCCAGGCGCCCCTTTTTTAATGTTTTGAATATTTATTTTTGAGAGAGAGAGAGAGAGAGAGACAGCATGAGTGGGGGAGGGGGGGCAGAGAGAGAAGGAGACACAGAATCCAAAGCAGGATCCAGGCTCTGAGCTGTCAGCACAG
This sequence comes from Lynx canadensis, assembly GCF_007474595.2. Lineage (NCBI taxonomy): Eukaryota > Metazoa > Chordata > Mammalia > Carnivora > Felidae > Lynx > Lynx canadensis. The sequence goes on from NC_044311.2 coordinate 112,033,319, forward strand.
AGCCTGACATGGGGTTCAAACTCGCAAATGGTGAGATCGTGACCTGAACCAAATTCAGACATTAACCAACTAGGCCACCCAGGTGCCCTGTTTTGATTTTTAATTTTCACATATAAATGAAACTATATGATTTTTGTTTTTCTCTGTCTGACTTATTTCACTTAGCATAATAGCCTCTAGGTCCATCCATGTTGTCTCAAGTGGAAGATCTCATTTCTTCTTGTGGCTGAGTAATATTCCATTGTGTGTACATACTATATCTTCTTTACCATTCGTCTATGGATAGATACTTGGGTTACTTCCATATCTTGGCTACTGGAAATAATCATTCCTGCAATAAATGTAGGAGTGAATGTATATTTTTGAATTAATGTTTCATTTTCCTTGGGTAAATACACTGTATTGGAATTATTGGATCATATGGTATATTTATTTTTAACTTTTTTAGGAATCTCCATACTGTTTCGTCAGTGGCTGCACCGATTTACATTCCCCTCAGCAGTGCACAAGAGTTCCCTTTTCTCCACATTCTTGCCAACTTTGTTATTTCCTGTCTTTGTGATTCTAGCCATTCTGACAGATAAGAGGTGATCTATCATCATGGTTTGGATTTGCATTTCCCTGATGATTAGTGATGTTGAACATCTTTTCATGTGTCTATTGGCCATTTGTATGTCTTCTTTGGGAAAATGTCTATTCATGTCTTCTGCTCATTTTAATCAGATTACTTTGTGTGTGTGTGTGTGTGTGTGTGTGTGTGTGTGTGTGTTCAGGTGTATAGTTCTTTTACATATTTTGGATATCAATGCCTTATCAGATACATCATTTGCAAATATCTTCTCTGATTCATTAGGTTGCCTCTTAATTTTGTTTATTGTTTCTTTCATTGTGCATAAGCTTTTTATTTCAGCATAGTCCCAATAGTTTACTGTTACTTTTGTTCCCCTTGCCCAAGAAGACATATCTAGAAAAATGACATATCTAAGGCTGATGTCAAAGAGATTATTGCCTACGTTTTCTTTGAGGGGTTATGGTTTCAGTTTTCACGTTTAGGTCTTTAATCCATTTTGAGTTTATTTTTACATGTGATGTAAGAAAGTGATACAGTTTCATTCATGCAGCTGTCCAATTTTCCCAGCGCGATATTTTGAAGAAACTGTCTTTTTCCCATTGTATATTCTTGCTTGCTTTGTCATAGATTAATTGACTATGTAAGTGTGGATTTTTTCTGGTCTCTCTTGTTTCATTGATCTATGTGTCTGTTTTTGTGTCTGTACCATACTGTTTTGATTATTATACCATTGTAGTACATCTTGAAATTTGGGATTGTGATACCTCCAGCTTTTTTCTTCCTCAAGATTCCTTTAGCTATTGGGGGTCTTATATGGTTCCATACAATGTGTTTTTTTTTTTTTTTTTTTTTTTTTTTTTTTTTTTTTTTTTTTTTTTTTTTTTTTTTTATATGAAGTTTATTGACAAATTGGTTTCCATACAACACCCAGTGCTCATCCCAAAAGGTGCCCTCCTCAATACCCATCACCCACCCGCCCCTCCCTCCCACCCCCCATCAACCCTCAGTTTGTTCTCAGTTTTTAACAGTCTCTTATGCTTTGGCTCTCTCCCACTCTAACGTCCTTTTTTTTTTTTTTTTTTTTTTTTTTTCCTTCCCCTCCCCCATGGGTTCCTGTTAAGTTTCTCAGGATCCACATAAGAGTGAAACCATATGGTATCTGTCTTTCTCTGTATGGCTTATTTCACTTAGCATCACACTCTCCAGTTCCATCCACGTTGCTACAAAAGGCCATATTTCATTTTTTCTCATTGCCACGTAGTATTCCATTGTGTATATAAACCACAATTTCTTTATCCATTCATCAGTTGATGGACATTTAGGCTCTTTCCATAATTTGGCTATTGTTGAGAGTGCTGCTATGAACATTGGGGTACAAGTGCCCCTATGCATCAGTACTCCTGTATCCCTTGGATAAATTCCTAGCAGTGCTATTGCTGGGTCATAGGGTAGGTCTATTTTTAATTTTCTGAGGAACATACAAATTTTAGAATCATTTGTTCTAGTTCTGTGAAAAATACTTTGGTATTTTGATAGGAGCTGCATTGACTCTGTAGATTGCTTTGGGTAGTATGGACATTTTAAAAATGTTCTTCCAATCCTTAAGTATGGAATATTTTTCCATTTATTTGTGTTCAATTTCTTTCATCAGTGTTTTATAGTTTTCAGAGTACAAGTCTTTCACCTCCTTGGTTAAGTGTATTCCTAGGTATATTATTCTTTATGGCATAATTGTAAATGGGATTGTTTTCTTAATTTCTCTTTCTGCTACTTCATTATTATTCTGTAGAAATGCACTAGATTTCTGTGTATTAATTTTATATAGACTTCATCTTTTTCACCATTGTTTTTAAGTGAGATGAGCAGATTTGTATTTTTATGTGTAGAAAATGGACCAAAGGTGGAAATGATAGCTGTGGTAATGGTAAGAAGATAATGGAGATAGCATCTTCCTGAATTTAAATGAAGGCAGCTGGAATGTCTTCTGTATGTTTTTTTCTTCTTTCCAGTGTATGAATAATTGGAACATTGCTTTTGCCATGGAGACCACAGCAAATACCTGTGGCATGGTGAAGCAGTGATTTGGAGAAAACCTGGGCTCCTGGCACAAAGCTTCCTACCAGCCTAAAATATTTACCGTGCACTATTATGTGATAATGAAAAAAGTCTCTGTTTTTAAGTGATTGGATTATGGGATCTCTTTATTCCATTAGCTAATATTTACTTTTTTAAAAATTGGAGTGAAAGTGATTGTTCAAGGAGAGTATATGAAAAGATGGGAGAGAACCTAGAAACATTAGCATTCAAGAATTGAGTAGAGGAAAAAGAACCTCAAAGAACACTGAGCTGTTAGTAATGAGAGAAGGAAAGATGAGACTGTGTTTTAAGAGTAGTATCAAATGGGAAATCTTAAGGCAAAATAGGAGCTAAAAAATGTCCATTGGATTTGGAAATAAAAAAGATAATTGATGATTCTGTAGATGGGACAGAGGAGATGTGACAAGGGAGTTTGATATATATTCAAAAGAGATGTTGTGAGAGACTCTGGAAATCGAGCATGAGGAAAAGCATGTATGACATAGAGATAACTTATGGATACAGAAAAATGCAGGTTCACCCAGAGGACTTCTAAGAAAAATTGATTGATATAACCAAAGGAAGGAAACTTGAGATTAGAAAATGGTATACCTGAATTTTATTTTCAGAAGTCAAGTTTTAGATTACAACAGGTTCGAAGAAGGTAGTGTATTATTACATAACAGAACCAGTTATGGCAGTTTTTTAAATACACCTGGGGGGCGCCTGGGTGGCGCAGTCGGTTAAGCGTCCGACTTCAGCCAGGTCACGATCTCGCGGTCCGTGAGTTCGAGCCTCGCGTAGGGCTCTGGGCTGATGGCTCGGAGCCTGGAGCCTGTTTCGGATTCTGTGTCTCCCTCTCTCTCTGCCCCTCCCCCGTTCATGCTCTGTGTCTCTCTGTCCCAAAAATAAATAAACGTTAAAAAAAAAAAAAAATTAAAAAAAAAAAAAAAAGCAGAAGCTTTAAAAAAAAAAATAAATAAATAAATAAAAAAATAAATAAAAAGGGGCGCCTGGGTGGCGCAGTCGGTTGAGCGTCCGACTTCAGCCAGGTCACGATCTCACGGTCCGTGAGTTCGAGCCCCGCGTCAGGCTCTCAGAGCCTGGAGCCTGTTTCCGATTCTGTGTCTCCCTCTCTCTCTGCCCCTCCCCCGTTCATGCTCTGTCTCTCTCTGTCCCAAAAATAAATAAACGTTGAAAAAAAAAAAATTAAAAAAATAAATAAATAAATAAATAAATACACCTGGAAACTTCTACTTCTAGTCATGATTTGGTTTGAGACTTACCTTTCTCCTCTAAAACTGGATGAGGCAACATTTTTATTATTTCTGGTATGGACAATAGGCAGTGTAATACTGTGAGCCTTGAGAAAACAAAAAGAAATATGAGATGTGAGCTTTACTTTTGTCCCCACCTTTCTTATTAAAGGAAGTTTTATGACTGCAGCAGAAGTTGATGATGCCCATGTGGAGACAGTACTTACTGAGCTGGACAGGAAGACATGGGAGTTTGGCTCTGCTAATATGGCAGGAATTTATAAGACTGGGGAGCCAAAGAGGTGAAGACTGTAAGGGAAAAGGCAGTAGGAGTCTATATAGACATTGCCCTCTGGTTATTTGCCCATGGATGCATTCTAAATGGGCAGGGAAAGACTCTTACATGTTTAGGAGAGAGTAGCTGTTGTGGACATGAGATCTGAATAAAACCTTGTCACACACTGTTTATGAACAAATAGATTTATAATAAAAGTATTAAAATATAATTGGGAAGCATATACACCAATGTTTGCTTCTAATATGAGAGAAAGAGAAATGGATTTGACTTCAGCTTCAACTACACCTGCAACATTTTTTTTTCCTTTAAAATTAAATGTTCTGTACCATAAGTGAAATTGTTTTTAATCTGGTTAAAGTGGATATCTCTTCCTATAATTTTCTGTATACTTGAAATACTCCAAAACTTACAAATGTAAAAATCAGTTATGGATTTCATTTCTGAGTGATGTTGGAATGATGAAAACTGAGCCTTACTACACCCTATAAACAATTAGAAACTGAAAAAAATATATGAAATAACTGCTTTCAAACTTATGTAACAGGCAGCACTAGATTATGATAACTGAGAGAAGGAAAACAAAGAAGATATACCTACAATTGTTACAATTTTCTGCCTAGAGACAATTTCCCAACCACAAATATGGGAAGGAGGAGCACAAAAAGAACACAGTTGCCTCAATGAACTGAGGAGATGAAGATAATCACAGTTCAGAAAGACTAAGATAGTTGGAAATTGTAGAGCAGAGTTTCATAAAGAAGAGAGTTATGCATAAAAAGAGCTCCAGAAGGGGCGCCTGGGAGGCTCAGTCGGTTAAGTGTCTAACTTCGGCTCAGGTCATGATCTTGTGGTTCGTAGGTTTGAGCCCTGCGTCAGACTCTGTGCTGACAGCTGAAAGCCTGGAGCCTTCTTGGGATTCTGTATCTGCCTCTCTCTCTGCCCCTCCCCTGCTCGTACTCTGTCTCTCTAAAAATAAATAAACATTGAAAAAATTTTAAAAAAGAAGAGGTCTAGGAATGTGCATAGCAGTTCCCTTCAGTCTTTTCTGAGTATTAGGTTAGATATGATTATCGTAAAACTCCACAAAATCAGGCAAAGAACAATTGAAAATTATGAGCTGAATAATTCCCAGAGCTTATACAAGGAGAAATTGAGCTATGACATCTGAATGAAGAGACCTTAGAGATATTCTAAGTGTTCAATGAAGACCCCAGAGCTATGATTCCTTGAAAGTAAAGTAGTTCTTTGTAGATTTTGGATACTAGCCCTTTATCTGATATGTCATTTGCAAATATCTTTTCCCATTCCGTTGGTTGCCTTTTAGTTTTGTGGATTGTTTCCTTTATAGTGCAGAAGCTTTTTACCTTGATGGAAGTGGGGGGAAAAGTTACAGACAGGGAAGGAAGCAAATGATAAGAGACTCTTAAATACTCAAAACAAACTGAGGGTTGATGGGGGGTGGGGGAGAGGGGAAAGTGGGTGATGGACATTGAGGAGGGCACCTGTTGGGATGAGCACTGGGTGTTGTATGGAAACCAATTCAACAATAAATTATATTAAATAAATAAATAAACAAACAAACAAACAAACAAACAAACAAATAAATAAATAAAAGTAGAGTTGAACTAGCCCTGGAGTCTGAAATGAAGGCAACTCTAGACCTGTCCTAAAACCTTAAAAATAAACATACAAGTGGTTCAACTTCCATAAGTAATTTAATTGCCTATCAAAGTAAAATTCAACATTAGTCAATAAGGATAACTAAAATCTAGGTACTTGGGCATATAATATCCATGCTGTTTGACGTACAATAAAAAATTGCTAGGCAGGCTAAGAACCAAGTAATAGTGATCCAGTATTCAGGAAGAAAAGTCTTGAAAAAAAATGGCAGAGCTGAAAGAACTAAAAGAAGAGGTTAATAAAGCCTATTATATAATGCATAAATATTTAAAATAAAATATGAACATAATGAAGGAAAAATAGATTTTAGAAAAATGAACCATGGAATTAGAAATGAAAAATGAAGTATTAGAAATAAGAATTTCACTCGCTGATATTAACAGGTTTAACACTGAAGAACAAATGATCAGTAAACTTGAAGCCAATAAAATTAAATCTCTCCAAAATTAATAAAGGAAATGTGGCTGGGAAAAAAAGGAATAGTGCATCAGTTACATGTGGGATAATAACAGTGTTACATACACACACATACACGCCATCACACAAAAACAAATTATAAATTGCTGAAACCAGTGAAAAAAAGCAAACTTGAGTAGACATTTATCCAAGGAAGATAGACAAATGGCCAATAAGCATAAGAAAAGATGCTCACCATCACTAATCATCAGAGAAATTAAATCAAAATTACAGTGAGATGTTACCTTATATCCATTAGGATGGTGCTATAAAAAAATAGAAAATAACAGTGTTGGCAGGGAAGTGAAGAAATGGGAACCTTTCTCCACTATTTGAAGGATTACAAAATGGTGCAATTGCTATGGAGAATGGTATGGGAATTCGTCAAAAAATTAAAAATAGAATCATCATGTAATCTATCAATCTCACTTTTGAGTACATATCCAAAAGAAAGGAGTGTTTGGAAAATATAGTTGCACATTTATGACTATAACTGTATTATTCACAATAGTCAAGAGATGATGCAAACCAAATGTCCATAGACAGATGAATGGGTAAACAAGATATGGTATAAACATATAATGGAATGCTATGCAGACTTGAAAGAAATTCTGTCACATGCTACAACATGCGTGAAACTTAAGGACATTATGCTAAATGTAATAAACCAATCACAGAAGAAAAATACTGTTGTATGATTCCACTTATATGAAGATTTCAAAGTAGTCATATTCATAGAAATAGAAAATAGAATAGTGGTTACCAGGCCAGGTGGATGAGGGGAAAGGGCAGTTAATGTTTAATGGACATAGAATTTCAGTTCTGCAAGATGAAAAAATCCTAGAGATCTATTTTACAACAGTGTAAATATACTGAATACTACTAAACTATATACTTAAAAAGAGCTAAGATGATAATTTTATGATATGTTTTTACCACAAAAAAATGAAAAATTCAACATCCATTCATTATAAAATTCCACAAACTAGAAATAAGAGGGATTTTTTTCAACTAATGAAGAGTATATATATTTTTAAAGACTAGGGATAACATCATACTTACATACTTAATGGTTAAAGACTAAATACTTTCTCCCTAAGATTAGGGACATGGCAAAAAATATCCCCCCTCACACAATCACTCTTCAGATTTGTAGTGGAGTTCCGACAGTGCAATAAAGCAAGAAAAATGAAGAAAGGCCATGCAGATTAGAAAGGAAGAAATAAAACTGTGTTTATCCACGATGGACACAATTGTTTACATACATACAGTGTAAAACTATAAGAATTAAGATTAGCAAGGTTACAGGACATAGAGCCAATATGTCAAAATCAGTTGTATTTCTATGTACCAGCAACAACAACAAAAATATAAAACTGCAATTAAAATACCATTCACAGGTTCAGAAATATAAAACATGTGGAGAAATTTTTAACAAGATATATATGTCTTATCCACTGGAAACTACAAAGTCTTGTTGAAATTTAAAGAAGACCTAAATAAATGAAGAGATACAACATGTTCATGAGTTGGAACATTCAATAACATTAAGATGAGAATTCTCCCTAAATTGATGTACAGATTCTATGCTATCCCAGTCATATCCCCCAATTTTTTTTTAGAAATTAAAAAACTATTTTTAAATTTATATCAAAATGAAAGGAACTTTATTTTTTTTTAAGTAGCCTCCATGTCCGATGTGGGCCTTGAAATCACAATCCAGAGACCAAGAGACACCTATTCTACTGACTGGGCCAGCCAGGCACTCATGAAAGGAGCTTAAATAGTCAAAACTATCGGGATGCCTAGGTGGCTCCGTTGGTTAAACGTCCAACTCTTGATTTTGTCTCAGATCATGATCTCCCAGTTCATGAGTTCAAGCACCGCATCAGGCTTAGTGCTAACAGTGTAGAGCCTGTTTGGAGTTCTCTTCTCTCCCTTTCTCTCTGCCCCTCCCTGGTGGTCTTGCTCTCTATCTCTTTCTCAAAATAAATAAACTTAAATTTTTTTAAAAAACTATTTCATAACTATAGAGCTACAATATTGAAGACTGTGGCATTGGTATAAGATTAGGCATATAGATCAACGGATAGAAAGTTCAAAAATAGATCTTTACTTTTATGATCATTTCTTTTCAACAAAAGTACCAAAGCAAATCATGGGAAAGGTATAGTCTTCCCAATAAATTCTGTTGGAACAACTGGATTCCAAAATGGTAAACAGTGACCTTTAATCCTTATTTCATACGATCTATAAAATTAACTCATATTTGCACCGTTGGTGGGAATGCAAACCGATGGAAAACAGTATGAAGATTTCTCAAAAAATTAAAAATAGAAATACCCTATGACCTAGCAATAGCACTAGTAGGAATTTTCCCGAAGGATACAGGAGTGCTGTTTCACAGAGGCACATGTACCCCAATGCTGCTGTCAGCATGGAACCCACTTAAGAACCTCCGCTCTTTCTCCCTCCATCTATCAAAAATAAACAAACATTTTAAAAAATATTGTCACCTTGTAATTTATGTAATAATGCAAATAGTTACTTTTGTTTAATCCCAATTAATGTCATAAATGTTGCCAAGAATGTTTTTGCAGGCAGTATATTATGGGATTCATATGGCTGGGCATGAGGTCCCTCAAGTATTAAATATTTATAATAGCCAATTATATGGTCTGTTCTGCTGGCCCTTAATATCTTTATACTAAAGTTGGTAAGTTCTCCATTTGATCCAGCCTGTATTTCTCTTGTTGCTATTTTAATTTTTTTTTAACATGCAGAATCTACTGTGGCTGGAGAACAGCTGGTCAACATCCTCCAAATAATAATGTTACGTTTAAAAACTCATGGTCAATCAATTTCTAATCATGCTTTCTCCAAACAAAATAATCCTAATTCTTTTAATCTTTAATCATGCAATTGCCTAGGCCTTTTCTTAAGCCCCAACAACTTAGATAGGATATAGTTCCAACCATGTGTTTAGATCAGAGACTTCAATTCCCCTTTAGCTTTGATTAGAACAAGTTTCTCCAGGGCATACAAATATATTTCCATGCCTCACAACATTAGATGAATTCTTCTGAAGTGTACGGAGTGATGCTCTGTCACACACTCAGCTGTTTCTTTTTATTACCTAGAATCTAGCCAATTGATGAATTAAATGAAACACTGGCTATTATGTTTTACCTATAGGAACATTCTTTAGTGAGGATGGATATAATCAACTCCAATTCGAGGTTTCCCCTGGATAGCATTCTTCATACTAAATTGCCAGGTAGAGGAATGATCTTTGAAACATATTAAGGAATATAATTTCCTTTAAGAGTATATTTAACAAAAATATATCTTTTTTTCATTCACATCCTTGATGGAGATGCTCATCTTTCAAGATATACAAGATTTAATCAGTATTATCACCTCTTTATTTAAAGTCAATCACTAGTAAAATGAGATGGTAAGTACTAATTTGAAAAAAATTATGCTTGTTCTCTGTAATATTTCTTCTCCTATAAGAAAAATTCTCCAGATTCTCTTGAATCAAATAGAGATCATACTCTCTCAAGCCTGGAAAACTCAACTCTGAGACTGGACAACAGGTTCTTTAGAAATCCTTCCCTCTCTGTCCAAAGGGATTCTCCTTTATGGAAGTCTTTAGAATTTTTTTAAAAAAATTTTAATGTTTTTATTTATTTTTGAGACAGAGAGAGACAGAGAATGAGTAGGCAGGGGCAGAAAGAGAGGGAGACACAGAATCTGAAGCAGGCTCCAGGCTCTGAGCTGTCAGCACAAAGCCCAATGCGGGGCTTGAACTCATGAACCATGAGCCAAAGTCAGACACTCAACTGACTGAGCCACCCAGGTGTCCCTAGAATTATTTTTTCTTATATATATTCTCAGTACTCAATAAATACATGAGCATTAATATGGATTAAAAATATATTTTGCTCCCCTCATGGAATTACTCACTGTTCTAAAAACAGTAAGAGTTGATGTTTTGATAACAATTGGAACAAAATGAGTCTAAGTAATATAAATACACAGTGGGGTTTTGAAATGTAATTAGAACCAGTAATTACACAAGTCATTTCACCTAGACAATATGATGTTGAATAAGCACGAACAAGTAGGTATTAAAACAGCTCTACATCTAGAAAACAGAATCCAAAAAATTTCAGCTGAAATAATTACGTAGAATACTTACTGACTGACAAGAGACGAGTATATGAGTGAATGCTTTATAAGTAGTATCGACTTGATAATTTTTCAATATAACTTTAGAACAAAAGCAATGCTTTTGTTATGTGTAGCTCCTAGTAATTGAAATCAATCTCTAAACAACTGGGGTAATTCCTAGGATTTAAGACATCCTCTTGGCCTTGTGGAGGCAAATTATATAACTGAGCAAATGGAGTCATTTTCCTGTCTTTCAGTAAAAGTCAATGGTACCAGTCTTTATAGTAAAACTTTAATAATCAATTACCATAAGCTTGCTTTTTCAGAGGGTAATATTTTCCTGTTAGTTTTATAACAATTTCAAAGTATGTATATGAAAGTCTTATGTATTATAAATGCAATGAATTAGAATAAAAGTTCATCTTGCTGTTGTCTACCAATGTTCAGAGGAGACCCTGTGAAATAAAAGGCCAGTATTATTTCTTTTTTATTTGAAAAGTCTAAACAATAGAGAAAACTAAAGATATCACTCACTAAAACAAACATTTATGAATTCTTAAGCCAGAGTTTTCATGGGGTTCATACTTTGTCCTTTAGATAGTGTTATTATGAAAAATAAAACTTGACTAATGAGATTTAAATTTCCTTTGTTCCCTTTGCCAGCCCCTTCCCTTTCTCTCTGCTCAGAAGACCATTGTCATTAATTTCGTGACATTCTTAGTTCTGCTATTATATTTTTGCTATCTTTCAGTCACAGAAAAATTTTAAAAACATTTTATTAGATCCTTGTTGCTGGAATTACACATTTTAATTTATATTTTGTGCATTTACTTGGATAAAATGACATCTTTGTTAAAACTTCCAATTTATAAACAATCACTTCCCCTCTAAGTATTCAGCTTTCCTTTTTATGTATCTTAATAAATAATTCTCTCTATAATGTTTTGTAAATCATTTGTTAGATTTATTCATAGTAGCTTGTAGATTTAGTAGTTTTTTTTTTTAGATTTTATGGCTATTAAATATAGGATTATGTTATTACTACACTTTCTAGATATTTTTAACTAATACATATAAACACTATTGTGATATGAGATATCACAAATTAAATATATAAATAAATAATAAGTCTATTATTAGAATTCTAGCTATTTATTAATAGATCATTGTAATAAAACCCTGATCTAAATAGATGATGGTTGGGCATATCACTATTGATTTTTAGATGTTGATCTTATATAAGCAGTCCTTGCAAGTCTTAATTTTTAGATTTTCTGAAATTATCATGTGAAAATAACAATTTACTTTATTCTTTATAATTCTTTTTATTTTATTATTTTTTTAATATGAAATTTATTGTCAAATTGGTTTCCATACAACACCTAGTGCTCATCCCCATCAGGTGCCCTCCTCAATACCCATCACCCATCCTCCCCCCCCCCACCCCATCAATCCTCAGTTTATTCTGTTTTCAAGGGTCTCTTATGGTTTGGCTCTCTCCCTCTCTAACTTTTTTTTTCCCTTCCCCTCCCCCATGGTCTTCTGTTAAGTTTCTCAGGATCCACATAAGAGTGAAAACATATGGTATCTGTCTTTCTCTGTGTGACTTATTTCACTTAACATGATACTCTCCAGTTCCATCCACGTTACTACAAAAGGCCATATTTCATTCTTTCTCATTGCCATGTAGTATTCCATTGTGTATATAAACCACAATTTCTTTTTTTTTTTAATATGAAATTTATTGACAAATTGGTTTCCATACAACACCCAGTGCTCATCCCAAAAGGTGCCCTCCTCAATACCCATCACCCACCCTCCCCTCCCTCCCACCGCCCATCAACCCTCAGTTTGTTCTCAGTTTTTACCAGTCTCTTATGCTTTGGCTCTCTCTCACTCTAACCTCTTTTTTTTTTTTTTTCCTTCCCCTCCCCCATGGGTTCCTGTTAAGTTTCTCAGGATCCACATAAGAGTGAAACCATATGGTATCTGTCTTTCTCTGTATGGCTTATTTCACTTAGCATTACACTCTCCAGTTCCATCCACGTTGCTACAAAAGGCCATATTTCATTTTTTCTCATTGCCACGTAGTATTCCATTGTGTATATATACCACAATTTCTTTATCCATTCATCAGTTGATGGACATTTAGGCTCTTTCCATAATTTGGCTATTGTTGAGAGTGCTGCTATGAACATTGGGGTACAAGTGCTCCTATGCATCAGTACTCCTGTATCCCTTGGATAAATTCCTAGCAGTGCTATTGCTGGGTCATAGGGTAGGTCTATTTTTAATTTTCTGAGGAACCTCCACACTGCTTTCCAGAGCGGCTGCACCAATTTGCATTCCCACCAACAGTGCAAGAGGGTTCCCGTTTCTCCACATCCTCTCCAGCATCTATAGTCTCCTGATTTGTTCATTTTGGCCACTCTGACTGGCGTGAGGTGATACCTGAGTGTGGTTTTGATTTGTATTTCCCTGATAAGGAGCGACGCTGAACATCTTTTCATGTGCCTGTTGGCCATCTGGATGTCTTCTTTAGAGAAGTGTCTATTCATGTTTTCTGCCCATTTCTTCACTGGGTTATTTGTTTTTCGGGTGTGGAGTTTGGTGAGCTCTTTATAGATTTTAGATACTAGCCCTTTGTCCGATATGTCATTTGCAAATATCTTTTCCCATTCCGTTGGTTGCCTTTTAGTTTTGTTGGTTGTTTCCTTTGCTGTGCAGAAGCTTTTTATCTTCATAAGGTCCCAGTAATTCACTTTTGCTTTTAATTCCCTTGCCTTTGGGGATGTGTCGAGTAAGAGATTGCTACGGCTGAGGTCAGAGAGGTCTTTTCCTGCTTTCTCCTCCAAGGTTCTGATGGTTTCCTGTCTCACATTTAGGTCCTTTATCCATTTTGAGTTTATTTTTGTAAATGGTGTGAGAAAGTGGTCTAGTTTCAACCTTCTGCATGTTGCTGTCCAGTTCTCCCAGCACCATTTGTTAAAGAGGCTGTCTTTTTTCCATTGGATGTTCTTTCCTGCTTTGTCAAAGATTAGTTGGCCATACGTTTGTGGGTCTAGTTCTGGGGTTTCTATTCTATTCCATTGGTCTGTGTGTCTGTTTTTGTGCCATAAACCACAATTTCTTTATCCATTCATCAATTGATGGACATTTAGGCTCTTTCCATAATTTGGCTATTGTTGAGAATGCCGCTATAAACATTGGGGTACAAGTGCCCCTATGCATCAGCACTCCTGTATCCCTTGAGTAAATTCCTAGCAGTGCTATTGCTGGGTCACAGGGTAGACCTATTTTTAATTTTTTGAGGAACCTCCACACTGTTTTCCAGAGTGGCTGCACCAGTTTGCATTCCCAACAACAATGCAAAAGGGTTCCCTTTCTCCACATCCTCTCCAGCATCTATAGTCTCCTGATTTGTTCATTTTGGCCACTCTGACTGGCGTGAGGTGATATCTCAGTATGGTTTTGATTTGTATTTCCCTGATGAGGAGCGATGTTGAGCATCTTTTCATATGCCTGTTGGCCATCTGGATGTCTTCTTTAAAGAAGTGTCTATTCATGTTTTCTGCACATTTCTTCACTGGATTATTTGTTTTTTGGGTGTGGAGCTTGGTGAGTTCTTTATAGATTTTGGATACTAGCCCTTTGATATATCATTTTCAAATATCTTTACCCATTCTGTCAGTTGCCTTGTAGTTTTGTTGATTGTTTCCTTTGCAGTGCAGAAGATTTTTATCTTCATGAGGTCCCAATAGTTAATTTTTGCTTTTAATTCCCTTGCCTTTGGAGGTGTGTTAAGTAAGAAATTGCTGCGACTGAGGTCGGAGAGATTTTTCCTGCTTTCTCCTCTAGGGTTTTGATGGTTTCCTGTCTCACATTCAGATCCTTCATCCATTTTGAGTTTATTTTTGTGAAAGGTGTAAGAAAGTGGTCTAGTTTCGCCTTCTGCATGTTGGTGTCCAGTTCTCCCAGCACCATTTATTATAGACACTGTCTTTTTTCCACTGGATATTCTTTCCTGCTTTGTCAAAGATTAGTTGCCCATACTTTTGTGGGTCCAATTCTGGAGCCTCTACTCTATTCCATTGGTCTATGTGTCTGTTTTTGTGCCGATACCATGCTGTCTTGATGATGACAGCTTTGTAGTAGAGGCTAAAGTCTGGGATTGTGATGCCTCCCACTTTGGTCTTCTTCTTCAATATTACTTTGGCTATTCGGGGCCTTTTGTGGTTCCATATGAATTTTAGGATTGCTTGTTCTAGTTTTGAGAAGAATGCTGGTGCAATTTTGATTGGGATTGCATTGAATGTTTAGATAGCTTTGGGTAGTATTGACATTTTAACAATATTTATTCTTCCAATCCATGAGCATGCAATGCTTTTGCATTTCTTTGTATCTTCTTCAATTACCTTCATAAGCTTTCTATAGTTTTTAGCATACAGATCTTTTACATCTTTGGTTAGGTTTATTCCTAGGTATTTTATGATTCTTGGTGCAATTGTGAATAGGACCAGATTCTTTATTTGTCTTTCTGTTGCTTCATTATTAGTGTATAAGAATGCAACTGATTTCTGTACATTAATTTTGTATCTTGCGACTTTGCTGAATTCATGTATCAGTTTTAGCAGACTTTTGGTGGAGTCTGTCGGGTTTTCCATGTATAGTACCCTGTCATCTGCAAAAAGTGAAAGTTTGACTTCATCGTCGCCAACTCTGATGCCTTTGGTTTCCTTTAGTTGTCTGATTGATGATGCTAGCACTTCCAACACTATGTTAAACAACAGCGGTGAGAGTGGACATCCCTGTCATGTTCCTGATCTCAGGGAAAAAGCTCTCAGTTTTTCCCATTGAGGATGATATTAGCTGTGGGCTTTTCATAAATGGCTTTTATGATGTTTAAGTATGTTCCTTCTATCCTGACTTTCTCAAAGGATTTTATTAAGAAATGATGCTGGGGGTGCCTGGGTGGCTCAGTCGGTTAAGCGGCCGACTTCGGCTCAGGTCACGATCTCTCGGTCCGTGAGTTCGAGCCCCGCGTTGGGCTCTGTGCTGACTGCTCAGAGCCTGGAGCCTGTTTCCGATTCTGTGTCTGCCTCTCTCTCTGACCCTCCTCCGTTCATGCTCTGTCTCTCTCTGTCTCAAAAATAAATAAACGTTAAAAAAAAAATTAAAAAAAAGAAACGATGCTCAATTTTGTCAAATGCTTTTTCTGCATCGATTGACAGGATCATGTGGTTCTTATCTTTTCTTTTATTAATGTGATGTATCACACTGATTGTTTGGTGAATATTGAACCAACCCTGCAGCCCAGGAATGAATCCCACTTGATCATGTAAATAATTCTTTTTATATGCTGTTGAATTCACTTTGCTAGTATCTTCTTGAGAATTTTGCATCCATATTCATCAGGGATATTGGCCTGTAGTTCTCTTCTTTTGCTGGGTCTCTGTCTGGTTTAGGAATCAAAGTAATGTTGGCTTCTTAGAACAAGTCTGGGAGTTTTTGTTTCCTTTCTATTTTTTGGAAAAGCTTGAGAAAGCTAGGTATTATCTCTGCTTTAAATGTCTGGTAGAATTTCCCAGGGAAGCCACCTGGTCCTGAAGTCTAATTTGTTGGGAGATTTCGAAAATTGATTCAATTTCTTCACTGGTTATGGGTCTGTTCAAGTTTTCTATTTCTTCCTGTTTCAGTTTTAGAAGTGTGTGGGTGCTTAGGAATTTGTCCATTTCTTCCAGGTTGTCCAGTTTGTTGGCATATAATTTTTCATAGTATTCTCTGATAATTGCTTGTATTTCTGAGGGATTGGTTGTAAGAATTCCATTTTCATTCATGATTTTATCTATTTGGGTCCTCTCTCTTTTTGAGAAGCCTGGTTAGAGGTTTATCAATTTTGTTTATTTTTTCAAAAAACCAACTCTTGGTTTCATTGATCTGCTCTACAGTTTTTTTAGATTCTGTATTATCTACTTCTGCTGTGATCTTTATTATTTCTCTTCTGCTGGGTTTGGGTGTCTTTGCTCTTCTGCTTCTGGTTCCTTTAGGTGTAATGTTAGATTTTGTATTTGGGATTTTTCTTGTTTCTTGAGATAGGCCTGGATTGCAATGTATTTTCCTCTCAGGACTGCCTTTGCTGCATCCCAAAGCATTTGGATTGTTGTATTTTCGTTTTCATTTATTTCCATATATTTTTTAATTTCTTCTCTAATTGCCTGGTTGACCCATTCATTCTTTAGTAGGGTGTTCTTTAACCTCCATGCTTTTGGAGGTTTTCCAGACTTTTCCCTGTGGTCGATTTCAAGTTTCATAGCATTATGGTCTGAAAGTGTGCATGGTATGATCTCAATTCTTTTATACCTATTAAGGGATGTTTTGTGACCCAGTACATGATCTGTCTTGTAGAACGTTCTATGTGCATTCAAGAAGAAAGTATATTGTATTGCTTTGGGATGCAGAGTTCTAAATATATCTGTGAAGTCCATCTAATCCAATGTATCTTTCAGGGCCCTTGTCTCTTTATTGATCCTGTGTCTAGATGATCTATCCATTGTTTTAAGCGGGGTATTAAAGTCCCCTGCAATGAACACATTCTTATCAATAAGGTTGCTCATGTTTGTGATTAATTGCTTTATATATTTGGGGGCTCCTGTATTCAGTGCATAGACATTTATAATTGTTAGCTCTTCCTGATGGATAGTCCCTATCATTATTATATAATGCCCTTCTTCATCTCTTGTTACAGCCTTTGATTTAAAGTCTAGTTTGTCTGATGTAAGTATGGCTACTCCAGCTTTCTTCTGACTTCCAGTAGCATGATAGATAGTTCTCCCTCCCCTCACTTTGAATCTGAAGGTGTCCTCAGGTCTAAAATGAGTCTCTTGTAGACAGCAAATAGATGGGTCTTGTTTTTTTATCCATTCTGATACCCTATGTCTTTTGGTTGGAGCGTTTAGTCATTTACATTCGGTGTTATCGAAAGATATGGGTTTAGAGTCATTGTGATGTCTGTAGGTTTCATCCTCTAGTGATGTCTCTGGTAATGTGGTCCTTGCCACATTTCACTCACAGAATCCCCCTTAGGATCTCTTCTAGGGCTGGTTTACTGGTGATGAATTCCTTCAGTTTTTGTTTGTTTGGGAAGACCTTTATCTCTCCTTCTATTCTGAATGACAGACTTGATGGATAAAGGATTCTTGGCTGCATACTTTTTCTGTTCATCACATTGAAGATTTCCTACCATTCTTTTCTGGCCTGCCAAGTTTCAGTAGATAGGTCTGCTACTTCTCTTATGTGTCTACCTTTGTAAGTTAGAGCCTATTTATCCCTAGCTGCTTTGAGAATTTTCTCTTTATCCTTGTATTTTGCTAGTTTCACTATGATATGTCGTGCAGAAGATCGGTTCAAGTTATGTCTGAAGGGAGTTCTCTGTGCCTCTTGGATTTCAATGCCTTTTTCTTCCCAGATCAGGGAAGTTCTCAGCTATGATTTAAATACACCTTCAGCCCCTTTCTCTCTCTCTTCTTCTGGAATTCCTATGATATGGATATTGTTCCATTTGATTGTATCACTTAGTTCTCTAATTCTCCCCTCATACTCCTGGATTTTTTTATCTCTCTTTTTCTCAGCTTCCTCTTTTTCCATAATTTTATCTTCTAATTCACCTATTCTCTCCTCTGCCTCTTCAATCCATGCTATGACCGCCTCCATTTTATTTTGCACCTCATTTATAGCATTTTTTATTTCCTCATGACTATTTCTTAATCCCTTGATCTCTGTAGCAATAGATTCTCTGCTGTCCTCAATGCTTTTTCAAGCCCAGCAATTAATTTTATGAGTATTATTCTAAATTCTTGTTCTGTTATATTGCTTAAATCATTTTTGATCAAGTCGTTAGCTGTCGCTACTTCCTAGAGTTTCTTTCTAGGAGAGTTCTTCCATTTTGTCATTTTGGGTAGTCCCTGTGGTAGCTCCAAACTGCAAGGCACTTCCCCTGTGCTGTCCAGAGAAAGTTGTGCGTGGGCGGGGCCACAGACCTGATGTCTGCCACCAGCCCACCGCTGGGGCCACAGTCAGACTGGTATGTACCTTACCTTCCCCTCTCCCAGGGGCAGGACTCACTGTGGAGTGGTGTGGCCCCTGTCTGGGCTACTTGCACACTGACAGTCTTTTGGTGCTGCTTCAAAGGGATCTTGCCAAGGGCATATTAGCCAGGGTGGATCCACAAGGTGCACAGAGGCAGGAGTGGAAGGCTTAGCTCTCTTTGCAGTAGGTGGTACTCTGGGGAGGGGCCCTGCAGCACCAGGAGGGAGGCAGGCCCATCGGAGGGATGGATCCACAGAAGCATAGCATTGGGCCTTTGTGGAGTGCAAGCAAGTTCAGTGATGGGAACTGGTTCCCTTTGGAATTTCGGCTGGGGGATGGGAGAGGGAGATGGCACTGGTCAGTGCCTTTGTTCCCCGCCAAGCTGAGCTCTGTCTTTCGGGGCTCAACACCTCTCCCTCCCAGTGTCCTCTCGCCCTCCCGCCCTCTGAGCAGAACTGTTAACTTATAACGTTCCAGATGTTAAGTCCTGCTGGCTGTCAGAACTCACGGAGTCCAGCCCCTCCGCTTTTGCAAGCCAGACTTTGGGGGCTCTGCCTTGCCGGGCAGGCTGCCCCTCCACTGCCCCTGCTCCCTCCCGCCAGTCCATGTTTCATGCACCGCCTCTCCACCCTTCCTACCCTCTTCTGTGGGCCTCTTTTCAAGGCTTGACTCTGGAGAGTCCATTCTGCTAGTCTTCTGGTGGTGTTCTGGGTTATTTAGGCAGATGTGGGTGGAATCTAACTGATCAGCAGGATAAGGTGAGCCCAGCATTCTCCTACGCCGCCATCTTCCCCTATTCTTTATAATTCTTAAGCTATTTACTTCCTTTGTCTTGTTCATTGGTTGTAATATCTCATATTGTGTTGAATAGTAGTAAATTTAGTGGAGGTTTGCAGGGGTTTTGAAAGTATTTATGATGAAGATTTGTTTCCTTAAATGTGATATTACAAAAGGTTTTTGGTAGATATCCTTTATAAATTTAAGAAAGTTCTGTTTAGGGGCCCCTGGGTGGCTCAGTCAGTTGAGTGTCCAACTTCAGCTCAGGTCATGATCTCAGTTTGTTAGTTCCAGCCCCATGTTGGGCTCTGTGCTGACACCTCGAGCCTGGAACCTGCTTTGGATTCTATGTCTCCCTCTCACTTTCTGCCCCTCCCCTGCTAGTGCATGCTCTCTCCCTCCTCATTCTCTCTCTAAAAAATAATAAATAAAACATTTTTTTTAAAGTGCCCTTTAATTCCTAGTTTATAGGTCATTTTTAAAATTATCGTTTATTACTAAATTTTTCTAATTTTATTGCTTCTATTAAAATTAGATGCCTTTTCTTCAATCCATTAATGTGATAAATCACATATTTTTGTGTTATTTTGGTCTTGAGGTTATGTGAGTTTGGTCCCGAATTAGTCAAAATGTATTTTTTAAACACAATAAAAAATTTTTGACATGCAATCCTCTTTGACATCAGCTCTTTTTGATGTTTTTCTAATTTATCATTTTTAAATCCTCTACTTTTAAATCTTCACGTTCCAGGGCACCTGGGCAGCTCAGTGAGTTAAGTGTCCCATCTTGATCTCAGGGTCATTAGTCATCTCATTAGTTCGAACCCTGAGATGGGCTCCATGTTGGGTATGGAGCCTACTTAAAAAATAATAATTAATAAATATAAATAAACAAACATTTCATGATCCTTTTTAACTTATACATGTCTCTTATACTTGTAAATAACATAGTGAATTTTACTGTTTTATCCAGTCTTATAGTCTCTGTATTTTAATGGGTACACTAAATCAGTAAAAATTTGTTGTGGTTATTGGTATGTTCGGATTTATTTGTGCCATTTTATTTTGTTTTTTTTTTAAAGAACCATGCTTGTTGTTTTTTTATATCTCTTTTCCTGATTTTTTGTTGTATTAATAAAGTTTTCTGTTTGCTTTTCTTCTGCTAACTTAGAAGTTACAGCTTTTATTTGTTTGTTTGTTTGTTTGTTTGTTTTGAAAGAAAGAGAGGCAGGAAACGGCAGAGAGAGGAAGAGAGAGAGAATCCCAAACAGGTTCCACACTGTCAACATAGAGCCTGACACAGGCCTTGAACTCAGATAGCATGAGATCATGATCTGAGCTGAAGAGTTGGATGCTCAACTGACTGAGCCACTCAAGCTCCCCTATAGCTTTTCTTTCTATCACAACCTTAACCTTAAAATTTTTAAACATAATTAGCTTCATATTTTTCTGAAAAAGTAAAAAATTAGTTAACATCTTTATTCTCTTCCTAAACAATACATTCTCCTCATTCTCCTCAGCCTGAAAAAACTTCCTTTAATATTTCTTGTGGTACTGTTGTACTCATAGCAAATATTTTGGTGTTGTTTATCTGAAAATTCCTTTATTTCACTTTCAGTTTTGAAGAATTATTCTTTGCTGAGTATGGGATTCTGGATTTTTTTTTCTTAGCCCTTTACAAATATCATTCCATTGTGTTCTGGATCTCATTGTTTCTATCAAAAAGTGGGTCATGGTTATTGTGGTTGCATTGATATCATACATCATTTTCTTCTTAGTTTGCCTTTAGAATTTTCTCTATATTTTTGGTTTTCACAGTTTGCTATGTTTATGTTTGATTTTCTGGTAATTTATCCTTTTTAAGATTTCTGAGAGTTTATATTTATTATATATTAAAAATATTAAAAAATAATTTGTCTTTATTTTTTAAAATTCTCTTGTGTACCTTTCTCTCGTTTTTATTCTTGTGGAATTTTAAATACACATATTTTAAATTATTTGATAAAGTCATACAGGTCAAATTATTAAGTTTTTCTCAGTTATTTTCTTTCCTCTTGGCTTTATTTTGGATAATGTCTACTGACTTGTCTTAAATTTCCTTGATCCTTTCTTATGCAGTGTTAATTCTGATAGTAATCACATTTTTAAAAGTTTATTTATTTGAGAGAGTGGAGAAGAGAGTAAGCACAAGCTGGGAGGGGCAGAGAGAGAGGGAAAGAGCGGGAGAGAGAGAATCCCAAGTAGGCTCTGCACTGTCAGCACAGAGCCAGATGTGGGGTTTGACCCAACAAACTGTGAGATCATGACCTGAGCCAAAATCAAGAGTCAGAGGCTTAACCAACTGAGGTACCAAGGCACCTCTGGTATTGATCACATTGATGTATTTTTATTTTCTATGTTATCCTTCTATATGGAATTTCTTACATGTCTTTGAGATTTTCCATTTGTTAACTTTTTTTTTTTTTTTGGCAAAAACTTGGACATATTTGTAACAGCTGTTTTAAAGTCCTTGGGTGGTACTTCTACTATTTCTGTTATCTGTGGCTCATCTCTGTTGTTGTTTTCACTTTCTTGATTGTAGGCTCCATTTGATTGCTTTTCCATGTCTCATAATTTTCTTTATGGTAGTCAAAGATTATGTTTTCTATAAACTAAATCTCTACAGGGGCACCTGGGTGGTTCAGTTGGTTGAGCCTCTGACTTTGGCTCAGGTCATGATGTTGTGGTCTGTGAGATGGAGCCCTGCGTCAGGCTCTGTGCTGTCAGTTCAGAGACTGAAGCTTGCTTAGAATTCTGTCTCCCTCTCTCTCTTCCCCTCCCCCACTCACACTCTGTCCCTCTGTCTCTCAAAAAATGAATAAACATTAAAAAAAATTTTAAACTAAATCTCTGCAGTTTAATTTTTTTTCAATTACATCTTCTCAAGCTGACACCCTATCTCTATCTTTCTCATGGCTATCTTTATGAATAATTTTTTCTCATGGCTATCTTTATGAATAATTAATCTGTGTTTACTGCATTAATTATCTTGCCACATGTCTTATTTTAAAATCTAGTTTTGACTCTTACCATTCTGATGAATGTTTCTCATTCTTAAGTTTTCTATTTCTTTTTTTTATGTTAATTTATTTGCAAGAGAGAGTGTGAGTGGGAGAGGGACAGAGAGAGAGGGAGAGAGAGAATTCCAAGCAGGCTCCAGACTCTCAGCACGGAGCCCAACACTGGGTTTGAGCCCACAAACCATGAGATCATGACCTGAGCAGAAATAAAGAGTCAGACATTTAATCAACTGAGCCATGCAGATGCCCTGGTTTTCTGTTTCTATAAATGCACTACCATCTTTCTGTCATCCACACTTTTAACAGCCCTGGAATCACTTTTGACTCCTCTTCTCCTCTCCATCTCTTAGCTGTCAAATTCTATAGTATAATTCTCCTGAAACTGTCTGTCCCTCCCCATCTCTCAATTAATTTTACTAAAATTAATGTCCCACTAATTTTCTTCTAAAGTACTCCTTGAAATTTCTTAACTGTTTTTCTACTTTTGAATCAGTTTTATTCATGGATACCAACTGAGTCATCCTAAAATTCAGATTCGTTCATCCCATTTACACTTTGACAAAATTACAATGATTTCCTTCTATATGTCAACAACTTATAAACTTTCTAGCTGTATTTCAAATCATCACTTATTCTAGCCAAAGACCATCTATATCAATTTAGGACTATTTTAGGTTATTATATGCCAAACAAACTGAATTTCTAACTCTTCCCTTACTGTCTTGTCTCAGATTTTAGGTATATTCGTTGCTATGAAGAAAAGTATTTCTAGAACCTTAAAGCTTAGCTTAAAGAGACTTCTATGAAATTCTTTTCCTATTGAAATTCTCTCAACATCTATAACTAATTACTTAATGGTATTTACCACTTGCTAATGTGTATTAGGGTAATTTTCATGTTTGTTTATTTCTCCTAGTAGATTGCAATTCATAAGTAGATCTTAAGTGAAGATCACACATTGTCTCCATCATATCTCCTAGCATATTGTTTTTGTAAATGTTCAATAAATATATTTTGAATAGAATTATGTTATCAAACAAAACTGCCAAAATATATTCTGTGTAAAATACATAAAAAGAAAGAAAGTGTGATATACTTTTAGAAGTTTTGTACCATAATGGTAATTACTAAAATTAAGGTTCTTAAAGGAAGAAACTGTCAGCTAAGTGAAAAACTGGCCATCTAGAATTTGTGGAGTTTTATGTAACTAAAGTTTTATCCCTATTTCTAGTTAAATTAGAAATATGCCATTAGATAAGGAATCTCTGGCTCATTAACAAAGCTATTGTAATCTTAAACCAACAAAATTGAAAAACAAACAAATGAAAAAAAACAAAGCTGTACCTCTGAAAGCTTCCTTTTTGCTTTACCCTTGTGCCTGGAATTTTCAAAGAAATACAGATCAAGAGACATAAAATGCTGTGACTACTAAACTGAAATCCTGACATGCTTCTTAGGTGTTGGGGGGCTCATTAAAGCAAAACCGACTCACGAAAGACCATGGAAGTCCTTTAGAGATGAACCAGAAGATAAAGGACTGGAAATGAAGACCGACTAAGAGGTTAATAAAGCTAGTACCACACAACTTGATGAGAAAGGTCCCAACAGTCATTTCATGCCAGTCTTTAAATATACATTATTCAGTGAGGATGGTCAGCTGTTTTTAAAATCTGGTGTGTATAGAACAAGATAAAATGAGCTTAAGCTAAATTACAAAGGACTTAATTTTGTTTGGAATAATTTCCTGTAAGCAATAAGGTTAAGTTATTGAATAAATCTCCTTTTGTAAAAGAGATCAGAGTCTCTCCATATCCAGGGGCTCACTCTGCTGCTGCTGGAAGACATACACTGGTTGTGTATCTTAAGAGTTCTCACAATTTTATATTGTCAAAATTTTGATACGATTATTTCAAAGCAAATGCTTCTTACCTTGGTAACTTCTCATTTACGCTGTCTTTAAAAAAAAGCCATCTTCTTTTTTTATATCAAATTTCTTTCTTACTTTTTTCTTCCTTTCTGTTTTTTTCCTTTCCTTCATTCCTTCTTTGTCTTTTTATTGAAGTATAATTAATATACAGTATTAAATTAGTTTCAAGAGAACAATATAATAATTCAACAATTCTATTCATTACTCAGTGTTCATCAAGATAAGTGTACTCTTAATTTTCTTTATCTATTACACACATCTCCCTACCCACCTCCCCTCTGGCAACCACCAGTTTGTTCTCTATATTATTCTGGATCATTTGTTCATTTGTTTTGTTTCCTAAATCCCACATATGAATGAAATTATTGGTATTTGTCTTTCTCTGACTTTTTTCACTTAGCATTAAACCCTAGGTCCATCCATATTGTTCCAAATGGCAAGATCTCATTCTTTTTTGTATAATATTCTATTGTATACATATATACCACTTCTTCTATAACCATTCACCTATTGATGGACACTTAGGCTGCTTCCATATCTTAGCTATTGTAAATAATGTTGCAGTAAACGTAAGAGTGCATATATCTTTTCAAATTAGTGTTTTCATTCTATTTGGGCAGATACTCAGTGTAATTACTGGATCATATGGTAATTCTATTTTTAATTTTTTGAGGAAACTCCATACTGTTTTCCGTAGTGGTTGCACCAGTTTGCATTCCCACCAACAGTGCACAAGCATTCCTTTTCCTCCACATCCTCACCAAAGATTGTTGTTTTTTTTTTGTCTTTCCTTTAACAGTCATTTGGACAGGTGAAAGTTGACACATCATTTTGGTTTGGATTTGCATTTCCCTGATGGTTAGTGATGTTAAACATTTTTTCATTTTTCTGTTGGCCATCTGTATGTGTTTTTTGGATAAAATGCCTATTCACATCCTCTACCCACTTTTTAATTATTTGGGAGGTTTTGGTGTTGTATAACTTCTTTATATACTTTGGATATTAACCCCTTATCAGATATATCATTTGCAAATATCTCCTCTCGTTCAGTAGGTTTCTGTTTTGTTTCATTGATAATTTCCTTCGCCGTGCAAAAGATTTTTATTTTGCACAAAGGTTGATTTTTGCTTTTGTTTCCTTAGTCTCAGGAGACTTATCTTGAAAAATATTTCTATAGCTGATATCCAAGAAATTCCTGCCTGTGTTTTCTTCTAGTAGTTTTATGATTTCAGGTCTCACTTTTAGTCTTTAATCCATTTTGAGTTTATTTTTGTATATGATACAAGAAAGTGATTCAGTTTCCTTCCTTTGCATATGGCTGTCAGGGTTTCCCAGCACCATTCATTATAGAGACTGTCTTTTCCCTATTGTATATTCTTGACTCCCTTGTTTTAAATTAATGACCATATAAGCATGGGTTTATTTCTGGGTTCTCTGTTCTTTTCCATTGATTTTTGTGTTCATTTTTGTGCCCATACCATACTGTTTTGATGACTACAGCTTTGTAGTATATCTTGAAATCTGAGATTGTGATACCTCAAGCTTTGTTTTTCTTTTTCAAGATTGCTTTGACTATCAGAGGTCTTTTGGGGTTGCATACAAATTCTAGGATTTGTTCCAGTTTATGAAAAATGTTATTAGTGTATTGCTAGGCATTGCATTAAACCTGTAGATTCTCGGTCTCTCTCTCTCTCTCTCTCTCTCTCTCTCTCTCTCTTTCTCTCTCTGACCATCCCCTGCTCGTTCTCTATCACACTCAAAATAAATAAATAATAAAAAATATATTTAAAAGGGAAATTGGTATAAAATATCATTTCTGACATTTTATTTTACAAAATCTTTCCTTAAATAATTTTTCTTCAATTAATTTTTTTGTAAAGAGTTACATTTTAAATATATGGGCATTTGGTCCAGTTCTGTATAATTTTGAATTACAGAGGAAAGTAGATGTATTAAGTGACTGATATGTTTTGGAAATCTTTTTCTAAGGTTCAAGGAATACATTTATTGAATAGCTTTCAAAGTAGGTTTAAAATATTTAAATTCCTATTCTGTCCCAGATCTCCTCACAAAAAAGGACAATAATCTGACTAGATTTCTTAACTGAACTTTGCAAAATTATCCACACCAAACCACACTTATTTTACCATGACCTAAAGAATCTTGGTCTGGCAATATTAGACAGGCTTATATTATAAACAGACATCTAGGTTAATTCCTTTGCCTGGTGTTATTCACTGAGTCAGTACAGCAGAGCCCTCAGTAGATCCCAGGCCTTTCAATTCCCAAATTAGTACAAATCAAGCTGCCTCTAACCTATGTGTATATCTCCTATAACTAATTCACCAACATTGAATAAAATCATTTAAATGATCGTATGGCCTAAACAATCCTGAAGGAAACTTCCCCGGGAAGGTTTCACTTACTTGCCTTTTAATATATATTTTTCATTCTGAATCAAAAACAGGCTTGCTGTGAAAGTATTCTGCCTATAATTCCTATAATTCTTCCTATAATGTTGGTGTTCAAACATGCCTATTTTGAAATTAGTATGTGTTTACTAGCATGAAAATGTTCATAATAAGTTATGGGGAAAATATATGATACAACAAAATATAGACACATACACACATGCATACACATACACACTTTATGAAAAGAGGAAGCAAACAAAAATGTTAACCATGCCCCTCTCTGAGTGGTCACATTTTAAATAGTTTTTTTTTTTCTTTTTTCTTTTTCCGTTTCCCTGATTATCTATAATTTTTTAAATCCAACAACAAACATGTACTACTTTTATGAGAAGAAAAAAGTCAAAAGGCTTCCAGATCAATTTTCTTGTGATTTTGACTAGGAACATAATTTTAAGTGAGTTCTTCAGAACTCTAGCATTTTATAGATCAAATCAAGAGCAACAATGAGCAGCTAGCATTTGGTGTTATTCCTGTAGTCTGCCTAATTGTGAGTATGATCCTAAATATAATTTTACAATCAAATAATTTGGTTCTTAATCCTGATCAAAAATTCTCTCGCATACTATGTACACTAAGATTGGCGATAGACCGACTTTTAGTCAGTGATGCTTTTCTCCTATTACTTCAGGTGGCAGTATGTAGTTGGTGCTTTTTTAATTCCCTTGTTTTGTTTTGTTTTGTTTCTGTAAGCTTTTCCGCTGGTATCATGAAAAGGATCCTTTAAGCACCACATTGTGGGTAGCTATATCCAAAGTATAAATAATTGGCCAGAGGTATGAAGTAGCCTTTCCTGGATTCATGCAAGAGAGTGGCTCTTTACCACAACTGCATTTCTTATGTAAAAGGCTGGCTGCAGAGAAAATATCAATTTTATAAAAATCAAAGTTTGATATTATCATCTAGCCACAAATTGGGCAGCATAAGCTAATTTAATTTGTAAGTGAAGGTCCCCATATAGCCTGCCATGTACTGTAGAATATTCTCAGATTTGATGCTTGCTCATCGTGGGTCTTCATAAGACCCTCTCTGGTACTGAGTTGGGTTTGAAATCTTGGCGAGAGGCCTCAGCATCTCTTTGGGCTGGCCTGAGCTAGTAAATAGCTGCCTGAAGTGTTTGTATATTATCATCAATAGTTGAATGAAATTTGTACAACTTTGGTAACTCTGGCATACCTGATGCCCCTAGAGTTCCTTTTCTGTTTGGTAGTTTGTGACTCTCAAATAGCCACTATTAAGTTTCTCAGGATCCACATAAGAGTGAAAACATATGGTATCTGTCTTTCTCTGCATGGCTTATTTCACTTAGCATCACACTCTCCAGTTCCATCCACGTTGCTACAAAGGGCCATATTTCATTCTTTCTCATTGCCACGTAGTACTCCATTGTGTATATAAACCACAATTTCTTTATCCATTCATCAGTTGATGGACATTTAGGCTCTTTCCATAATTTGGCTATTGTTGAGAGTGCTGCTATAAACATTGGGGTACAAGTGCCCCATTCATCCTTTTGGAATGAGCGCTGGGTGTTGTATGGAAACCAATTTGACAATAAACTTCATATATTGGGAAAAAAAAAAAACAAAAACAAAAACAAAAACAAAAAAATAAAAAGATGAAACTGAAAAAATAAATAAATAAAATAAAATAGCCACTATTAGGTGTGTTAATTTGTGAAAACAATGTTTTTTGAAAAAATACTGTTGGAGGGGCGCCTGGGTGGCGCAGTCAGTTGGGCGTCCGACTTCAGCCAGGTCACGATCTCGCGGTCCGTGAGTTCGAGCCCCGCGTCGGGCTCTGGGCTGATGGCTCAGAGCCTGGAGCCTGTTTCCGATTCTGTGTCTCCCTCTCTCTCTGCCCCTCCCCCGTTCATGCTCTGTCTCTCTGTGTCCCCAAAAAAAAAATAAATAAACGTCGAAAAAAAAAATTTAAAAAAAAAAAAAAAAGAAAAAATACTGTTGGACATTTAGGCTCTTTCCATAATTTGGCTATTGTTGAGAGTGCTGCTATGAACATTGGGGTACAAGTGCCCCTATGCATCAGTACTCCTGTATCCCTTGGGTAAATTCCTAGCAGTGCTATTGCTGGGTCATAGGGTAGGTCTATTTTTAATTTTCTGAGGAACCTCCACACTGCTTTCCAGAGCGGCTGCACCAATTTGCATTCCCACCAACAGTGCAAGAGGGTTCCCGTTTCTCCACATCCTCTCCAGCATCTATAGTCTCCTGATTTGTTCATTTTGGCCACTCTGACTGGCGTGAGGTGATACCTGAGTGTGGTTTTGATTTGTATTTCCCTGATAAGGAGCGACGCTGAACATCTTTTCATGTGCCTGTTGGCCATCTGGATGTCTTCTTTAGAGAAGTGTCTATTCATGTTTTCTGCCCATTTCTTCACTGGGTTATTTATTTTTCGGGTGTGGAGTTTGGTGAGCTCTTTATAGATTTTAGATACTAGCCCTTTGTCCGATATGGGGGAGGGGAAGGAAAAAAAAAAAAAAAGAGGTTAGAGTGGGAGAGAGCCAAAGCATAAGAGACTGTTAAAAACTGAGAACAAACTGAGGGTTGATGGGGGGTGGGAGGGAGGGGAGGGTGGGTGATGGGTATTGAGGAGGGCACCTTTTGGGATGAGCACTGGGTGTTGTATGGAAACCAATTTGTCAATAAATTTCATAAAAAAAAAAAAAAAGAAAAAAGAAAAAATACTGTTGGATATTAACAACTTAGTAGCTAAAAAGCTACTCAAAGTTAAGATTCACTATAGTGGGTAATCTAATTAAGACACTACAGTCGGAAAGAAAGTTTAATTTATACTGGGACAAAAATCTGTCTAATAGAAAGTATACACTCTTGGTCTCCACCGTATAATTACAGCTCTTACAGTATACATGTCATTATTTTGCCTTTATAATATTTTCACTACTCACTATTTCATAAACTATTCAAATGGTTCCGTCAGTACTCTCTCAATAAAAAGGTAAAATGATGGAAATACACCAAACTATAAAAGGAACATAAAACATTTTTTTTTCTTGTAATATGGTACTATTTGGACATATTTTAGAAATAGACGTCTTTCCAAACTCTTTTGGGGTCTCAGTGTATTTGTAGTCAGTCTCCCTTACAATCAAGGACACCTTCTATAAATCTAACCAAACTTTCTTTTTTTTTTTTTTTTTAATTTTTTTTTTCAACGTTTATTTATTTTTGGGACAGAGAGAGACAGAGCATGAACGGGGGAGGGGCAGAGAGAGAGGGAGACACAGAATCGGAAACAGGCTCCAGGCTCTGAGCCATCAGCCCAGAGCCTGACGCGGGGCTCGAACTCCCGGACCGCGAGATCGTGACCTGGCTGAAGTCGGACGCTTAACCGACTGCGCCACCCAGGCGCCCCAAACCAAACTTTCTAATTACTAGTACAAGTCCACCTAGTGGTACTCAGTTTTCAGTATAGACAATGTACAAGAATCTTGTTTAAAGTAGCTTTTCATATTCTTAAAGCAGAGCATAAGCATAGCTCCCTTTGAATGGCTCATACTTTGCCTAAAATCATTGAGGCTGGAGAGAAAGATTCTCTGTAACGATTTAAGAACTCCAAATAAAGCTCTGCCAATTATTAATAATCAATTAGTAAATCAACCCTGGGACTTATTTTCTCTGGCATCACAAACCTTTATCCTAACCCTTATTTATCTGATCCAATCTTCATCTCATTAATCATTCTTACTGTTATTTCCTGGATTGTTCTCTGTATCTTTTCCAACCGAGTTCTTCTGAAATTATTACTCTTTGACACCACTGTAGCTCAGCTGTGGAGAGGGCTTCATATGAGTGGAATTCCTAGGCCTCTTGGGTCTTGCTTAGGAAGGCTAAAATTTATCTCCACTCTATTTGATCATTTCTGAACTGTTCTCTTTGTAATTTGGAAGTATTGGAAGCAGAAGAGGTAGGAGATATACATTTTCCCATTGGAATAGAAATAATAAGAGCTGAATTTGAGGAATTCAGTCTCCCAGCATAGCGTTGATTTGGGCTCTGGAGTAAAGATTATATCTAGAAATATGAACATCTGGGCCTAACGAGATAGCAGCATGCATTTGGATCATGAATAAACAATGTTTTTCCAACGTGGTTATTGCTGGCTACATCAACAAAAGCCTGTCCGTGATTAGAAAAATCATTCTCTGACACCTATTGGCCAACCATCTGACCCAAAGAGAGCAGATTTAATCACTTTGGAAAGCAGTCCCATTTATGGGTTATAGTAAAAATGAAGTAGAAAGCCAGTTTCTAGTTGTTTTTCCCAAGACAGTGACATGTGTGCACGTGCACACACGCACACAGACCTGCATCTTTGTGTAGAGAGCTGGCCTGCTTCTTGGCCTACCCATGAGCCTCATAGAAGTCCTGAGGAAGGACTTTATACACATCTACCTGGACTTGTCATTATTAGTGCAAATTCCTTCAATTCCTTCAGTTCAATACGGTGCTTATTGCTCTTCAGGCAGCTTTTAAATGTGAATGTTATTCAAGGTGAGAAATATATTCGGCTCTTACACCGCATTTTCTTCATTAGCCTGGTTTTTTCTGGCAGAGCCCAGAGGACATATACGTTTTAAAGACAAGAAGAGAGGAGGATATGTCAGGCTTACAGGGCAGAGATGGGAGGCAGTCCTAGCAGCTGAGGCAGGGATACCTGGGGGATTCCACTGAAGGTTCCATCCAGACCAAGTCCCGTCTGATATAAACATGTCTGGTAGTGCACTTGACATGATTTCTGTGCTTTCTGTAAACGACTTTGTATACGCAGAATGCGAGGGTGACTTCTCCCTTTCTGTCCTCAGCTCTTACAACTCCAGAGAAAAATAAGTCTACCCTTTGTTTTAAATGTTGTTTTAGGAATATCGGGAAATTCATTTGAACAAGATATGCTAACATATTTCTAGACTCAAAAGAAAGAGGTGTGGGAATCAGGGGCTAAGTAAAAGGGACAAAAGACTGAAAGAATTAAAAATTATTCTGAATCAGGTAAATTCTGGAATGAGGTCCTATAGTCCCTTCCAAATTTGAGATTCGAAATCTTTATCATCTGTATTTATATGGCATATGAGATTTACAAAGTACTTTCACATATCGTCTCTGATTTTTACAACTTTTCAAAACACGTGAACCCCACAGATAAGGAAACTGAGGTTCCTTGTCATGGTTGGATTCAGATTAAGATCAAGTTTTCCTGACTCTCCATCCAGTGTTTTACAGCCTTTAATTCACACAATATCCCATGCAAAAAATACGAGATAAGTTATCAACATATTGGAAAGCCTCTCCGCTAAGATACCGTTCTAAATGAGCAAATTTGTGCAAATTCATTATAGTTCTTTTTATTCTGATGTCTTATTAACAGCATGCCAAAATGTGGTAGACATATGGTCCCTCTCTTTAAGAAGTTTCTGTTAAAGATAATAGGGTTGTAAATTAGTTCCCTTTCCACTTATAATAGTCAGGCTCTTTCAGCATGCAAGGAGCATCATATGCTCTGGTTTCAGGTGGGGTTTATAGTTGGGATACAAGGAGAAATAAGGAAGAACTTACCTACTAAGAACTTACTAAGGCCTTGAGGAAAATTCAGACATTCGTGTTTACCAGAATCCACAAAAGCTGGAGCAGCTGGAGGGCATCTCTGGGAAGCCACTGTAGGTACTCATCTCCTGTGCCCAGGACCGCCCCCCCTTACCACTCTGCTACTTTCTCTGGATGTTTCTTTTTATTCCATATAAATTAACCTGTGTCTACACTTCTTTTCTCTTCCTCATTTTTTATTGATTAGGGCTGCTTATTATTATCTTTTTGAGTAATATTATTACCTTCTTTTATTTTTCTGAACTATTCTACTCTTGACTTCATCTCTTCTCAGCTTATTTTGAGTGTGCTAGTCACCAGAACAGGCTTTTGCTGGGGCTTCAACCACCTGTATAGGTCCAGTGCATATCTTTAGGTCATGTTTGCCAAACTCAGCCCTGATCCATTCAGCTTTCCCAAGAGTTGTGGGTCATGTGATACAAATCGTGGTGACCACAAGCAAAGACTGTCCCAAGGGTGGAGGCAGGCTGGTTAGAAGTCAGGTCCTCTGATGTCATCATGAGTGCATTATACTATGCAACATTCTTTACTTTTTATCTCAATCTGCTAAATAATGTTGAAAATATATTTTTTTAATTTTTTAATGTTTATTTTTGAGAGAAAGAGAGAGTGTGAGTGGGGCAAGGGCAGAGAGAGGAGACACAGAATCTGAAGCAGGTTCCAGGCTCTGAGCTGTCAGCACAAAGCCCGACAAGGGGCTCAAACTCATGGACTGAGAGTCCTGTGCCGAAGTCAGACACTTAACTGACTGAGCCACCTCGGCGCCCCTGAAATACCTTATTTTGAGCAGATTGATTGCTTCTTATCTAGTCTCTTAGACCCATTTTCAAATAAACATAGATGTAAACATTTCACTGACACTAAGACACTAAGAAAATTGGACTGTAATAATAATGAAATAAAATAAATGAGAAGTCCTATTATTGGGGTGCCTGGATGGCTCAGTGCATTAAGTGTCAGACTTCGCTCAGGTCACAGTCTCACAGTTTGTGAGTTTGAGCCCTGCGTCAGGCTCTGTGCTGACAGCTCAAAGCCTGGAGCCTGCTTCAGATTCTGTGTCTCCCTCTCTCTCTGTTCCTCCCCTGCTCATGCTTGGTCTCATTCTCTCTCAAAAATAAATAAACATTGGGAAAAAAAAAGTCCTGTTATCATATGCATTCAGGTCAGGACCAGAAAATGGTTAGTCAAAATGTTGTTTAATGTAAGGAATATTTTTTAAATGATATATTGTTTAAAGATCATATTTAATTTAATATACATAAATATCTTCTGACCGGAGTGCTCCATAGTAGTTGTGTGAAGACTATGGTTCCTAATATGAAATCTCTAAAGTGAAAATTTAAATATACTTGTAAACTAATATTGGTGTATAAATCTTTTTTTTAAATTTTTTTTTATTTTTAATGTTTATTTATTTTTGAGACAGAGACAGACAGAGCATGAACAGGGGAGGGTCAGAGAGACAGGGAGACACAGAATCCAAAGCAGGCTCCAGGCTCTGAGCTGTCGGCACAGAGCCCGAAGCGGGGCTCGAACTCACCAACCGTGAGATCATGACCTGAGCCAAAGTCGGAGGCTCAACCGACTGAGCCACCCAGGCACCCCAATATTGGTGTATAAATCTTAGGGTTTTGAGAATATTTTCCCATTTGTAATTTTTTTTATCTACACTTAATTTTAAAAGAAAATTTAATTTATAAATATAAAATTATCATGCCTTAATCAGAGAACTGAAATTAATTTTGATAGAAATAACTTGATTTTTCACTCATATTTCATTGTTATATAATAACTGAATAAATTAAATCATTTAAAATAAAATAAAATTATTTAAAATAACATTAAAATATTAAATAAATAATGTAAAGCAACAAAAAACTGACTCTTCATATCTCTACAACACAACTGATAGGCACAGAAATACCGGTGTGGCTTGGAGAATAAAACAGTCTTCCGGTCAGGAGTGTTTGCTGTGCCATGAGCATTAATCACTGTGACTTATAGAAGGCAAATAGAAAATCCATTCATTGAGCAAGTGAGGGGTATTCCTGTACATATACTCAAACTGATTCAGAATTTCTCTTAGGTTATAATAGCATGTAATCATTAAAAAGATTTAAAATGGAGAGAAAATGCCATTGGTGAATTTCAAATAATGGCAATTTCAGTTAGAAAAGTAGAATATAGGGGTGCCTGGGTGGCTCAGTCAGGTAAGTGTCAACTCTTGATTTCAGTCATGACCTCATGGTGTGTGAGATTGAGCCCCACATCAGGCTCTGAGATGACAGTGCAGAGCCTGCTTAGGATTCTTTCTCTCCCGCTCTCTCTGCCCCTCCCCTGCTCATGCTCTCTCTCTCTCTCTCTCTCTCTCAAAATAAATAAACATTAAATATATATATATATATTTACATGTATATATTTACATATATATATATGTAAAACATAGAATTAAAACTGGTTGGTATATGTAAATAAACAAGAAACAGAAATAGGCACTTCTTCAAAATGTATACAAAAATTAAGTCCAAGTGAGTGAAGTAGAGGTAGACTTCTGTTTGCTAAGAATACAAGGAGCAGAGAACATGAAGGAGTCTCTTATAACAGACATTCCTTAAATGCATTGGGAAACCAGAAATGACAGGGAACAAAAAAAGAGAATTAAGTGGCAAGCACATGAGCCGAGGCATGTCTGCTCTTGGGGATGTGCTAATCTTGGGTTCTAACACAGACTGAACCAGGGAGCAGACGCTGTGGGATTCAGAAAAGTAAAAAGTTGTACCTGAAACCACCAATATAAAGTTGGGACCTGAAGGG
Source organism: Lynx canadensis (assembly GCF_007474595.2). Lineage (NCBI taxonomy): Eukaryota > Metazoa > Chordata > Mammalia > Carnivora > Felidae > Lynx > Lynx canadensis. The sequence goes on from NC_044311.2 coordinate 112,068,606, forward strand.
CCTGCACTCAATTAAAAGGTTAATAGGAAAAAAGGAAAGAAAAGTGCACTGATACAGGAGAATATAAGGAAGTTTACTTTAGTCTGAATTTTGAGTGGCTAAAATTTTTTTTTAAATTTCTCTGTTGGGCCTTTACCAAACATTGTCTGGTTTGGAAAAGAAATTGCCTTAAAAATTGCTCTTGTAACGCTAATACTTCTGAGAGTCATGGAATAAAAAAACACAAAAATTCCTTGATAGGACATGCTTTCAACCAAGGCTGCACAGGATTCCTATAAGACTGAAAATGAGTTTACAATACAATTGTAAAAAAAAGAAAAGAAGAAAGAAAGAAAGAAAGAAAGAAAGAAAGAAAGAAAGAAAGAAAGGAAGGAAGGAAGGAAGGAAGGATCCACCATGGTCCATATAACAGGAGATTTTGAATTTCAATACTGGAAGAAAATAGAACAATCTGATAGGGATTCTGAAATAAATATAATTAAGATAACTGAAGAGAAAAAGACAAGATTCAAAGCTACAGGAAAAAGGACACAAAAGCATTAAAAAATAATATGTACTGATAAATGGATAGAGAGATGGATATATGGAATAATGTATGTACATCAAGCATAGTAAAATGTTTATAGTAGAATATAGGTAGTGGACATACTATATAGAGATAGTGGTAGTAGATATAGGTTGTGGATATACTATAGATACACTATTTATAGGTGTTCAGTGTCAAATTATTTCAATTCTTACATGTTTGTAAATTTTCATAACAAAATATTGGGAGAAATACACTATGAACCAAGAATAGCTACATATAAAAAGAATTAGCTAGAGAAAACTATAAAAGCTGGGTAAATATTATAAAACTATTTGCAGGCATTATCCATAAACAAACGACCACAGTGCCAAAGGATCACAATAAAACTGGAATGAGCAAGTTTGGGAACAAATAAAAATCATGTCACCATCCATATATATCTCAAATGATGAAGACTGAAGGTTTTTTTTTTTTAAATATTTTTAACATGCATTTTTGAGAGACTGAGACAGAGCACGTGCAGGGGAGGGGCAGGGAGAGAGGGAGACACAGAATCCAAAGCAGGCTCCGAGCTTTTAGCACAGAGCCCACCCCAGGGCTCGAACTCACCAACCACAAGATCATGACCTGAGCTGAAGTCAGAAACTTAACCGATTGACCCATGCAGGTGCCCCAATAAGGACTGAAGTTTAAGTGTGACATAGAGTCATGGCAGTCGTACTCAGTGTGTGGCCCCCTGACTAGCAGCAGCAGCCTCACCTAGAAACTAACTAGCAAAGCCAGTTTTGGAACTCCTCTACAGACATGCTCGAGCAAAAACTTTAGGGGCAAGGCCCAGCACTCTGTTTTTTTTTTTTTTTTTTTTTTAATTTTTTTCAACGTTTATTTATTTTTGGGACAGAGAGCGACAGAGCATGAACGGGGGAGGGGCAGAGAGAGAGGGAAACACAGAATCGGAAGCAGGCTCCAGGCTCTGAGCCATCAGCCCAGAGCCTGACGCGGGGCTCGAACTCGCGGAGCGCGAGATCGTGACCTGGCTGAAGTCGGACGCTTAACCGACTGCGCCACCCAGGCGCCCCCCAGCACTCTGTTTTAAAGGTGATTCCAATGCTCTCTTGATCATCACAGAATCACTGGTTATAAGGAAAAAGAGTTTCCGATAAAAGGTAGCTGAAAAAAATTAATCAGTGATAAAAATTAGCAATAATTTAATCATAAGAGAATTCCCTTTCAGGTCCAAAATGAAAAGTATTACCATTTCTGTTCAATAAAGTACTTGCAAAGGATTTTGCTACCTACATTTAAACATCATGGCGATTTTTATTGTCAAAGTGTTAAAGCTCATAAGTAAGTTCAGTAAAATCATGCTGAATTTTGGATTGGGGTACAAAGTTGTATAAAATTAAATGTATTCTTACAAAGTAGAAACACTTATAAAATGTAATTTTTAAAAGATACCTTTATAATAAACATAATATATCTATAATTGAGACAATGGAAGATGTGCAAAAACTTTATGAAGAAAAATATAAAATCTTATTGCAAATCAGAGACATAGCTACGAGAGAGATCTTACTGGATAAGAAGATTCAATATCACAACAAGGCACTGCTCTCAGAATGTGTGTGTGTATACATTTTTAAAATTTTTTGAAGAAAATCATTGAAAAAAATTGGAGAATATCTTCACGACATGCAGTAGTGAAGGCTTATGTAGTCAAGACTTATAAAAGCCAAAACATGAAGGAAAAGATCGATGCATTTGACTTTTAAATTTATTTGACAAATGATACTACAAATGAAGTGAAATGTGAGACTGTGGAGTAGGATGAAATCTTAATGTCTAGGAGGAGTAATGAATTAGTACCTAAAATACACAAATAACTCATAAATCAACAAAAGACAAATTCAAGAGGAGAATGGATGAAGGCTATGAGCTGGCAGTTCACAGAAGCATAAATCTGAATGATCGAAAATATGTGAAAATGAAAAAATGAGGCTTGTTTTCATAGGTTTTCTGTCCTTTCAGTTGAGTATTGGTAGTGTACAGAGGGCAATAAATAGCTATTGTCAGTCTTCCATTTTTAACTCCTATTGCTTTGCATTAATAATTTGCAATATTTTGGGGGCGCCTGGGTGGTTCAGTCGGTTGAGTGTCCGACTTCAGCTCAGGTCATGATCTCGCGGTTCGTGAGTTTGAGCCCCGTGTCAGGCTCTGTGCTGGCAGCTCAGAGCCTGGAGCCTGCTTCAGATTCTGTGTCCCCCTCTCTCTCTGCCCACCCCTACTTGTGCTCTGTCTCCCTCTGTCCTTCAAAAATGAAAAGCATAAAAAATTTTTTTTAATAATTTGCAATATTTTTGCAAAGGATATGACTGTGGTACTGGTTACTCATCCAATTTTGGTTTGAAGGGGTAATTGGGGTGAAGATGTACTCAAGCTTTTTTTACTTTTCAGCTCGGTCTAAGAAGCCCATTTATTTATTGATTTAGCAACCTTATATCTATAGAACTCATTGAAATGAGTGTGTTTCTCTTCTCACCACCTAAGATTGGCAAAAGGTCAGAAAGTTTTTTTTTTAATGTGTCTCGCAATTAAAAGTCATTCCCTGAGGACATTAAAAACTTCAGGTATAGGGAAAAAGTGTAAAAATATATACCTGGCGAAGTGGAAACACCGGAGCTGGGAACATTCTAAATTAGGAGAGTAGGTTATACCCAAAAGAATTGCATGATGGCTGGGATCAAATCTGAAAATTAAGTAGAGGTTGATAATAGCTAAGAATTAGGAGAGTAACTCACTGAAAATTTGTTGTCACAAGCCAACTTTTTCAGACGAATTTACCTCATTAAGTATGGCAATTTGGGGTGCCTGGGTGGCTCAGTTGGTTAAGCGGCCAACTTTGGCTAAGGTCATAGTCATGGTTTGTGAATTTGAGCCCCCCATGGGTCTCTGCACTGACAGTGTGAACCTGCTTGGGATTCTGTCTCTACCTTTCTCTCTCTGCCCCTCTCTCACTTGTGCTCTCTCTCTCTCTCTCTCTTTCTCTCTCAAAATAAATAAACAAACTTAAAAAAAGTACAGCAATATAATTTTTAAAATTCTACTTTAAAAACCATCACTGAGTGGCAAGTTGTCCACATTTCTATATTAAAGAATGGTTAGTGAATTGGCTTTGGAATCAGATTGTATGGACTCACATGCTGGTTTGCTGTATGCCTTTGAGAAAGTTACATGGCCTCTCTGCCTCAGATCCCTTATCTGCAAGATGGAATGGTTAATACTACTTCATAAGATTATTACAAGGGTTGGAAGATATAATACCAGTAAAGCCACAGCATCTGAAAAATACTAAATGGATAAAATTTAGCTACAGGTATCATACCACATCTAAGGGAAGCCTGTGTGTTTGGATCTCAGTCATGTAACTAATGTATTATAGCTGACCTCCTAAAATTTTTGTGCCTGGAAAGTGCCAACTGATCTCTTTTTAAAAGTGTAAGTTAAAAACTAAGTGTTAAGAGAAAGGATACATCAGTGAAGATAATATTTTTTACCAAATAATTTCATAGTTTAATATAGCTAAACCCTGAGCACATGTGTATTTCTGAGGGAATACACAGATTAGATCTCACCACTGATACTAGGCACACACACACTCCAAATATGTAGGTCAGCCAAAACCTGGATACACATAATTTGCATTCCTAAATACCATGGAACAGAATCGCTAGCTGAAACTGACATTCCATATATTCTTTGCTATTAACTAGAAGCGAAAATATTTTCCATTATAATTAAAACATGATTAGCAGTACAAAATGTGAGGTATGCATTTTAAAATCATTTTGAACCCAAACCATTAAAACCAAACTTTTTTGATTTGCAGATGAGGGAAGTTAGTATCACAGGTTTTACACGGGGCTAGAACACAGGTCTCTTAACTCTCCAATATTTTTCCCAGCCCAGAGTTCAGTGATGACTTTTCCAGTTGTGTTTATAAGTTTATAATGGCTGAAAAATGACTGCTTATAAGGAAAAGTATGTATTGAGCATAAACTTCATGCCCAACACTCAACTAGACACCATGGGGAGATGTATAGTGTTGATGTGTGGCAATTTTAATAAAGAGCACTGGGATTGTTTTGTAAAACAAGACTGAATAAAAAGTAATATATTGATATTTCCACTTTCGAATATAGTGTTGTGGTTAAAAGTGAAGAATCTTAATTTAAGCTGGTGTGGTTCCATTATAGATTTTACTAACTCCTGGCTATGAAACTTTGGTCAAGTTATTTAACCTCCCTAAACCTCAATTTTCTCATCTTGTAAAGCAGAACTTGTGAACCTTGAAGGTATTATGCCAAGTGAAATAGACAGAGAAAGACAAATGCAGTATGATCTCGGTTGGATGTGGAATCTAAAAAAACAAAATAAATCCAAATTCATGGATAGAACTGATTGGTCAGGTAGTGGGGGGTAGTGGGAAAAATGGATGAAAGGGGTCAAAAGGTACAAACTTCCAATTAGAAAATCAATAATACCTGGGGATGCAATGTGTTACATGGCGATTATAGTTAATGACAATGTACTGTATATTTGAGAGTTGCAGAGAGAATAGATCTGAAAAATTCTCATCACAAGAAAATAGTTTGTAACTATGGATGGTGCCTGATGTTAACTACATTTATCATGGTGATCACTTCACAGTCTTCAGATATTGAATCATGTTGCACACCTAATACTAATATAATGTGTCAATTATGTCTCAAAAATAAAACAGGGTTTATACCTTGCTCAAAGAATTGTTGTGATTATACACTGGCATAAATATGCAAAAAAAAAATTGTCGGCCAGAACTTAGTGTACAGAATAGCCCAGAAACATGAAATCATCTTAATTATTATTATAATTCAAAATGTTATTAAAGTTCAACTGTCCTTCTTGAAATTGAAAGAACTCCAGAGTTCCTTCCTTCTTGGCTGTCAGTTCATAATCACAAATTCTTTAGTTTATCTCCGTTCATAAATTTAGGCAGGAATACCTCGGAGGGTATGATCCAATAGGATCATCTATGTAGAGTACCCAGCAAAGTATCCAGTGTTTGATAAAACTCTATCTCTTGCCTTCTTCCATCACAAAGAATAGCTTATAGATATTTCTGTTAATAGACAAATCTAGGAATATTTTCCCCCAAATAAAGTGCCAAAACAGATGCCTGAAACTTCTCCAAGATTTGGTGAAAATGTGAGACAAGTCAAACTAACAAATTATAGTGCCTGCTGACAAGCTGGATGTTGGAGATAAAGGGAAAGAAGACTTTAAGAGGCTTCTGGTTCTTGGGGCGCCTGGGTGGCCCAGTTAAGCGTCTGACTTTGGCTCTGGTCATGATCTCGTGGTTCATGGTCTCGTGGTTTGTGAGTAGAGCCCCGTGTGGGGCTCTGTGCTGACAGCTGGGAGCCTGGAGCCAGTTTGGGATTCTGTCTCCCTCTCTCTCTCTGCCCCTCCCCCGCTCGTGCTCTGTCTCTGTCTCTGTCTCTCTCAAAAATAAATATTTAAAAAAAGAGTCCTCTGGTTCTTTTTTTTTTTTTTCAAACCAGAAAAGAAATAACTGATCACAAAAATAAAAATTTTGCAAAAATGGTAACTCTGTTGATGAAGAAGGTGAAGAATTCAGTTTGGATAAAGGATGTCAAGTGAGGAAAACAGATGATTTAAAATCTAATATCTTGTTATTCTAATAAGCATGTCGGATGAAGCTGCCTGCTAATAAGCTACAGACTCCAAAATTCTGTAATGATTAACAAAGAGTGATCAATAGATGTCACCTAAAACAACAAATGCTGTGGCAGAAATTAGTATTATGAATTATATCTGCATTCAGAAGGGCAAGGACATGAAAAGAGCGAAAGTAGAGGGCCCACTAGGGGCAAAAAGACCCAAGAAGAAGGTAGTAGAATAACAGAAAGCAAACTCATCTGCTTCATAATTTATCCAGGAGACTTCCAGAGCAATTCATTATTAATGCATCTGAGCCTTGGTACCAAATGCAAAAATAGTGCTACTGTGGGATTTTCCCTATACTAACACTATTGGAAGCCATGTATTATAGGTTGAATTGTGTCTGCCCAAAATTTACCTGTTTTGGTCTTAATCTCCAGTACCAGATAAAATGACCTTATTTAAAAATAGGGTTGCTGCAGAAGTAATTAGTCAAGATGATGTCATACTGGAGTGGAGTGGTCCCTAATCCAATATGACTGGTGTCTTTATAAAAAGGGGAAATTTGGACACTGACACACACGTATGGAAAATGTCATGTGGACATAAAGGTAGAGATCAAGGTGATACTTCTACAAGCCAAGAATTGTTAGATTTCTAGCAAATCTCTAGAAGCTAGGGTACAGGCTTGGAATAGATTCTCCCTCATAGCCCTCAAAAGGAACCAGTCTTACTGACCTTGGTCTCAGATATCTAGCCTCTAGGATTATGAGACAATAAATTTCTGTTGTTTATGCCAGCCGGTTTGTGTTGCATTGTCACAACAGCCCAGGCAACCTAATGCAGATTTAGCTTTATCTGGCAATATTCCAGTGCTGACCAGTATTACTACTTGCTACAGAGAACTTTGTGTCTTTTCTTAAAAAGAATAAATTCTTTGATGTAACTGGAAGAATTCAAGGAGTACTTAAGAACATATACTTTTCTGTGTATAAGGGAGCCCTAACAAATCTGGGAAGCAACTGATGCATGCAAGAATTGCCAAACCCAGTGAGCATGGCTTAAAAGAACAGGAGGGACCCAAAAATGTCACACTGGCTAATTTCATACAAGTAGAAAATACTGTCAGCTTGTTGTACATCATAATAAAATATAATACATTGAATTAATTTTGCAAAAAAAAATACACAATTAGGGAGGATTTGACTGTTCTATCCTAGGGCCTAAATATTCTGCAACTGATAGAATATCAGAACAGTAAGCACACAGCACCTCATCTTATAAATGGGAATGTGGGAGCAAGGAAGAGGAGTGTCCTGTGCAGCCATGAAGCTGGTCCAGGCCAGAGGCCTTTTGTCACAGAGACTGAGAAGAAGCTGAAGTCCTTGAATTGAATTAGAATCTCTGTCCCTAGACCTTGCTTGGTGTCAAAAGCTTGCATATTGAACGCGTGGTCTCTGAAGTTAATCACACAAAAATGCTTATGAAACTATTTCCACAGCAACTTTGATCCAGCCTCATAAGCCACTGAATCATTATGACTCTAGAATCCAGCTCGTTGTGCTTTTTTCTTTTTTTTTCTTTCTTTCTTTTTTTTTTTTTTTTTTTCAGTTCCTGACCTGATTCTGGGAATACTAAACTTGAACAAAGAAAGCTTCTAGAGCTGATGAAAAAAGCTTCGCAGACATGGCATTTGGAAAAGAACAAAATCTGGGAAGTTGTCTCATTATTAATCACATTAGCACCCTTCCTGTTTTCTTTTCGTTCCTTGAAGATTAAGAATTATGGGGTGGAAAAAAAAAAAGCCCTATGAAGTGGAATATAGCCTAAAGAGTCAAATCCCCTTGATTTGCAAAACTAAGAAGGGGAAACCTGGGGTGATTGTGCCTTGCTTATAATTATACTGTATTATAGAAGAACTGGGCTAGGCCAAGTTTAGCTCTCTCTAAATAACACTACACTACCACCCCAGGGAAGACTCTCTTTTATGTATATTTTTTGTTCTATGTAAAGTGAAGCAAGCTTCCTTGCCTTGCTACTGATCAGTTTAGAAATGGATACCTTTTAGACGTGAAGGATAAATGGTAAACAACGTACAGTCATTCCACAAGCTTGGCCAACTCCTGACCCCTTTATGCATTTTGTTATCATAGCCTTAGCTTACGGAGCAAATGGATTCTCTTCCAGTCACTTCCATTCAAGGGTATTATGTTTTTGCATAAAAGCTTAGACATACTGATAGCCACCATGAAAATGTACAAATGAATATAGTCGATAAACCTGTGCCAAACACACACTTGGCCTTATTCTGTGACTCAGTGTTTTTTCAAAGTACTCTAAGAGCAAGTTAATTCTTTGGGGACCAGCCAGAGCATATTTTTAAACCCTCTGTGCCAAGATCCCTGCAGTTCAGCTACTAACTGACAATGGTTGGCAGTCCTGAATTTGTTGAATCCAAGTGTACAAGGTCCCCACTTTCAACATAATGGCTGGCTCATTCCTATGGTGCAGAGCTAGCAAGCATTCCACTGAAATTAATAGGTTATACTCCTCTCATTGTGGAGGGGGACAAGCAAAACCAACAGCCAGAGTCTATGAACTCTTCAACTGCTCCTAATTGATTTTTCCGGTGACTCCAGTCTAGATTACTCAATGTGTAGATCATAAGTTTTGAGTCATAAAGAGCCCTTCTAGAGTTTTATTAACTTCTTTTATTCTAATTGCTCCTCTGTCACAAGTCTACATTTCAATTCTATTGTAGGGGATTAATTGATAGCCTCACCAAGTATAGACATCAAAAGGAGAAAAGGAAACCATATCCAGGATGGCTGATTAGGCTAGAATATAATCAGGTTACCAGTTCTATCATTTGTAAAATCTGTTTACATGAAACAGATAGGAACATCTGGGTGGCTCATTCCATTAAGCTTCCCACTCTTGATTTCAGTGCAGGTCATGATTTTGCGGTCGGTCATGAGATCAAATCCGCATCAGGCTCTGTGCTCTGTGCTTAGGATTTTCTCTTTCCCTCTTTCTCTGTCCCTCCTTCACTGTGCCCCCTCCTCAAAATAAATAAATACACTTTTAAAAATAAAGAAATACATGAAACATAAATTTTCAGTAATAACAAATTTTTCTTAGCATCTTCTTTCCTCCCATATGCCAATCAAGGAAAATATTAATTTTGGTTAGAACATTGCATTTGCAGCTCTTCCAGTTTGGACCTATTTATGCCTCATTTTTAGATTTCTCTACTTTCAGATGCCTGAAAATTCTCAGAAAGAAAAAAAACTTTTCACTCCATAAGTAGGGATTAAAGACTTCAAATACACGTGAACATAAGAGGCTACTCAATAAATATTAAATGAATGCATGATGCCTCTAAGGGAAATACTTTCCACATAAATGACTCACACAGCTTAACTCATTTGCTAGAACTGTTTGATGTTACTGAATTTGAGCTCAAATATAACCATCTGAATATTTATCCCTAAAAATCTGAAAACATATATTGTCACCTTTTTTATTTTGTTTTTAGGGATGGTGAGTGTCCCCTTACACATGTTGGAACAGGATATAACAGTGTGGCATCCTCCACACAGGCAAGCATCCAGTTATAGTGGAAACAGAACACATGGAAATACAGTTCAGAAATTCACCTGACAACTAGCAGAAGAGAAGTAGAGCCACAGCTTCTAGAAAGAATACTTTCTATTTCCAATATTAACAACATTTGAGCTGAATTACTGTCTACCACATTTAAATAATACATTTCCTCATCTAATGAGTTTGACTAGAGGAGCAAGAGTAAACCCAGAAGAAAGAATATATTTGAAAATTATTCTGGCCTCTATTTCTTATAAAAAATAATCCCTTTCCCTTCAAACACCTTATATAACAATACTCAAGAATGTTCATGGAATTTCCTTTTTGTTTGATCTTGCTACACACAATCTATTTTAACAGACTCCGTCATGCCTAAAATTCTAGAAGGCAGACCCTGTCTAGAACGAAGAGTTTAAATCTCAGCAGGATACTCTTTCCTGAGAGAAAAAATATTCCTTGTCATTTTTGTCTCAGGTTGTGGAAAAGTAGCCAGGAATTTTCAGAGGTAGACTCCTTTGGTCAGCTTGCTAAATTTCTGGAATCAAAATATGCCTTCATTGGACTAGGTTGAGAAAGTGATATTTATTCACTTCTCACATTTGGGGGTTTGGGTACCCCCAAATAGGAAATGTGAATGTCTAAGAGGTGTGGGAACGTCTGCCACAATTTCCTTTCCAGAGTGTTTCTCTCCCTGGGCTGGTGCATCTGGAATTCCTCAGCTTCCTTATGAAAATGTTGATGTTTATTCAGACTTTCTGAATCTTGACAGTGATGATCAAATGCCTGTGGCCACCTACGCCCCCGGATGAGAGGCTCGCTGTCTTTAGGACCACTTATTCTACTGTCCATCACACATCACCAGACATTTAAAAACACACCGGTCAAAGTCAAGTCCAGATAGACAATGTGTAAATGTTTAGTCTGAGGTATTTTTTTATCTGTGTCTCTTCCTTTTGACAACTTAAACTTGCCCTCCTGGTTTTGTTGATCCAGCCCCATCCTGACTAAAATGGAGCACAGCCTAATTTCTTATCTTGACTCTACACAAAGTATCACTCCTGTCTGACATGAATGTGAAGAAAATTTGTGAGAAACCTAGGATAGCTGAAATTGATAGAATGACTGTACCTTTTAGTAAGATACGCAATCCATTCAAAATACACTGCCTCAGACATGATTAGGATTAAATATGCATCACATTTGCACAGTTTATTGTAATATCCCAGTATAAATTCCAGGCGTCTTCCCATGATCTCTGAACAACATGGGATCTATGTAATAGATGATAAATGGAGAAAGAAATACCTGCAATTGGTCTGAAAATTTCCGTGGCTTATCTCACCATACCTGGATGAGTTTTTCCTTAAGCTATAGTTGATTTATTCCATAATTAGATAAGGTTAATGTCTAAAACATAGCCAGCATTTGTTTTTTTAGCTCTGCTTTTACAACTACATGAGAATTGGAAAATATAAAAATGTAGGCATTTTGACATAGTGGTTCATTACGACCCTCTGTGAGCATCAGACCAGACAGACAGATTAGTTTAGCTTTTCAAGACAAGGGAAAGGACAATCCCAAAAACGGAAACTCTCCCATAGAGATGATTTTGTAATTCAGGGACTATCTGGGGAGCCAAAGATTTAAATGAAGCACTTGAACTTACTCAAACTTTTGGCATTCCATAATTCCAGTCTAACCGTATAGATGTCTTAGAGTTAAAAGATGAGGCATAAAATCTGTTTGCTGACAGACAGACATTTCTAACTTACTCATATCAGCACATCAAGGAAGAAAATGACTGGAACCTCTTAGAATTGCTTACATTGGCCTACGGCCAAAACAAAACAATCATTTTTAAGGGGTAAACCTTTGAGGATCTAAGCAGACTGATTTTCAGATAGAATTCATGTATAGGCTCAGCATCTGGAAAACTTCTAATAATCTTCAAAATCTTGGTGTAATTTTGAACGGTGGACTAACCACAGCTATTGACGTGCTTGGACTGCACTTCCACAAAGGATGTTTTGGGTGAAGCAAGGCTAGCATCGAGGGGATGTTAGTGCTTTTCCCAGCTAGCAGGTGTTTGAACTAACAGAATCAAGAAGGTAGCAATCAGTAGAACATTGAAACAGGAAGTCAGTGTAGCTCTGCTATTCTCATTGGTGTGCTTGGTGAAATGCACAGTCCCTGGAAACATACTTTTCTTCCTGTGTTTCATTTCCCACTATTTACTTGGTAAAAAAATTTTGATATGTGAATATATGTGTTTACAAGGTTTTAATTCATTCTCAAAACAATGCCAGTATGACTTATTCAACTAATTTGAGAAGGAAAAAAAAAACCAGTTGAGTTTTTTTTCTATTTATGTCTCTATATTTCTTTACATATATAAATTATATATGTGTTATATATCAAGTTATATATGTATATGTAAATCTGAAGGATAGATTTTTAAAGAATTTGTTCACACTACTGTGGACACTGGCAAGTTTGAAATCTTCAGGGCAGGCTTGTCTGAAATCTGCAGAACAAGAGATGATGTTCCAATCTTGAATCCAAGGGCAGTCTGGAAGCAGAATTTCTTCATCTTCCAGGGACCTCAGTCTTTTCTCTTAATGCCTTCAAGTGATTGCATGAGGCCCACCCATGTTATGGAAGATAACGTACTCGAGTCCACTTACAGATTTAAATGTTAATCACATCTAAAATATACCTTCACAACATCTAACTGGTGTTTGGCCTAATAATTGAGTACCATGGCCTAGGCAAATTTACACACAAAATTAACCATCATTCTACCCTACATATATTCTAATTTTTTCACTTAAAAAATCCTCAGAGGAGTGTGTGACAAATATACTTACAAATATATTAAGAAGGAGATGTAGGTTTGTCGTAACTTGTTTCAATTTCATTCTTCTAGTTGTCATTTAGCCCCTAATCTAGACTTTGACTAGGAAAGATACTGTTTGGAAATTATCATGCTGAAGCCTATAGATGTGCCAAAACAGGGCAAAGCTAACTGAAATCTAAATCAACACCATAAATAAATTTTGTAATAATACAGGTAGGAAATAAAGATTTCAAATTTTCATTAAAACTAAGCGCAGTGTGGATATGAGGTTGGTAGTACAAACCCAATTATAGGTTTGGGAGTTTGATTCCATCTTTCTGAAAAGATCAGACATCAACTTAGGGAAATCTCTGGAGACAGTAATTGTTTCCAGAGTAAAGGCTGACATTTTCTGATAGGCAGGATCTTCCAGTTTAACTCTGAAACTTCATGATAGGCAAATGCTACAAGCGGATGGCAATTTGGCAGTCCATTTACGGAAAATCTCCTAGGAGTCACATAGCCTCTAGGAGATTTCTAACCAGAAAGAAATTCATATTATGTGGTTGTTCACACACACAGATTCTAAAAGATGATATCAATGCAAAACTTCTCTTTGATCTTACCCAATGTCTTACCCTTAATTCATGTATTACCCACCCGAGATGATCAACTAGCGGTTTAGCGAGGCTCTGGTTTTCCTTTGTGATTTCCACTTTTTAAGGCTCATTGTCTTATCATTTCTCCCCAGGATCCTTATCCCAGGATCCTGGCTTTACCTCATCAAGGAGCATCTATAAGATGGGCCTGCCCTTGCTAATAATTTACATTTCCTATACACACCATTATGCCAAAAAAAAAAAATGTCTGTTTCCTTACCTTTTAATTAAATACTTCTATTCTCACCCCAATTAGAAAACAAAAGACAAAACTCTGCCCTTTCATATGAGCTGTAAATTCTGTCTTCTAGGGTTCTACAGATGTACAACATAAAAAGACAAATTATCGGCTTTTAAATTTTAATTTTAATTTTTTAATTTAGCTTTTAAATTTTAATTATTATAAACCTGTAGCAAGACCAGTAGTTTTTCAATGTCTGAAACAAGATTTTTTTTGTTGTTGTTGCTGTGTTATTTTCCTACCTCAAATGTGAAGGGAAAAAAACAAAACAAAACAGAGTGAGTGCTTTCATTTTAGCAATCAGAAAGCCTTTTTCCCTTGACTGTTTAGCAATAAGCCACTGGAACACCCAAAAACCACCGAGTTTAAAAAAAAGAGGAGAAAAAGAAAAAGAAAAGTAGATTCTTTGGGCTCTAGCTTTATAGAAATGTTTAATTTTTTTCTTTTTTTTCGATATTTTTTAACGTTTATTCATTTTTAGACAGATGGAGCATGAGCGGGGGAGGGGCAGAGAGAGAGGGAGACAGAATCCAAAGCAGGCTCCAGGCTCTGAGCTGTCAGCACAGAGCCCAATATGGGGCTTGAAACTCATGAACCGCGAGATCACGACCTGAGCCTAAGTCGGCCACTTAACCAACCAAGCCACCCAGGTGCCCCAAAATGTTAAATTTTTTTACCGATATTTTTTGGTATGTTGAGATCAGTCATTGAGGACTAAGAGTCTTTGGTCTGGAAAAGTAATGAAATAAAAAATACTTGAGTTGTGTTTTACTCCCAGTTTCGTAAAGCTCACCTCATTAAGAGAAAGTAAGGATTTCAAGAAAGCACAAAGCCAAAGGGATAAAAATGTAAAATTTCTTTAGAATTAGGACACACCTGTTTCTACTCGTTTATTTTTACTTTGCCAAAACATTTGCCTTCCTACTGCTACCCTCGTGATGTCTAATATGATACTGGCTTTTCGGAGGAGGAACATCCTGCTGCCTTGATCCTCTCGTGCTGTGGCCTCAAACTCTTTAGATCATGTACCCCGTCAATAAAATTGTTGACCATATACCCACAATGTGTTTTTATTTATTTGTGAATTACACAACTGTACCATTTTTATAATTTTCTGTACATTATAAACTACATACAAATAATGCAGAGTAAGAAAAAAATATTTACAAGTTCTAAAATTTCTTCCTGTACCGTAAGCATTTTTTATACAGCATCCCATACCTTCTACTTTGCAGACCATTATTTTAGCAGAGACTCCCCTTTGACGGGTCCTTTGCTTCTACCGAATTTCCCTTTTTTATTTATCTTTATTTTTTGGGAGAACGCAAGCAGGGCGGGGGCAGAGAGAGGGGGACAGAAAATCTGAAGCAGACTCTGCTGACAGGCTTGACAGCAGTGAGCCCGATGTGGGGCTTGAATTCCTGAACCAGGAGATCATGACCTGAGCCAAAGTCAGGCACTCAACCAACTGAGCTACCCAGGTGCCCCTCCCTTAATTTTTATTTTAAAAAATCTATACCTCCCTTTTTCCCTGAAAGAACAGGTTGCCTCTATTTCTCCCACCTACTATAAAAATCTGTCACCATCAATACTTTGAATATACCCTTAGCAAGGCCAATCCCTATTTCTTCAAACAATGGATGTATATATTTCAGACTGCATCCTTAACCTTGCTGGCCCTGCACTATTAACCACAATCTCCTCCTAATGGTTTCCTCCCTTAATTTCTGCATCCATCTGGCATCCACAACTGTCAGGAATGCAAACCACTCAAGGTGGCCTAAGAAACAGAATGCACAAGCAGATACCCCTCTGGACCTACTGGAACCAGAAAGTGACAACCTGCAACCTAAGTTTCTTGATGATAGACATAAAACAGGTGTGAGGAAATATCTCATTATAGTTTTAGTTTTCATCTCCCTGGGGCACCTGGGTGGCTCAGTCGGTTGAACCTCAGACTTTAGCCCAGGTCATAATCTCATGGTTTGTAGGTTCAAGCCCCATGTAGGGCTCTGTGCTGACAGCTCAGAGCCTGAAGCCTGCTTCAGATTCTGTGTCTCCCTCTCTCTCTCTTTGCCCCTCCCTAGTTTGTGCCCTCTCTCTCTCTCTCTCTCTCTCTCTCTCCGTCTCTCAAAACTAAATAAATAAAATTTAAAAATTCATTTTCATCTCCCTAATTATTAGTGTTGCTGAACATATTTTCATGTACCTATTTGCCATTTGTATGTCTACTTTGGAAAAATGTCTAGTTCCTCTGCCCATTTTTTAACTGGATTATTTTTTTGTTACCCAGTTGTATGAGTTTTTATATATTTTGGATATGAACCCCTTTTAGGATATACGGCTTGCAACTATTTTCTCCCTTTCCATGGGTTGCCTTTTGTTGATATGGTTTAGGGGAGTGGGGGGAGCTGTGAAAATACATTTAAGTTGATGTAGTCCTACTTTATTTTTGCTTTTGTCGTTGTGTTTTGGTGTTGTACCCAAAAATTTTTTGCCAAGGCCAATTTTAAGGAGCTTTGTCCCTGTATTTTCTTCTAGGAGTTTTACGGTTTCAGTCTTATATTTAAGCCTTTAATCCATTTTGGTGAGTGGTGTAAAATAGGGGTCCAAATTCATTTTTCTACATGTGGTTATTCAGTATTCCCACCATCATTTGTTGAAGAGACTATCCTTTCCCCATTGGGTCCCTTGTTGGAATTCTGATTGACCATATTTTGGGGGGGCTAATTCTGGACACTTTATTTTGTCCATTGGTCTATGTGTCTATTTTTATGTCAGTACCATATTATTTTAATTACTATAGCTTTGTAGTATAGTTTGAAATCAGGAAGTGTGATGCCTCTGGCTTTGTTCCTATTTCTCAGAATTGCTTTGGCTATATAGAGTTTTTTGTGTTCCATACAAACTTCAGGATTGTTGGGTTGTTTTTTTTTTTTCCTCTTTCTGTGGAAAAAAAAAAGCCATGGAATTTTGCTGAGATTGCCTAGAATCTATAGATGGCTTTGGGCAGTACAGACATTTTAACAATATTAACTCTCCTGAACCAAGAACATGGGATATCTTTCCTGTTTGTATGTGTGTTTTATTTCTTTCAACAGAGTCTTATAGTTTTCAGTGTAGAGCTCTTTCACTTCCTTCGTTAAATTTATTCTTAGGTATTTTATTGTTTTGCTACTATTGTGAATGAGATAATTTCCTTTATTTCTTTTTCTGTTATTTCATTATAGAAGCATAGAAATGCTCCTAGATTATGTATATTGATTTTATGTCCTGCAACCTTACTGAATTCATTTTTTTGGTTATGTCTTGGGGACTTTTTATATATAAGATTATATCATCTGCAAATAACAATTTTACTTCTTCCTTTCCAATTTGGGTGTCTTTCATGTTTTTCTTGCCTAATTGCTGTAGCTAGGACTTCCAGCACTATATTGAATAAGAGTGGTGAGAGTGGGTGCCATTGTTTTGAGCTTGATCTTTGAGGACAAGCTTTCAGTTTTTCTCCATTGAGAATGATGTTAGCTGTGCGTTTGTCATATATGGCCTATATTATCTTGAGATATGTTTCTTCACGCAATCTGTTGAGGGTTTTATCATGAAAGGATGTTGTATTTTGTCAAATATTTTTGCTGCATCTGTTGAGTTATATGGTTTGCTTCATTTATTCTATTAATGTGGTTTATCACATTCATCAATTCTCGTGGACTGAATCATCCTTGTATCCCAGGGATAAATCCTACTTGGTCATAGTTTATTGTGCTTTTAATGTGTTCTTCAGTGTGGTTTGCTAATATTTTGTTGACAATTTTTTAATCTATGTTCATCAGGAATATTGATCTATAGTTTTCTTTTCCTATAGTGTCCTTATCTGGCATTCGTATCAGGGTAATGCTGGAAATGTTTCCTCTTCCTCAATTCTTTAGAATAATTTGAAAAGTACAAAATAGTTTGTACTTCTTTGAATAGTTGGCAGACTTTTCCAGTGAAACTGTCTGGTCCTGGGGTTTTCTGTATTGGGAGGTTTTGATTACTGACTTGATTTCTTTACTTGTTATTAATCTATTAAGATTTTCTATTTCTTCCTGATTTAGTATTGATAGGCTGTATATTTCTAGAAATTGATCCATTTCTTGTGGGTTATATAATTTGTTGGAATGTAATTGTTCATAATAATCTGTTATAATCCTATGTATTTCTGTGGTATCAGTCTCCTCTTTCATTTCTTATTTTATTTTATTTGAATCTTCTCTCTTCTTAGTCTAAAAGAGTTTGTCAATTTTGTTCATCTTTTCAAAAAACCAGCTCTTAATTTCATTGATCTTTTCTATTACTTTTCCAGTCTCTATTTCATTTATTTCTGCCCTGATCTTTATTATTTCCTTTCTTCTAACTTTGGTAAAGGAAATCTGATAAGTATAGTATAGTCATTCTTTCTGAAGTAATAGGTCCAAGATGGATTTTAATATTTGAATATCTACTTGAGAATCTCCTGGCTGGGGGAAAAAGAAAAAAAAATATCCTCTCAAAACCCCTCTAGGGATAGAGTAAAATATTGTGCCACTCAGCCCATTATCATCAAATGATAATAGCATTTAAAACATCTTGTATTTAAGCATTTTTATTGTCTATGTTCTTACCTATAGTACCACAATGACAACTTATTTTAAAAATGTAGTGCAGCCCAAGTGACCACCCCATTCAGCCAGGATACAAACTCTCTCTCCAAAAGCCAAAACTGTCAAGATTGACCATGAAGATGTTTGTGGCAGGAACTGCTAAGTACCAACCTGATATATATTTCCCCCATCTCCTCACAAACAGAACCCTGATTTTATTCTAGGCAGCCATGTGCCCAGCTTAAAAATTACATTTTCCAGCCTCCCTTGAAGCCAGGGATGTCAGAGGTACTTAAGTGGATGCTTAGGAAATCTTAAAGGAGCACTGACTTAGCTAGGAGAGAAAATGTCTTGCCTTTTTTCCTTTTCCCCCTTTTTCCCCTCCCATTACCTGGAACTTGCATGTAATCACCAATGTTCCAGCAGCCGTCTTACACCAGAAGGAGATCCAAAACCTTAGTGTCTTAGTTAATTAGCTAGGGCTGCAATAACAAAATACCAGAACTATAGTGGGTAGTTTAGACAACAGACATTTATTTTCTCATAGTTCTGTAGGCTGGAAAAGTCCAAAATCAGGGTACCACCATGTTCAGTTTCTGTTGAGATGTCTCCTGCAGGCTTGTAGGCAGTGGTTATCTTGCTGCGTTCTCACATGACCTCTCCTTTGTGTGCATGGAGCCCAAGAGAGAGGGAGGAGTGCTCTGGTATTTTTTCTTATAAAGATACTAATCTTATTGTATGAGGGCCTTAGTTTTGTGACCTTATAGGCCCTATCTCTAAATATAGACACATTGATGTTTAAGGCTTTAACATTAATTTGAAGTGCAGGGGGACACAACTGAATCCATAGCAGATGGGTAGCAGAATCTTAGTAGAATCTTGTGACACTGATGCCAGCATGAAGCCACCATATAACCCTGGACTGCTTATCTCTGAATTTTCTTTATATGAGAAAAAAAATCCGCTATCTCATGTGGGTCATATATTTTGAATTTTCTATTATACTGAATCAAACCTAATCCTAAATGATGTATATTCACTTATTCATTCAACAAAAAGAAATGTGAGAATGTACTCAGGCATTATGCTGAGAACTGACAATAACAAGACAAATCAGAGAGATTCCCTGCCTCTGATGAGCTCACATATTTATGAAGGAGACAAACATAAATATGCAATTGAAATTTGTCATTTATATAGAAAGGTCAAAAAGGGAAGGTGAACAAACTATTCAAAGAAAGCTTACTTTGGAAGTTTGGGCAAAACTACCCAGAATAAACCTGTTCTTGATGGAATGTGTGGAATTTCAGCAGTTTAAAGATAGAGTAGAAGACAGTAAGAGCCAAAGAAGGGAGGCCTGAGAGAACATGGAATGGACTTTGGGCAGTGGGCAGTTTTCTGTGATTAGAAAAAGAGGGGATGGGGAAAAGAAGCTTGAAAAGAAAATAGGGACTAGTGCCTAACACACAATACTAAGATATTTTGGGACTAACCTTGTGATTATGGAACACACTGAAGGTTTTTAAAACAGTGATGCTATTGCATTTCTATTTTAGGGAAATTATTGTAGAGGTGGAGTGGAGGAAGGGGAACTGGGTAGAGGACCATTATAATAATACTAATAAGAGATGAAGAATATATGAACAAGACTAAAGCACAACATGTTAACTCCTGTCCAGTTTAGTTTCAGTCCAGCTCGGCAAATGAGCTGCTAACCATCTGCAGATTAGCCTGCATGGACTAACAAACTCTAGCATAGCAGTATGGCAGAACTTCTCACCCCATTAAATAGTATTTTCTAAAAAAAATGGTCTCACAATTGCACCAAGAAGCATAAAATACCTAGGAATAAATCTAACCAAAGATGTAAAGGATCTGTATGCTGAAAACTATAGAAAGCTTATGAAGGTAATTGAAGAAGACTTAAAGAAATGGAAAGACATTCCCTGCTCATGGATTGGAAAAATAAATATTGTCAAAATGTCAATACTACCCAAAGCTATCTACACATTCAATGCAATCCCAATCAAAATTGCACCAGCATTCTTCTCGAAATTAGAACAAGCAATCCTAAAATTCATATGGAACCACAAAAGGCCCCGAATAGCCAAAGTAATATTGAAGAAGAAGACCAAAGCAGGAGGCATCACAATCCCAGACTTTAGCCTCTACTACAAAGCTGTCATCATCAAGACAGCATGGTATTGGCACAAAAACAGACACACAGACCAATGGAATAGAATAGAAACCCCAGAACTAGACCCACAAACGTATGGCCAACTCATCTTTGACAAAGCAGGAAAGAACATCCAATGGAAAAAAGACAGCCTCTTTAACAAATGGTGCTGGGAGAACTGGACAGCAACATGCAGAAGGTTGAAACTAGACCACTTTCTCACACCATTTACAAAAATAAACTCAAAATGGATAAAGGACCTAAATGTGAGACAGGAAACCATCAAAACCTTAGAGGAGAAAGCAGGAAAAGATCTCTCTGACCTCAGCCGTAGCAATCTCTTACTCGACACATCCCCAAAGGCAAGGGAATTAAAAGCAAAAGTGAATTACTGGGACCTTATGAAGATAAAAAGCTTCTGCACAGCAAAGGAAACAACCAACAAAACTAAAAGGCAACCAACGGAATGGGAAAAGATATTTGCAAATGACATATCGGACAAAGGGCTAGTATCTAAAATCTATAAAGAGCTCACCAAACTCCACACCCGAAAAACAAATAACCCAGTGAAGAAATGGGCAGAAAACATGAATAGACACTTCTCTAAAGAAGACATCCAGATGGCCAACAGGCACATGAAAAGATGTTCAGCGTCGCTCCTTATCAGGGAAATACAAATCAAAACCACACTCAGGTATCACCTCACGCCAGTCAGAGTGGCCAAAATGAACAAATCAGGAGACTATAGATGCTGGAGAGGATGTGGAGAAACGGGAACCCTCTTGCACTGTTGGTGGGAATGCAAATTGGTGCAGCCACTCTGGAAAGCAGTGTGGAGGTTCCTCAGAAAATTAAAAATAGACCTACCCTATGACCCAGCAATAGCACTGCTAGGAATTTATCCAAGGGATACAGGAGTACTGATGCATAGGGGCACTTGTACCCCAATGTTCATAGCAGCACTCTCAACAATAGCCAAATTATGGAAAGAGCCTAAATGTCCATCAACTGATGAATGGATAAAGAAATTGTGGTATATATACACAATGGAGTACTATGTGGCAATGAGAAAAAATGAAATATGGCCCTTTGTAGCAACGTGGATGGAACTGGAGAGTGTAATGCTAAGTGAAATAAGCCATACAGAGAAAGACAGATACCATATGGTTTCACTCTTATGTGGATCCTGAGAAACTTAACAGGAACCCATGGGGGAGGGGAAGGAAAAAAAAAAAAAAAGAGGTTAGAGTGGGAGAGAGCCAAAGCATAAGAGACTGTTAAAAACTGAGAACAAACTGAGGGTTGATGGGGGGTGGGAGGGAGGGGAGGGTGGGTGATGGGTATTGAGGAGGGCACCTTTTGGGATGAGCACTGGGTGTTGTATGGAAACCAATTTGTCAATAAATTTCATAAAAAAAAAATAAAACTAGGGGGAAAAAAATGGTCTTGACTACTGTCATTAGGCATATATGGAAGAAATTGTTGATGTTACTAGGTGACAGGCCCTCTGAACATCTTTGTGTCGAGGGCAGCCCTCGTACTTGCTGCCTACTTTCCTTGAGGTCTTGAGTTTTCTCCGTATGGACGTCTCCCTACCTAGACCAGAGGCCCCTAGAAGTTCTGCTCTGCACCCTGCCCTGCTAACTTGAATCTGCTCTCCTACCTCCTATCTTCTCATCACCCTCTCTTATTTTCAAATGGATCTTCTTGGACATAATACCATTCAAAATTATGTCATCGCCATGCCAGTGTAAAAACTTCTGAAGCTATGTATGAATTATCCTGTGTGCCTAGAACAGAGTTCTAGTTAGATACTGATACCTCACTGATTCTGAACTGTAAAAAGCTTACTGTTAGAGATGGTACCTCTCTGGGAGTGCTGTTTTTACTCCTATTTCCCCCCCTCAATATAATCTCCCTTTCTTGCCTATATGCACTATTCTAGCATTAGATGGAGGCATACATTAGTCTCTTCCTGAGAAATGAAGCTGATTAATGGGGCATATCAGAGGCAGAATGAAGACGAGTTGCTGTCCAGGCACTTAGAAAGTCAAATTGCAGTAAAAGCACAAGAAGATTAGCTTTTCCTTGACACCAACAATGAGGGCATATTTTATGATATTGCTCTGAAAATCACAAAGGATGGGATGCAAATACAATGCATTTGTAGTTCTTTGCCTTTCTTCATTCATTAAATAAGCAGGTTTTTTTTCCTAAAATTTAAAATGTGTTAGTCACTTTTAGATTATAGATTTATTTTATCCAAACATCTCTATAATGTATAGAGATTTAAACATCTCTATAATGTATAAATCCGCACATCATTTTTACACACAAGAACACCACATATGATTTTATTCAAAGTCAGACCATATAAAAAATAAAAGTGGGAGACTCCAAAGAAAATGTGATTTCTTTCCAAGAAGTATTGACTTTTTTCTGGAAATCTCTTGTTGCTTAAATTGTCTACACACCAAGCTGGATTCTTAGCTGGAACACTCAAAATCAGGGACATGTTTCTATACATATTTTTAAAGTTCATTCACATTTTGTTTGAAAGTTGCAATAAATCACCTTAATTTGAATCACTCCATAAGCTTATGTGCCTTTCTAAACTTTCCCCTTGACTAGAAACCGTAAAGATATACTTTTGCTTTAATCATTTTTTTCTGTTTCAATGCCGTTTCAAAAGTTCAGTGTGTGCTTATTTACATTGTTGATTTATTTATTCATTTACCCATGGTGCAAACATGTTGGACATCTACTATGTGACAGATCCTACATTAGGACGTGTGAAGATACAAAGATTTTAAGATTAATATGAAGAATTATTAATAAATATTAATTATTTATAATAAGTATTAACAAATATTAATAATTATCTATGCCCAAAGAGCATATATGTACATGTGTGGAGGTATATGTGTATGTGTATGTATACATGTGTGTATACATATACACATATACGTATACACGTACACATATATACATATACATAATGTGTTATATACACTGGCAGTAAATATAAGATCTTTGAATTAGAGAAGAGACTACTGTGAAAGAACATCTTAGCTCTAGTTCCCTACAGGGTGCCAGGATGGCATATTCCCCTGAGTATGCAGTGGGATTTGCATCAGAGGGGTAAAACCCCAAAATTATGACTCAGAGTTTATATAGGACAGCTGGCACATCTGCACCTCTCTCCTGCTCTCCAAAGAGAACTTCGCGCTGGAATGGAACAAATTTTTCTCTGAGGAATAGAGGGAAGGCTTTACCCTGGAATGTGAGCAAATGACTCTGGAGAAATGAGTCTCTAAATCTCTCTGGAGCATTGCATGATCTCTACTCTTCAGCAGGTTCATCATATAATCACAAATCCCAAACTATGCAAAAATATGAAAATATTAATGGAGAATTATCTCCCAAGAAAAATGTACAGATATTTTCTGTACATAATTTGGAATAATAAATCAGCATCCTTACTTTTTTTATGGAGCTTGTATTTCATGAATTTCTACAAATCCTAGAAGCTAAGCTAAATGTAGTCATATTATCTACTCAGTGGTGACAGAGCAGCATCTACAGCAAGTCCCATTGCCCCACACAAGATTCTGGACTCAAGTCATTAGAACAACCTGCCATATGTCTTCCATATGGTTAAACATTTTAGATTTAGTGGGACACAAAAGTACACTGGTTTTCTTTCATGCTAATGCTGGTTTCACTATGCCGGGAAGAATCTCCATTTCTTGTCTCTTTGTGAAATGTCAGTTGCCATAGTACTTTCAGTCTTCCAGTTATTTTGAGTTAAAAAAGTCCATGCAAATTTAATCATTTAACCTCATACCCTCCCTACCCCTGGACCAAGTTTAGCTTTGACCTGAAGAATACAGAATGAGCAAGAGGCACAGAGTGCTCCTTATAATCTCATCTTGTCCCCTTTTCTCTTTCAGAATGTTGGAAAGAGAAGTGAAAGAGCAAATATTTATGACCTGTCTCTTGCTATAGTAGTCTTCCCTGTGAGACTATCTTGATTTAACGGGTCCCTAATGGCCACATAAGTAGGTTCTTTAAAGGACCCTTGTGGGGACTTCTAATTGCACAATTTCTGCATGGGAGATGTGTTCAGCTTGACGTTTTAAGTCTATCAGTTTCTTTTCATAGTGATCTTGCCTCTAGGCTGCCTTGCTGGAAGACCTTTGATCCATGGGTGTTACATCCATTTTGACATGACAAAAGGTGGAAGTGAGTTGCACCCCTGCTTCACTGTTGTCCCCTCCCTCAGTCCTTTCCTTGTCTCTCCAATCTGTGTCTCTTGGCTTCCTTTTCCTCTACTCCATTCAAGACTGAAGGCTTTTAGCAAATCTTCTGCCTTGGAGTACACCTCACCAGATAATAAAGTGTCAGACTCCAATTATGACTTATTCTTCTAGTCTCTAGAAGTAAGTCTTTTGGATCCCTTGATTTGGGGACTAAAAAAAAAGCACCGTTCTATTTCCTCCATGAAGCAGAAGGAAAAACTCCAGCTCTCTTATCCTAGGCTCCAATCATTCTCAAATTTCTCTTAGTCTGCTCATACAAACTAATGGGCAGGGTACACTAATGTTTGGAGTAAAAGAGACAATCTGGTCCCCTTATAATAGGACCTGAAGAGGTCTGGCCTTAATGGAACTCATTAAATAACCTTACTAGGCATTCTAACTTGTTTTCTAACATTAGGCAATCTAACTTGTTTTCTTCTTGTTCACCTAATTATTCTATATTTGGGAATCTCTAGTCCTATACTTTGCTTCTGATGCATATAAATGCTCTTTTTACTTAGGTCACTGTGTATTCTGCCTTCTGCCATTCAGAAATTTCTCAAAACACATTACTCTTCCTGGATGAATTAGTTAACTTTCACTATCTAATTCTAAAGTGATTAGTACTAAAGAGTGTTCCAGCTGGAAAGGACCACCAGGAACTCAGTCCAATTCTCTCCATTAACTGGTAAGAATAGTTGATTTCAAAAGGTGAAGTGGTTTATCTAAGGTTATTGAGTTAATTAGTGGTATAGATGGAACCAGAATTATGGCCTCCTGACTTCTGAGAGAGGAGATTTCCTAATACATCATGATGTTTCTTGTACTCAAATCAACATGACCTAACAACTAAATTCACATGAACTGAAAACAGCCAGCTAATTACACTTATTAGATGATATATCCACTTAAAGGGGTATGAAAAATCATGACATGCCACAAATGATCAAATAGTCACTTTCTATATTTTATAATCTGTCATACACCATGTGTTCCTGTGGATTCAGGCAAGTTAAACACTCGTGCTGAGTCATGCTTTAAAATTGGCACAATGTATTTGGGAGGCACTTGGAAAAGACATCATTTCACAAAAGTGTGTATTCAGAAGAGATAGTAAGTTTGGCTTAAGACCATATAAAACAAGTTTCCGGGCAAAGTGTGTCATTTTGCAGCTGTTTCCTGAATCTACAACAACCCCACTACAGTTAACCAGTTTAAGCTGGAAGTATCAGGATGTAACCTGGGAGTATGCCTCTTGATGACTCCTCTGGGGTGCTGGGGAATTTTAGTATAAGCAATTACTACAATATCTGTAATATTAAGATATACTTAAGATCAGTAAATAAGAACTATAACCCAGAACCATCGTTTCTACAAGCTTCAGTTTGAACTAACTCTGTCAAAACACTTATGAGAAATGCCCCCCCCCTTTTTATAGGAAAAGTGAGGTGTGCATATCTTTTTAGGAATGTCTTTGGAAATATTTATGGGAGAATAATCCTGACACCAGGGATAAGGAGTACAGCCCAAGAAAACTAATTTAGTTCCGTAAAGTAGACATTCCAAAGTCCAAATCAGGAAGACATAAAGCAGAGCAAGGGAGCTGTATATATAGACTGGGAGATTTATAGAGTGTTTATATATGTAGTGATATGGCTCCTCAGCCCAGCTTCCCTATTTGGGCTTATTCGTATAACTAATCTTTGTTGAGCTCCTAACTTCTGCCAGTAGTGGAAATATAAGAATATTATACAAGACATGGTCTCTACCATTTAGGAATTTATTACCTCTTTGGGAAATAAATGAGCATACCGAACACTACACTGCAGATGATATTAATAGTAATGCCTCCTGCATCTCTCTGTTCATTTCTCTTGTTCCTTGGGTAAGCTCATATCTTTCCTAGTAGAGGTTAAGTTTTCAAGGAATAGTGATTGTGTCTTATTGATCTTTGATGCCCTTGTATGCCTGGAAAAAGGCAAATATTTCATAAAAAAAAAGGGGGGATAACTTTGTGAATGAAGCTTTGAAGTTAATGTAGAGCTTTTAAATTCATGTCACCATAACCCTACAAGATGGGCAGAGCCTATATAATTACTTCCATTTCACAGTCAATGAAAATGAGGTTCAGATAATTTAAGTTGGTTCCCAGTTTACCAAGTGGAAGAAGTGGGCCAAAGCCTATCTTCCAATTCCCTCTGTTCCTACAGGTACCTTCTTAGTATGTGATAAGAGATGTGTAAGTGTAATGGATGTATGGAAAAAGGAGAGATCTTTGTGAATAAACAATAAGACTTCATGAAAAAGATGGCATTGAGTTTAAAGTTTTACTTCAGGACTTCTCTATTATTAACCTTATTTCAGCTAACATTTTTATTTGCTATTTTATTTTTATTCTGCATCATATTGAAGAGCCATTTTAAGTTGAAAGTTCCTAGAGAAGAAGGTGGGGTATTTTGTAGTGAAGAATATTATTCTGAATATCTGTTGGTAATATATATTTGATTTTATGCTACTGGGTAATTCATCATCGTAAACTTTTAAGACTAGATGCATGTAATTAAAGAGCTGGAAGTAGACTGTAGAAATAATGTACTATAGTGGGCTCTGACATTTTTGCTACTCAGTGGCCTTTTATGAGCACTCCCCAACCTTCAACAGTCCTTCAGATTTCTAAATATTTTGCCCATCTTATTTAGTCCAAAGCCAAAGAAGAAATGGCACCAGTCTCAAGGAACTCACAAACTAATTAGAGATATAAATCTCAAATAAGTTGAAAAATAGACATATTCTCCTCTTCCTGCCCTTTTAATCTTCATTGCAGTTAATGGTGCCACTGCTTACACAAATTCCCATGTCTCAAACCCAGATTTTATTTTTGAGTCCTCTTTCTCTGTTAACCCACACCCAATTCATTAGAAGTTTACCAGCATGACTCCAACACTTAATTCAGGTCTCGACTCAACTGTCATCTCCTTAGAAATACCTTATTTAATATAGCCACTCTCCCCAACCACTGTTACCTTCTAGCCTCTCAAACTGCTTTATTTCTATTCCTGGCACTATCATTACCTGATTCATATTAGTTCAATCTTTATTTATTTGTTTATTATTTATTTCATACTAGACTATAAAAAATTCAAAAGGATAAGGACTTGGCATTATTCTCTGCTATATCATCATAACAGAGAATAGATGAATTAATACATAAGCAAATGGATAAGGAAATGACTGAGTACATGAAGAAAATGATACAGTGAGGGTACAATGAAAAGGAATGACTAATTATACCTGAAAGATAAGCTGAAGATTGGTGACAATGAGCTGGGCTTTAAAAAATATTAGTAGAAGCGAACAAGACGGATTAGGTAGGGAGGAGCAATGTTGGCTAAAGAAATGGACAAAGAAGTAAATGTAGGCATGGATTTTCAGTGAATGATTAGAAGGTGTGGATAAAAAATAGCAGGTGGTAAGGCAGTTTGTTAGACTGAAGCCATATATTAAAAGTTCTTGTATGCTTGCTAAGGAGTTTGGACTTGCTCTATGGGTAGTACAGACAGATTTTAAAAATAGAAATACCTTGAGCAGCTCTGTGGTGGCCATGGGTTGGGTGGGCTTTACAAAGGAGAAGAAAGAGTCAAGGAGACAATATTGGACATTTTTACAATACTATCAACTGGAGTTGAGTACCTAGACCAAGAGTGTACCCATAGATATGGAGAGGGAAAGACATACATGAGCAATCTTTTAGAAGTAACAAGAAAGAATTAGATGGCTTCTTTTGGAGAGAGATGAAGGAATTGAGTGAATCTATAATGCTTTGCTTAGGAAATGTGCAGAGGGTGATGGCTTAATGAAAGTAGAAAGCCAGAAGAAGGGGCACCTGGGTGGCCCAGTCGGTGAGTGACTCTTGATCTTAGCTAAGATCATGATCTCATGGTTCATGAAATGAAGCCCCGCATCTGGCTCTGTGCTGACAGTGTAGAACCTCCTTGGATTTTCTCTCTCCCTCTCTCTCTGCCCCTCCTCTGCTCATGCACGCTCTCTCTCTTTCTCTCAAAATAAATAAACTTGAAGGAAGGAAGGAAGGAAGGAAGGAAGGAAGGAAGGAAGGAAGGAAGGAAGGAAGGAAAAGAAAGATAGCCAGAAAGAAGAAAGCCAGAAGTCAGGGAAAACAAGGAGAGATATGAGTTCAGTTTGAAGCAACAGTCAACCTGTGGTAGTTATTTGTCAGGTAGTTAGATATTTAATTTTGGAGTCATTCTGAAAAATTGAGCTAAGAGAGATTGACCTGAAAAATACAGTGTTTGAGCTCTTAACAGCATAGGTGGTAGTTGAATCCATCTAACAAACTTCATATATTAATAATTACTTTTGAACCTTTAGCATATAAAACAAAACTTCTAGTCAGAACTACTGATTAGGAACCAACACTAACACAACTGTTGATATTGTAAAACAAAGAAACCTGAATTTTTAGTTAGTCTTGGTGAATATATTGTTTCTGAAAATTTAAATACACTGTCAATAACATACACTGCTTATTCTTCATGAATATCTGGGAGGGAAGGAGTCAAGTTATTATATATAATAAGTTAGGAACCAATTGCCTAGTTCAATTTTTTAGGAAAACAAACAAACAAAACCCTTAAACACTGGACGTATATCAGTTTAACATTAATTCTTACCTTGAAATTATGTATGCAGATTCCATGGCCATGAAAACTCCTTAGATCACTTTAGGACTTCCCCTCAGTTCATTTGATACAGCAGTAAAATATGGGCTGAGCAATATTTTGACTACAACCAAATTCTGGCTCAGATGCCATCCTATCCTTATCTAAATTCCATATTCAGAGGATGAAAGAGATGTGCAGAGGGCAACAGGAAGCACCCTGAAGGAAAAGAACAAGATGGAAACAAATTATGCAAGTCTTGTCCACTAGGAGACAAAAGCAATATTAGGAAGTATTGCCCCTAGTTTCTAAAGAATATACTTAGATTGTCACTTTCTTGGAAGTAAATTGGAAGAATACCAGATCAAGTGTATGAAAATGAACCTACTTAAAAGCAGAAATTATTCAGTTTAACTGAGGAGGAAATGCTAGTCTTGCTTAAAGATTTTTTTTCCTCTCAAGTTGTTATTTATTCCAGTTATTTAACATATAGTGTAATATTAGTTTCAGGAGTAGAATTTAGGGATTTGTCACTTGCATACAACACCAGGTGCTCATCACAACAGGTGCCTTCCCTAATACCCATCACCATTCAGCACATCCCCCTGCCCACCACCTCTCCAGCAACCCTCAGTTTGTTCTCAATAGTTAAGAGTCTGACTTACTGTTTGTCTCTACCTCCCACACCATATTCATCTGTTTCATTTCTTAATTCCATATATGAGTGAAATCATATGGTATTTGTCTTTCTCCAACTTATTTCACTTGGCATAATGCATTCTAGCTCCATCCACATTGTTGCAAATGGAAAGATTTCATTCTTTTGATCGCTAAGGAACATTGCATTGTATATTATACCACAACTTATTGATCCATTCGTCAGTGGATGGACATTTGGGCTCTTTCTATAATTTGGCTATTGTTGATAATGCTGCTTTAAGCATCAGGGTGTGTGTGTTCCTTTGAATCAGTATTTTTATGTTCTTTGGGTAAATACCTAGTAGTGCAATTGCTGGACTGTAGGGTAGTTCTATTTTTAACTTTTTGAGGAAACCCCATACTGTTTCCAGAGTGGCTGCCCCAGTTTGCATTCCCCCCAACAGTGTAAGAGAGTTCCACTTTCTCCGCATCCTTACCAATACTTGTTGTTTCCTGTGTTGTTAATTTTAACCCATTCTGACAGGTATGAGGTGATATTTCATTTTTGTTTTGATTTGTATTTCCCTGATGATGAGTGATGCTGAGCATATTTTCATTTGTCTGTTAGACAATGGATGTCTTCTTTGGAAGTGTCTTTTCATGTCTTCTGCCCATTTCTTTACTGGATTTGTTTGGGGGGGTGGTTAGATTTGATAAGTTCTTTATAGATTTTGGATACTAACCCTGTATCAGATATGTCTTTTACAAATATCTTCTCCCATTCCAAAAGTTGCCTTTTAGTTTTGTTGATTATTTCCTTTGCTGTGTAGATTTTTATCTTTATGAAGTCCCAATAGTTCATTTTTGCTTTTGTTTGCCTTGCCTCTGGAGATGTGTCTGGTAAGAAGGTTTTGTGGCTGAAGCCAAAGACGTTGCTGTCTGTTTTCTCTTCTAGGATTTAGATGGTTTTCTGCTTCACATTTAGGTCTTCCATTCATTTTGAATTTATTTTGTGTATGATGTCCAGTTTCATTCTTCTGCGTGTTGCTGTCCAGTTTTCCCAGCACCATTTTCTGAAGAAACTGTCTTTTTTCCATTAGATATTCTTTCCTGCTTTGTTGAAGTTTAGTTGACCAAATAGTTGTGGGTAAATTTCTGGGTTTTCTATTCTGTTCCACTGATCTGTGTATCTGTTTTTTTGTGCCAGTATCATACCATCTTGATAACTACAAGTTTGTAATATAGCTTCAAGTCTGGAATCGTGATACCTCCAGCTTTGGTTTTCTTTTTCAACATTACTTTGGCTATTCAGGTTCTTTTGTGGTTCTACACAAACTTTAGAATTTTTTGTTCTAGCTCTGTGAAAAACACTGGTGGTATTTTGATAGGGATTTCATTAAATATGGATTGCTTTGAGTAGCATAGACATTTTAATAGTATTTGCTCTCCCAATCCATGAGCATGGAATGTTTTTCCATTTCTTTGTGTCATCCTCAATTTCATAAGTGTTCTATAGTTTTAGAGTACAGATATTTGACCTCTTTGGGTATGTTTATTCCTAGGTATCTTTTGGGTGTTGGTGCAATTGTAAATGGGATTTATTCCTTGATTTCTCTTTCTGCTGCTTCATTATTAGTATATAGAAATGCAACAGATT
This sequence comes from Lynx canadensis, assembly GCF_007474595.2. Classification (NCBI taxonomy): domain Eukaryota; kingdom Metazoa; phylum Chordata; class Mammalia; order Carnivora; family Felidae; genus Lynx; species Lynx canadensis. The sequence goes on from NC_044311.2 coordinate 112,100,263, forward strand.
TCTGTACATTGATTTTGTATCCTGAGATTTTACTGAACTCATGTCTCAGTTCTAGTCATTTTTTGGTAGAGTCTTTTGGGTTTCCTACATACAGGATTATGTCATCTGCAAATAGTGAAAGTTTGACTTCTCCCTTGCCCATTTGGGTGCCTTTTATTTCTTTTTGTTGTCTGGTTGTTGAGGTGAGAACTTCCAGTACTATGTTTTATAATAATGGGGAGAGTGAACATGCTGTCTTCTTCCTGACCCTAGAGGAAAAGCTCTCAATTTTTTCCCCATTGAGGATGATACTAGCTGTGAGTCTTTTGTATATGGCCATTATGATGTTGAGATATGTTCCCACTATCCCTACTTTGTTGAGAGTTTTTATCAAGAATGGATGCAGTACTTTGTCAAATGCTTTTTCCGCATCTATTGAAAGGATTATATGGTTCTTGTCTTTTTTTTATCAGTGGGGTTGATTAATTTGAATATTGAACCACTCTTGCAGCCCAGAAATAAATTCTACTTGATTGTGGTGAATAATTCTTTTAATGTGCTATTGGATTTGATTTGCTACTCTCTTGCTGAGAACTTTTGCATCCATATCAGTGTCTAATTTTCTTTTTTAGTGGGGTCTTTGTCTGATTTTGAAATCAAGGTAATGTTGGCCTTGTAGAATGACTTTGGAAGTTATCCTTCCATTTCTATTTTTGGAACAGTTGGAGAAGAATAGGTATTAATTCTTCTTTAAATGTCTGGTAGGATTTCCCTGGGAAGCCACGTGGCCCTGGACTTTTGTTTGTTGGAAGATTTTTGATTACTGATTCAATTTCTTTGCTGGTTATCAGTATGTTGAAGTTTTCTATTTCTTCCTTTATAAACTTTGGTAGTTTATATGTTTCTAAGAATTTATCCATTTCTTCCAGATTGACCAATTTATTGGCATATAATTTTTCATAATATTCTTTAATAATTGTTTGTATGTCTGTTGTGTGGGTTGTAATTCTCTCCTCTCCCATTCATGATTCTATTTATTGGAATTCATTATTTCTTTCTTTTCTTTCTTTCTTTCTTTCTTTCTTTCTCTCTTCTTTCTTTCTTTCTTTCTTTCTTTCTTTCTTTCTTATAAGTCTGGCTACAAGCTTATCAATTTTATAATTCAAAGAACCAGCTCCTGGTTTCATTGGTCTGTTTTTTTAAATTTCTATACCATTCATTTCTGTTCTAATCTTTACTGTTTCCCTTCTTCTGCTGGCTTTCGGCTTCATCTGTTGTACTTTTTCTAGCTCCTTTAGGTGTAAGGTTAGGTTGTGTATTTGAGATATTTCTTGCTTCTTGAGATAAGCCTGTATTGCTACATACCTCTCTCTTATGACTACTTTTGCTGCATCACAAAGGTTTTAGACCATTGTGTTTTCATTAATGTCTGTTTCCATGGATTTTTTTATTTTTTCTTTAATTTTATGGTTGACCTATTCATTCTTTAATAGGATGTTCCTTAACCTCCATTATTTGTGGTCTCTCTAATTTTTTTCTTGCGATTGACTTCAAATTTTATAGTGTTGTGGTTAGAAAATATGTATGGTATGATCTCAGTCTTTTTGTACTTATTGAGGCCTGATATATGACCCAGTATGTGATTTATTCTGGAGAATGTCCCACGTACACTCAAAAAGAATGTGCATTCTGCTGCTTTAGGATGAAATGTTCTGAGTATATCTGTTAAGTCCATCTGGTCCAGTATGTTATTCAAAGCCATCGTTTCCTTGTTGATTTTCTGCTTAGATGATCTGTCCATTGATACACGTAGAGTGTTAAATTTCCCTACTATTGTACTATTATCAATGAGTTCCTTTATGTTTGTTATTAATTGATTTATGTATTTGGGTACTTGTAAGTTAGGAGCATAAATATTTATAATTGTTAGCTACTCTTATTGGATAGACTGTTTATTAGGACATAGTGCCCTTCTTCATCTCTTCTTACAGTCTGCGGTTTAAAATCTAGTTTGTCTGGGGCACATGGATGGCTCAGTCAGTTAAGCAGCCAATTCTTGATTTTGGCTCATGTCATGATCTCATGGTTTGTGAGTTCAAGCCCTGCATTGGGCTCTGTACTAACAGCAAAGAGCCTGCTTGGGATTTTCTCTCTCCTCTCTCTGCCCTTCCCTTGCTCATTCTCTTTCTCTCGAAATAAATAAATAAATAAACATTTTTAAAAATAAATAAAAAGTAAAATCTAGTTTGTTTACATAAGCTGGCTATTCCAGCTTTCTTTTGACATCCATTTGCATGATAAATTGTCCTCCATTTTTTTTTTTAATTTTTTTTTCAATGTTTATTTATTTTTGGGACAGAGAGAGACAGAGCATGAACGGGGGATGGGCAGAGAGAGAGGGAGACACAGAATCGGAAACAGGCTCCAGGCTCCGAGCCATCAGCCCAGAGCCTGACGCGGGGCTCGAACTCACGGACCGCGAGATCGTGACCTGGCTGAAGTCGGACGCTTAACCGACTGCGCCACCCAGGCGCCCCAAATTGTCCTCCATTTTTAATCTGCAGGTGACTTTAGGTCTAAAATGAGTCTTTGTGGGAAGCATTTAGATGGGTCATATTTTGTTTGTTTGTTTTGTTTTTGTTTTTTATCCAGTCTGATATTCTATGTCTTTTGATTGGAGGGCTTAGTCCATTTACATTCAGAGTGATTACTGATAGATATGAATTTAGTGCCATCGTATTACTTGTTAAGTCATTGTTTCTGGAGATTTTCTCTGTTCCTTTCCAGTCTACTGGAAGAGTCCTACTAAGAGTCCCCTTTAAGGTTTCTTGCAGGGCTTGTTTAGTGGCACAAACTCCTTTACTCTTTGTTTGCCTGGGAAACTCTTTAATCTCTTCTATCCTGAATTACAGCCTTGCTGGATAGAGTATTTTAAGCTGCATATTTTTCCCATTCAGCACATTGTATATATCATGCCACTCCCTTCTGTCCTGCCAAATTTCTGTGGATAGATCTGCTGCTAACCTTATTTGTCTTCCCTTGCAAGTTAGGGACTTCTTTTCTCTTGCTGCTTTTAGGATTTTTTTTCTTTATCTCTATATTTTACGAATTTAACTATGATATGTCTTGGTGTTGGCCTGCTTTTGTTGATTTTAATGGGAGCCCTGTGTGCTCCCTGGATTTGGATGTCTGTTTTCTTCCCCACATTCGGGAAGTTTTCAGCTATAATTTCCTCAAACAAACCTTCTGCCACTTTTTCCCTCTCTTCTTCTGGGACTCATATTATGCAAATGTTATTTCGTTTTATGGAGTCTCTGAGTTCCCTAAGTCTACATTCATGATCCAATATTTTTCTTTTCTTCTTCTTTTCAGCTTCATTATTTTCCATAATTTTATCTTCTATATCACTGATTCATTCCTCTGCTTCTTCCATCCTTGTGCTCATTACAACTAGTCAGTTTCACATCTCAGTTATAGCATTTTTTCTGGCCTGACTAGTTTTTAAATCTTTTATCTCTGTGCTAAGGGACTCCCTGGTGTCTTCTATGCTTTTCTCAGGCTCAGCTAAAATCATCCTTATGATTTTTGCATTAAATTCTGGTTCAAGCATATTACTTATATCTATTTCAATTATATCCCTGTCTGTGACTTTTTATTGTTCATTTTAGGATGAATTCCTCTACCCTGGCATTTTGTCTAGGTCTCTGTTTTCTCTGTGTTAGGAAAGCCTGTTATGTTTTCTGCTCCTGAGACTAATGGCTTTATAAAGAAAAGGTCATATATTTTCCAGGGCTTGGTGCTTCAGAAAGTGTCCCTGGTATATACTATTTGCATTCTGCTGCTATGTTTTGGCTACTCTTTCCCTCAGGTTAGTCCTCTGCAGAGTTTCTCTTTGCCTGCATTGGGGAGTGTTTGGACCTTGGCTAGAGTGTGGTGAATTTTAACTAGTTGTACCCTGGTCTACTTGTTAAAAGAGACCTGATGCTATTTCCAGTAGAGCTGAAACTTTGCAGAATTCTATGGCCAGTAGACATGGTGCATGTGGGGGATTTGTGCTGGTCTTCCGGGAGAGATACCCACTGCACTTGTTCTCAGGCACACTTTCCCCAGAAAAGCAGCACCAGCAGAGCTCAGGGGGGTGAGGCTTGGTGTAAGCAGTTTAGGCTGTCAGTGTTGGCACTGTGCTACTCACTGAAGTTTTTTTATGCTGAGGGGTGAGGGAGGGAAATGGCACCTACCAGCTTTGTTGTCCCAGGAGAGGCAATGCCAGTTCTTCCAGATGCACTCCAAGAATGGGAAACCATCTGTCCCAGTGCATCCCAGGAGATCTTTAGATAGTGCTGTCTGCTTCTGGGATCTCTGCTTCCTTCTCCACAGGAGCACTGCAGTGCCCACCAGCTCTACACCAGCCAAACCACAGACCTCTAAAACTCCAGTCTTTGAGCCCTGGTGGTTGTAAAAACTCATGCAGATCAGGTCCTCTCATTTTCCCAGTCAATAGCTTTGGGAAGGTGTTTTCCTTATGTGATCCACTATGTCCTCTCTCTCTCTCTGTCTGTCTCTCTCACATCTCTCCCTGACTAGGGACTCCTCCCCTCCACAGCACCCCTGATCTGTTTTCCCCCCAAATCATGTCTCCACACCTCTTACCTTCCATGATGTAGTCTCTTCTCTCCCTCTAGTTGTGCAGTTTGTTCTGTCAGTCCTCAGATTTATTTCTTGGGTATTCAGAATGATTTGATGTTTATCTAGCTGAGTTCAAGGGACCAGGCAAACCTAAGGTCCTCCTAGGACTCCACCATTTTAGCTCATCCATTCTAGTCTTTCTTAAAGATTAAAACCTATTTAAGAATTATTAAAGCGGTGCCTGGGTGGCTCAGTCAGTTATTACTCAGTCTGACTTTGGCTCAGGTCATGATCTCACGGTTTGTGGATTCAAGCTCCATGTCGGACTCTGTGTTGACAGCTCAGAGCCTGGAGCCTGCTTTGCATTCTGTGTCTACCTCTCTCTCTCTGCCCCTTTCCCACTTGCACTCTATCTCAAAAATAAATAAGCGTTATTTTTTTAAGTAAAGATTATTAGAAAAATTAAAATATACCTTTGTATAATGCCTATATCTATATTTTTTTAATTTTCAGTTAAACTATTGTTATTCCTTATCATTTAATATCATTAGTCCTTTTAAACTGGCCAGTAACATTAAACATCACCCCACACCACCATTCTCTGGAGACTTACCATGTGAAAGATGACTTTGGTGCCATGCAACATATAGGTAACATTAGTTACCAGTCACAACTGCAACATTGGCATTTTGTTCTTGGCATTTTAAGCACCCTTTTCTCAAATTTTATAAATCCAAAGTATTCATAATTTCATTTTCCAGAATTTCTGAATTTTAATTCTACCTTGCTTCTCACACTCCAGTAAAAATTATTTTTCCTCTCATCTAACTGCCATAGGCTAGACATAGCCCAGACTGGTTAGAAATCTCATTATGGCACTCCTTCGCTATGTAAATGATGTTGGACAATGTATGGAACCTCTATAAGACTCATTTTTATCATTTGTATGCTAAATATAATTTATCTACACTGTGAGTTTGTTTTGAGGTTTGGATGAGATACTATAAGGAAGGTCTTTATCTCCATAGCTGGCATATAAGTTTTCAAAATGTAATACAATAGAATACTACTTGGCAATGAGAAAGAATGAAATATGGCCTTTTGTAGCAACGTGGATGGAACTGGAGAGTGTTATGCTAAGTGAAATAGGTCATACGGAGAAAGACAGATACCACATGTTTTCACTCTTATGTGGATCCTGAGAAACTTAACAGAAGACCATGGGGGAGGAAAGGGGAAAAAAAAAAAAAGTTAGAGAGGGAGGGAGGCAAACCATAAGAGACTCTTAAAAACTGAGAATACACTGAGGGTTGATGTGAGTGGAAGGGAGGGGAAAGTGGATGATGGGCATTGAAGAGGGCACCTATTGGGATGAGCACTGGGTGTTGTATGGAAACCAACTTGACAATAAATTTCATATTAAAAAATGTAAATACATTGTTTTTAATAATTCAACTAAATAATCAGCTTCAAAATTTCAGGGTATACATGCACTTTAAAATTGGAATCTATAGGCTAATTTGTTTCTTATAGATGCAACAAATAATGAGAAAAAGTTATTTGTGATTATTATGATTTACCTATAAGGTTTTATTTAATCTTCAAGCAATTCTATGAAGGAAGTTATAATAATAGGTAATCTCACAGATAAGGAAACTGAGACATAGACAGATTTAGTAACTTGCCCAAGATTGTACATCAGACAAGTACCAGAGTTCAGTTTCAAAGCAAGCCATCTGGCCCCAATTCAAATTGAGAATTTTCTCATTTTTTAAAATCTTTTTTGTCTATATCACCCAGAAATTCAGGGGAAAAAAACTGAAGCATCGATTTTCTATCATATAATCAGTAACAGGTTATGTCAAAAAAAAAATGCTTCAGAGAGGAACAACAAATGTGAAGTTGAGGAGATGTTGAAATAAAAGAAAGCAAAGAAGGGAGGGGCAATGGAAAAAGGCAAGAGCTCCTAGTTTTAGCCAAAATTCTCATTTTGGATACTTCTTCATTACAATAGGAAGATAATGAAAACTATGGACAGAAGAAAATTAGTCACTTTAAAATTGAAAACAAACATACAACAACAACAAATCAGATTAAAACTTTCAAAAATAGGTTTTTCCAGCTAGATAAATCAACACCAGAGTAATAATCCCAACTTTCCCGTAAAGCTTCATCATTGAATTAGTAATAAGAACACCCCCATCCATGTTCCTACTGTGCAACTCAGTAGCTTATCACACAGGAGCAATCATTCCAAGAGATAGGGTGGTGGAAAGTATCTAAGGGAAGATCATGCCCAGCGGGAAAGAAACAGCAATGCAAAGCCTCTCAAGGCCTAGAGGATGGGAGTGCTAACATGCAAATGTGTTCAGACCAGTGCTTGCTAGATACATCAGCAGTCTCCAGCGTGGTTTTCATCTGAAATGAGTTGCTAAAGACAGTCACGTGAGAGGTGTTCTTTTTTATAACTGCAGGGAGTACCTAACCCCCCACCTCTGCTTCTGTGATGGTGCAGATATAATCATCTCAAAGAGAAACCAAGAAGAAAGGAAATAAAATATGTTCTTAAAATTCTTTTATAGCATTCTTCTATTTGCATATTAAAGTGAGCAGGGTAGCTGAAATAATATCTGGGGTTCTTTAAAGTTCTGTTGCTCAATGAATATGTGAAGAATGAGCGATATTCTGTGTAACTCTCATTAGGAAAAAAGAACTTTTTAGGAAATATATTTATTTCCTACAAATATGTTTTTATAATCTGTAACAGTGAGAACTTGAAAACAATTAAAATATCAATAAATAAATGTTTATAATATATCCATGTTATGAAGTATTATGTAATCAGAACTTAAAATTCATTTATGACTATGAAGAGGCTATATAACATAAATAAATTCTTGAATTAAAATAAATGACAGTATATATATATCAAATGATCATGTTGTACCATGTAAATTTATACAGTGTGTTATGTCAGTTATGTCTCAGTAAAGCTGGGGAAAAAATAAAATGTTAAATGAGAAAAGATTTAAATTTTTATATACAATAGCATCACAATCATGATTAAAAGTGCATAGGAAAGGGGGGCGCCTGGGTGGCGCAGTCGGTTAAGCGTCCGACTTCAGCCAGGTCACGATCTCGCGGTCTGGGAGTTCGAGCCCCGCGTCAGGCTCTGGGCTGATGGCTCAGAGCCTGGAGCCTGTTTCCGATTCTGTGTCTCCCTCTCTCTCTGCCCCTCCCCCGTTCATGCTCTGTCTCTCTCTGTCCCAAAAAAAATTAAATAAACGTTGAAAAAAAAAATTTAAAAAAAAAAAAGTGCATAGGAAAAAGACTGGCTAGAAATACACAAGCTGTTGCTATTGGTTTTCAATGAGTGGTACAAATATGCATTCTTTTTTTTTTTTTTTTTTTTTTTTTGCTGCTCTTCTGATTTCTGATTTTATATGAATGTATTCTTTTTATAAAAGTTAAAAATAAAATAAATTTTGGGACCCTGGGTGGCTCCGTTGGTTAAGCATCTGATTCTCGGTTTCGGCTCCAGTCATGATCTCGCAGTTTTTTGAGTTCAAGCCCCACATCAGGCTCTAAGCCTGCTTGGGATCCTCTCTCTCTACCTCTGTGCCCCTTCCCCACTCTCACTGTCTCTGTGTCTCTCAAAATAAATAAACTTTAAAAAAATAATAAAATACATTTTATGGTAACCTATATATATGTGGGGATATTTTATTCTCCCAAATGTTTTTTTTTTTTAATTTTTTTTTCAACGCTTTTATTCATTTTTGGGACAGAGAGAGACAGAGCATGAACGGGGGATGGGCAGAGAGAGAGGGAGACACAGAATCGGAAACAGGCTCCAGGCTCTGAGCCATCAGCCCAGAGCCTGACGCGGGGCTCGAACTCACGGACCGTGAGATCGTGACCTGGCTGAAGTCGGACGCTTAACCGACTGCGCCACCCAGGCGCCCCTCTCCCAAATGTTTTAACTATATTATATTACAGCCAGCACTGGATCACAAACAAGCAGACTTTGGCCCTGGTGACTATGAGCTACACATACTACAAGCCTTGCCTAGGAAACAATTGTATGGGGTAGTCACATCACCTGGTGGTACATAGACCAACTTATTTGTGATAGAACCACAGAGATCACCCCCAATACTCTGCTCTCACTCTGTGAAAACTTTATCATTTGTTAACGGCACGATTCCTGCTGATGTAATCTGAAATCATTTTACCAGACATCACATATCCTTCATGACAGTAAAGTGCCCCGAGGACATATTTTTCTTCACTGTAATCTAGGCTATATATCCTAATTTGTAGCCAGTAACACTACCCAAATTACTTTGTGCCACACCTTGCCATGATGTAAGCAAATATACGAAGTAATGCTTGTTTATCTTCCTATAAACTTGTTTTCATTTTTGAAAAGCCACTTCTGGCCTCATGAGAGAAAAGCACAAAGACAGTAGAACCTAAATTTTGTCACCATTCAGACCTTTGAAGAACTTTCAAACCATTGACTTGCAGATGGCTTGAGAAATACTAATGAATTTCAGTAGAGGGGAAATACCATCAATCACTAATTTGCTCAATTTTGTTAGCCAACTCCTTTCGCCCTCTAGAGAGTGAGAGAAGTGACTCCAAGAGGAATAGAGAGATGTGAATATATAACCTCCAGTCTTAAAACCACATTCCCTGGCAGCCATTGTAATGGGGTTTGTTTTAAACCCTATGCACCAGCAATCTCTATCTTGGAAAATTCTGCCTGGCATCAATCAAGCAACAGGAGATGGTCTCTGTTTGCCTAAGCAGAGCCTTGAGAGAGAAATCAGGGATCCTAACAGCGCACTGCTTCTGCCCACATTCAGGGGCCTTCTCAGGCTTAGTGAAGGCTGAAATCAATTGCCAAGAAAAGCCTTCAGGGTTCAATTAAGAGCAATGTTGGAAAATACTTAACAAAAACCAATCTCCCAAACCAGCACAGAATGTGAAAATCTGGACATTGTGGGCAATATATTCTGCCAGATCCTTCTGATTATGTTTGGTGTATAATTGGGACTTCTTCACCAAAAAAGTTTGGCCCTCTTCTGAAGTAGGAAGGTGTACAAGACTCTACGGTCCACCCCAAATAACCCAGGTTACAAAACAACAGGAATTATTTTTAAAAGAAAGAAACTCCTACTGAACCAATATTCACAAACCCATGACTTTAAGACAGAATTTCAGGAATATTTACCTTTGGGATAATCTTTTTTTTTTTCTTTAGAACAGCCTTGAACTAACTGAAAAGCAAGCATCTTAAAATCATAAAATATTAGAGCCAGAAGCAGTCTTAAATATTATTTATTCCAACCCCCTTATTTTCCTATGAAGCCACCAGGACCTAATGATTTTTAATGACTGAGCTAACATAATATAGCTTATCAGGGTCAGAACCATGGACATACTCAAATATAACTTCAGGATTCTCAAGCACTTTTCATCCAATTATCATTTGATCCTCAGCTATCTTGAAGGCATAATGGCAGTGACTAATCAATGGGTTGGTTCCTGTATTTCTGACACCATTTCAAGAGAAATGACATGTCACTTGGGAGGAGAATGGAGTTTAAAACCTGAAAAATGCTCCTCTCAATTCAATTTTGTTGGTACACTTATCATAATGTCAGGAGATTCTATGTTCTTATTTGTGTTCTGTCTCAGAATCATACCAGGTTGGATAACCACCTAACTGTGAACTCTGCAAAAGTAGGAGGGATTCAGATTTTGAAAGGGAAAACCCTTATAATTTTTATTAATTAAAGAACAAAATGTAATCCTTTCCTTTAGAAGGAGGAGCTTTTTTTAAAGTTGGGCAGATATTCACCTATTGGTAAGATTTGAAACAGTCTTTTCTGGAATTGGGGATAAGGCCTGTCTTGAACTTGAATGTTCCTTAGTTCCTGGAAGTTAGGATTCATTGGCTATATTTTCTTAAGTTCAATAGGACAGTCTTTATTTTCAGTCTTAATACTTCTCAGAAATCTTTTGATTGTAGAATTTATTAAAGTCTCAATTCACCTGAAAGTTGGCTAGAGTAGCCATGATATTATCTATCAAGTGCAGAAATTAAATTAGGCCTAGCCTGAGACTCGTTCTAAGTATGATTAATGTGACTTCTACCCCTTTCCCATTTCCTCTCTAAGGACTGGTGTGGAAAGCAAGACTACACTAATGCCTAAATAAACAGAAACTTTCTTCCTTCATTCCACTTTTAAACATCATAGTTTTAGAATGTATTGATTAAAAACATATTTTAATCATACTTAAACTGATGTCTTTAACGTTTCCCCAAATATAATAATAACATTCTCCAATGCCTGGTTAAACTCTTTTCTTCCAAAAGCTACTAACTAAACAGCCGGACTGGAGTCAACCAACAATTTTGTGCTTTCCATAGACAGAGAACTAGAATGCACACTGAGATAGACTTGAATAACCAGAGGAGTTTAATGAAATTAGGTACAGATGTGGGATTACAAACATTCGTGCTGCTCAAATCTGGCATGATATGGTATGTGGCATTCAGCTTCCCTAATTTGAGAAGTTTTGCTATTAGCAATCCTTGTTAAATCATGTGAGATATAATTGGCCCATGGCTCACAGTACTATCAGTTGTCTCTTTTGGCCTGTGTGTCTTCAAATACGCTTTATAAGAGATCATGATAAAGGGCGTGTAGGCTGAGGGGCACTAAATAGAAGCTTCATTTTAACACCAAGATCACAATTCATGAAAAGCTTTTCAATCCGATTTTAATGTCCAGTAGATAAACTGAGTTTTTTGCAACATCTGTGCTTCTGTATAGGCTAGATAAGTCTGTCCACAGCCAAAACATAATAATAATAATAATAATAATAATAATCCTTAGAAAATACCAGAATCTATTTTTCTACTTTCAAATTTATACCTGGATCAAACTGTAAGTGTTGAACTCTGAGTAGTTTATGTGGAAAGGAATCTTTAAGAGCATATCAACTTCATTCCTATTTCATTCTTCCAGTCAAGCTTGACTCAAGCCATTTTGAACAGTGTAGTTGATTTTCATTTCCACATGACAGGTACAGTGGTGTTCTCCTCTCTGCATTTCTTCCTTCTACATTTCATAGTCTGTGACTATTTTTAAAATATTTCTAATATGTAGTATTGTCAAGGGGATAAAAAAGAGCACCAGGAGTCTCATGGTTGTGTCTTTATACCCTAACCTGTTCTTCATTTTTGCATATGCATAGTCTCCTCGACTTCAACAGCAAGCATTACATGTCCTGATCCTTCTATTAATAATATACTGCCAAAGTTAGAAATATTTCCAATTATAAAATCTCATATTGGATAAAAAGTAATGAAGAGGGATAAATTTCCTGTTGCATTGACTTGGGTTGGAGAGATATCCAAGTTCAAAATCTAATATTGAGGAAACATTAATGAAAAGAGAGATTGAAAACTCTTACTGAATATAAAGCTAGAATGTTAGGTAAACTGTGCACCTTGCTCGAGAACAAGTCCAAACTACTATCACTTTTAATCTATATAAGTGCTTGAGCACGCCACTCTAAAGGAGTCTAACTTTTAAAATAAAGGAGAGGGGCACTTAAAAGCAATTTAAGTGTTTACTTAAGTTTCTTAAAGTGTTTCCAAAGAGAATTGCACTCATAATGCACAGCAAAGCTGTCTCTAAAAGTTTCCTTTATCCCTTGCTCTCTCAATGTTCCACATTGAACAAATCCCTGCCCCAATTTTCTCTATTCCTTCTACAAAATACTGACAAACTGCTACAAAACGCAACAACCCACACTTTCTCTTTGTGGCCTTTACACATCGATTCTTTTCTCCACTTAACAAGATACAGTAGAGGAAGGGCTGGTACAAGTTTAACGTGTAAACATCTCGTAAGACAATGCCTGAATCCCTTACCAAGTCTGCCCAAGGAAGATATTCGACTGGCTGCTGAGACAAACTCTCATTCAACTTTTCTATTTGGGTCCCCACAATTCTATGGAAATTCAAACCAAGCAATTTCAACTCACACTACTGGCACTGACTGTCAAAGGCTTGGATTTCAGGGTTTCAAAAACAAGACTTTGGTGCCAGCTTGTCCCATGGCTGGAAGAAAAGCAAATGAAGCCACAGAGACGTGCCAGTTTTAATTCAATTTCCGGCTCGGCAACCCAACCCTGGTATGAAAATACCAAATAAAACCCCAAACCCAAAACTCTCCTGTAGTAACCAACAAAAAATGCCCTCTCCTGCATCCCACCCCCCAAAAAAAGAAGTCTTCAGAATTCCTCCAAACCCAACTGGTGAATGTAATCAACTTCTCAGAAGGAGGGCTGTGAATCCCTGTGTCTTTTCAGGGCTAGACAGCATGGTGGGACATACAGCCTCAGTGGCAAAATGTATGTGTGGGTATAGAGGGGAACAAAGGTAATTGAGCCTTGGCTTGGAATATAAAACTCTAATCCTGAAGACAGAATTTGTACCTAATTGAATCTAACAGCTTTAGCAGGGCCTTTTGGGTAGAAATGCTTTCACTGCTACCCTGTGCCTCCATAATTGATTTAACATGCGTTGGGATGGGCGCTAAAAGTCCTGAATCCTGAACTTAGTCTGGTTAACCAAAACAGAAACACCAACACAGGATGCAACGCAATGCTGTCAAGTCCAAAATATACAGGACATAGGAAAAATTAAGGAAACACAATAAAGGATTTATCATGCCTTTGGGGCAGGATAAAAGATGTGTGCTAATTTCCAAATGACAGGGTCTTTTCATGTTATGTGCAAATATTTTCTTAACAAAAATTCAAAGAACTAAACTAACTTCGCATTACAGTGACTTCTTAGGTGAAGTGTGTTTACAGGAGGAAACAAGGAAATAGCACATAATCCAAAAAGAATGGTTATTTAGATGAGCTCTGATAAATACATTTGACCTGTTTATTAGTCATAGATGTTGATGTGGTAAGTGTTCACCAGTCCCAGAACTTCACCCTGCTGAGCATGTTCTCATATCCTGTCAATTTCAGATGCACATTTCAGAATGTTCCTTGCTTAACTCCTATTAACTCCTGTTTTTACTCATTTTTACCTCTAGAACACAGCTTTAAGGTACTCCTTATGGTCACAATTCTCATTTGAACAGGTGGGTGATACAGAGTTGGGGAAATGACTTAAGAATGATTAAAGAACTATCCAGCCAACCAATAGGGATTATACAGGCAAACAGCTAGCATTTCCCAGGAACCTAATCTACTCTTACACCGTGCTCATCAAAAATAAGCCAGCTGAATTTTTTTGAATGTTTGATATAATCAAAATAATGGAAACTTTTAGAAACTCAGAATCCTTGCAAAAGATGTATGCTATTTAATCCCCTTAATTAATCCATCATTCTTTTTTGTGGTCATCTAAGTACCCTTATCCCAAAAGCTTTAAAATAATGTATTGTCCTTCGTTTAAAAATATGTATGTATGTGCAAAAGTATCACCTGTATTTAACCTATGACAAGATTGGGCCATAGTTATTCTATTCATCCTAACCCTTTTATTTTCTTATCAATGCTAAAGTATTTTTAAAAATCCCAGATAGGTCCTTTCATCCCAACATATTTCAGTCTGCATCTCTAAAAGTTAAAAAAGATAATGGCAACAATCCCACCCTTAAAAATTTTAATAACAAAATACTTTAAGCAAAGAGAAAAAATAAAAATAGACAACTGTATAGCCAACAGCAAGATAAAGTAGATGTCAATATTTGGTCTTGTGAGCTTCAGTTAGCTTTTTCCTCTTTTTCCAAAAAGTAAATTATTGCAAATACAGTCAAGTGCCTCCTTTTTTCACTAATTTTCCAAGTGTGTACTGCCTCTTAACCAGAATATTAAAATACTTCATAATCCAATCCACACCAAATTTTCACATAACTCCTACAGTTGTTTTTACTTTAATTTTTTTTAACGTTTTAATTTATTTTTGGGAAAGAGAGACAGAGTGTGAGCTGGGGAGGGGCAGAGAGAGAGGGAGACACAGAATCTGAAGCAGGCTCCAGGCCCTGAGCTGTCAGCACAAGAGCCCAATGCGGGGCTTGAACCCTGAACGGGGGGATTATGACCTTAGCCAAAATTGGACGCTTAATGACTGAGCCACCCAGGCACCCCCCAGTTGTTTTTGCTTTAATTAGACCTTTAAAACCTCTACTATCTATGATCTTTGCTATTAGGTCACTGCTAGAAATCTTTTATAAAAGAATTGGACTGTTCCATCAGGCTTAGTTTTAAGTTATTACACTTTGTATAAATGTTTTTGGTTAAGCTTTGTAGTTTATCCCAAGATTGAACACCAGAATCTTTTGGGTAGATATAAAAATAGAGATGAAATTAATTTATAATGGCATTAATCTACAGAGACTACTACCATGTCTTTTTTTCATAAATATTTAGGTAAATGCAATTGATCTTGCCTGGAACTTACTGTAAACTGAGACAAACCAAATATGTCTAATTTATTTAATGAGAAAGTATACACATCTGAAAGAATTATCTGGAATCTAGTGATGGATTTGTATAAACCTACTTGAGGCTAATAAATAGAATAGGATTGTTTTCTCATCTATATTTTCTTCTACTTCATGCACCTCCTCATATAAATATTTTTTAATCTGTCGCACCTCATTTGTTGCATAAAGAATAGTGAGAGGGGTGTGGGGTGAGGTAAGAAGAAGAAAAGGGGAATACACCTTGAGATGCAAGTTACCTAGGAATTTGAGTTTTTTCAACTGAAATATCAACTTTTCCCTATGAATATGGCAGGATATTTGCACTTAATTTTCTCAAAGTTGAGTAGAGAGCAACTAAGCATGAATCTATAATCTCTGAAAATGATGAGCAGGTGGTTGATCAAAGAAATCTTTTGACAGCAAAGAATATAGCCCAATCATATATGATAAATAATTTAGAATTTTGGTTTTGGTTTGTTTTCCTTTTTCCTTTACATTTCACCAAGCTGCCATTTGCCTATCATCTGCTTGTTTGTTTGTTTGTTTGTTTTTAGTGCTGTTTAATCTGTATATTCTCTTGTTGTTGAAGTATAGTTAACATTCAATATTATATTAGTTTCAGGTATACAACACAGTAATTCAACATTCATATGCATTACAAAATGATCATCACAATAAGTCCAGTTACCATTTGTCACCATACAAAGTAATTGTATCCCTCAAGCTGTACTTTACATCCCTGTGACTTATTTATTTTATAAATGCAAGTTTGTACCTTTTAATCCCCTTCACCCATTTCTCCCATACACCTCTTCCCCTCTGGTAACCACCAATTTATTCTCTGTATTTATCAAAAAAAGGTTTTTTTTTAACGTTTATTTATTTTTGAGACAGAGAGAGACAGAGCATGAACGGGGGAGGGTCAGAGAGAGAGGGAGACACAGAATCTGAAATGGGCTCCAGGCTCTGAGCTGTCAGCACAGAGCCCGACGCAGGGCTCAAACTCACGGACCCCGAGATCATGACCTGAGCCGAAGTCGGACGCTTAACCAACGGAGCCACCCAGGCGCCCCTATTCTCTGTATTTATGAATCTGTTTCTGTTTCAATTTGTTTTGTTTTTTAGATTCTGCATGCAACTGAAATCATATGGTATTTGTCTTTCTCTGAACTATTTCACTTAGTGTAATACCCTCTAGGTTCATATGTATTGACACAAATGCCAATACTTCATTTTTTATGGTTGAATAGCATTCCATTGCAACTACATAGTACATCCTCTTTATCCATTCATCTATTTAGGTGGTTTCCATATCCTTGCCATTGTAAATAATGCTGCAGTATATATAAGTGTGCATGTTTTTTTTTCAAATTAGCATTTTTATTTCACTGGATAAGTATGCATAAGTGGAATTGCTGGATCATATGGTATTTGTAGTTTTAATTTTTGAGGAACCTCCATACTGTTTTCCATAGCACGTAGACCAATTTACAATCCCACCAACAGTACATAAGGGTTCCCTTTTCTCCACATTCTTGCCAACCCTTGTTGATTTTGTTTTGTTTTTATTTTTGTTTTGTAATAGTCATTCTGACAGATCTGAGGTGATATCTCTTAGTAGTTTTGATTTGCATTTCCCTGATGATTAGTGATGTTTAGCATATTTTCACATGTCTGTTGGCCATCCATTTATCTTTGTTAATGTCTATTCTAGATTCTCTCTACAGTGTTTCTATCAGGTTGTTTATTTCTTTGGTGTTGAGTTATATGAGTTCTTTATATATTTTGGATATGAATGCTGTCAGATATATCATTTACAAATATATCCTCCCATTTAGTAGGTTGTCTTTTCATTTTGAGGATAGTTTCCTTTACTCTGAAAAAGTTTTTTAACTTGCTATAGTCCCAATTGCTTATTTTACTTTTGTTGCCTCTGCTTGAGGAGACAAATCCAAAACAAAAATATGGTGCTAAGACCAATGTCCAAGAGTTTCCTGCCTATGTTTTCTTTTAAGAGTTTTATGGTCTCAGGTCTGGCATTTAGGTATTTAAGCCATTTTAATTTTGTATTTGGTGTAAGAAAGTGATCAGTTTCATTCTTTTGCATACGCTGTCCAGTTTCCCCAATACCATTTATTGAAGAGACTGTCTTTTCCCCGTTGTACATTCTTTCTTCCTTTGTTATAGACTTATTGACCATCTATCTGTAGGTTTATTTCTGGGCTCTTTATTTTGTTCCATTGATCTTTGGGTTTCTTTCTGTGCATATACCATACTGTTTTTATTACTATAGCTTGAAGTCTGGGAGTTTGATACCTCCACTTTATTCTTCTTTCTCAGGATTGCTCTGGCTATTCAGGGTCTTTTGTGGTTCCATACACATTTTAAAATTATTTGTTCTATTTCTGTGAAAAATGCTCTTGATATGTTAATAAGGATTACCCTGAATCTTAGATTTCTTTGAGTAGTGTGAACATTTTAACAATATTAATCCCTCCAATCCATGAACATAGTATGTCTTTCCACTTGTTTGTATCATCTTCAATTTCTTTCATCAGTGTTTTATAGTTTCCAGAGTACAGGTCTTTCACCTTTCTAGTTAAATGTATTCCTAGCAATTTTATTATTTTTGGTGTAGTTGTAAATAGAACTGTTTTCTTAATTATTCTTTCTGATAGCTTGTTATTAGTGTACAGAAATGTAATGGATTTTGGTATATTAATTTTGTAACCTGCAACTTACTGAATTTATTATCGAACTCACTTTTTTATGACAGGGAAAATTGTACCTGTTCTACTTACATCCTGAGTTAAAGGAAGAAATTAGTTAAATCTGGCACTTATAGAAAAGCAGGGTCTTAGGGTGGGGCAGACAGACATTGGTAGATTAAGAAAACATTATGACCACTAACATTAAAAGTGTATGCTCTGAAATTTTCAGATGATGTTGCCGGCCAGTGGAGGTAGATCGTTGTATTTGGAGAATGGGAAATATCTACCAACCCACTTCTGTTTATCCAGTTAGCCCAGGAGGGACCTAGCCTAACCTCTAATATTCTGTGAAGCACTCACTGTATCTACCATCGCCATTTCAACTACATCCCCAACTACCACCGGTTCATTATTGTGATTTTACTTCAGTTACCAGGAGGAGGAAGAAGCCAAAGATAGCCAGAGTCCCAGTAAGGGAGACAGCTCTTTCTAATTGCCTAAGCTTTCTCTCTACCTAGTAAGACATCCTGCTAATTTAGATGCCACATTGCAAATAAAAAGACTAAAGATCTGCATGTGTAGCTTCTTTTCTTGGTTCTCAGAAGTTAAGCTTAGGGTATACTGTGCTATTCTAAGTCATATAAATATTCCTAAGTCTGATCTTCCTTCTCCTTCCACATAAAAATATGTATGTATTTTTATCTTCAACCAGTCGTCTTTATGAAACAGTATTCAGGACAAATAGATTTTATCAGATTTTTCTGATACTACAACAATCTTTATTTTTAGAATTTTAAAATATACCCAATTAAAAATAGGTGGCTACTCCATAATATTACTCTTACAATTCAAAATGTTCTTTGGGGGGAAAAAGTAGCAAAGAGGAAATCAGAAGAGGTGTTTTGATAATGAGTCACTGGCTATTTAGTCTTTCCATCACTGGGTTTCATACTCTTATAAAATGAAAGGATTGGACAACGTGACCAACAAATTACTTTTACTATCTTTTGATATTCAGGAGTTAGATTTATACTTCACAATGTAATCTCCATGTCCCTTTTCATATGTACAATATAGTCTTTTCACCTAATAAATATCTATCCACTTCTGTCCATTTTCACTTCCTGCCTCCTACTCCAGGTTGATGTCATCTCTGATTTGCTTTCTAGCAGTTCTGTATCCCTTCATTCTTGTCTCCTTCCTGTTCAACCCATATAGGCAAGGGACATTAAAGCAGAGGTTTGATTACATTCAATTCCAGTTTAAAAGCCCTCAATACCTTCCCATTGCATTTAGAATTAAATGCCCTACAAGACAACCTGCAAAACCCTGCATGGCCACCCCAGCCGACCGGTTCAGTTCACTGAACTCTTTCCTACTTCTGGACTTTTTCATATGCCCCTTCCTCTGCCTGACTCACTTTTTCCACCCAGTCTTCATGTGATCATTTACTCATCCCTAGAGTTTCAGCTAATACATTATCTCAAATATCATTTCTGTAGACATAGCTCCTCTAATGTTTCTATGAAAATCATTCTCTGCTATTCTGTTCCTCTCTGCTATTGGTTTCTATCTCTTATTTATTTCCTTCATTGATCTAATAAAAATTTGTAATTACTTATCTTTTTATTGGATTTTGGTGTGGCTTCCCAACCCCCAGATTATCTTTCTATGTATGTCTGTCCTGTTCAGCATGACCTCCTGCCATATTAGACTTCAATGCCTAATATGGTGTCTAGCACATAGTAGACATACATTAAATATTTGCTGAGTGAACCAGTGAATCCAGCATGGAGTTGGAGTTTCTTCTCTGACTCCATGTAGCATCTGTGCAGTGTGTATTATGGACAAGAGTCCTTAATACTTGGAATAGTGACCTAAGCTGAATTCATGAAAGTAAAGGAAGGTTGATCCTAACTTGACTGAGGAACATTGGTTTCCCTGCACAGGTGTGGGGCAATTCTGCTCCTTGTGTGGGAGCCACATGCCCATTGAGCCCTTTTCTGTATCTACCATTATGTGCCCTGATTTTTAACTCCTGAAAATGCCTTACTCTTGAACTGAAAAGCATGAAAGAAGCAATTACTTCCAAGCCTTCTCTAGAAACTGTCTTCATCTTCTCCAGAAGGGAGAAAATATGGGGGTGAGGTGGATGACTTTCCTCTTTCAGGGCAGTGCTTTGTAAATGCCTATTACCTAACATGGAAAATTAAGTGAAACAGACTTAACATAAAACAGTAATGACATGAATCCCATCATGTGCACACTGTGAAGTTTCCTTAGAAACAAGAAGACAGCAGCTCCCTCTGTGTTCCTTCATAAAAACAAATCTCAGGGCACCTGGGTGGCTCAGCTGGTTAGGTGACTGACTCAGGATCAGCTCAGGTCATGATCTCATAGTCCTGAGATCTAGCCCTGTGTCAGGATCCCCATTGAGCTGAGTGTGGAGCCTGCTTGGAATTCTCTCTCTCCCTCTCTCTCTGCCCCTCCTCTGCTTGCATGCATGTGCTCTCTCTCGCTCTCTCTCTCTCTCAATAAATAAAGTTTAAAAAAAAATCTCATGCATCTGACAATTGTTTCTCTGGGACCATGTCTGCCCACAACTCCCAAACCCAACACTTTCAGTTCTGTCTCAGGGAATAGTTTTTCTTTTCAACATCAGAGTCAGCTATAGAGTTAAAATGATTGGCTATTTTAAAAATTGAAATGTGAACATTTTCTTTTATTAACAATTATTGACAGAGGACTGTCATCTCATGGCCATTACAAATTTCTCAATCCTGTATCCCTGAAGCATTTTTTCAAGAGCTTAATTATGAATTATGTCAAATTTTGCCTATTTGAAATGGATTCGTTATTTCTTGCGGCAATTTCCTGCAGTTTAAAAACTCATAATACTATTTCACTTTGTTGAGATGTGACATCACCAGTGATCTTTCATTCAAGTTGTTGAAAGAAAAAACTCCCAATTAACCCAGTGACCTGAATGCAATCTTCCCACTCTCTTCAGTAGCTAACTTCTATTGTATCTTCACAGAAAACAGGAGCTTGGGGTATAATTATCATCTATTCTACTAGCAATTTAATAAACAAAATCTTGTAAAGCTTAATACTTGGGTATGAGCTTATTGATATTTCATTTATTCACTTCATCTCGAAAGCCTTGTAGAGTGATAGCAGTCACACATTTAATGGAAGTTGCTCATTAAATATTTGTTAAATGAATAAATGAATGAATGACATAAAACATGAACCATCACATTGATTTCAAGAACATTTCTGCAGAAGATATGGAATTAAAATTATAAAATATTTTTTATAATTTTATCAATATTTTATAAAAAACATTTTATTAAAATTTCTAGGGTTTGGGCACCTGGGTAGCTCAGTCAGTTAAGTGTCAAGGCTCTTGATTTGGGCTCAGGCCATGACCTCATGGTTGCTGAGTTCAAGCCCTGCATCAGGCTCCATGGTGATCTTGTGAAGCTTGCTTGCTCTCTCTCTCTCTCTCTCTCAAAATTAATAAGTACACTTTAAATAAATAGATAAATATAAATTAATAAATAAAAATTCTAAAGTCATAGAGATCACCTATTTCAAATCTACTATTTTTATACATGAAAAGCAAGGACCAAGAAAGTTAAAGAATTTCACTATTTGATTACACTTTTACTAACTAGAATTAGAATTCCAGTTTCTAAGACCCTTTCAGTTGTACTCTACTATTTTGGGCTTGAGAAGCGATGGTTCATATTAGGTGCTTATTATTAATGCAAAAACATGGCTCTAATGCAAAGATGTAAATGTAACAGAAGTTACATCAAATAGAACAAACCTAAAGAAATCAATGACTCCTTTGATCATTAGTTCTCTTAATGTAAAATATTCAAAATCCTTAGCTATCAATACTTTTTAAGGCTTTCAGCTATTTAACAGTAGCTAAGGAACAGTAGAATGCATTAGGCACTGAGTAGAATTATAGATATAAAGAATTTGATCTCTTTCAGTAACTGTAAGAGATAAAGCATTTAATCTCTTTGTATGGTTTCCCCCCAAAAGAAATCATAGTAATGTGTGTATATTGGGGTACCCTGTATATAAGCAACACAAACCATCTAACAAAGTCAATTCAAACTATCAGTTGTTTATTTTTTTTAATGTTTATTTTTGAAAGAGAGAGAGAGACAGAGCGCAAGCAGGGGAGGGGCAAAGAGAGAGAGAGAGAGAGGAAGACACAGAATCCAAAGTAAGCTCCAGGCACTGAGCTGTCAGCACAGAGCCCAAAGCATGACTCAAACTCAGGAACATCGAGGTCACGACCTAAGCCGAAGTAGGTCGCTTAACTGACTGAGGCATCTAGGCACCCCTCAGTTGTTTCATTTTAACTTCAATGCTTTTTCTGCTGTTAAACAATATTCTTTAGGCTCCCAGCATCACAAAAAGTTCATTTATGTGTGCTGTTGTTTTAATGAATTTGATAGCAGTTTGTGGCATACATTGCTGTTCTTTATCAGTTCCCCTCTTCTTTGAGGTACCTGGAAGGATCCTTAGAAAGTAAGAATATGAGCAGAAGAGGTGAATGTCACTTCCCTACAGATGAATTCCCTTGATAGAATTCAACTGCCAACCCACAGTCTTTACCTGCTACAGCACTTATGGGCTCCTTGGCCAAAACAATTTGACAAATCCCCCCTTTTTAAAGATCTCATCTTATCTTGTCTTGTCTTGTCTTGTCTTGTCTTATCTTATCTTATCTTATCTTATCTAAAATGTTTTTTAATGTTTATTCATTTGTGAGATAGAGTATGAGCTGGGGAGGGGCAGAGTGAGAGGAAGATAGAAAATCTGAAACAGGCTCATGCTGTCAGCGTAAAGCCTGTTGTAGGGCTCAAACTCACACACCGTAAGATCATGACCTGAGCCAAAGTCGGGCAGTCAACCAACTGAGCCACCCAGGTACCTTTCTTGTTCCTTTGTTTTAATACATTCCTATGTTTCCTCATTTTCCTTGACACTATGTACATTACGTAAAACCAGCACCTTTCTCAAGCTTGAAAGGTTGGTCTCATGTAGGAGATAAACCAGGTCAAGCAGTCTGGCCCATGCTCTTGATTGTCTCACAACCTTGTGCTTGTCCAAGCTGCCTTGTTTGTTTTTAGTTCCAAATGGATTTAATGGACATTTATAGAATGTTCCATTCAACAGCAGAATGCACATTCTTCCTATGTGCATGTTACATTCTCCAGGATAGGTCATATGTTAGGACCCAAAAGCAGCCTTAATAAATGTAAGAAGAATGAAATCATATCAAGCATCTTTTCCACAACAGTATGAAACTAGAAAGCAATTACAAGAAGAAAACTAGAAAATTCACAAATGTGGAGATCAAACATGTTATGAACAGCACATAGGTCAAAGGAGAAATCAAAAGAGAAGTAAAAAATATTGAGACAAATGAAAATAGAAACACAATATACCAAAACATGTGATGCAACCAAAGGAGTTCTCAGAGGGAAGTTTATAGTGACAAATGCCTACATCAAGAAACAAGAAAGATCTCAAATAAAAAACTTTACACCTCAAGAAATTAGAATAAGAAGAAATAAATAAATTGGGGTGCCTGGGTGGCTCAGTTACTTAGGCATCCAACTCTTGGTCTCAGCTCAGGTCATGATCTCATAGTTCATGAGTTCAAGCCCCATGTCATGCTCCATGCTGATAGCTCAGAGTCTGCTTGGGATCCTCTTTCTCTCTATCAAAATAAATAAATAAGCTTAAAAAAAGAATAAATAAATTAATAAATTAATAAGTTAATTAAAATTAATTCCAGATGTAGTAGGAGGTAATAAATAACAGACTAGACACAAATGAAATAGAGACTGAAAAGAAAATAGAAAAGATGGAAACTAAAAGCTGGTTTTTTGAAAGATTTAAAAAAATAGATGAACCTTTAGCAAGACTTGTAGGTTCACTTTTCTCTACATCCTACTAACAACTGTTATTTCTTGTTCTTTGATAGTATTCATTCTAATAGATTGAAGTAATGTGATATGTGGGTTTGATTTGTATTTCCTTAATGATTAGTGATACTGAGCATCTTTTCATATGTCTGTTTTTCACCTATATGTCTTCTTTGGAAAAATGTCTATTCAGGTCCTTCCCCAATTTTTAAAATTAGATTATCTGGGGTTTTTTTTTCCTATTGTATTGTATGAGTTCTTTATATATTTTGGATACTAATCCCTTAATAGATATCTGATTTGCAAATATCTTCTCTCATTCACTTTGTTGCCTTTTCATTTTGTTCATAATTTCCTTTGCTGTGAAGAATTTTCTTTTAGTTTGATATAGCACCAGTTGGTTATTTTTGCTTTAGTTGGCTTTTCTTTAGAAGTCAGACCCAAAATTTCATCATCAATAGCTATGTCAAGGAGCTTACCACCTATGTTCTCTTCTAAGAGTTTTATAGTTTTAGGTCTTACATTCAAGTAACTCCATTTTGAGTTAATTTTTGTGCATGGTGTAGGATAGTAATCTAGTTACATCCTTTTGCATGTGGTTGTCAGATTTTCTCAGTACCATTTGTTAAAGACATTGTTCTTTCTCCATTGTAACTTCTTGTCTACTTTTTGCAAATGAATTGACCATAGCTTCATGGGTTTATTTTGGGGTTCTCTCTTCTGTTCCATTTACCTATGTGTCTGTTTTTATGCTAATTTCATACTTTTTATATTACTATAGGTTTGGAATATAGGCGGAATGTAAATCAGTACAGCCATTATGGAAAACAGTATGGAGGTTCCTCAAAAAATTATAACTAGAACTACAATATGATCCAGCAATTCCACTTCTGACTATTTACCTGAAAAAAACCCACTAATTTGAAAAGAAATATGTATTTTCATGTTCATTATATAGCATTATTTACAACAGGCAATATATAAAAACAACCAAAATGTCCATCAATGGATGAATAAAGAACGTGCAAGCGCACACGCGCGCACACACACACACACACACACACACACACACACACACACAAATACTACTACTACTCAGTCATAAGAAAGAATGGAATCTTGCCATTTGCAACAACATAAATGAACCTTACTTGAAGGTTTTGTACTAAGTGAAATAAGTTAGACAGTGAAAGACAGATACCATATGATTTCACTTATATGTGGAACATAAGAAAAAATACAAATCAATACCAAGCTCATAGATACATAGAGTAGATTGGCGGTTGCCAGAGAGAAGCGAGGTAGGAGTTGGTAAGGTTCATCAAAAAGTACAAGTTACAGTTATAAGATAAATACATCATGAAGATGTAATGTATAGTATGGTGACTATAGTTAATATTGCATTGCATATTTGAAAGCTGTTAAGAGAGTAAACCTTAAAATACCTTACCTGAAGAAAAAAATTGTAACTATGTGTGGTAACAGATAGTGACTAGACTTGTGATCATTTCAGTGTACACAAATATCGAGTCACTATGTTGTACGCCTGAAGCTAATATACAGTCTTCAACTTAGAAGGATTTCTCTTAAGATTTTTTGATTTTATAATGGTGCAAAAGCAATACACATTTCGTAGATACTGTACTTCAAATATTGAATTCTGTTCTTTTCCCAGGCTAGCAATACAGTACATTACCATTCCATGATTTGGGGCAGTGGCAGTGAACTGCAGCTCCCATCAGCCATGCAATCATGAGGGCAAACAGCTGATACACTTACAACCATTCTATACCCGTACAACCATTTTGTTTTTCACTTTCAGTATTCAGTATATTACATGAGATATTAAATACTTTATTATAAAATTGGTTTTGTGTTAGATGACTTTGCTCAGCTGTGGGCTAATGTAAATGTTCTAAGCATGTTTAAAGTAAACTAGGCTAAGCTGTCATGTTGGGTAGGTTAGATTTATTAAATGCGTTTTTGATTTAGGATATTTTCAACTTTCAATGAGTTTATCAGGATGCAACCCCATCGTAAGTCAAAGCAAATCTGTAATGTCATATGATAATTATAACTCCATTTATTAAAATAATTATGAAAATAGAAAACTCAGAAATAAAACCTTTAGCTAGATTCACCAAGGAAAGAGAAGACTCAAATAAATAAAATCAGATAATCAGGTGACATTTCAACAGACATCACACAAATACAAAAGATCA
Organism: Lynx canadensis; assembly: GCF_007474595.2. NCBI lineage: Eukaryota > Metazoa > Chordata > Mammalia > Carnivora > Felidae > Lynx > Lynx canadensis. The sequence goes on from NC_044311.2 coordinate 112,126,293, forward strand.
TAAAACACTACTGTGAACAATTATACACCAACAAATTAGGCAACCTAGAATAAATTGATAAATTTAGAAATATACAACCTACGAAGACTGAATCAGAGAGAAATAGAAAATCTGAATAGACTATTTGTTAATAATAGGGGATTAAATCAGTAATCAAAAATCTCCCCAACAAAAAACAAAGTCCAAAACCAGATGGCTTCACTGATGAATTCTATCAAACATTTATAGAGGATGTAATACTAATCCTGTTCAAACGCTTTTAAAAAACAGAAGAAGAGGGAATACTTTTAAACTAATTTATGAGTACCAAAACCAGACAAAGACAGCACAAGAAAATTACAGACCAATATTCCTGGTAAACATAGATGTAAAAATTCTCAACAAAATATCAGCAAAACGAATTCAGCAGTACATTAAGAGGACTGTACATCATGATCAAGATGGATTTACTCTGGGAATGCAAGAATGGTTCAAAAGCTGCAAGTCAATCATTGTGTTGCACAACACAAACAAAATGAAGGATAAAAATCACATAATCATCTCAATAAATATAGAAAATGCATTTGACAGAATTCAACATCTTTTCATGATAACAATTGTCCACAAAGTGGGCATAGATAGAACATACCTCAACATAATAAAGGCCGTATATTACAAGTCCACAACTACCATCTCACGAAAGCTGAAAATTTTCCCTCTAAAATCAGGAACAAGACAAGGATGACCACTCTCACCTCTCACTCAACATAATACTGGTGGTCTTGGCCAGAACAATTAGACAAGAAAAAAGAATGAATGAACAGAAAAGACATCCAAATCAGAAAGGAAGAAATAAAGTTGTCTCTATTTGCAGATGTCTGATAGTACGTACAGAAAAATCTAAGAGCTCTATCATAAAACTGTTAGAACTAATATAAACATTTAGTAAAGTTGCAGGATACAAAATCAATGTATAAAAATCAGTGGTATATCTATACACTAACAGTGAACTGTGTGAAAGAGAAATTAAGAGAACAGTCCCATTTACAAACATCAAAAGCAATAAAATACTTAGGAATAAATTTAACCAAATAGATGAAAGATCTGCACACTGAAATCCATGAGACATTGAAGAAGACAAATAAATGGAAAGACATTCCATGCTCATGAATTGTAAGAATTAATGTTGTTAAAATGTCCATGAGACCCAAAGCCATCTATAGATTCAATGCAATTCCCGTGAAACTTCCAATAGCACTTTTCATAGAAATAGAAAAAAGAAACCTAAAATTTATATGGAACCACAAAAGAACCTAAATAGCCAAAGCAATCTTGAATAAGAACAAAGCTGGAGCATTTCACTTCCTTGCAAATTATATGACAAAGATATAGTTAAACCACATACACACATACACCATGGGATACTGAGTTTCTCATTCAGTTAAGTGTCTTACTCTTGATTTTGACTCAGGTCATGATCTCAAGGTTTGTGGGCTTGAGCCCGGCATTGGGCTCTGCACTGACAGTGTGGAGCCTTCTTGGGATTCTCCCTCTCCCTGTCTCTCTGTTCCTCCCCAACTCACTTTCTTTCTTTCTCTCTCTCTCTCTCTCTCCCTCTCCCTCTCCCTCTCTCCCTCTCTCCCTCAAAATAAACAAACATTTAAAAAAAACACAGATAGGGGCGCCTGGGTGGCGCAGTCAGTTAAGCGTCCGACTTCAGCCAGGTCACGATCTTGCAGTCCGTGAGTTCGAGCCCCGCGTCAGGCTCTGGGCTGATGGCTCGGAGCCTGGAGCCTGTTTCCGATTCTGTGTCTCCCTCTCTCTCTGCCCCTCCCCCGTTCATGCTCTGTCTCTCTCTGTCCCAAAAATAAATAAACGTTGAAAAAAAAAATAAATAAAAAATAAAAAAAATAAAAAAAACACAGATAGTGTGGTACTGGCATAAAAGTAGACACACAGACTAATGGAACATTATAGAGAGTACAGAAATTAAACCCCTGCCTATATGGTCAACTAATATTTGAAAAGGAAGCCAGGAATTCTCAGTGGAAAAAGGATGGTCTCTTAAACACACACACACACACACACACACACACACACACACACACAGGTGCTTAATCTGGGAGACTACAGTCCCCTTCAACTACATGTGCCTATAAAAAATTTTTAGGCTTTTATAATATTTTCAAATCTATAGCTCCATAAAGATTAAGAACAACTGTAGTGGAATATTGAGCAAATATCTAGATAAGTAAAAGTAAAAACCATTTTTCTCTATTACTCAAGACTCTATTGAGCAGACCCATGAAAATAATCCTTAACCAAATTTTAAAAATAAATGTCTGCAAGGAAAGACTGGAGAAAACAAAGATGTCTCAAGCAAAACTTAGAAGGAATAAAATTTTAAAAGTTCACATTCTGCAGACAAAACATTCAGGCTGAGTGCCCTCTCCAGTGCTCTTGACTTCCAACTGTTTTTGGATACCTGGCCCAAGGCTTCACATAATTTTTTCCAATGGAATAATCCCACAAGGACAAAATTAGAAATGTATTTATTATTTTCCTTGGAAGATTGTTTTTTACATGTAATAAAATTGAGCCGCTTTTAACAGCAGCACGTACCACAAGCAAAAAGCTCAGACCACAAGACTGTTTAGGAAGGACCCCCCTTTTTAAATGAAACTGAAATTCCTCTTGAATGAGAATACCTTTCTTTAATTTGACAGGCTGCTACTCAGCCACCTTTTGGAGAGGTTTGGAAAGTTCAGAAGAGAATTTCTACCCTGAAGCTATATCTCATGCATTACCAAGACACCATTGACAGAAGAAGAAAATGGATTGTTTGCTTATATGAGATTGCACAGGAGAATTTTAGGAAAATATCCATTTTCATCAAGAGAGGGATATATACATTATATCTTTTGCTTTAAAATGGAATTCAAAGATATTTTTAAAGATAATTATTTGTTAAACACATACATTTATAGAATCCTATTTACCCAAGAGATTCTGCATATTGTCCTGTAAAATACAGCACTTTTATTCAGTTATGTAGAACTCACAGATTTTATTTAAAATTTTTAACAGGAGGACCCCCACATTATTTTATTAATATTTATTAATATATTTATTAATATTAATTTATATTCTTATTACTACTGAAGATTAGCATATTATTATGACACGGATAGGCCATTTGCATTTGCTGTTTCATGAAATATCTGTATCTTTTAACTTTTTCTATTTAGTTGTTTGTTTTATTATTTATGAGTTCTTTATATATTTTAGAACATGTTGCCATGTTGCACATTTCCAAAAGGCACATTCTCAAATGCAGAGCTGCCATTAACTCAGAATAAAATGTGATTGTCTGCCTCGAAATTTTACCACCACCCTAATTCTGAATATTAATATTTTTATCCATTTTATACGTTGCAAACATATTCTCCAAGTTTGTGGCCCACAGTTTTTGCTGTATTTATGAGGCCTTCTGATGCACAGAATTTCTTAATTTTAACACTCCCTAGGTTAATTTTTTTAATGACTAGTGGTTTTGTGTCACATTTGAGAAATCCTTCCCTATACCAATATAAAATATTCTGTTGTATTTCCTCTAAACAGTTTAAAGTTTTTGCATTTCACATTCAACTCTTTTAATCCCTCTCAAACAGAATTGTGTGCTTTGTGTGAGGTAAGAATCTGATTTCATTTTTTTCCGTATGTAATACTTCATAATTATTCCAAAGGTATATCATGTCCCCTCTATCCTATATCAATTTTTCATATGTGCTAGATCTGTTTCTGGGTTCTCTGGTCTGTTCAAGTCATTATGTCTATCTGTGCCCCAATATTTCACTATTTTCATTCTAATAGGTATATAATAAATATTTTTTAATATCTAGTAAAATAAATCTCTCCACCTTATTCTACTTCTTGAATGACTTAGCTATCTTTGGCATCCACTCTTCCTTATATATTTTAGAACCAGCTAATCAAGTTCCTCAAAACACCCAGTTGAGTTTTTTAATAGAATTGCATGGGGTCTATAGAATAATTTGGGAAAAATTGACATCTTTATTTTGAGGTTTTGAACTGTTTTCTATATAAGTCTTGCAAACCTTTTGTTAGATTTATTACTAAATATCTTTTTTGTTGCTATTATAAATGATTTCTATTTTTAAAAAATATTTTCGGTGTGTGCTGCTGCATAGATGTGTACTTCATTTTGTATTTTTCTTTATGTCAGATTACTCTGTTAAACTCCCCTATTCTAACAATTTGTTGATTATGTGCTGTATTCTAGTTAGCCAATCACATAATTTGAAAATAATAATAGTTTTGTTTCTTCCCTTCCAATTCTTACACTTTTTTTACCCAATTCTTTTTAAAAAAAATGTTTTGCTTTATTTTTTTGAGAGAGAGTGTGCACATATGTGTGTGTGAGCATGGGAGGGGCAGAGAGTGAGGGACAGAGAGAATCCCAAGCAGTCTCTGCATGGTAAGTGCAGAGCTCAATGCAGGGCTCAAACCCACAAACTGTGAGACCATGACAGCAAAAATCAAAAGTCAGATGCTGGGGCGCCTGGGTGGCGCAGTCGGTTAAGCGTCCGACTTCAGCCAGGTCACGATCTCGCGGTCCGTGAGTTCGGGCCCCGCGTCGGGCTCTGGGCTGATGGCTCAGAGCCTGGAGCCTGTTTCCGATTCTGTGTCTCCCTCTCTCTCTGCCCCTCCCCCGTTCATGCTCTGTCTCTCTCTGTCCCAAAAATAAATAAACGTTGAAAAAAAAAAATTAAAAAAAAAGTCAGATGCTTAACTGACTGAGCCACCCAGGTGCCCCCCCTTTTACCCAATTCTTTTATTTGTTTCCTTGTCTTACTACACTAGAATCCACCATAAAATGTTGAATAGAAGTGGTGAGAGTGGGCATTTTTGTCTAGTTAGGCTTGTCACGCTTCTTCAACAAGAACAGATAACTAATCTGTTGCTCCACTGCATATTAAACACAGCAAATTAAGAACTCACATCTTGGACGAGGAGTAGTAATAAAAAAAATGTATAGCAGTCGGAAGTCAGTTGGCAGAGACACAAAAGGATGAAAATTCCTTTTCGTATTACAATAGCTTCTGAGAACATTGTAACATTGCAGTTTAATATGATAATTGATGATTAGAGCAGTGTCTTTCCTTCTCTTTATTCTTTGTTGGTTCCTCCTTCTCTGATAATTCATTAGACTTTCTAGGGATGTACCTGTACCATTCTCTAGTCATACTTTCTCCCAAGGTGATCTTATCCAGTCTCATGGCTTTAATCCCCCCATGTATGCCTAAAACTCCTAAATCTGTATCTCCAGCTCTGATCTCTCCTTGAGACTCATGACTTGTGTAATGAATTGCTTAATTGACCTCTCTTTTGAATGTCAAATTGGCATCCTGTTTAATCCTTCCCACCTCTTTATGACCCCAGAAAATGGCATCCCTGCCCACCCAACCTTGCCCACATTTTGTCAAGTAAAAAAAAAAAAAAAAAAAAAAAAAAAAAAAAAAAAAAAGAAAAGTCGAGGTGTTATTTTTAATTCCTGTGATTTTCTGACTGCCCTGGCTACTCCAACACATTCTATTCACTCTGTATTCAAAACTGATAATGACTTTTCTTGCTCCATCTCAACAATCACCACCTTAGGCCAAGTCACCATCATAATTCACATGGACTATTTCAAGAAACTCCACACTGAATTTCTGGCTTCTACTCTTAGTCCTCTGACACCACCATGTTTTCTTAAAATATACATCTAACCATGTACATCCCTACTTAAACTTCTCTAATGATTTGTCATTGTAATTAAAATAAAGCTTAAACCCTTGCGTGGCCTACAAGTCCTATAAGAGCAAGTCCCCAACTTCCTTTCCAACATCATCCTCTACCATTGTCCCCTTCACAACTGCTTCAGCTATGGTCATGTTTTTACCATACCTCAAACATACTAAGCTTGTACCTATCTTAGGGCCTTTTGTTATCACTACTTGGAATATTCTTTCCCCTGATTCAAACCTAAGTCTAAATGTATTTTAGTAAGTAAAACAGTATGGTACTGGCATAAAAACAGATAACAAACATCAATGAAACAGAATAGAAAGCCCAGAAATAAACTCATACATATGTGGTCAATTAATTTATGACAAAAGAGTCAAGAATATATCATGGGGAAAGAACAGTCTTCTCAATAAGTGGCATTGGAAAAATTGGATGGCCACATGCAAAACAATGAAACTAGACTGCTTTCTTACACAAAAATAAACTCAAAGTGGATTAAAGACTCAAATATAATACCTGAAGCCATAGAATTCATAGAAGAAAACATAAGTGGTAAGCTCATTGATATTGGTCTTGGTGGTGGATTTTTTTGGCTCTAACTCCAAAAACCGAAAGCACCAAAAACAAAAATAAATGGGACTACATCAAACTAAAAAGTTTCTGTACAGCAGAGGAAGCCATCAACAAATTAAAATGGCAACCTACTGAAGGGGGAAAATATTTGCAAAGCATATATTTGATAAAGGGTTAATATCCAAAATCATAAGTAACTCATACAACTCAGTAGAAAAAACAAAAACAAAAACAATCTTATTAAAAAGTGGGCAGCCACCATGGGGGAGGGGAAGGAAAAAAAAAGGTTAGAGTGGGAGAGAGCTAAAGCATAAGAGACTGTTAAAAACTGAGAACAAACTGAGGGTTGATGGGGGGTGGGAGGGAGGGGAGGGTGGGTGATGGGTATTGAGGAGGGCACCTTTTGGGATGAGCACTGGGTGTTGTATGGAAACCAATTTGTCAATAAATTTCATATATATAAAAAAAAAAAGTGGGCAGCATACCTGAATAGACATTTTTCCAAATAAGACATACAGATGGCCACCAGATACATGAAAAGATACTTAACATCAGTGATCATCAGGGAAATGCACATCAAAAACCCACAACGAGATATCACCTCACACCTGTCAGAATGGCTATTATCAAAAATATAAAAAATAAGTATTGACAAGGGTATGGAGAAAAGGGACTCCTCCTTCACTGTTGGTGGAATGTGAGGTGTTATAGCTACCACGGAAAACAGTATGGAGGGAGGTTCCTCAAGAAATTAAAAATAGAACCATCATATGATACTGCAATTCCAGCTCTGTATATTTATCCAAAGAAAATGAAAACAGTAATTGACAAGAATATGTGCACCACCATGTTCACTGCAAAATTATTTAGAGTAGCCAAGATATGGAAACAACCTAAGTGTCCATTGATGGATGAATGGATAAAGAAATTGCAGTATATATAAAAAACAGAATATTATTCAGCCATAAAAAATAACACAATCTTACCATTTACCACAGCATGGATGGATCTTGAGAGAATTATGCTAAGTGAAATAAATCAGACAAAAGAAGACAAATACCATATGATCTCTCTTACGTGTGGAATCAATCAATCCACAAATCCAAGCTCACAAATATGGAGAACAGATTGGTGATTCCCAGAAGTGGGGAATGAGGGACTGGAAGAAATGGCTGAAATGTTGGAGGGTTTTGTTTTTTTTTTTTTAGTTTTAATAAATTGAATTTAAAAAATTTTTGTACTTTATCTCTAATTCCTGATTTATAGAAAAGTATGCATCATTTCAATGAATATTCCTTCAAGAGCACTCCTTTGCACCATTTGTTTTCTTTGGAAATATTCCCCTGTTTGTTGAAAATCTATCATTCTCCCCTTCCCACCACTACCACTGCCACTTGAATCTTATGCTATTCTCATTGCCTGTATTTGTTTAATGCAGGAGCAGATGAAATATTACTTCTATTAGGTTTGCCTTAGTTACCAAGCCGGGTATTTCTCCTTCAAACCACTATGAGCTTTACTTCAACGTTTCTCATTGTTATTTGACATACTTTGCCTTAGATTGCAGTTAAAAGTGGAATTTACTGTGTTGAGGAACTGTGTCGCATTCATCTTTGTCTCCATATAGCACATAGCTTTACACGTAGTATGCCTTCAAAAACAATTCTTAGATGTATGTGTGGATGTTTGACTGAAAAATAGGATGGTCACAAGGGATGAGGTTGTATAGATGACTGGTAGAGACTTGGTAGAAAGACAAGAGGTTGCTCTTGGTGCAAACTCAAGGTGATTTATACCCTGGAATCGTTCACAAATTCTTAGGACAATTCACTAACTTAAAATAATATTAATGACAGTAATTTTGTGCTCAATTATATTGAGTGTGTGACTTACCTGATCTTTTTTTACAGAAATCAATAGCTGAGGAAACTGAATAGTGCAGATGGACTTTGCTACAGATTCAGCAAAGATGAGTGGTATATTGTGTACACTATGCAGTCACAGTCTTTGTCTCACTTCCACATTTCTAATACATAAATGATCATTGTATTCTAATGAGTTAGGCCATGAATTCACAAAATAAAACACCATCCTTTTGTTCATTATATGAAAGACTCTATACAAATCCCCAGTGGAAAACTAAGGGAGATAATGGGTAACATTAATTCCTTATTTCAAGACTCACATTTATCTTCATTACATGTGTAATTTTAGTGGTGCCTTTATACACCTTCTTGAAAGACATACTTTTCTTCTGCATGTACTGAATATTATTCCATTACCAATATGGACACTTACCAATCCTTAATAATACAATAACATGGAAAATTCTTGACATGTTCTTTGTCAATTAAATTAACTTTTATAAACATCTAATTAATTTCTAGATCATATCAATGGAAGCATTATATTTCAAGTAAGGTCCAAAGAATGGAAAAAAAGAAACTGATATTCTTGGAAAATATTTTTTATGTATGAAAACACTAAGAAAGTTTCACTATGTTTTCAGTATAATTTTTAAAATAAGAGTCACATTTCTGCTGTGCCATGGAAAAACAATGTTGTTGTTTAAATATATTTTTTACTACTTATAACACATGTTCTTTTTAATTATCTTGTCCTGGTAAACTGAGACTTTAGTAATTAAAGCTTTAAGCAAACAATTTATGCCTCTAGGTTTTTTCTGATTGATAATAGTGCCAAGGCACATAAATGCATGGTAAATACCAGATGGAGCAAGAACTGGAAGAGCTACTCAGACAGTTTTCCATGAGAGAGGAAACAATGAGTAGCTTTACCAAGGTCAAAGTCTCTATAACTTTTCTCTGTGGTTTTCTGCTTCCTTCACCTGAAATCAGATAGGAATAGAGTGCTAAGATGCTGAAAACCCAAACAGATACCTTTCCTATGAAAGTATTAAATGGTTGTTAAGAGAATTCCAGCCTGAATAAAAGACTTCAGAAATTTTGACTCCTACTGGAGCTGTCAAAATTAAAAAAGCAAGTGATGTTGGTACATAAATCCACTTTGATACTCAGATTGAGTTAATTCTGCTCAAGGATAAGTAAGCCATAACTATGTTAAGCAATGTTTAACAATAATTCAGAGTTGGTGAATATAAAATCAGGCTATCTAGGTTTTTGTTTTAAACTTATTTAACCCCTGCTCTGAAAGTGTATATAACTTATTTTTGTGTATATACATTTTCTCAGTTGAAGGAAAGTATTATTTTCAGGAGAATCCAGAAGAAGATAAATGTATTGTTTCCTTTATTAACCCCACCTGTGGGAAACCAACAACTAGAGTGGAAGCCCACCTGGAGACAATGTCTCCTAATGGCAGCAAAGTGCCCACAAGAAAATAATCAGAGTGCTGATCCAACAACTTCAAACCTTTCAAGAATCAGCTCATGTCACAGGGGATAGCAATTAGCAATAATTAGATTGAGTTGCCCTTTACTTGTCAAACAAGGACAAGGATAGTGATTCCTGAAGTCTCACATGGGAGGAAGAATAGATGTAATCTATCTAGTCAGTTTCTCAAATTGGAGTTCCCTGTCCCTAAGTCATGTGCTTACAACAGTGGTTCTAATCCCGATGTATAGTGTCATCATCTGGGCAACTTTAAAAAACTATCAGTTTCTGAACCCTGCCCTCACAGATCTTAATGTAACCGATCTTGGGTGGACTCCAGTTACCAATATATTTTAATAGCCACCCCCTGCCACAAGGTGATTCTAATATGCATCCAGCATTGCAAACCCCTAGATTAGTAGAAACTGCCTTATTGCAAAGACAAATGAAGAAAAAGAAGTTCTTGGCCTTGAATTTTAAATCAGCCCTAAGATCTCCAAGAATCTGATGGAGAGAATAGAATGAAAAACTATAATTTCAAAGCATTGAGTTTTTCTCTTACTGCAAATGGTGGGGACTTGAACTCACCTTTGGTGTGGATCTTCCTTTGCCCTGGAAAACCATCTTAAGGGGTCTCTTACAGATAGAGGTAAAGCAAAGCATCCACGGTGAAGTTGAAATGTATGGACTCCGGTATTTTAAAAACTTTTTGGTGCACATGCTGCATCTTGAGTAAATTATATTGCTGGGTGGAAAGAGAGGCAGGTAAGAGCTGAGAAGAGAGAAGGAATGAGTAGGTGGCCTGCTACATCTATCACCCTCTGACTCCTTGAGCTGGGTATGAACCACCACGGTTAGAGTAATGAACCCAAAAGTCAAACTATCCACAGGAAATGTCATGAAAGGCAGCAGTGAAGCAGAGTGGAAATGATTCTTCCTGTCTCCCAGTGAAACCTAAGTCTGGCACTTCTGGGCCAGTACCCAGGGGAATACCCCATAGCTGGGAATAGCACCTTTGGCATCCCTATAGGAGGGCTGATCCTATGTATTTTCAGCAGAGCGAGCCATGAAGCCTCTGTAGGGACCTTTGTCGGCAGCAGACATGGTTCTAGTGAGAGACAGCAGGAGAATAACCTGCCATTGTTAACTGTGGCTGATCTACTGATTTGGTGAGGAAATAATTGGAGTATACTTGGGGCTGTTATGAGTTCCCATTACAAGAGTAGGGATTAAACTGTAATATGAACTCTATTTTAGACAGATAGGGAAGACTAGAATGTGCACGTTCTACATACAAAACACAAAAGGAAGACATTTAACAAGAAGTTTATCTCCGTGACTTACAAGGTTCCTACCCTGTGACTAACATAATAAAAGGGTAGCGTATGGTTTTATAGGTTATCTAAGTGGCCACATGACTAAACCGGTTTCTCTCATTGACTAAATAATTGTCTCTATTCTCTCTTACCACTTCAGCTTTATCCCTTCCAAAACTGACACTGAATTGAAAAGAAACTTTTCAGGTGGAGGTTAAGCACTATTTGGCCAAAAGTATATATATACTCGTTTCACTTCACCGTGCTGCCAGAAATGCCAAGAAAGTATCATGCTCCTTTAGTAAAAACAAACAAAAAAAAAACAATAACAGTATCACCATTGCCCCCTCCTTCAAATACCTCATAATCTAGTTATAGAGAATGTAATGTTAAAGTGATCTATATAGTGACATAAACTTGATGTGGATTATAATAAAACATTCATCCAGATTCTCTGTGACTAGCTTACACAGTGAAGATTGGGGAATATTAATATTTGTGGCTCAGGAAAGATTAATACGACCCACAAAAATGGAGTCAGCTGATATTGAAGGCCATATCATTTATAAGGTTATGATGCAAGTTGGTTCAGTATTTGTAAATGCATGTTTGAAAAAGCAGGTTTTACTATTACCTAGGTATGGTGAGGCCAACAACAGATTTAGGCGATGATTATCTTTGAAAAGATAGTTGTTACCCAGATCCCAAGTGAAAGGGGCATGCTACATCATATGAGGGGTCACACAGGGAAGTATCGGGGTCGGTCAGGAGGCAGAGGAGTGAGGGGGAAACACAGACTAGAGCCTTTTTTTGGTTTTCTGCAAAAAGGAACAAAGTTTAAACAACTTAGGAATGGCTAGTTTAAATAATTTCAGCAGGCTCTGGGGAGAGGGCGTGGTCCCTGCTTGTCTGGTCCCTGGTCCTAGGGTAACTAGGGCAGGAAGACAGTGGCCTAGAGTATGAGTATGAGAATGGCCCTAAGAAGGAGGTGGTATAGGCTCTGGATTGGTTGCTTTGCATATGGAAGATATGCTGGAAGTTTTGCAATCTCTAGGAATTAGCTAATCCCAGGAGAAGCAGTCCTCCTTCAGGGTCAGCAAGGCCCCAAGATGTCAAAGCATCTGAAAATAAAAGATATGGTTAATATACATGGTAACCTATTCCAATTGAGTAGGAATTTCTCAACAGGCCCTTGATTTAGACCCAAATCTAAGTGAAATCGACCCAAGCGAGGCAGGGAGACCTGGAAAACTAACCCCCACTCTATAAAACAAGTGAGTTTTCAGTTTCAGGCTTGCTGAAGGACTCACCACACATCAGTGTTATTATTAATGGTGAAAATAAACCTGAGCTGGAATAATAAAAAGGTAATGTGGAAAGACAATGCAGTAACCCTCCCATCATGCTTGGCATCAGTCAGGCCTTTGTTAGAGTGTTGCCTGTGCGTGGTTTAGAGCTCTACTGCCCCCACCCCCAACCAGAGGGAGACAGAAAAATCTGCCAATTACCAAAGAGCAGCCAAACAGTGACAGGTTGGGAAAAACGGATCTACCATCATCTGTACTTATGGGGAGACGAGTTGGCAAAGATGTCACTGTACAAAACAGAGTAAAAGCCACATTTTTGTTTGAAAGTGCTCAAATTGGTCAAACGTGAGCACATCACCACTCTTTTCTTTCTTTGCTGACACCAAACTGTCCTTTCCTCACACCTATTGTTTCAGCTAAGGGTCTGAAAATGCAAACTGGGGAAGAATATGTATTTCCAATATGACCATAGAAGTAAAAGTCTGTTCGTTGCTCACTCTCTCTGAAATTTTCCCTGCAGCAGTTCACAATTTAAACTTCAGAACACAAACTGGAGACAAACTGTTGGATAATTGTCACCTCCTTTTGACATCCCTCAGCCTCCTGTTCTTCCCCCGGCTCCAATGTCCTTGTAGTCCCCCGCGGGTGATCTGACTCAATCCAGTCCTTCCCTGCATTCCTGACCACTCCATCCAGGCCCAGAACTGCTCTCACCTCCTTGTTGCTAAAGCTGAAGACTTGAAGTTGCTATTCTGGGTCTGTCCCAGAGTTGTCTGACAAAAGACAGTGGGTTTTCCTTAAATGAGCATAGTAGCATGCCAGAGTCCTTCCCAGAGGCTTTGTGCAAAGGAGAAAAAAATAAATGCCCAGGCATATTCACACCTTGAGTGTACCTGCCACATGGCAGGGACTCCAATGCCCCCCCGCATCTCTCTCAGGAAAGTGATATGTATCTTAACCAATGTGTTAATTAAATAACAGTTGAGTGACTTTTATGTGTCAAGTCCTATATTAGGCCTTTAGGAGTATATTAAGAGACAAAGAGCCTCATCCTGTATGACAAAAAATTTGCAATTCAGCTTTAGAAAACACAAATTCACAACCATGAAAAATTAATATATAAGAAAGCAGCACAGAAGAAGCCCCAAAGCACTTTTTAATTAAATGCCAATTAAGATGAGCAGGCAAAAAAAAAAAAAAAGAGCAGGCAACAGGGACACCTGGGTGGCTCAGTTGATTGAACAATCTGGCTCTTGATTTCGGTTCAGGTCATGATCTTACAGTTCATGAGTTCGAGCCCCACATCAGGCTCTGTGCTGATGGTGGGGAGCCTGCTTGAAATTCTCTCTGTCTCTCTAAATAAATAAATAAGTAAACTTCACTTAAAAAAAAAGAAGAGCAGGCAACACTTGTGGGTACAGTGGTCTGAGAAGGTACCACAGAAGAGGTAGGATATGAGCTAGGCCCTCTAAACTGGGTAGGGTTTGGAGAGGAAAAACCAGGTTTGGGACATGGACAGGGGAAGAGAACAAGGCACACTGTCACAATGATAAGACCAGGCCAGGCAGAGCAAAGCTCATCTGAAGCAAAACTGCAACCAAGGTTTGGAAGATAGGCTGTAAAAGGTCTTATTTGTTTGCCAGGTTTCTGGAAGGGTTGGGGAGGAATGGATTAGAGGGTAGCATTATAGAAGTGGGTGTTTGGGAGGATTTATTTCATGATGCCAAAATCTCCAGGTCTCCCTGTCTGCCCCACAGGATACTCAGAGCTCATCGTCCTTGTATCACATTCCCAGCCTTCCCTGCTTATTGCCCAAAGGGTCAGGATCCCCAGACATCTAAACCATGCCAGGCTGTCTTTTCTACAAATAGCTGTACCTCCTTTCCCTCTAGCCCCAGACTCCACCCCCTGTCTTCCTTGCATACAACAGTGTCCTCAGGAGTTTGATGAAAACGGCCTTGTGTCCTTAACCTCTTCAACAAACATTCTCTCTCTCCTTGTCTCCTATAAGCTGCTTCCTCCATGCTCCTTTCCAGTCAGAGCTGCTCCTTCTGCATCATGCTCACCTTCCCTCCCCAAGGGTTGGGAGGGGTAGCCGGTATTATCCTACAAAGGCTTCCAAGATTCTTTCAGAATTGACCCTCTTGTTAAAATAGATAGGAAGAGTATGCATATATACATGTTCTTATGCCATTGGCCAACGGCCAGACCCCTGCTACTTGTCATTGCCATCAACACACCTGACCAGCCCCAACCTCATTCACTGAAGATACACTTGTAGGCTGTCTTCCCCTTCCTCCCAACTCCAACCATTATCCTGGTTGAATTCAATATCTTGTCATTTTCCTACTAAAAACCATTTAGTGTTTCTCACTGTTCTTAGTTCTGAGCATGGTCTCCACAGACGGTCTGGATGGGTGCATCTCTCAACCTTAGTGGTAGCCACTCTCTCAACACACTCTGTATCAGTAGTCCACACTGGGCTTCTTTCAGCTCCTGGAATTTTCCAGGTTCATTTTCATCTCAGTGTCTTTGGTGTACTAGGCTTCCATCCTAGAACACTGAGACTCTCCCAGCCCCCACAGCCTCCTACCCCTTTCTTTCCACAACTTAATTCCTACTAATTCATACTCGTCCTTCAGTTCTAAATCCAAATGGCCTATTAACAGGTAAACATTGCCACACAAAGCCACCCCCAACCCACATAGACTATACAGTTGAGCAGTGATTCTCAACTAGGGAGCAATTTTGCCATTAGGGGACGTTTTGCAATACCAGGAGACACTCACTTGTCACAACTAGGGAGTCCTCCTGGCATGTAGTGGGTAGAGGCCAGGGATGCTGCTAAATGTTCTACAATGCATACAGTACAGCCCCTCCCCACCTCGATACAAAATGTCAATAGTGCTAAGTGTGAGAAACCCTGCGTTAGATCAGAGCAGCCCCTATACATTTTTCTGTTGCAGTATTTATTTGATTAATAGTATTCATTTAAGGTCTGTCTTTGGGGTATATCTTGTTCATCATTAAACTACAAGTACACAGCAACTGAAACGCAGTAATTACCAAAGCCCATTTATGGGCAGGAGGGAGAGGAGAATAACTGGAAAGAAAAGAGATTGGGGAGAGGAAAATAGTTGGAGAATGTTCAGTAAATTAACAATGAGGAAAGTTTGGATTAGAATGAGGGA
This sequence comes from Lynx canadensis, assembly GCF_007474595.2. Classification (NCBI taxonomy): domain Eukaryota; kingdom Metazoa; phylum Chordata; class Mammalia; order Carnivora; family Felidae; genus Lynx; species Lynx canadensis. The sequence continues at coordinate 112,141,823 of NC_044311.2, forward strand.
GGTGGAAATGGTAAGAGGAAGAGGAAGGAAAGAAAGAATCTTTAAGAAAGAGTCAAAGGAGGGGCGCCTGGGAGGTGCAGTCGGTTAAGCGTCCGACTTCAGCCAGGTCACGATCTCTCGGTCCGTGAGTTCGAGCCCTGCGTCAGGCTCTGGGCTGATGGCTCAGAGCCTGGAGCCTGTTTCCGATTCTGTGTCTCCCTCTCTCTCTGCCCCTCCCCCGTTCATGCTCTGTCTCTCTCTGTCCCAAAAATAAATAAACGTTGAAAAAAAAAGTTAAAAAAAAAGAAAGAGTCAAAGGAATCTATGAATGATTAAATTTTGTGATTAATGCAAACAATGTCGGAAAAAAAAGAGATGTAGGCATTCTTAAGCGGAACAAATAAAAACTGTTTTATTTTTAATTGTATTGTTTACAGTCATTTCACATAAAAAGTTATTGGAGACATTTTAAGATCAAAGACATATAAAACAGAACATTAAACTAAGAACAAAAGATTAAATATCAAATAATAGGAGCCATCAAAAGATAAGTCATTTTTGCCAGCAATTTAGGCTAAAGGTAAGTGCTGCAATTTAATGCACAATATAAATCTCAATTTTCTGAGAACCCAGGCACACGGTAAAACAGAAACATAATTGGTCTCCATCGCTGATGAGCTCTTCCCCACACTTCATGCTATTTTCCTCAGAGTTATTTTGTTATTAATATTCTTAACTTTTGTTATTTCTTTCATTAGGAAACACAAATTTTCCCAGAACTGAACTGTAAGAATGCATCCAAATGATTCTTAAGAAATATTAAATTACAGTGCACCGTGTTCGGGGTAGTAATTTTACGGAGGTGCATACATGTCTTTCAGGTGACCCTTTTTATATGGACCCATGATTAATTAGAGAATCATGACACTGTGAAGATATCTAGATTCTCAGCTACATGAGCGACTACTGGTGTGTGTGGGTGGGGAGGACCTTTCAAACTTTGTACATGCCCTCTCACTTATGGAGCCAGTGAGATAGTTGTCTTTCACTGGATATGTGCTTTATCATGAGATGTCTGTGGGAACATGTAGGGGTACAGGGGTCCACCAATTTATACAGTTCTAACAAAAATTTTCTTATTAAACACAGATATTGGGGCACCTGGAGCAGGGGGGCTCAGTCGGTTCAGCATCTCTTGATTTCTGCTCAGGGCATGATCTCAAACTTGGTGAGATTGAGCCCTGCATCCGGCTCTGGGCTGAAAGCACAGAACCTACTTGGGATTCTCTCTCTCCTCCTCTTTCTCTGCCCCTCCCCCACTCGCTCTCTCTGTCTCTCAAAATAAATAAATAAATGTTAAACAAAACAAAACAAAACAAAAACATGCAGATATTATTTTTCTAATTTGCTTCTAGATTTTGAATGACATTTACTGCAGTAAACTACATTTACCATAGTCTAATGGGTGATGTTATGATGGAAGAGTGTGAACAGAAAACTGTATGTACATGAAGTCATCATTTCTTGCATAGAAGATGCAATTTTGATCTAATTAAAGCATGAACCTTAGATTAGCTAGATCAACTCAAATATTATGTCTGCCATTTTTCAGCTCCTTCATCTGTAAAAGAGAATTAATGATACCTGGAATGCAGGGGTGTTGAGAGGGTTAGAGACAATATGTGGAATATTCTCAGCAAAGAATCATCACATAGTAGTTGCTCAATAAATTACATTATTATCAAAAAATTGAAATGAATATATTAAGATAGAAGTCATTTTTTAAGTTCCTAGGAAAAAAAAAACAAAATGTAGTATTAAATAAATATCTGTCTCTTTCCCCCTACTCCAAAGGCTTATGATAATCCTTCATCTGAAGAAGAAACTAAAACAATTAGGTAGAATCATTATTAAAATAAATTTGTAGATCAAGCTAGAAAACAAATGTCTAAGGTATTTTTAAACCAATGACAATGCGAAGCTCAATCAGATCGGTGTTTCTAAAGGACCATCAATAATGTAGTGACCTCTCTTGAAAATAGCCTAAAAACATTTCTCACCATAGGTTGATGTTGGTTTGGAACAAAATTTTCCCTTTAGAAAGTCTCTAAAGTTAGAATACTCCCATTCTATAATCTGAGTGTTGGCCAGCATGTTGCTGACATTTAGAAAGAATGCGACTGCTAAATATCATGTGCAATTTCTCCAATCACCAACTTGAGGGATGGTTTACATGGTATCCTAAGGAGAACATTTTTTGGAAAAATAAAGTGTTCTTTCTTCATAACTAAAGCATCTCAAAACAGTCTAAGCCAGTGAGACAGTTGTCTTTCATTGGTTAATCACATTGTCACTGGATGTCCTTGTGAGGAAAGGTTGGCGGTAGTGTGTGAGTTGGGAACATGTGGGAGGGTGATGAGGTACAGAGAAATCTCTTTTCACCAGCTTGTATAGTTCTAAGGAGATATTTTATTATTAAATTCAGATGTTATTTTTCTAATTTGCCTCTGGATGTTTAATGACATTTACTCCAAACATGACATTTAATAGCTCTCTGAAAATAATAATAAAATTGAACAGAAGGGAAGTGTTTAGTAAGAAAAAGTTGGACTTAAATTCATTTTCCCAGTCCCCTTCTTCTCTTTCTCCTTTTTTGTTTTGCCATTGACAATAATTCCAGTGTCCTAACGGTGAGAGCCATGGGGATAAGTCAAAATATAAATGATCTATATTTATTTGGGTAACTGCTGGAGTAAAGACAACATCCCATTTGAAGTTCATTATTAATTGAGATTAGATCTAAACCTTCCCAGTTAAAATTGATTTATGTGGGCTATTCTGGCTTCCAAAATCAGCTTGGCTAATTTATGACACTATTGTTTGAGAGTAGAGGCATAATTTATTGAAACATTTCATTCTAACCCTGGGTTGGATTCACATACCGTTGTGTGCTAATTGCTCATTGGTAGGCAACAAAAACATTGAAGGTCAAGAATTAGGCATTGTGCGTGTGTTCCTATGTTCAGGACAGACGCAAGCATGGTATGTGACTTCATTGTTCTCCTACCTCATGATAGCTACCCTCTGACTGCTGCAGTTACCTGCTAGGATTCTCCTCCCAAGCCATGCCTCTTTAAGTAGTGTTTCATGTTCTAAATGACAACATCCTTTTTCCTTACACTCTGGTAAATCTCCTGAGCTTGAGTGCATTGATCCCAGCACACCTTCATAGTACTAGTTAGATCACTATGCTATCATTTGATTGATATCCATGTGCCTTTTTAGACAGTGAGGTATTTGAGGGCTCATATTCATCCCTGGACTCTTGTTTCTCTTCCCTCACTGACCAATTCCTTGTTTCAGTCCTCTGTTTTCCTCCTGTATGATTTCCAACATTCTTCCGCCTCTAACCTCAACCTCACGCCCAACCTTCAATTACCAGTTTGAGTTATAGACTCATTTTAGAAATCTGAGGAGCTAGGGGTGAAGGGAGCAAGGGGAAACTAAGGAGAATGTTGTGAAGTGATGTGTCATGAATGAAAGTAGCCTGTGACTTTATACTTGTTATTTCAAGTGAAACTGACATTGATAATTAATGTCTCCTGTTCTATACCAAATGCTACATACTAGAATATTAGATGCCCCTCCAAAGTTCTTCATTTTGGGGCTTCAGAGTCATCCTTGAGTCTCCTTCAAAGCCAAGAAGCTCTACTGTTTCCTTCCAATATGGATAGTATTTCTCCCACCCATTCCGTGTTTACTTCGCATACCTTAGCTGGGGCTTTCATTACCGGTTGTTTTGATTGTGTCAGTGGCTTCCTCTCTTGTGTTCCTTTTTCCTGTCTTTCCGTCTCCAACCCAGCCTCAGTTGCACTAACTAATTTATCTTTCTTAGAGAGATGCTTTCCACATTTTGCCCTATCTTAAGAACTGGAAATAGCCTATTCTCAGGTCTAAGTAGAAGGTATCCTAAAGTAATTTCATTTACAATTAGGAGGAACAAAATGTGTAGATAAGAGAGAATATATTGAGACATTTGACAAGCTCTTTCAAAATAAGTTTATGGTTAAGGTGAAGAAATGTAAGCTAGGTTTTGGCAGAGCGAGGGGAATTTGTGCCTGACTGGAGAGGTACTGTGCTTCAAGGCTTGTGTTTGGCCTTGTCCTAGTCCATGTGTTTATCAGTGATTTGTTTGATGGCAAAAGCATACTTATATCTTTAGAAACCAATATTTTGGAGAGCTACATCAATAGTACACTAATTCAAAACATTCTCTCTGGGCTTAAAAATATGGCTGATACTGACGTGAAGTTTTATGAGAATGAAGGAAACTGTACAGAGAATAAGAAGAAAATGAATTGTATAAGTTAAGGAAAGAAGGAATGTGACTTAGCAGCTCCCATGAGAATATAAAAAGATTTTACTTGACAATGAGCTTCGTGCTAATACAGACCAGTAATACATGACCTAGATAATGGAATTTAAAGCTACCCTAATGGTGTGTGTTTTTCTTTTTTTATGTACAGAAGACACAAAACTAATGTGAATGTCCCTAAATTAGCACTAGACTGTTGTTATTCTAATGAAAGAGTGCAGACATTGCTTCTGCATCTACCAGCAAAGGAAAATGCCACAATTTCCCGGTATCATCTTTCCTATTGCTCCTGTCATAGTTCCTGGCTCTTAGTAGAGGTTCAATATTTGTTGCTTGAATAAACAAATAAATAGACAGATGGTGATGCAGCAGCAGATCTGAACCCGCTGCGAACACCACTAACATATCTCATAGAAATTATAATGTTAACTATTTCACATATGTATGTATATAATGAATATGCATTAAAATATACAAAGTATTGAGCTTCTTTCAAAAAGATTACAAAATTAGTCAAATATGGTCGATAGGTGTAAGGAAAAATTTCTAAGGCAATTGGGGAAACATGGAATATAACAATGAGGAAGGCAGCGGCCTATTTTGGCTAAAGTTATGCATTTTATTCTGAAAGATTGCAACATCATTGAAGCGGATAAAGGTGATTTTTCCAAGTTCCTAAAAACGTGGCCTTTGGAAGCCAAACATAAATGAAGCCATGTAGCACGGTAGAGCAACTCCAAGCTGCATAAGAATAGTCATGTGGCATTCAACTCTACCTCTTTGCATGGGAGGTGGGCTTCCTGACCTCCTCTAATGGCAAAACAGTAGACTCTCTCATTAAAATAAGGATCAAGTTATACGGAACCGTCCTATCTGAATACAATTTATCATTGGTGATGATGTGAGAATTTGGAGCAAGTCAAATGAACAAGTATTTATTGAGTGCTTAAAGTTCTCTGCCTTCAAATAAAAGATTTGAGATTTTCAAAGTATTGCGAAAGAATGAGACAATGTGCTATACCAGGGAAACTCTTCTAAACCATTTCATCTCCAGCCAAGTATACTCCAAAGTACATGCCAAAATGGGGCACTATAAAGACAAGGATCTGGCTTGACAGAAATTTTGTGGGTACCATAAAATAGAGATTTCTTAAAGGATAACTTAGTAATAATACTACAGTAATAATTAGGTATACATCTTGATCTGTAAGCATTTGAGATGATGAGTGAGCTTTAACTCATGTGCCAACTCTAATTTTTTGGTAACGGCTGCTTAAATTACTGTGATGAGTAGGATTCTAAAGCCGAGTCTGAGCTAATCAGGAAAAAGTACCGTATTGGTTTTGTTTGATATGGATGGAAGGCCAACACCATATTTCCTATGGCATTTCTAAACTTGTAACATATTGTTGAATAATGGATCAACAAACACCCAAAAACATCTTCTCTAAGTTTTGCCAACAAGGCTAACCCTAGTTTAAAAAATAAAAATAAACATCATAAGGAAGGATTTGACCCAAACCTATATATAATACTTTGTTTTGAAATGTGCTTTCCCTTCCCACCTCCACCATGCTTGCGGGCTGGCTGAGGGCTTTCACTTCCAGTAACCCAATGAGAGATTTTTGGGGCTGGGCTTATGCTCCTAGAGTTTCCTATCAGTCTCCATTCAACTACACTCCATATCTTATGCATTTTGTCACCCCTCTGAAAGTTTTCTCTAAGATGGTAGCTGGGTAAAAGGAACACCTTAAGCCTTACTTGAATTTAAAGGATACTTAAATTTTAATGGCATTCCCAGAACCCTCCTGCCTTCTAAATAATTCTGCCTCTTCAGAGAGCATAGTTTCCTTGATCTGTGCCTCTCAATCTCACTGCTTACCCAAGGGAGTCAATCTAATGGTGGAGCTTTAGGGGTACTTCAGGACAAGAAGGGTTTTTAAATATTTCTCTTTTCTGCGGTACTGGGGTAGCTCAGTCAGTTAAGTGTCCAAGTCTTGGTTTTGCCTCAGGTCATAGTCTCACAACTCATGAGTTCAAGCCCTTCATTGGGTTCTGCCCTGATGTCATGGATATTGCTTGGGATTCTCTGTTTCCCTCTTTCTCTGTCCCTCCCCACTCATTCTCTCTCTCTCTCTCTCTCAAAAATAAATAAACATTTAAACACACACACACATATACATATACACACATTTCTCTTTTACTTCCCTGCATCTTTTCAACTATATGTCCCCTGTTCCCATAAACTTCCCAAATAAAACCTCCATACATCAACTGGAACGCAGTAGGTGCACCAGAGCACTGTTTCTCTTGCCCAGTTCTAAACATATACTGTTCTTGTAACTAACATGGGAAAATTATAAATATTATGTCAATTAAGGAGCCCAAGCAAGGAGAGTTCCTTCTCGGCAGGTACTATCTGTTAAAGGCCAAATTACTATTGGAGCACCTAGGTGGTTCTGTCAGTTAAGCATCAGACTTTTGCTCAGGTCATGATCTCATGGTTTGTGAGTTCAAGCCCCACATTGGGCTGTATGCTGACAGCTCAGAGCCTGAAGCCTGCTTCGGATTCTGGGTCTCCCTCTCTCTCTGCACCTCCCCCACTTGCACTCTGTCTCTCAAGAATAAATGAACATAAAAAAATAAAATAAAAGGCCAAATTACTATTTTAATGTAGGCACAGAAACAATGATATTAACTAAACAATGCCTCTGATCCATATGTTTGCTTTGTGAACTCATGTATTAAACACAAACCCAAGATGAGAAACCTTTGGTTTTCTTTGCCACAAAGTGACACCAGCATACCTGTTGCTTTATTCTTCTCAAGAGACACATCTTCTTAAGATGTCTACTGAGGTAACTTCATGGTCCTAGGGTCCCTTCCAAGACAAATACCAGTTTTGCTGCCATGGGGACAGATAAGGTGGAACTGTAAGTTAGTTCCCTGATGTGGATTTTCTGAAAATCACTCACTGAAAAAAATTTGCTATGTTTCCACCTTTGTTGATTTGCCAAAAACAAGTTTAAAGATACAATTTTAAAATATGTTCAAAGAATATAAGTACATATTTCTTAGGAATGTGATATCGTTATTATTATTACTATTATTATTGAAAATTTACTCAATATATTCAGGAAGAATAGTCATTAAAAGAAGTCTTATGAATGGAGTAAATGTGGTAAATTTGGTGAATTAATCTTTTGGCACTTGATCTTTTGGTAAATGGGAATTTGGTGAAATTGCCTTTTGTCAAATTAATTTCTCATGGATCAACTTGCTTCCATAATGACCATTCTGCCAAATGTGATAGACAGTGTAAAACCAAGATTTATTTAAGATAGATCAGGGGCGCCTGGGTGGCGCAGTCGGTTGAGCGTCCGACTTCAGCTCAGGTCACGATCTTGCGGTCTGTGAGTTCGAGCCCCGCGTCAGGCTCTGGGCTGATGGCTCGGAGCCTGGAGCCTGCTTCCGATTCTGTGTCTCCTTCTCTCTCTGCCCCTCCCCCCTCCATGCTCTGTCTCTCTCTGTCTCAAAAATAAATAAACGTTAAAAAAAATTTGTTTAAAAAAAAAAAAAAAGATAGATCAGTGGTCTCAATCAAGGAAGATTATGTCCCCTAGTGAGATTTGGCATTGTCTGGAAATGTTTCTGGTAGCCACAACTTTGGGGAAGGTAAGGGGAATGCTATAGACACCTAGCAGGTTCAGGCCAGTGCTAATATCCTACAATGTACAGAACACTTCTACCATCCCCCAATAATTAAAGAATTATCCAACACAAACTGTCATTAGTGCCAAGGTTGAGAAACTGAGATATGAAAGATATTTCCCTCTAAGTCTCTCCTAAGTCTACATCACCTTGGGGTGGGTGTCCCCATAACAACCTTAGAATGATTTTATTTCAATTGACTGTCTTTTTAAGCCTAGTAAGTACTTGGAATGAGGCAATGGACAAGACATGGGGTTTGAGAAACTGTGCTGGTCCCTTGGGATTGACAGTCTCATACAGCTTTCAGACACCTGGCCCCAACGGAGGCCCCTGGGAGCAGAGCCAAGGCTATAAAAACCGGGATTCTCTGGGTTAAACTCTCAGTCCCCTCTGACTATATAAGGCTTTTTGGACAAAAGCAGTGTTTTTATAAGGTTTGTATGGAAAATATGTGGTCTCCTTCCATTCCTTCCCCCATTCCACTCATAATAGAAATCTCCAAGATAGGAAGACAGCCTGGAAAGGAAGTAGAAGTGGTTCATTTTCTCTCCTCTCCTCTCTTTTTTTTTCTCCCTTTGCTTTCCATTCCTCTATAGGCTACATAATTCCTTTCTTAAGAAGAAATGTCAGGTTCTAAAAGAGCTCATAGATTGTTCTAGAAAAAACACAGAACCAGAGATAAGAGGAAAAAACAAATAGAATGTGTAAGTGCTGTAAACACAATTTTGAACTATTTCAACTAGCCCTGCAGTCCAGTGTCCCTGTATCCAGAGACATTCCTGGATCCTAAACCTTGGTCCCAGTGGACAGCCTTCCCGAAGGTCTGTCCTACAAGGTCCAGATGCTGCAGGTGGAAAAATCCATAGAATTCATGTCTTCCAGAGACCCCCTCGTCAATTCCTTCCCATTCCCCTACCAGGACCACAAGTTGAAAGTGGCTAGAAAGAAGAAACTTGGCTGGTATCTTAAGCCCAGTTTTCTTCACTGCCTCTGAGTCAAAGCAAAAAGGGTGGAAACAGAAAGATAATTTTTATGATGTTAGCAGAGGAAACAAATGGCTTGACTGGCTAGAAGAAAATCACATGCCTTTCTTTATGGGGTCTAGTCACTCCAGAACACTAGCTAATATTTCCCATGCTTAGACTTCAAGATTAAAAGAGAAATGGCCAGACAAGTGTAGGATAAATCAGTTTAGCAAGGGAGGAGACAGTGATGTCATTCTGACCTGTCTCTAGTCTGTCTGAATGGAGGAGCAGAAAATGAGGCAGAATGTCAGAATTGGAAAAGACTTCAAAAGTTGTCTAAACCTAAACTCCTCATTTTGGAGATGAGAAAGTAGATATCTAGAGGCTAAGGCACTCATGTGTTGTCACACGTCAGTAAAAGTCATAACCAAGCCTTCCCACTGCTAAGCTGGTATCCTTTTGACCTTGTCACCATTTTGGAACAAAAAACTAGCACCCCATGTGCACTTGACAAAGTCACCTCCCCTGTCTCTACCCTGATTAATTGTAGGTTTGATAACATTTGAGACCTCACACGTGACAGTGTAAAGATGAAACATAAGAGATACTAGCAAATTATATATGCAATTTACTCAACAGCCTTCTATAAAAACAAATCCAAGTTATTGACTTCATGGAAAACTTCTAGAAACTTAACATATAAATATTTCTGACTCTTTTTTTCTGAACTGGTCTTCAAATTAGTGCACTGGTAGCCTTCGGCATATGATGTTGATGCTTTAAACCAATTAAAAAATATTTTTTAATGAAAAAATTGTGATTTGAACTCCACAAGACAAATGTGCCCATATGGACTCTATTGTTTAGTTGGGCAATTGATAGTGGTTGCAACATCTAGAGTATTGTGGGGATATAATTATGGACAAGTTAAGTGTAGACAATCAGAACTGAGCCAAAGCCTTCAATGCACAGTCATAATATCTTTCCTTAATAAGACTCATGGGATTATCCTCAGACTAACACCACATGTTCTCTTGGGTATGATAAAGAGTCAACTGCTCTATTTTTCCAATTTCATTCAGCCTATAAATAATAAAATTAAAGTACTGACTTCCTAAATTTTCAGCTGCCTATTGTTACTTTTTAATGCCATTTCCACCCCCTTCATGGCATCCAAAAATGAGTAGGTTAACTCATAACTAAATGTGTTCACTGAATTTGTTCATTGTCAAAATTCATACAAAATTCTTGCAGAAAGGAGTGACAAAAGAGTCACAGATGTTCTTAAATATTTTTTAATACCAACTGACTTATTTTCTTTGAGCTCTTTAGAAGAGGCCAGTTTACCTGGATGTCTTAATTAACATATGACAAATTTTTAATGCATCTGGGTTCTTCTAGTGCTTTGGAAGATACATCAATAAAAATTAATATCTTCTGACACACACACCCAGAAAACACAAAAAAAGCAATGATTTCATAAGAAGCTAGATTATTTCATGAAGCTGTAGCAAAGGTGCTGATGACATTCTTTTGAGAGCAAAATCAAGTGTTAGATATAGTCTTGGGCAATGGATGGTGGTTTCCAAGAAAGGATCAAAGAGAGTGGAATAAATTTTTCTCACCAACACTGGCTTTCTCTACTTCTCATGTAGAGGTTTACACAACATGTGAGCTCAACTGGCTAAACTATAAAGCCTTTTGATGACCTAAAAGGCGTTATTACAATCTCCTATGCATACTTTCCTAGATTTGGAAGTACGTTTAGAAATAGGATTGTCAGCTAGCCACACAGATACTTTTAACAGTTGTTGTTACTCTGATGTCTAGGGCCATATGAAGATCAGGCCAAGTAAGAAAATAACATGGGCACTGATTCATGATAATCCAAGTAATACCAGGCAATTTACATGCCCCTCAACTATCCTTAACCAATGGCTGAGAATCACACAATTATAAAGCCTCAGATCCCTTGCTGTGTGTGGAGCTATGAGATATGACACACTTCAGAGTTCCCCTTTGAGGTTATGCAGTAGGACTTTGCCTGAAATTGTACCCTTGTTGGGATTCTCTTCCTTCCTGGTCCTGGTTTTCTCAGTCCCTTTCTAGTTTCCCTAGAGGGAATATACCAATTTTCAAATCAGGGTCTGCTTCTGGGGAAACAACCTAAGACAGTTGTTCACACTTTAAAGATCAGTGGATTCCATATAATCAAGATTTGTAACTTTTCTCGAAATACCGAAAGATCTGGCAACATGCAGCCAGTATTTTCATGTGCTCAGAATCAGCATGAATGTTCAGTTCATTCACAACTGCTGTCACTGGCCAATCTCATTCATTTCAGTCACCTGCCTGCCCCATTGGAATTTGAGTCTGCTCTTTTTTTTTTTTTTTTTTTACGTTTTATTTTATTTTTGAGACAGAGACAGAGCATGAACGGGGGAGGGGCAGAGAGAGAGGGAGACACAGAATCAGAAGCAGGCTCCAGGCTCCGAGCCATCAGCCCAGAGCCCGACGCGGGACTCGAACTCACGGACTGTGAGATCGTGACCTGAGCTGAAGTCTGCCGCTTAACCGACTGAGCCACCCAGGCGCCTCTTGAGTCTGCTCTTCATGCACTAGACTATGAGCTCCATGTAATAAGCAGAATAATGACCCTCAAAGAGTCCATGTCCTAATCCCCAGAACCTGTGAATATGGTACTTTACATGGCAAAAGGGACTTTGCAAATGTGATTAAGAGTACAGACCTTTAGGGGCACTTGGGTGACTCAGTTGGTTGAGTGTCCAACTCTTGATTTCAGCTCAAGTCATGATCTCACAGTTTGTGGGATTGAGACCCACATCAGGCTCTGCACTGATAGCATGGAACCTGCTTAGGTTTCTCTCTCTCCCTCTCTCTCTGCCCCTACCCTCACTTATGTGCACAGGCTCGCTCGCTCTCTCTCTCTCTCTCTCTCTCTCTCTCTCAAAATAAATAAATAAGCTTAAAAAAAAAAAAGACCTTGAGGTGAAGAAAGTACCTTGGATTTTCCAGGTAGGCCCACTCCAATCACATGAGTTCTTATAAGTGGAGAGCCTTTAGAAGGGTCAAAGAGATGCCACATTGCTGGCTTTGAAGACAGAAGACGGGGGCCACAAGCCCAGTGTGTAGACCCTGGAAGGTAAGGAAAAGTTTCTGCCCTAGAGATTCTAGAAAAGAATACATTCTTTCCATCACCTTGATTTTAGTCCAGTGAGACCCATGTTGGACTTCTGATATACAGGGCTGTATATCTGTATTGTTTTAAGTCACAAAATTGTGGTAATTTGTTACACCAGCTGTGAAAAAATAATACACTCCATGAGGACAGAGATTATGTCTACCTTGGTTATCATTTTATCCCCATCATGTGCCACAGTGCCTGACATATAAAAAGCATTGAACAAATGTTTGTTGAATTAATGTATTACCATAACTTTTCTAAGCCCTAATGAGTAAATCTTTAGTGAATAGTTACAATGTCATGTGCTCATATCATTTGCAATAAATATAGAAATTTATATTTCATGGGCAAAAGACATGAATAGACACTTTTCCAAAGAAGACACCCAGATGGCTAACAGACACATGAAAAAATGCTCAACATCACTCATCATCAGGGAAAGACAAATCAAAACCACAAGGAGATACCACCTCACACCAGTCAGAATTGCTAAAATTAACAACTCAGGCAACAACAGATGTTTGGCAAGGATGTAAAGAAAGAGGAATCCTTTTGCACTGCTGGTAGGAATGCAAACTGGTGCAGCCGTTCTGGAGAACAGTGTGGAGGTTCCTCAAAAAATTAAAAATAGAACTACCCTACAACCTAGCAATTTCATTACTAGATATTTATCTGAAGGATACAGGTGTGCTGTTTCAAAGGGGCACATGAACCCCAATGTTTATAGCAGCGTTATCGACAATAGCCAAAGTATGGAAAGAGCCCAAATGTCCATCAACATATGAATGGATAAGAAAATGTGGTATAGATAGATAGATAGATGGAACAGAGTATTACTTGGCAATCAAAAAAGAACGAAATCTTGCCATTTGCAACCACATGGATGGAACTAGAACTAGCACTAGAGTGCTAAGAGAAATTAGTCAGTCAGAGAAAGACAAATATCATGTGACTTCACTCATATGTGGAATTTAAGGTACAAAACAGATGAACATACGGGAAAGGAAGCAAAAGTTATGTAAAAACGGAGGGAGACAAAACATGAGACTCTTAAATATACACAACAAACAGTGTTGCTGGAGGGGTTGTGGATGGGGGGATGGGCTAAATGGGCAAGGGGCATTAGGAAGATACTTGCTGGGATGAGCACTGGGTGTTATATGTAGGAGATGTATCACTGACTGCTACTCCTGAAATCATCAGCACTATATGCTAACTAACTTGGATGTAAATTTAAAAAGTAAATAATTTGTAAAAAGAAATTTATATTCCAACTCAGCCAGGTCTCTTTTAACACTGAGAAGAAATTTTAATCTTTCCTATTGACTTGCTTTAATCAACACAGTTTCTTGATTATTTTACTCTTTTTGCTTTTTCAAAATGTGTGTTAGATAAAATGATCAGAATAGGCTACAGTATTGTGAAGACGAAAAAAACAATGCATAAATCTCTTCCCCATAGGATGGATAATAAGATTATATTTCAGATTAATCCATGGGGCGCCTGGGTGGCTCAGTTGGTTAAGTGTCCGACTTTTCATTTCAGCTGAGGTCATGATCTCACCGTTGTGTGATTGAGCCCCACATCAGGTCTGCAGTGATCATGGAGCCGGCGTAAGATTCTCTCTCTCTCTCTCTCTGCCCCTTTCCCCTGCTTGTGCTATCTCTAAAAATAAATTAATAAACATTAAAAAAAAAAAAAAGACGAAACCTTAAGGCACAGGGATATGGAGGAACATGAGGCCTATATGGTGACCTGGCATGGTAAATCTAGAGGTATAGACATGTATCTGAGGTGTACAGAAAGCCTGCCAACATTTTTCATGTCCACCAACTGCTCTTCAGTGTTTCTGTAGAAAGAAAGGGCTATGGGAAGTGGATATCTGGTAATGACATGAGTAGGAAAAAAAAGATTACTTCAACTTGTTACAAAGAGGATTATCTCCTCTTACTATAGTTCACATGTGGTTGTAACCTTTTCGATGTTAGAATTTTACATACTAAAACATTTTCCACAACGTCTTGTACATAGTTTATAAATTGCTGAATTTCATTTTCTGACATTGACTTATCAAAATAATGGTCTGGGGATAGTACTATGTTATAAGGACTTGAAAGATCAGTTCTGATTTAAAAAATAAATACAAAGAAAAGTAAAAACAAATAACAACAGGGGCACCTGGGTGGCTCCGTCAGTAGAGCACCCTCCTTGGGCTCAGGTCGTGACCTCACGGTTCATGAATCCGAGCCCTGCTTCGGGCTCTCTGCTGTCTGCACGGAGTCCACTTCGGATCCTCTGTCCCCCATTCTCTCTTCCCCTCCCCCACTCACACTCTTTCTCTCAAAAATAAAAAATAAACATTTAAACAACAACAACAAAACCAACATGCTAACTCGGATGAAAAATTTTAAAACCGTGATGTGAAGTAAAACCAGATTCCATTTTGGACAGTGACATTGTAGGAGACAAACACAAGTAAAGGCATATAGGGAAACAATTTGGGAATGATGTGCCTTCAGATAGCCATATTCCAGTGCTTAGGGAATAAGAATGAACTAAAAATCTTTTAAACAATGAGATCAATGTAATCATTTAGAGGTCATTCAAAGTTAAGAAGATGAAATCTATGTGTCTGAGAGAATAACATTTTCCAAGAGAATAAAATAGAACATGAAAAATATTTGAGAGAAAAGAAAGATTAATAGTAATAATAACATTTAGTATAAAACCTCTTAGTAAAAATTAAGGACTTTGGCCAACATCCTATATAAAACTTCCTAAAATTCCAATGAAGTAGGAATTACTATTTAAAGTCTTTTACTGATTAAGCTAGTCCAAGAGATAAATAGCTTCCCAGTTCATGCAGCTACTATACGATGCATCCAGGACTCCACTCAATATCTCAGCTCTTTAGTATATTTCCCATGTCATTTCGAAGTTTACCATGGACTGCCCAACCAGACTGAAGATAGGGACAAATATTGGTTATGAATTTGTTGCACGAGCAATAGAAGCACTGATCTGGATAAAGCCAATGAAATGATCTCTGGTTATTTGATGACCTCTCTTTTTTTCACCACTGTTTAGCCCTTTTTCATAAAACTAATGATCCTGGAATCACAGAATTAATGTGAGGAAACTACAAACTAAGATGTAAATTTTTATTCAGTAAGCAAGCTGGCTGGTTTTGAAACTTTGAGAAATACCGCCACCTGTTGGATTTAGTCTGGCAGTAAAATTCTGTTCACCCTTTGTTTTTTGCAAGAAGGCTTAGGATTTTTCCTTCATGAACAAAATTTAAAGAATAAAGGAAAACATAAATTGCCACTGTTAGACAAAATAAAGATGATAAGAGTCAGTAGAGTCCCTTAGTTGGTCTTTTGAAAAACTGGATCTATGTATTAATAATGTGCTTTCTCCAGATAAAGGCTAAGCTAAAAAAGGAACTTATTTAAAAAAAAAAAAAAAATAGTGGATAAATGAAATTAAAAAAAAAAAATCTCTCCGTTCCCAAAAAAGAAAAAGTAGGAACTTATTATATTTTCACTTCACTCCAGCACTGGCCTCTAGAACAGGGGTTGGCAAATTTGTTTCATAAAGTTTTTCAAATTGTTAAGATCTTGAAAGCCTTAAGGTTCCTGTTGCAACTACTCAACTCTGTTGTTGTAGCACAAAATAAACTTATATATAAATATGTATATAATGAGTATGGCCCTGTTCCAATAAAACTTTATTAACAAAAATAGTTGATGGGCCAGATTTGCCCTAGAACATCACAGGCAAGCTCCCACTTGGATAGGATAGGATAGAGGCCTATCCTAACCACTCCATTTAAAACTTCAGTTCTCTATTTCTCCTGCTTTATTTTTTCCATAGCACTTAGCACATTCTCATATATTATATTCACTCCCCCACCAAAATGCAAGCTCTGTTACAACAGAGATTTTTATTTGATTCATTTATAAAATATCCCAGGCAAGTACAACAGTCTCTCAGATAAAATAGATGCTCAGTAAGTATTTGTTGAATGAAAGGATAGCTTGTTAGTATTTGCTAGGAAGAAAGGAAGGAAGGAAGGAAGGAAGGAAGGAAGGAAGGAAGGAAGGGAGGGAAGGAGGGAGGGAGGGAGGGAATGAGGGAGGAAGGAAGGAAGGAAGGAAGGAAGACCCTAATTTTAAGAAAGTGACTCCCAAAGACAGCAAGTGGAACTAGAAAACAAAGCCAACCTTACATGTCATTTCAAAAAATTTTATAAGCTTCTTTGTTTTTTCAGACATGAAAGTAGTAGAAATACTATTTTTAAAATCAGTGAAGATATCAATAAATATATAGTCTTGTATAGTTCCCAAAACTTTATAACACCTAACTTAAGTCTTACAATAATCTTACTACATAGACAATATCATCCCCTTTATAGATATGGAAACTGATTCTCAGAAAAATTCAATAACTTGTTCACAGTCAAAAAAGTATAAGACTAAACTAAAATATAGGTATGTTTATTTCAAAGCCAGTTTTCTTTCCCTGACAAGGCAGTTGTCAACCAACCTTACCTTTATCCCCAGACTCTGGAGGACTCCTTTCTCCATAGCTGAATCAGCATCAACAACATCTCAATATCTAGGACAAACTTGACTTTTTTTTTTAATTATTTTTTTTTACATTTATTTATTTTTGAGAAACAGAGTGAGACAAAGCGTGAGTGGGGGAGGAGCAGAGAGAGAGAAGGAGACACAGAATCTGAAGCAGGCTCCAGGCTCTGAGCAAGTGGTCAGCACAGAGCCTGATGCGGGGCTTGAACCCACAAACTGTGAGATCATGACCTGAGCCAAAGTCGGACACTCAACCGACTGAGGCACCCAGCGCCCCAAAACTTCACTTTAAGTAGAAAAAAATTTAATGAGCATTGATTTAAACTTGTAGAACTCAGCATTATTCACTTTGAATTAAAGAAGGTGCTAGATTATTTTCCCCCCATTCTGATAACCTGATTTCTTTTCTGATTTGACATCCTGATCCCCACCTCTCATCTACTTGTTTCTTAATGCCTGGTAAACTCTTGTATACTCAACCCTTCATCCCCAGCTGGAGACATTACTGCCTCTTAATAGTCTCTCTCAGGATCCAGACTCCTAACTCCCTGAGTTTCTGCTCTCTGATAACAGACTTCCAAGGTGCTATTTCCTACTCCAGATTTCTAAATATCACCCACTTCTAGAATCACTTCACTTTATGCTCTGTTCATGAATGGAACAATCTCAATTCTTTTGAGAACCAGTCTCCCAAACATGAGTACCACCTTTCCCCCTGTATCTCTTCTATATACAGTCTGTGGGCATAAATCTGTATATCATGTTCTCCTTTTATGCAAGTTCAGGTTATCCCCAGAATGCCTGCACCATAACAAGATTCTGTGTATAAGGCATAAGAGCCCTACTCTACTTTCCATCAGGGAGATTTAGTAAAAATGTAGCTAAATAGTTCAGGGCTCTTTTGTAAGGGATGCCTCCTGGTAGAGTAATGAAAGTAGAAATGAACTTGAAAATGGTTCTTACTGAACTATCTCCTGACTTACTGCTAAAGAAGAGAAGGTTCAATATAAGTTGATAGCAATGATAATAGAGAAAAAGAGTAAAACTGAGCTATGACGTGGAGAAAGAAATAATGAGGCTGATGAAAAATTGGAGAAAGCAGAGAAAGGTAACAGTAAAATAGAATTGATCTACCAAATCTCCATCTTGTATAACTAGAGGAATAGCTGTGCCACTGATGCCAGAAAAGAGGTAGTTCAAAAGCAGAGTAGATGTGGAAGTGAAGACAAATTCACCTAACAGATGTAGATCACCGCAGAGACAATTAAATACAAGTTAGTGTCTTCTATAGTACAATGTTATAACGTTTCAAAATTTGCTTCCACACTTATTTAGTGTCATACAAAGTTGCATGAGGTGGATACATGCAATAGCTATATCCCCTATTTGAGAAATGAAACTGAGGTCCAAGATGGAAAGGAACTTAGCTAAGATTCCACAGATCTGGAGCATGAACCCAGTTCTCAGGACTCCTTGTCCAGTACACGTTCCACACAATCATGTGGCCTTCCCGGGCAACTACAACAATTGATAACTTTATCTGAATGTAATTCAGCTGGAGTCATTCAAGTCAATAAAATACAAAGAGAACTTAGCCAAGCCACTTCCTACATGCAGAACTAATGATTTATAATAAAAGCTACAGGTCATAAAATTAAACGTTAAAAATCCAATGTTTTGTTTGATGAAAGAATAAAATAGATGTGGAAAAAAAATATCTAGCGTAAGTATTCCAGAGATAGTTGGGCCATCCACAAATTCCTATTAACTTTTTTTAAACTCCATGGTCAAGAAGCCAACCTCTGTACTTTCCTATCACAAATAATCAAACATTCTTTTTTTTACATGATTATTTTATTTCAAATGTCAGTGATATGAATGATTGTCTTTAAGATGGCCTGGTTAGCTACATCTTTAAGCCAATATTTTCTGGTACTCTAATTTCCAAAGCAATGAAATGTTTTGCCCTCTGGAGTGTTTCTAATAAAGATAATGATATTTTAGAAATAAATCAATACTTTGTACTTACATAAAAGTTTTCACCTGAGAAGTGCAGCATGTCTTGCTTTAAATTTTTTTATTGCACTGACCTTTGCTTATTTTGGCCAATGGAAATACTGTTCTCACTTTACCAAAAGAAAAACCAAAGTTCAGGACTTGTCTAATGAAACAATGAATTAATGACAGTTCTTGGAAGAGGAATCAGTACATCTGATTTCCAAGGTTTAAACAGATTTTCAGTGCCAGGCTATAATCTCTGTCCAATATAAAAGGTAGTCTTCCACCCAGGGGCCAAAGATACTGGGAAAATTGGCATTCTTATGACATTTTAGTAAGGAATCTTTTATTATATGATTCCAAAACTCAAAAAAAAAATGGTTTTAAGGCACTTAAGATAATGAAGAAACCCCCATGTCTTAGGAAAATTTCACAAAAATTCTTTTCAACCAGTGTTTAGCATATGCTCACTGACTATAATTTTTCACCAAAAAACTTACTACTAATTAGGAAAATATCACCACAGATAGAAGCAGGTAAAAACACTAGCCTAAGGAGAAAGATGATAAATCTTGATTTGAATAAGCTCTCTACCTAGTAACTCTTTTTCATTCCTGTATCCCCTTTAAAGTCTTTTTACCTGTATTCCCCTCTTTCCCTTTCCATTTTCTTCCCCCCACCACCCCAAAGAAAATAAAAATCATCCCAAATTCATTATATGGAGATAATCAAAGAAGATATCCAAACAAGAGTGTGGTGAGTGGAGCAGTCCAGTCTGGGAGGGCAAAAAAGGACATCCAGACAGGATGCCAGCAGGAGCCATTAGAGACCAAGCAGGATGAGGAGCACATCCATGTAGCATGGGAGGAATGTAGCTGACACAGGAGGTCAGATTCCACAAGGAGGTGAAGAGGGATGCTTAATGCAGAATGTCAAAGCTCGAGGGGAGTAAAGGAGGGTATCCATGCAAGGGTGGCCCGACATGAGGTGTCACAATCCAAGCGAGGAGGTCATCCCGGTAGAAGAGCAGCTCAGCCCACGTTATCACCAAGGAAGGTGAGGAGGACATCTATGCAGAAGTACCTCAGCCCAGGGAGCAAGGAGAAAACTTTATCGATGCAGGGAAGTAGCCCAGGAGACCAAGGAGGACATACACACTAGGGACAGGACATCAGTGGTAACAGTGACAATGAGAGATTAGATACATATGGCGGGGGGGGGGGGTTGATTGAGATATACATATAAATATAGAGAAATAAAGACATGCTCCCACATATAAAAAGGAGGTTTCTCACTGTCAAAAAAAAAAGGGAGCAATAAAAATATGGAAATATAGGAAACTAGAATAACATCCTATATGGTTGGATTAGAATTGCAAATGATGATAGATGTTGGATAGGTAGATGAATGGATGGATGGATGGATAGATAGATGGATAGATAGATAGATACTGCATATGGCATTTAATAGGTACCCAATAATTTGTGTTCTAAGATTTACTTATTTTTTTTAATGTTTAAGTTGTAAGGAAAACACGATGAAGAGAAAGGATGTGGTTTTTAGATTCAAGTTCAAGTAATTTTGGGGTTCAAAATTATCTCAGCCACTGAGTGGTTTTAAATAACTGTGGTAGAAATCTGTGGGACAGAAAGTAAACAAACTGAAAATATCTCTAAGTTCTTTTAAGATAATAGTTCTCAACCCCTCCTCCCATCTTCCTTCCCCAGGGAGGACACTATACAGTGTCTGGAAACATTTTTGTTTGTCACAAGTGGGGAGTGCTAATGTCATCTAGTGGGCAAAGGTGAAGGATGCTGCTAAACATCTTACAATGCACAGGACAGACCCCACAAAAAAGAATTATTGATATGAGCTGAATCATATCCTCCCCAAAGTCGTAAGTTGGAGCCCAAACCCTCAGTACTTGAGAATGTGACTTTGCTTGGAAATAAGGCCTGTAAAAGGTGATTAAGTTAAAATGAGTTCATTAAGATGGGCCCTAATCCAATCTTATTAGGAATTGCACAGAAAAAGACCCTACAACCATCTGTATGCCAAAGAGAGAGACCTCAGAAGAAACCAAACTTGCCAACACCTTGATCTTGGACTTCTCCAGAACTGTGAGGGGAAGAAAAAAAAAAAAAATCCTGTGAAAGAGCACCCAGTCTGTGATATTTTGTTATGGCAGCCCTAACAAACTAATAATACAATTATCCAGCCCAAAGTGACAATAGTTCCAAGATTGAGAAACACTGGTTTATGATATACAGAAACAGTCCTGAGAAGAACGTTTGTGGGTGTGAAAGGCAACATGGTTAATAATCACCATTTAAGTGTCAAACAGAAGAAAAAAGGGGGAAATAGGTTGCCTCCCCATAAAAATTTTAAATAAATTATTCAATGGAGAAAATCATTCCTTGACCTTATGTGCTGATGGACCAATGCGTTAACATTCTCTCTTCTGAGCCATAAAGTCACTGAAATGGCAATTAAAAAAATAGAATCAGTCTGACTTTGAGTTAAGTGTGATTTTATTTCTATGTGTTTTTTTGCAATAAAACCAAATTTGGAACACTCAGAATTTGATTTCTACATGTATTTGCTCAAAACATTTTCACCCAGAACACTGAGGAAGCCCAACCATGGCTTAATCCCAAAGTTCCTTTCCCGTGGTTTACAATGGAAGAACACATCTTCTTTGATCCAGTATACTTATTAGTGTTTTCATGAAAGTTCAAATATGTGATACAATCTAACAGTCCTCTTTGTTAGCACAGAAATAATATGTAGAAAAATCTTTGTAACCTTCAGTTAGGCGAAGATTTCTTACTCAGGACACAAAAATCACCAACCATATAAGAAAAAAACAGATTAATTGAAACCACAGAAAAATTTTAAATTTTTACTCTTTAAAAGGCTCTAATCAGGGGAGCCTGGATGGTTCAGTCAATTGGCATCTGACTCTTGGTTTCCGGTCAGGTCATGATCTCATGGTTGTGGAATCAAGCCCCATAATGGGCTCTGCACTGACAGTGTGGAGCCTGCTTGGGATTCTCTCTCTCTCCCTCTCTCTCTCTCTCTCTCTCTGTCCCTTCCCCATTCTCTCTCTCTCTCAAAATAAAAATAAGTAAATATTTTTAAAAATAAATAAAAAGTAAAGGCTCTATTCAGAAAGCTGAAAGGTGAAGCATCTGAGATTGGAAGAAACTATTTTTAACACATAGGATTAACAAAGGATTTGCATCCAGAATTTAAAAAGAACTCCTATAACTCAATGAGAAAAAGCAAACTACCCCTGAAAAATGTCCATGATATTTGAAGATGAAAAAGAAGATATATTAATGACCAGTAAACACATTTCAAAAATCTTCACAGTATGATTCATTAACAAAATGAAAATTCTCACTCTAATGAGATACCACTGCATACTCACTAGAATAGCTAAAATTAAAATTTTAACATTATCAAGTGTCAGAGAATGTAGAGCTACACTCATGGCTTGTAAGGGTACAGCCATTTGGGGAGAACTTGCCACCTCCTCATAAAGTTGACCATATACTTCCCTTATGACCAGCACTTCTACTTTTACATATTTACCCTCGAGGAATGAAAACGTATGTCCACAAAAACACTTGTACATATATTGCTGACGACTTGATTTATGATAGCAAAAACTCAACCAAAGCAAATGTTCATGAACAGATGATGACATAAACGTATCATGGTTTATTCATATAGAGAAATACTACTCAACAATAAGAAGGCACAGATTACTGGGGCGCCTGGGTGGCTCAGTCGGTTGAGCGTCCGACTTCGCCTCAGGTCATGATCTCACAGTCCGTGGGTTCGAGCCCTGCATCGGGCTGTGTGCTGACCGCTCAGAGCCTGAAGCCTGTTTCAGATACTGTGTCTCCCTCTCTCTCTGACCCTCCCCCGTTCATGCTCTGTCTCTCTCTGTCTCAAAAATAAATAAACGTTAAAAAAATTTTTTTTTTAAAAAGGCACAGACTACTGATACCTGCAATAACATGAATAACAGGATTGACACTGTGCTGAGTGAAGAAAGTCAAACACAAGAAAGGTATATACCATATCATTCTGTTATAAACTAATTTTAGAACAGATAAAACCAACTTACAGTGATAGAAACCAAATTTGTGTCTGCCTGTGGTGGGTTTAGGAGGAGTGACTGCAAAGGAGCACAGTGGAGCTTTCTGGGTGATAGAAATGTACCATATCTTGATTGGGGGTGTGGGGGGCGGCGGGTTACAACATTGTGAATATTTGTCAAAACTCATTTAACTGTATACTTAAAATGGTTATATTTTACTGTATGTAAATAAATTTCAATAAAATTGATTTTGAAAATATAGAGAAGTAAATGCAAAGTCATATATATTTGTATGTGACCACTGAAAGGAACTGTGAATGGCAACACCCCAAATCAATAAGAACACTTAGTACCCAGATCATGGGGTTTAAATAAAATTCTCCGTTAAAAGTCACCTTAGTGTAATAGCTGATTTCAAATTGGGGAAGAGAAAATACAAAATGAACCTAGAATATCTTACTATGGTAGAAACTTGGGAAGTACTCAAAGAAAAATGGGCCATGTCAAAATGACAAAAAAGAAAGCCAAAAGGGACCCCCTCTGGCCAGCTCTGGGGGAAGTTGAGTATCCAAATATATATTGATGGTAGCAGATTATTGCCTATTAAACTCAATAAGATATAAATAAATACATGGCTAAGTTGAAAGTAATAAGGAAAGAGCTATTTATATAGATTTAAAATATCTTCCCACAAAATACCTTCCAATTACAAAGGAGAAGAGTATAATGTTACAATGGAGAAGCATGGTAGATACAGCTTTAATCAAGTGATCAAAGTAAATATCATTAGTAATACAGTAAGTTAAAATAGTATGCAACATAATCAGGTTTATAAGAAGACTGTTTCTGCTGATTCGTAGGGGCACATGTACCCCAATGTTTATAGCAGTGCTATCAATAATAGCCAAATTATGGAACATTGTGTGTGTATATATATATATATATATATTATACACACACACACACACACACACACAATGGAATACTACTCAGCAATGAAAAAGAATGAAACCTTGCCATTTGCAACAACATGGATGGAACTGGAGGGTATTATGCTAAGTGAAATAAGTCAGTCATAAAAAGACAGATATATGTTTTCCCTCATATGTGGAAATTGAGAAATTTAACAGAAGACCATCGGGCAAGGGAAGGGAAAATAAATTATAAAGAGGAAGGCAAACCAAAAGAGATTCTTAAATACAGAGAACAAACTGAGGGTTGATGGGGGTGGGGAAAATGAGGGATGGGCATTGAGGAGAGCACTTGTTAGGATGAACACTGGGTGTTGTATGTAAGTGATGAATCACAGGAATCTACTCCCAAGGACGAGACTACACTGTATCCACTGTATGTTAGCTAACTTGAATAAATTATTTTTTTTTAAAGAATGTTTTGGTAATTTATTCACCCATCATTTTTAAACATAATTATAAGAACCGACAGAAACAAAACCAAAGAAAACTCTGAAAAAAACAACAAAAAGAAGAGGACTGCTTCATTTCTGTGACATTCCTGCTGAAGATACATAGCCTAAACTTATTCCTAGAGGTGCTACCCCTACTTGAGTTTTTAGAAATGCAGCAAAAATCTCAGGTGTCTCTCTGGGTCAACAGATAACCTGTACTCAGTACATGGCATGGATGACTCTTCTTGGTGTACCAATCACCTCTTCCTGTTGTAAGACCCACCATCTCTCTGATCCATCATCGCATTCAATCTATTTGCTGATCATTTATATGTTTCAATATCCTGCACATTTCTTTTTAAATAGACCACTCTCCACCTCTTCAGTATTTGGGTAATAATAGCAGCATGAAGATCAGCAGATGATTTTATCTGGAAACTAACCCCATATCTTTTAAAACATCAGGCTTCTGTCAGGCATAAAGCCTCCATCAGATAGCAGATTATAAGGATCTGGCACCCAATAGCCTCTGACTCACTTACCGGTGGATATCTCAGTGTCTGAACTCATGTAGCAAGTGGCCTCTAAATTATAATTTCTGCTAAGTCTGAAGGAAGGAGATTAAAGGCAGCACCTGGAGTCTGAGAGCATCACCGGAGGTCTGTGGTCATTCTCCATACAACACAGAAGGTTTGCAGGAAACCGGGCCACCTGGAGGTCAGTGCAGAAATGACAGCTGCAGTCACACAGAAGAAATGTCTTTCCTGGCTGAACTGCAGGGCTGGCTGGGCATTGGCTACTTGTGAGGAGAAGAGAATTCAACTCATAACCTCTCTGTGTTCCTTGGGCGGCACATGCATACTTGCTGACTTCTGTAAGGGTTGCTAGCACTCAGCTTCTTAGCCCTTTGTCCATATATGAGCAAAGAACACCAAATCCCATTTTTAACACCCCTGTTAAGAGAAAATGAAATCTTCGGCCTCTAGGGTGCTATGCGGACCTGGGAACGGTGACCCCAACCTGGGAAAATAGCTCTTCCATCATGATGGAGCAAATGTTGTAACAGGAACAAATACACCGTTTGATTTTAAACTCCAAACACTCCCTACCAAATGTTTAAGCATTCCATCTCTGCCCATCTATTTTAGAACTGGACCGATAGAGGCAAAAACCTAAGATTAGGATTAATTAGTGTTATGCTACAGAGCTCAGCTAATTCACTACTTTAGAAGCCAGGTCTAATGTTTTACTGTAAATCTAAGAATGCTTTGTATCATTGTTCCACTGTCCTTTAAGGGAGATATATGCCATTGAATTATTATTCATGCCACTGGGCATGTTTATAATAATTGTATTCCAACATAGGCTCATTTCAGAAAAACAGAAGTCCTGATCCTTTCAGAATTACTGAGAAAAGAGTTCTGACTTTATGGTCACCCTGCTTTATTCATTCGTCCCTATGTGGGGCAGGGGAGGAGACAGCAAGAATGTGTTTTCCATTGGCCCACACTCCTCTACTAGGTAATATGCTCATTTACAACTGAATGCATCATAATTAATAGTTCCTAATATATAAAAAGCCTTGAAACTCTCTTAAAAACAAGAAAATTGGTCAAGGA
The DNA here is from genome assembly GCF_007474595.2 of Lynx canadensis. NCBI lineage: Eukaryota > Metazoa > Chordata > Mammalia > Carnivora > Felidae > Lynx > Lynx canadensis. The sequence goes on from NC_044311.2 coordinate 112,167,783, forward strand.
AAAGGACACATAACTGGCCAAAAATATATTAAAAACATATAAACCTAATTAATAATTAAGAAAAGGCAAAGTAAAGCAATGATATGATTTTTCACAAATTATAATGCAAAAAAATATTATTCAATGATGACACCATTGATAAAGATGGGAGAAAATAAGCAGTGGGAGCACAGCTGGGATAATCTCCTTGGGGGGCAATTTGCTATTATCTTTTAAAACATAAAATTCATATGCCCTTTGTCTATCGCTTCCACTTTCATTTTATGCTATAAACTCTCATATACCTACACTTATATATAGATAGATATGTTTACATGTATGAAATACGTATATACACACCATGCAAATTTCACTTGTAATTTTTTTATATTTGACAGTAACCTAAATGTTCACTAGTAAGAAACATGTTAAATATAACATATCATCATATATGTATAGCACCATATATATGAGATATATATATTGGCGCATTCATATGTTAGAAAGCAAGGCCACCATAAAAAGACCAGAGTAGATCCAAAGGAGCGGTCTCTCAGATACATTAACATAAAGAACGTATCAGGGAAAAAATTGGATATATGTGTATATACACACCTATGTATGCTTGCATAAGCATAGAATTTTTTTGTAAATGTCTGCAAGAAACTCTTCACTATGGTTGCCTCTAACAAAGGAGGAAAAGGGTCTGAAGTGGGAGGGTAACTGACTTTATCATATACACTTTTGAACTATTAGAAATTTTTCATCATGTATGTGCAATACTTCTTCCATAAAAGAAAATGCCTTCGTTGTTGACATTTTTAGAAGAGGTAAATTTTGTGAAATGTAGTAATTTTGTAATGATTACATGTGATTAGAGTATCTATAGCTCAAATGAAACAATAGGTCAAAATCTACATTCAAATAATCAAAAGTTTTAGAATGTAAACTGGTCCATACTGTGTCAATCAACAATTCACTCATTTAAAGTGAAAGATTACCTCTTGCAGGTCATTTTTTTTTCTTTTTTTTCTTTTTTTTTTTTTTTGGTTTTTTATTTTTCTATTTAGAGAGGGGGAACATGAGCAGAGGAGAGGGGCAGGGGGAGAGAGAGAATCTTAAGTAAACTCCACGTTCAGCATGGAGCCTGATGTAGGGCTTGACATGGGGCTTGACATGGGGCTCGATGTGGGGCTCAATCCCAGGACCCTGGGATCATGACCTGAGCCAAAATCAAGAGTTGGACGCTCAACCAACTAAGCCACCCGGGTGCCCCTATCTCTTACAAGTCATTTTCTTATCTTCCAAGTTCTGTGTTCCTCAGGGACAATCTCTTCTTTTTGAAAGTCAGCTTAATACCAATATATTGTGACTGTTAATTCTTTTTTAAAACCTGTTAACTCCCAACTGTTTTATTTTTTATTCATGTATTCTCTTTTTTTTTTAAGTTTATTTATTTAGTTGTGTAAACTTACTTATTTCATTACTTAGCACTAAAGGAAGGGGGAGAGAGAGAATCCCAAGCAGGCTCCGCGTTGTCAATGTAGAGCCCGACGCAGGGCTCAAACCCATGAACCATGAGATCATGACCTAAGCCAAAGTCGGACACTTAATCAACTGAGCCAACCAGGCACCTCACTGTATTCTCTTTTCTAAAGAAGAAGATTAACATTAAACAAGAAAAGGATATTACATCAATATTGTTCATTTAAATTAAAGAAACTTTTCTCTTTTAATAACATGAATATTCAGACATTTTCCTGTTAATGAGCATTTGGGTTATTTCTAGTTTGGGAATAACCTGATTTTAAAGCACTATGAATATTCTTGTACAAATCCTTTTGTGAACATATACACTATTTTTGAAATATCCTGTTATAGATTGAATATTTCTGTCTCCCTGTGATTCAGATGTTAAAATGTTTCTTTTTTCTCTGCTAATCACACTGAACACTCCAAGACCACATGTGTGGGTTTTTTCCTATACCAAGCAATTCTTCAGTTGTCTGGTGGACATCAACTGGGTGTCCTACTGATGAGGTTTTGGAGTGGTGGGGGTTCAGAGGTAATGGCCAAGAGAGAAATCTTGAAGACGTCTTTGGTGCAAAATGGTGCTTTTATTAAAGCATGGGGACAGTGTGAGAAATAAGCCCACTGATCTAATCAAAGGAGGGACATGGAGACTCAGAGCACAGTGAAGGGAGGCTTCAATCAAGGTTCTTTCAAAAGGGGGTGTCTGATGGCCAGGCACACTCCTTCTAGTCATCGCAAGCAATTTATCTCCTAGCATGCAAGTCCCTTCCCTGATTCCTCATTGGCTGAGTACTACAGAGGTTACAGCCTTACCCGGAAGTCACCTATGCCCATGTAAGGGAAAAAGTAGTCTGATTGGAACAAATGTACACTCCTTGAGGTGACCCAGAGACTTCAGTTCTTTGGTGCATGCTCATTGCAAAGCCCATGATAAACAAGTCCATGAAATGGAGAGGGGAAAAAGAACCAGGAAGTGAAGTGTCTAAGGGTTTGGTACTCCATTGTGGGGGGTGATGGGGTGGTTCGTACATATTTCCAATAGGTTGTACACTTTTTGTTAATTATACAGTACAGCTTTTATTTGGTATTTCTGAAAATGAATCATCTCACTTCTCACAGACAGGACGCATGGTCAGGAAGAGCTACCCTGGGGTTGTGAAGAATGACTGCTTAACTACTATGGAGTTGGGGAAGGTGAAGCCAAAGGGGAAGTTTCCCCAATGAGATTTTCATATGCTAAAGAAGACTCACAGGATACTGGAGGCCTAGCTATTGTCAAGCTAAAGTTGTTTTTCCCTCTAGCAAAGCATTAACATTATGACAGTAGGGGATTCCTGGAGAAATGTTCTACTCTGCATTTGCCTCAAATATTTGTCAAAGTGCTGCAGGTCATAAGGAAATTTAATTTTACCTACCATTTCCTTCTTGCCTTTGTTCTCACATCACTATGGAGGGGAGGGTGATATTAGGAGCTCCAGGAAACTGAGTCTTTAAGTTTCTGGAGATTAGGCTATTGATAAGGTTGCCTTTTTCTTATAATTTACTAAAGATATTTGTAAACTGATGGAGACCCATATTCTGCATGACTGTAATCTCTATCAGTTAACCATTTGTTTTCTTTGCTTTTCTTTGTTCTTGAGCAGCCAGGAGTGCCTAAGGAAAATCACACATATCCCACTTGGGGAGGGGGCGTGTGCTAACTTGTACTCTGCCCTCAGCTTGCCTTATGCTCCTTCATCACTACAATTTAATTAAACTCTGACACTCTACCTGGAGATAGCATCACATCCCACAGCCTAAAGGCTCAGTCCTATAAGACTGTCCTTACTTCTGATGCCCATCATAAATCTGTGCTTCTGACAAACCAGCTACAAAATTAAAGGTTCCCATGACCCTCTCTTCAGGTTCAATTAATTTAGTGGAATGACTCACAGAACTCAGAGAACATTTTATTTACTAGATTTTCAGTTTATTATAAAAGGATATAGCTTAGGAATAGCCAAATGGAAGAGTTGAATAAAGTAAGCTATGTAGGAAGGGGAGTGAAGCTTCCATACCCTCTCTGGAACCATCCAGCACCTCCATGTGTTCACCAACCAGGAAGCTCTCTGAATTCTTTACATTAGGAACTTTTAGGGAGGCTTCATTATGTAGACATAATCAGTTAAATCACTGGCCTTGGGGATTAATTCAGTCTCCAGCCCCTCTACCCTCCCTGGAGGTAGGGGGATGAGGCTGAAAGCTTGAACCCTCTAATCACATAACTGGTCCCTGGGGAACCAGCCCTCACATTTAGGGGCTTTCCAAAAGTCACCTCATTAACAAAAACTCATGAGTGGTTGAAAGAAGTTGTTTTGAATAACAAAAGATAACTCCATTGCTCTCCAACTTAAAAAATTACAAGCTCTTTAGGTCCTCTTTGCCAGGAATGGTGATGAAGACCAAATATATAATTCTTGTTATCAGTCATATCACAGTGCTCTTACAAGAAGAGACACAAGAACAACTCTCCTGAGGTAACCATGAGAAAAAATTGTAACTCGAGAGGATACGATGAGAAAAAAATGGGGCTAAGAAAGAAGCAACAGACCCAAATGCAGTCACTTGTGCTGAGCCACTCATCAGTGAACCAAGACTTAGTATCTAGTCTAATTGTAGTTTCAGCCTCTCCTAGGAATATGACCTTTTAACCAGTCAACCTGGAATTACCTGATAGGCACTAGTGAGATAAACTCTCTGATAGATTCCCCCACCTTCCCCCAAAGGAGGGTGATCGTGCCTGAGACGATTTACTCCTTGTTGGAAATTCCCTTTTTCTTCTCCCTCTGCCTATAAAAGCCATTCATTTTATGCATCTACTTGGAACTCCCCTCTGTTTGCTAAATGGGACACTGTCCCATTCATGAAGCATTGAGTAAAGTCAATTTGATCTTCAAATTTACTTAGTTGAATTTTGTTCTTTAACAATGGCCATCTGCACACCAGGAAGCAGGCCCTAACCAGACAGAGGATCTGCTGGTGACTGGATCTTAGATTTCCCAGCCTCCAGAACTATGAGAAACAGTTTTCTCTTGTTTAAGTCACCCAGTCTGTGGTGCTCTGTTATAGTGGGCTGAACTAAGACACATCTGAAATTCGATGTAGTCAAGATCGTCTGCACCATCTTCTCTTCTTCCTGTTCCTCAATCTTATTTTCAGAAGATTCAATCTTCTAGAACCTTCATTGATTCCTCTCTCTCCTTCATTCTTATATGATTGTAATGTAATGCCCAAAGTTCCGAAACCTCCCACAAAAGTCCACCAGAGTCGTAAGTCAAAGCCAAGCGGCAAGGGTCGTTTATTGCAGGTTCGAACCTGGTCCTCTGCGCACTCGTCGCCGGTGACGCAAGAGGCCACGATCAGGGTTGGTACAGCGTTTTTATAGACAGAGACAAATAGCACAGGGGAGGTTTCAAATTATGAGGGGCCTGATTAGTTGATTTTAAAGTAAGGACATTTGTTGTTCTCTGATTGGGCGTCCTTTGTCTGTCCTTTGGCGGGAAGGCTTTGTCCGTTACTTGTGGCGGGAGGAAAAAAAAAGGGGGAAGGGGGAAGGGGGTAGGGTAGGTGAGGAATGTGCTAAGCAAGCAGGTTTACAGAAGCGAGAAATGCCGGTTAGTTTATGTATAATCACTCATTCCATTACATATCAGACTACATTTAGGAAGGTTTACAACCCATTCTACTACACAGCGGGTTACATTCAGGAAAGGCCTCACAATGCTCGTAGCAAACAGCAAGCAAAACAGACTTCTCAGCAATTGTATTTCTTATCAAAGATCCATAATAAGCAGAAAAGAGAACTTTAGCTTTAAACTAAGGCAGGGCTGTCATTTGGATTGTTCCTTTCAGTAACTGGGCTAACATGAGTCTGTTCCTTGGTGAGTTACTGATAGAGACTATACACCAGGTAGAGTTGTCATATAAAGTAATCTTTATTTGCAGCAAGTAAGGAGATCACAGGGAATAATTTCCAAAGCTGTGACCCACCCTCCACCCCATCCCCCAGCAGGGGTGAGTGGGTCCTTTTTATTTAGGGTTTAGGATGAATATTCAAAAAAGGGAGCTTTGTCATCACACGTAAAGGGAGGCATATGGTTGCACAGCTGTACCTAGAAAACACGCCTATACATGCATCATATGTTATGTTAACGAAGCTTGTGCTCCTCCTGGGACTTTAACATTATAATGAAGCAGAGGTAACTGTCTGACACTTCTTGGCTTATCTGTGTAGGCATTGACTTGGTGGCTGAGCTCAAGCTGGTTTAGGCTAGCTTAGGCTGGCTAATACTCGGTCTGACAGTAGGTAGTCTAAGGCTTTTCTGCGGTGTAAGACAATTCGGGCTGAGGAATGCAGGGTCTTGCTTGTTCACAGGCTGGAACCATATCAGTTGACCTGGAGTCCAGGCTTCTACAGAGACAGCTAGTGCATTCATTAGTGGGGTCTGGAAAGAAACAATAGCTGATTCGGGAGAAATCGTTAGAGAACAAAAAGCTTTAAATTTCCTGCTGGAATTGAGCTCATTAACCCTGTGGGGGACAGTTTCATGCTGACCCTTCGAACACTGTTATTGTCTCTCTATAACAATTCCTATTCCCGTATAACAATCAAATCTAAACCACGGTGGTATAAAATAACAACCATTTCATTTTGCTTGCAATTAAGTGGGTCAGGGATTCATGTGTGGCTCGGCCAGGTAGTTCTCACTGGGTTCTTCAGATAGTTGCATTCAGACATCCGCTGATGCCACAGTTGTCTAAAGGGGTACCTGGCCTGGACCAAGACCGGTGAGCGTCCAAGACCACTCACTCTCGTTGCTAGCCGCTGATGGTGGCCATCTACCAAAGCACCAACATGTGTCCTAGCAAGGTGGACTCAGGGTAGTCAGATTCTACATACAGTAGCTGGTTTCGTCCTGAGCAATCACCCCAGAGGCACCAGACGAACCATCTGGCCTTCGCTGACCTAGCCAGTTGTTAAACATTGACTAGAACACCACTGGCTTAGCTCTTGCTGCTTTGTCTTCTGTGCCTCTGTGCATGCGGAAAAGTGCTTTCAAAAACCATAAAGCCTTTCATAAAAGTAAGAAAATTTTCAGAAGTGATGATAGAAAAATTATAGGACTTATCTTTGTGACAAGATAACTTACTGAGATATCAGTTTATACTCTGATCTTATGTTTCTCCTCTCCTCTTCCCTCAAGGTAGCCAGTCTTCTGATTCCATCATGAGACCAAAGAAAAACTTCCTAACAATTTCTCTCATTTAAAAAAAAAAAATGTTTATTTATTTATTTTGAGAGAGAAAGAGAATGTCCATGAGCAGGGGAGGAACAGAGTGGGGGGAGAGAGAGAATCCCAAGCTGGCTTCATGCTCAGCATAGTGCCCGACACAGGCCTTCGGGGCTCCATCTCACGAACTGTGAGATTGATGGGGTTTGGGGGTGATGGTGACTGTTCAGAGCCGATGGCCAAGAAAGAATTCTTGAAGATGTTTTTGGTGCAAAAAGGTGATTTTATTAAAGTATGGGAACAGGACCCATGGGAAGAAAGAGCTGCACTGGGGTTGTGAGGAGTTACTGATTATGTACCTTCAGGTTGGGTGAGGTTAGGGATAGTGTAAGTCTCTAAGGAATTTTGGAAGCAAGGTTTCCAGGACCTTGAGGGGCTGGCTGTTGTTAGGAAAAACAGGCTGTTGTTAGGAAAAAGTCATTTATTACTGTTTAGTAAAACCTCAGTCATGAGACCCTTCAGATGTATATCAGTGGGCCATATGCTTGAAGTATAATTGCCAACACATACTTGGGGGTTAAAGATAAAGGAGGTTTGCAAAGGAATTTTTATGCGTTTGAGGACATTCACAGGATCCTGGGGAGGAGGGGAGGGGTCAGGATAATGTGTGTGCCACATCACCATGGCAAGCACTTAAACCCCCTTACATCTTGATGAGGGTGATATTAGGGTTCCAGGAAACGGAGTCTAAATGTTTCTGGAGATTAGGCATGGATAAGATTGCCTTTTTCTTGTGGTTTACAAAGTTAGTCATAAACTGAAGGAGACTCCTGACCTACACGACTGTGATCTCTATCAGTCAGCCATTTGTTTCTGTCCTTTCCTTTGTTCTTAGGGAGCCAGGACTGCCTGAGGAATATCACATTTATCCCGCCTTTTTGGGAGGTGGGGTGTGCTAGCTTGTGCTTTGCCTTCAGCTTGCCTTAGTCTCCCTCATCAAGATCATGAACTGAGCCAAAATCAAGAGTTGGACGCTTAACTGACTAAGCTACCCAGGTGCTCCTCTCCTTTCATTTTTAAAAGACTAGATTTTTTGAGAAAATTATGCTAGAGGATAACAAGAAAAAAAAACAACAATTGCCTTTTGACTGGCAAGTAGGGGAACAGAGAAAAAGAAATAAATGATGAACCCCTACTTCTCATTGTCTGAGGGCTTTCCAAGGGGGGTTGCCAGCAATCTACCAGGCTTCATGTCAGACGCCGGCAAAATTCAGTTTATGAGCCAGTACCTGTTTTGGTAAATAGTTCTTTTTGGAGCACAGCCACGTCTATTTATTCATGTAATGCCTACAGCTGCTGTCTGTCAAAAAAAGATGGTACAGCTGAGTCTATCTGAAAAATTTTACTCCTGGTCCATGTGAATGGCACCCCCTAGAGTTGAGAGTTGAGTACTGCAAAACCTTGAAACTACAGACCCTGGCAAGGAATATCATCCCTACTGAGGCAGGGAAGCCACTTCAAGTGACCTATGAGCTTCGGTGGGATCCTATTAATGGAACTGCAACAGGATACATTTTAAAAGAGGATAAAATCTTGACTGTCATACAAATATAAAATGAACACATAAAGAATTTTATTTAGCTCAATACTTAATGGGAGAACCAGTAACATATATAATAACCAGTTCAAATGGAAATTTGACTTCCAGAGATTTATATTTCCTGACAAAATTAATTTGCCTTGTCACAAACAGGAATTATTTGCTTAGCTCTGCACAAGAAATATTTGCTTTATTATTAGTGTTCTACAAGTTAACTTCTATCTCTAGGAAGTTATAAATAACCTAGTTAAAGACAACCAAAAGCAGAGACAACCACCATGGATGAGCTAGCTAGAATGTCTACTAAATTACAGTCTTGCACAATTTTGCCCCATTGGACCAAAGACCACAAACAAGCTCCACAAATATTTTGCTTTTTTGTAATCCTTGGGACCTTCATATGACCCCAAGGAAGCTGGATAATGACTGTGATTAAATTAGCTGCCAAGCAGGTTTCTGGGTCTCAGATTCAGAATACCTTTGATTTAAAGACAATAAAGAATGTTGATATTTCTTATACCTCTGAGTTTCTTGAATAAAATTTATATCTGTCATATTCAGATTCCTTGAAAAACAGAGACCTTATCTGATTTGATGTAGAAACAAAGGCAAAAGAAAAAAATTAAATTTCCTTACAATTTATGGCCCAAGGGCACTTGGGTGGCTGAGTGGGTTAAGCACCCAACCTCAATTCAGGTCATGATCTCATGGTTTGTGGGTTCAAGCCCCACATCGGGCTGTGTGCTGACAGCTCAGAGCCTGGAGCCTGCTTCTGATTCTGTGTCTCCCTCTCTCTCTGCCCTTCCCCTGCTCACACTATCTCTCTCTCTCTGTCTCTCAAAAATAAATAAAACATTAAATTAAAAAAAAACATTTTAAAAAAACAACAATTTATGGCCCATTGACTCATCCTTGAGACAGGCAGAGTGACCTTCCTCTAGGAACTCAACTGCCTTGATGTTGACACTTGGGTAAGTCAAAAGGCAATCTTAGTTTAACATTATCCTCACCTCCAGAATCCTATAAGTCTCCTTTAACATATAAAAATTCCTTTGGAACCTTCCTTTATCTCTATACCCCAAGATACATGTTAGCAATCATACTCCTAGCATATGATATACATCTGAAGGGTCTCATAACTAAGGTTTTACTAGACAGTAATAAATGACCTTTCCCTAACAATAGCTAGCCCCCTCAAGGTCCTGAAAACCTTGCTTCCAAGATTCCTTAGACTTCTGCTGTCCTTAACCCCTCCCAACTCAAATGTATATAATGTATTGCTCCTCACAATCCCAGTGCAAGTCTTTCTGCCCATAGGTCCTGTCCCGTGCTTTAATAAAACCACCTATTTGCACCAAAGATATTTCAAGAATTCTTTCTTGACCATTCACTCCAAACTCTAACATTTCCACATCATGATCTACTTCTGTTTTCTTAAGCCTGACACAGGATAAGTAGGTAATTGGTAAATATTTACTAAATGAATAGATAAATGTTAAGGAACAAGAGAAAATTGGATATTTCATATACCTAAATAAAATTTCACTGGGAGGGGGAAAAAACCTCTAACTATAAACCATCTCACATGTGTACAAGGCAAATTCTTACCTAGATTCACTATATATTGTGTCAGAGAAATAGCAAGAAATAGCAATGGAAACCCAGAGCTTGCACAGTGAGCCTTGGGTCTGTTTGTTTCCCTAGGAAACAGAGGAAAGAGCTTCAAGCAGGAAATTATTTTCTCTTGTAGGAAAAGAAATTGTGTTTCACTGGAAAAGTCTGCATTTTCTGGGCTCTAGAGAACACTCTCAGGATTATCTGCTTCTAGTCTTTTATTGTCCTTGAGCTCTTTTGAAACTCTGTGAATTGAAGATAACTAGTAACAGTGCAAAATAATTCTTGTCCATTGTCCCGCAAATTTTGTCCTGTGCAGGAGAGGTTTGATTTCCCTTTCCCTGGTGGGAAAAAACAATTTTGCCTCCATTTGCACATTCACTTCACTATTCCTGACTTATAAATGTGTCTGCGCAGATTCTCTTTGAACCAGTTAGAATATTTGCCTGGCAGCCTCATTGGTTAATGAGAATAAAATTGTAGAATAAAATCGTTAATACCTATTCATTTTTATTGCTATGAGAATCATAATTTTAACCTTTTTTTGAAAGTTGTCTGTTAATGCTCTCCAAAATAGTATTAGATTTAGGAGTAAGTGAATATTCAGTTCAAAACAAGAGAAGGAGAAAAAATACAGGAATGGAAAGGGGATGCCATGCTTTCAAAATTAATTGGGACTTGGGTTTGGAATGATTATTAGTGTACTGTAAGGATGCATTTAAACATTTATGCACATAATACATGGTGCAATCCCACTGGGATGGCAACAGTATTCAGATAAAACTCTAGAAACTGCCTGTAAATACATTGTTTTAATTATTTTTTAATATGAAATTTATTGTCAGATTGGTTTCCATACAAATACCCAGTGCTCATCCCAACAGGTGCCCTCCTTAATGCCCATCACCCACCTTCCCCTCCCCCCCACCCCCATCAACCCATTGTTTTAATTATTTACTGCATTGCCCTCATCAAAATGTCAAGATGAATGTTGAGATGAGTCTAATCCAAATGTCGGTTTCTTTTTTCTCCCCCTGTACTTCTAATTCTTTCCTACTTCATCCTTCTGTTAAATATCAATGCAAAAATCACACTTGTGTTCACATGTGTAGATGTAATAGGGCTCAGTTATCATCTGAGTCAAATAAGGCATCTTCTCTGGGCTTTCCCAGTGAATCACTAGATCATCCCACTTCCTTCAGGACTGACTGACTTAACTTTCCTCAAAACACAGAAATCAGTAGGATGGCCTCAAATTTAGGTCACAAGGATCTTATGAAGTCAACTGAATTTGATACAAGATACTTATCATTCCTCAACTCTGTTAATTCTCTAGGGGCACTAAGAGGAAAGTCTCCAGGGGTAAACATTGAAAGAGCTTTCTTCTAAATTATAATTAGTTGGACTCTGTGGAAAATAAACCACATGCTAGGAGAGAAATGCTCATTTGGTAAATAAATGCAGTCTCTCCCTAGACACTAGGGCATTGTTTGGGGAAGACAATTTCAGAATTGAATATGTGAGAAAACAAAAAAAGAGGTAACACATGATTTCCTTGGAGGTTTTGTCAGGCTCTAGAAACAACATATTATGTGCAAGAAAACACCAAATGTTTCCCTAGAATACAGAAACAACAATCCTTGTTGATTACTTCTTTTTAAAGCAGCATAAGGTGGGGGGGGGGGGTGCAGTGGGGGGGGAGTTGCAGGCTTTCACCAGCAGAGGGAAATACTGTCCTAGGAAAAAACACAATTTCTTTGTGACCTTTTTTTTCCCCATGTAATTCTTCTATGGTGTAAGCAAGAGATGAATGTTTCTTCCTTGTTTTTCTCATTTATAAAAAGTTTAACAACGGGGAGTTTGCTAGCCTATGCCTACAGCATAACTGTTTTTGTGAAAGCAGGAATAAGAATGTGGGAGGCTGAGACCAGAGAAGAGTCATCTGTGAGCTATCCGGCATTAGGAAACAGTTGAGGCTGAGTTACAGAACAACTCCAGGAGCAAAGGAAAGAGAAGCTTTCCTTACATATTCACAAAGCACTCCCTCCTCAAATGCCCCAATCCAAAGCTTATTCTGGAAACTCCATGGTTCCACAGCAGCTCCTCCCTATGGAGACTATAAGCCACTCTCACTCAATAGCAATCGCTAATAGATAGGCATTCATAATTTGTCCTTCTGGAACTATGGATCTTAAAATGGCTGTTCATCACTTAATATCAGCATAACTATGACTTTCTATTCCACCATTTCTAACACTGCAAAAGATTAAGAAACTGATTTCATAAAGGGAAGCTGTATCCTGCAGGGGAATTACATAGGAAGTGTCATGGTGCTGAATGAATATGAGGGTCCATTTTCCTGTGAGGCCCTAGGCCTGAAAAACTCCCTGTCAAACCAGCTTTCAAAGCCCCTCCCGTAATCAACTGCAAATGGAGGTCACTGTTGCCATGGGGAGACAAAGTAGAGTCTCTCCAGCAGAACACTGAGAGCACGCTCAGGTGGAGAGAGATGACGAAGTGTCACATTATCCAGCCATCTTCAGAGTCCAGAAATGGGGAGAACTAACTTGAGGAAGGCCAAATTTAGAAGGGGACCTCCCCGGCAAGACCAAGTTCAGACCTTACTGGAGAAAGTGAGGTTACAGCCCACAAGATAACAGAGAAGCTTTTGATTTGCCTGGTCCAGATTTGGTCTGCAGCCACTGGGCAAGCAAGGTAGCAACCTTCAGGGGCACAGGCTTGCCGTAGTCCGTGGCTGGCACACAGACGTGCAGACAGCCCTCCAGGCGTAGGTGAGTACAAGTGAGCCTCATCTAGTGGCCAGGGAGGGAGTGCCTGCGGGGCCAGGAGGCCAGCAGTGAGTGTGCAGCATCTATGTCAAGAAGGAGGCAGGAAAGTGATCACCAAGCTGGGCTGGAGCTGCGGGGATGTAGAGGGGTCTTACATTCTGGGTTCTTGGCTGGGGCAGAGCACAACCCTTTGCTCTGGCATTCACACCCTTAACTGGTTTTACAATCTCTGGAAACAGGAGATCCCCTTCTTCCTGCTAAGTCCTTCTCATGCCCTCTACAGAGAAAGTTGAACATCATGTTCCCTGTGATGGAGAGATGCAGAGCAGATGTTAGAGAGTAAATTTGGAGCTGAGAGGCAATAAATTGACAGGTGGCACATACGAATAAGAAGCTATATATAATTAAATACAGAATGTAAATATAATGGTTCTCAAAAAGAAAAATGTTCTTATTCCTAAAGTTCTAAAATCAAGAACCCCTCGAGGAGTCACTAGATTTTTAGACTGGCTGGACCCTAACTGACCATTAAAATCAAGATTCTTGAGCCTAGAGTCCCAAAGAAGAAGTCCCATCACAGCGATCCAGATGAGTGAGCTCTATTGTTCTTTTGTAATGTCGAGTGTCATAACAACACGTGATGTGGTTATTAAAATCCCTGTATTGCACATAAGGGAAGTCTTGGAGTTCTGAGAAACTTATGTATATGGTGATGAAGCTAGAAAAATGTCTCAACCAGGAACAGTTAAAAAGGCTTCAAAATACTTTTAGCATTTTTTTTTCTGGTTTGTTTTTAAAACTGAAGACTTTCTAAACCTGAGGGGATAAAATGATCCTGGACCAAAGGCACAAAGAAAAATAACCAGCAGAGGAAAAGTCTAGTTAGGGGAGTGTGCTATAGGAGTGGTTAAGAGCCAAGGTGTGGAGTTAGACGTCTGGGTTGCATCAGGGTTCTGCTACTTATTAATGATGCAACCCTGAGCAGGTGTTTAAACCTCTCTCTGACTCAATTTCCTCACTTAAGATGGAGATGATAATCATGACATCTCTCCCAGAGAGATGTCGTGGGGCCACATGAAAAAATGTATGTGAAGTGCTCAGAACAGTGCCTGGCACAGAGTCAGTGCTGTATAAGTGTAGCTCTTCTTATGATTAATTTTGTAGAGCAGAAGCAGCAGGCAAAATTGAGAGAAGGATTTTGAGGAGTGAAACCAAAACCAACTGAGGACACTGGAAAGAAGACTGTGACAAAAATGAAAACATATTTAGAGATTCCACATCTCTAGACATTGTGAAGCATGAGGCGCCTCCCGTAAAGGGTTCGTACGGAACACTGAAGAAAGCCACAGCATCCCCACAGTTCCCACAAGAAAACGCTTTAGCAAATAAAGTGTGGCTACTGAGTGCCTACTAAAGGCCATAGCCACATGGAACGGGATGCAGTCAAGGCTATAAGGAACTTTACAATGCAGAGTCTTTGTATTTTGGGGAGTTTTTTTTTAAATGTTCACTTATTTATTTTTGAGAGAGAGAGGAGAGAGAATTCCATGCAGGCTCAGACCTTTCAGCGCAGAGCCGGGTGCGGGGTTCCAACCCACAAACTGTGAGATCATGATCTGAGCCGAAATCAAGAGTGGAATGCTTAACTGACTGAGCCACCCAGGGGCCCCTGTGCAATTTTTAAAAATGTGGTTGGTTGGTTGGTTGGTTGGCTGGTTGGCTGGTTGGTTGGTGTTACTGTCTCGGCTCCTAGTGGCTTTTGAAAACCTCTAATCTAATTGAAGATAAATGAAAGAAAACTATCAGATGAGGTGACCAGGTGCCGCCTGAGGCCAAGAGGGGACAATCACAGGAAATGCTGAACTTGAGCCTCTCCAACCTGAGGAGGGACAGATGAATCTACTGGGATCTGGTAGCAGAGTCTCCCGTGGTCCGGATCACAGGCATTTTGTAATAAGATGTTATTATTTTTATGAGGCCAATTAGGTAATTTTTAAAGCCCATTTTTTATTTTTGATACCATTTACAAGGCTTCTTATTGGGGCTTATATTCCTGGGTTAGAATTGCAATTCATCCACACTTCTCTCACACAAATCATCATCTGCAGATTAACAAATAAACCCACCCCTTGCTTGATCTCAAAGACCATATGATTTGGGTTCACTTCTGCTTCTTAAAAGTGAGGGAGTTATGCTCAAACATTTCGCATCTTAGCATTTAGATATTTGAGGTAAGCATATTCATTTCTGAGTATTTCCATTGACGTCAACAATCCAGATGTTTCAACTGAAAATTTCTTGATGTGTTCCCGACCATAATAAGACACTTTTGTACTTTGAGCTCCTATTGAATGATAGCACAATTGTATGCACTGCTTGTGAAAAATAACTGGAGTTGGTCATGCTTGCTTTCTTAGGCAGCCTCATATTCTAGGAAGCAAATCAGTGGAATATAGATCCTGCCCTTCGTTTTTCCAATCCAACACGCTTGAAATGATTGCATAGTCTTGCGCTCCTCTAGGACAGTCCCATCAACTGTCTTATTCCTTATTCTGTAAGGATATTAAAAATCAGTATATTTTTTCCGGTGCATATCTCTGCATCTATTTTTATTCACATCTTTTTTTAAAATTTTTTTGATGTTTATTTATTGTTGAGAGACAGAGAGAGACAGAGCATGAGCATGGGAGGGGAAGTGAGAGGGAGAGACACAGAATCTGAAGCAGGCTCCAGGCTCTGAGCTGTCAGCACAGAGCTGGGTGCAGGGCTTGAACTCACAAACCGCAAGATCATAACCTGAGCTGAAGTCAGATGCTCAACCGACCTAGCCACCCAGGCGCCCCTGTTCATATCTTTTTTAATTTTCCACTAAAATTCTGTTCTTTTAAAGTTTTAAAACTTCTGTCTATTTATCTTAGTCTAATTTTATTCTAATTTAGTCTTATTTTATTCTGATAAGATTACATGTTAATCACCTAATACATATTATACATATTAAAATAATCTGATTCCCTTCTGTATTGTGAGGAAAATATAAATAGATACTTATGTTTAATCTTATTTCGTTGAAACTGCTTACCTCAGGGATTGTTCTATTGGGTAATTAAAAGATATCGAATGTATATAGAGCTCTGATAAATAAATCATAAATACTAACAGAAAGCCCAAATCCAAGCCCCTCCTATCCATGGATTCAACTGCTCTTTTTTCACCAAATGGTACATTTCAGTAAATGGTACCCATTATTATTCCATAGACTCAAATTCTAGCCAAAGACAGGGCTACGGTGGGTGCTTAGGAGGCACAGTTATTTTATCTGAGCACATTCTGCATCTTGAGTATATTTGTAAAAAAAGAACAATACACACACACACACACACACACACACACACACACACATTAGCATGACAGCATGACCACGATGAAAAGGAATCAGTGAAAGCAGGACTCCAGCTAAGTAGAAGTCAAATTGTAGAATTTGGGGGAGAAGGGGGAGTTTGGTTTGTTGTTGATTTTAGAAGCTCCCTGCCCATTCACTGCCAATAATTAAAGGCTTTGGTTTCCCTCCTATCCCTCCTCTCCTCTCGCCTAGGCTTCTTCCCCTGAAGTGAAAACCACACTAGTTTGTTCTGCCTCCATTTCGCCTTGCCTAAATGTCACAACTATTATGTGTCAAAGCAGGATCTGAACCCAATTCCCCTTGGCTTCAATGTTGTCTAACCGGCTGTTAGGTCTATCACATAAATGCCCGATGTGTAGCTGGCCTGGAAAATACAACACAAATCCACTATGATCTCTTATCCAAAAAATCCAAAATCCAAAAAAGCTCTGAAAACCATAAGGCTTTCAGCAGTTTATGATAAATTCATTTGACGGTAAATCTGATCTGAATTGACATGAGGATATCTACAGTCTTTTTCGCACTTGGTGTAAATATTCCTACATTTCGCTAAAGGACTATTAACATGTTTTCTTGCTGTCTCAGACCCTTCCTGTAGGTATATATGGAAATATTGTGTAAGCAGGGCAGTCACACTGGGCCCCACAATTAGACCCTACATTTGGCTTAAAGCTCTGCTGTCACTATCTTGAAGTCTTTAGTAATTTTTGAACAAGTGTTCTTCAGTTTTTTGTTTTGCATAGGACTCTGCATTTTAGAGTTTGATTGCACAGGTCCATTTATATGCAAAAATTTTTCAATACATACATATATACCCAATACATATACATATATATACATATATACATATATACACATATATATATGTATACATACATATATATATATAGTACTTAAGTGTATTTTTTCCCTTATGATTTTCTCAGTAACACTATCTTTTCTTTAGCTTACTTTGTTGTAAGAATACACTATATAATACTCATAATAGATAAAATATGTGTTAATCAATGGTTTATGTTATCAGTAAGGCTTCCAGCTAACAATAGGCTATTAGAAGTTAAGTTTTGGGGAAATCAAAGTTGTATGTGGATTTTTGACTTTCCGGGGGTACTGTCCCCTCTGTCCCCCATGTTGTTCAAGGGCAAGTGTATATAGCTAGTCCTGAGTGTATTATTTACACACACTGTGGTATAAGCACTTTCTAAAATCTGAAAAGTTATAGATTTTTAAACACAACAAACCCTAAGGGCTTTGGCTAAGGGATCTGTGTTACTACATGAGCAGCCTTACTGCTCTTTTTACCAACACCATGGATGAAATGCCTTCTATAGGCAAGTGATTCTAAGCACTTTATGCATGTTAAATATAACCCTGTGAGGTACATATTACTTTCTTCATGTTTGAAAATGGACTAAAGAAGGTTCAGAAAATTACCCTAAAGTTTTGAAGTTCACCCAGCTATTAATGGTAGAGCTGGAATTCAAACTAAAGTCAGCCTGACTCTGGAATACATAGAAAGAACATATACTATTCTTGGAGGTAGATGCTTTAGAGGTATTAGGATGAGCCATTTGAGACTGCCGTTATTCAATCATATTAATATAGAAGAAAAAGGCAATTTCATCTGGCTCAACCTAATAGATGTAAATGACTACTTGTAAAATATCAGCTTCCTTTATTTTTCCTTTTCTTTTTTTTTAGTTTGAAAGGATGACCAAACTATTTTTTGTGGGTTTTTTTTTGTGGTTTTTTTGGTTTTTTGTTTTTTTTTTTTGGTAAAGTAAATAAAGGTTGCAGGGACGTGAGAAGAAAAATTTATATAGTTCAATGTAAAACTAGTTGCAAGTCTCATCCTGTCTCACCAAAGATGACATCACTGCTCCTAAAAGGAGAGGACGGTCCCACGGGAGCCCCTGTTTTATTGTGCTCAGCTGCAGAGGATCAGCAAGGATGACCTCATCTCTAGCAGAGGAGCTTTGACCTTTGCCCCTTTAGGCATGTGAAGCAGAAAAAAAATGCTACACAGGCTGAGGAATGTGAAACAGACAAGCAACCTTCAGCCTGGTGGAGTTCATCAAACATGTGTTAAGTGCAAACGCACAAGACATGGACGTAATGTAAAAGCAATTAAGGAAAAGAACAGTGAGTAGTCTGGAGTAGAGTGGGTCCTTTGGTGTTTCTTAGTAATCTTAGAAAAATATTTTTCATTTTCCAATTAAAAAAAGATGAGAAATGAGCCTGTTAAAAATGGTGCTTGTATGAAGTTTTCATAAGAGTTGGTAGAATTTAAATTTTTACTGTAATCAGCTTTCATGAGATTATCTTAGACCGAATCAAATCAATTAGGTCTACCAATGGGTAGGTTAATTGCCTGGCTTTTGTTTGTTTGTTTGTTTGTTTGTTTGTTTGTTTTAATTATAAAACATGCTCTTCAGCCAAGTTTTTAACCGTTACAGTGATAGTGAAGATGCCATAACAAAGGCCCGAGTTGCACACTCACACCTGTCCAGGAATGTGTGGAAGGTCAGCAGGAAAAGTTACCTATACTCCGTATTCTTTCCCTGTCCTGCTTACTCCCAGTGAACAACTCACAGACTGAAGAGCTTCCAATGATAACAGATTTCCTTCTGTTCAAAAACCCTTTCATAACTAGAAATGCTTCGTACTTTAGGAATTTGACACGTATCCTTTGATGTGACACCATGGGCACCATGATAAGAAGCTCCTAAAGTCAGTTTAAGGAGGATGAACTAGTGAGATCTAAAGAGGTTGTTCCCGTTTCCTAGCTGGTAATTGTCAATCAATATCTTCCAAATCAAACAGACTGAGAGAAGCAAATTTTTTCTGCTTCACTTGCAACCGGTTGAAGAGAGGGAAGTCCTCAAAGAGAGTGCTCAAGTGCTGAAATCTGAAACATCAGAAATATTTCATCCAGGTAGAAAAGGCGGTTCATAATTCTAATTTTATGCTGGATGGTTACCCAACTTCACGGGCCAACTCTTTTATGTTTCCTGAGTGATTTTTATCTTACCCACTGCATTCCACTCTCCAAGTGGAATGAATGTCATTCCCTCAAGCTGAGAATCTGAGAAGACCAACTGCTTTAAAAGATGTGAGAAAAAAAGCTGATGACTTAGGTGGTTAGTGTTGTCATTATTCTCTCCATTTTTATTGTTTTTGTGGTGCTAGTGGTAGTCTTTTTAATGTTTGTCCAAAATATTTCTATTTAATAAAAGACTACTCAAAGTGAGATCTCAAATTTCAAGAAAGTACTTCTATTCCAGCAATGTTTCTGGTAAGTAGAGATTAGAATTTTAGAGAGTTTTCCTTGGTTTTCCTACTTATAGAAGGAAGCATAAAGAAATAGTATAGGGGCTCCTGGGTGGCTCAGTCAGTTAAGTGTCTTACTTGGGCTCAGGTCATGATCTCATAGTTCTTGAGTTTGAGCCCCATGTCGGGCTCTGTGCTGACAGCCTAGAGCCTGCTTCAGATTCTGTGTCTCCCTCGCTCTCTCTGCCCCTCCCAGCTCATAACTCTGTCTCTCTCTCTTTCTCAAAAATAAATAAACATTAAAAAAAATAGTGTAAAACTGGGGCACCTGGGTTGTTTAGTCAGTTAAGCATCTGACTCTCGATTTCAGCTCAGGTCATGATCTCATGGTTCCTGAGTTTGAACCCCAAGTTGGGATCCACTGCTGACAATGTGGAGCCTGCTTGGGATTCTCTCTCTTCCTCTCTGTCTCTGCCCCTCCCATGCTTGCTCTCTCTCTCTTTCTTTCTCTCTCTCTCTCAAAATTAATAAATAAACTTAAAAACAAAGAATAGTATAAAACCTTATTATAGAAAAATACTTTCAAAAAGGTATTGTACCTTAAAGTCCTTTTCTTTCCCTACTTTGTAGAGCTTATGGGGTTTATAACTGGGTGAAGTGAATGGATAAATTGTGGTTTATCCATATGATAGAATAATAATGTAAAAATGAAACTATTGATACACTCAACAACATATATATATCTCAAAATAACTATGCTGAGTGAGAGAAACAAGGCCAAAAAAGAAAACACTTTGCATGACCCTTCCAGTTATATAAAATGCTTAGAAAATGCAAACGAACTTATACAGACAGAAAGCAAGTCAGTGGTTGCCTGAGGACAAGGTGGACAAGGCAGGAGGGTCTAGAGGCAGGCGTTTCCAAAGGGCAAAGGAAACTTTTCAGGAGCTGCATATGTTCATTATCTTGATTGTGGTGAAAGTTTCATAAGTGTACACATATTCAAAACTTACCAAATTGTACACATTAAGTATGTGCAGTTTATTGTATGTCAAATATATCTCAATAAAATTGTTATTTTTTTAATGAAATTGAGCATGGAAACAAAAGATACTGTCATTTGCCTTAGGTCACGGGCTAGTTCATGGAGGAACAGAGATTCACCATCAGGTCTCTGACACGAAAGTCAGTCAGAGAGCAAATGACAGTCTTGCCATTCAGAGTGGACCCCTTGCCTGGGGAGGGTTGCCTGTAGATCAAGAACCCAATTTTACTCAGGTCAAGGGTATGCCGACAGGGAAGGATTACTAGTTTGGGGAATTTAATGTGAAGGACACTCTTCCATTTTGATCAGTTTTCTCTGCAAGGCCTCTAAAATAATGATGGCTTTAATTCAGCAGAGAAAATTTAATATGATGATTTCATCCAGCTTTCCTTAATCAGTTAATGGCTACTTAGCAAGTAAGTCTTAAAGGATCAAGAAATAAACACATACCACAATCCTGGAAAATTCTGGGGAAATCTTCATGTTGTCTTTTGTAAATAGAGGAAACTAGAAAAAACAATAGCCCAAGATAATTACTTAAACCAGGGTTTCTCAACTTCAGCATTATTGACATTTAGAGTTGAATAGCTCTTTGTTGTGGGGGTATCCTGTGCATTATAAGATGTTTAGCGGCATTCCTGTCTTCTAACCACTAACTGCCTACAGCACCCTCCCCCTAATTGTGACAAACAAAAATGTGTCCAGATATTGCCAAATGTCCCTTGGGGTACAAAGTCACCCCTATTGAGAACCGCCGCATCACATTTGCTGGTATATCCGTTTCAAGTTCAGAAATTATAAATAAGTAAGCAATGAATTTAGAAAAATTATTTGCTTAATATCAGAGAAGGTTGATATCCTTAACATGTAATATCATTATGCAGAGCTTTTTGCAAATCAGTAAAAATGTACAACTAGAGAAAGAAACATAAAACCAATAATAATTTTAAAAATTCCATGTCAGCTTACCACTGATAAAGAGTTTTGAAATTTAGATAACTTCCAAGCTCAGTCCTCTTCACTGTTTAGTGTGTTAGGCAAACATTTTCAAATCTTACTGCCTTCCGAGTACAGCATATCAGTCAGTAAGTAGTATCAGCTGATTATTTCTCAGCCAATAAACATCTGGTAGCATCCGATCTTTCTCTAGCCTTCAAAAAGTAGTAACTATAGTCTTTGGACAGTGATAATGCCCCGTATATAAAATCACTTGGAATGAATTGATTTGAGATAGTAATACAGAAAAAAAATATATCACGTTTAAAATGCTCTTATGTTTCCACTAATCAAATGAAATTCAGGTGATTCTTCCTGATTTACCCTGGACTGGAAAAAGAACAGAAAGAAAAGAAAAGCTCAAGCATTTACTCATGTGAATAGAATGTATGAGGATTATAATGATATTGTTTGTCTCTTTGGTTCATTTTTTTTTAAGTTTATTTATTTATTTTGAGAGAGAGCATGAGCACAAGTAGGGTAAAGGCAGAGGGAGAGGAGAAGAATCCCAGGCAGGCTTCATGCTGCCAGCACAGAGCCTAATGTGGGACTCGAACCCATGACCTGAGCCAAAACCAAGAGTTGGATGCTTAAGCCACCCAGGCTCCCCCCATTTGCTTTTTAAACTTAAATTGTAGATACCTTTTTGGAGTAAAATAGGTTTGTCACTATTTACAAGGTTGTTTCTGAGTTGTAAAAATTATCTCAGTGTTTTCCGCCCGTATTACCCCATTCAGTTGTGGCTGCCACAATCCAACAGAAACTATAAGGATACTTTTTTCTCGCATCATTAGTAGAAACCTTAGCAGCAGGTAGTAACTGCTCCAAGTCTGTTAAATAGATGCAGATATTCCCTTTTCGTAGTTAAAATTTCTATTTAAACCCAAAGCTTTACTGTAGACATATGTATCAGTGCAGGCCATATGAAAACATTTTGGGGGCAACTGGAGGGGTGTAAATAATGAATAACCTAATTAATAATTCTCCTTTTGTTAAAAAAAAATCACGGTAGATAGAAGTTCTAATCCTAAGAAAAAGAAGTACTGTAAATGTTTGGAGAAGGGTTCTAAATGTGGATTCCTCAAAGTAGCATTTGTATTCAGGGCCATTGATGAAAGATATATTGTATATGTGACAATTTCAGACCCTTCCACAATGCAAAGAAAGGATTTATTTGCATGCTAATGTATGTCAAAGGATAAGTAATTCCTCCCCTTCTTCTCCTGCTAAATACTGATCACAAAGCTTAGATTCAGTGTCAAATAAATCTCTGAAAGCTGGTACTCCAAGTCACTGCTGGGAAAGAGAAAAGCTTTATGCCTCTAGCTGGGCCTGTGGACAAAGCCAAGGTTTCAGTCAAGTATAAGGCTCCCATTCCAGCTGTGTACTCATCTCTCTCTGTGACCTCAGACAAATGACTATACTTCCACATTCTTATTTCTTTGTCTATAAAAAATGACAAGGAAAGTTTGTTGGGGCAGGGGCGGGGGAGAATCTCAATGTTCATACTCAAACTATAGATCAAATCGTTATAATTAAAACCACAACATAAACCAGTCCCACAGACCTATAGCAGATGCCATAATATTATATCACTTGTCACTAAAAATCTGCTTATATTCCATCTGGTGCTGACACAAAGGTGATGTATTCTTTAACCAGCAAAATAAATCCCATTACAGTGTATTACTGGCACTGTTCTTTCCCTGTATTTTTTTCAACCCTTTAAAACAGAATGATCTTGGGGTGTCTGAGTGCTTCAGTATGTTAAGCATTTGACTCTTGATTTTGGGTCAGGCCATGATCTCACAGTTTGGGGGGAAGGAGCCCCAAGTTGGTCTCTGCACTGACAGCTTGGAGCCTGTTTGGGATTCTCTCTCTCCTTCTCCCTCCCACTCTCTCTCTCTCAAAATAAATAACTAAATATTCAAAATAGAATGATCTTGTGGGAAGCACGATAAAAATGACTGAATAGACAGGATGTGAAACTTCTTTAAGAGTGAATAAGTTTATTCAAAATTCCAATTCTACTTTTCATATTCTCTGTCATCCAAGAATGTGAAGGAAAATAAACTTGGATTATGTTTTTAGTAAGAATAATGAAAGAAAATGTTTCTAGTTCTAGTCTGTGAATATCCAGGTATGTGACCTCAGGCAGTTATGACTGATTAACAGGAAGGAATATTATATAGTTATTAATTATATGTATGTATATACATATGAGGCTTTATAATAACATTGAGAGTAATTATAACATTAAGGTAAAAAATCCTTTAGAAGATTTTTTCCACTTTTAGTAACTTAGGAAAGTGTTCATATAACATTAAGTGAAAGGGAAAAAAAAGGGTACAAATTATATGTTAATTATGATCTCAGCTTCCAAGACTAAAAAATGCTAAGATTAGAAGGAAGCCCACCAGAATGTTAACAATAGTAGTGTTATTTATTATGGTGGAATTGTAAATGATGTTTCTCTCTTCTTTCAACTATTTTCTACATGGTAATATTCTCTGATGCTCATACCTTCGCTTATAATCATAAAAAAACTATTTATAAAACAAAAAAGATAATGTGACTCCTATGCAAAGAGAATACTTTAGCTTCCATCTACTAATTTCTGCAAACAGTAGTGACACTTATTCCTGGGAATGCTCAGGTAATCTTACACACCACCACCATTTCAGAATCAAAAGATTAGTGATATTCCATGCCTTGCAAAAATTGATTCCCAGCTCGTCCTTATTTTTTCTGCTCATTACTGGAGTCAAGTGATGCAGAGATCAGTGTTAGCACAGAGGGGATAATTGCCCTTGTCGTAGACCAGGAAACCATCAACTCCAGTGGAAGAGATGGCTGTGGGCAGCAGCGACATGCTGGGAAACACCTTATTAATGAACCACAAAACAGCTTCCTCAATGACCAGCAGTCGTGTCTAGCAAATGTATCAGCAAATCTCTGTGGCTTTATTACCCAACCCTCTTCCTATAGGAAACCACCTCCCTCTCCCACAGAGGAATCCTAAGCAGTCAGCGCTGGAGCCACCACAATGGCACGCATGCTCCGATAAAAGCTCTCCCACGTATTTCTGAAATTTACATAAAAAGCTCTTTGCTTGTACAACTATAACCCATTGCTTCACTTATTCAATATTTATAGAGCACCAAGTTTGTGCCAAATCAAGGAGACAAGCATATCTCTTCATGTAAAACATGAAAGTGTAAAACAAGCAAAATTTGAGTCACTCTGGCAAGCAGTATCTTGAAGTTAGAACTTGAAGTTTGCCTGAAGGCATTATACAAAAAGGTCGCCTTTAGACTCAGACAGACGCGGGCTTGAATCCTGACAGGAAAAATATTAATGGTTCGAGCCAGTTTGTTGACAAATGTTTCTTAGCTTTGACAAAGAAGCAGATAAGATTGCCAACATTTAAAATCCCTGGCAAATCATTGTGATTCTCAAAAATATTATTTGCCTTTGGTGTTAGTAACATATATTTATTAACAATTCAAGATGATAATAAGAGCATGTTCTGGAAAAAAAATCATTACTACTTCAAGAGCTCACAGAAAAATAGAATAATGAATATATCTGATCGGAGCAGTATACCCCTGAAGAACTTCGACGGAGAATAGCTCATTAATCCCTCAGTTATTTGTAATAGACTGAAATCATTCCAAACTTTTAACATTTGTTTTATCTACTTCTGGCAGAAGCACTAATTTCAGCATAGAAGCCCCCCCCACCCCAAATAAGTTAAAGACTGTAAAGTAAGGTATCATACTAAAACCACCTCTCTCTGATCAATCCAAATTACTAGGAAAAAAAAAATTTCACATACTGTTGAATTTTGGTGAAAGCCAAACGTGCCAGAAATAGGCAACTAACTTAACCTGCTTGAACCACACCCATCAAGGAAACAAGAGTTGCTTTGTATCCTCATTCATTGTTGTCTAGATAGTAGGACATAGCAAGTGTTCCTGAATTAAAATAGAAGGGATAAATAAAAGAGAGAAATTCCAGGCCCCATGTTACTGCATTCTGCTGAAGGTGAGGGTAGAGATGCGGCAGGAATGAAGCTTAAAGAAGTCTATAGGTTCCAAGCAGAAGCATTTTGTGTTTATGCAACCATTCTATTTAAAATCTACAACATATGCATGACCTAAGTGATTTAAAGATGAGAAAACCAAACTAGATAGGCATTGAGGGACCTCACCAAGGTCACTCTGCAAGAAAGTGGGAGGCAGAGTTGATAACTCAGTTTTCTGATTTGCAGGCCAGGGTTAATTCCCACCCTAACAGACTTCTTGTCAATGGACTAAGCTCAATATTTGGCAGACTGGAATAGAGAGATTTAGTTGTATGTGTTATATTATGTCCTATAGCATATGAAATGACAAATTGGTTTGGGTAGCATCTTTAGAGTTAGTATAAACAATAGGTATCAACAAAGTACCATGAAGAGATATGTAAAGAAATCGCATGTGGAATTTATTAAAGCATCATTTAGGTAATAAATCATCAAGATTACCCTTTCTAGAGAAATGAGCAAACAGAAAACAAAAACAAAAACCATGATTAACTTTCTTTCCTTGGATGGCTTCCCTTCAACCTCAAATGCATTATTTTACGTCTTTCCACATTTCCCCCACAAAACTCACTGACATTCAGATTAACTAAAATGTGGGAAGCCCACTGCTGAGAGTGAAGGAGAACTCTAACTCTGTTCATAGCTTTTCACTTGCTCTTTTCAGGATATGACAGGATCTAGATCAAGGAAATATCTATCAGTACTTTGAAGATAACATCCATGTGCTCCTATATACACAGTTTCAGTAGAGGCAGGCCCTGACCCTTCCTGACCTCTACAGCCTTCTTTTCCTTATAGATAGAATTATTTGATCCCCACCTGCACACTCTCCCCCTTTCTCCCAGTCTAAGAGACCAACCCTAACATTTGGCAGAAAAGACATAAATAATGTCACCTCTCTATTCTGGTATTCATTATCCTATGATACTTGCTCCTAATTAGGTCATGTATTTGCATTCCAGTCTGTATGCAGAGTTGAGTAAATCATGTCTTATTTTCCTTTGGACTTTCAGGACCTAGTATATTGATGGTATGCAAGTTTTATTCATTAAGTGTTTGCTGAGTGACTGATTGACTGACTGACTGACTGACTGACTGACTAATTGGACTAAGCTTCTGCCTTGTTGGTGAAACCCAGTCACCACCAGTTTGGTGCCTTAGTCCCTGTTCTAATCCTGGTTGGCTACCTACCTAGCCCTTGTAGGACTCAGAGCTGTTTTTTACTCCTGGAAATTCACTTGCAGACATTAATTCCCACCCTTGAGCACTCTACTGACAAGTTTTTGACAGTAGTACAGTTTGCCTAGTTTCTTGGATGTCCAAATGTTATCTTTCCCTTGCTCCGCCATCACTCTGATATTCTGACTTGCCAGGACTGCATCAGCCTGGGTAAGATCTCCTGAAGGTTGTCTTTGCCTAGGCTATCACTTTGGTGAGTATATGGTATAATATTAGATGTCTTTTGTTTATCAATTAGCTATTATAATTGATAAGCACAACCACCTTTTTTTTCCATAAAGATGAAATGATTACATCTGACCACAGGCCCATTCCATTTACCTATAAAACCTGTAACTATCTAAATTACATCCGGGTTTCATGAAGTAATCTGTTAAATGCAAAAAAAAAAAAAAAAAAAAAAAAGAGAGAGAGAGAGAGATAGGCAAAATAAATTTTACCTGTCCAGACAATGCAATTAAGTAACCTTAAAACTCCTAATTTTTCTTAACAAAGTCGTGTGTGTGTGTGTGTGTGTGTGTGTGTGTGGTTTTTGCTTGAGTAAGTTGAACAACTATCTCTACCTTCTGCATTTCTTTCTGGTTTAAACAATAGGTCAGTCAACACATTATTACCTCTTATTGAAAGTTTTAATCTTAAGCTCTTGCTCCATCTTATTTCCCATAGAGTCAAACAATCTAATGGGCTAAAGCAAATTGCCAATTAGAGAGCTCCTTTGTTTTAATTTACCAATGGCTCAATTCATCAGAACTCGTAGATCCAAGTATTTTGGCCCTGACCACCAGGAACTCACTCCTAAGACAACATCACAAAGAAAAAGCAACCTATGCCGGCTCACTGCCTACAAATAATAAGGCAAAGACTTAGAAAAGTCCCTAGACCTTGGGAAAATCAGAGAAATGTGTTGCCTTGGCAAAAGAATGGACAACAGTGTCACCAGTTTTTCAAAATTCTTTCTGAATCATTGAGTAATGAGTTGTTTTAAGAGCATTTTCACTTGCTAAGAGGAAAATGACTCATGGTTTCAAAGACAAGTTGGTGCCGAGATAAAGCAGGGCAATGTTTCTATTTTATCTACCTCAATGCTTTAAACCTCAAACCAGTGGTTTGGAAAAACTGCTTAATCTTCCTCAAAGGTCCATATTAGCACAGGGATCACCGAGTTCATGTTTGTCCATTTAATGCCACAATCTGCCACCAGCAGTGGCCAAGCAGAGAATTCCTCAGAGGAAAGGGTGATGTTTGTTTCTTAACATATCTTGTTATGAAGATGAAATAACCAAGTGAAAATATTTCCTTTTAACCATTCTTTACCACGTGAGAAAATGTAAGAGATCAAACTTGATGTTGAAGGATAAAAGAATATGAGATCAATTTTCTCCTTTAACTTCAAAATCTAACTAGGTCACAAAATGTTAGTCTGGATAATTTTAGTTAGGTCAGCCTTTGCCATTATCTTGATTTATATAAAGTCCAGGGGAACTAAACTATTGAGTTCATATGCAATTATGGTAAACTATGATGATTACATTTAAATTTATTTCCATGACTGATTAATATGGAAAGTCATAAAAGCAGAAAAATTGATGGAGAGAAAGAAATAAGAAAGAAAGAAAGAAAGAAAGAAAGAAAGAAAGAAAGAAGAAAGAGGGAAAGAAAGAAAGAAAGAAAGAAAGAGGGAAAGAAAAAGAAAGAGGGAAAGAAAGAAAGAGGGAAAGGACGGGAGGAAGGAAGGAAGGGAGGGAGGAAGGAAGGAAAGAAGGAAAGAAGGAAGGAAAGAAGGAAAAGGAAAAGAAAGATGGATGGATGTAGTACAATAGTCATTTGATTGCTTCTAATTTCCATAATGCTTCCTCCTGGAGTAGATCAGGCCTTTTTCTCAGGTGTAGAGGGAAAATCTCTTCTGCCCTTTTCCTGTGAGTGCAATGCATCTGTCACTGGGCCAGGTGGGAGGGAATATTTGGAAGCACCTAATTGTGGCTGCCCATGACCCACATAGCTTAGGAACTAAACAACCACAATCGATAAATGTACAGATTTTCTCATGATATTATATCATTATATATATTTAAATACCTTCACACCAGTCATTCAGACAGAGTAGCAAAATTTTAAAATTCGCCTACTACTTGCTTCTTGGCCTTTACCCTTGAAAATCAAGCTAACATGTGCACTGGCTCCCTGTATGGAACCATGGGGACCAGAGGCAGCTCTCTAACAAATACCTGATAGTCCCTCTCCAAAGAAAACTCTTTGAAGGGGTGAACAAACAAGTGACACCACTATCTCTCAACTTTTACAGGAATAGGAAATAACCTAGTACCTTGTTGGTTCTCTAAAGACAGAAGCCAAAGGTAGGGTCAGGGACTTGACTTTTTCTGTATCTCACCATTTTCCTCATTGTACCAAAAGAACAGTTTGTTAGAACTGGAAGAAATAATGAAAACAAGATCAGAGATGACTAAAAGACTGGACTTAATTAAAAGAATAGGCTTGTAAGAAAATAATTAAAGCACTAGTTTAAATGAGAGCAGAATAGCCATATGTATTGAGAGGAAGAACATAAATGGAAAAGAGAGAAACAACATCATGCATAGAAAGGTATAACAATAAAAGATGAGATTTATTAATAATTAAGTTAAATTAGTATATTCTGCTTAATGCTATACAGGCACTGTTGTTTTTAATCCTCACGACGACCTGGAAAGGTATTACCATACTTTTATAAATGGGAAAACAAAGACATGCAGAGGTAAAGTAATTTGCCCACACAGCTAGAGTTAGTGTAGCTGGAATTCAAATCCAGCCTGTCTGAATACAGAGCCCACACTTTTAATCACAGCACCATATTGCCTCTCAGAGTCTCACCTTTTTTTACTTAGAAGCTGTGCGACACTATCCATCTGCCTCAGTTTTCTTCATAAAATGCACATTAATACATTCTTTGTGTTTGTTTATGAGCTTGGGCAGGGTACAGCACTATTCTGAAAAGGCAGTGTGAGTAATGGCTAGAATAGAGCAGGAATCAGACTGACAGGGTCCAGTTCCCAGGTCTGGTCTGCTCCTTGCTCTCTGCACGACCTTGGAAGTTATATAACCTGTCTGTGCTTCATTTTCCTCCATTAAAATGAGGTTGTCAGTTATTCTTACACAATAGGCTTGTTATGAGAATTGAGTAAGTTGGTGGTGGTGAAGTGGTTTAAACAGTGGCTGGTTCATGATAAGTACTAAATGCTTAGGCTAAATAATTCTTAAAATATGGCTAAGTTAAGGCAAATAAGTCTTTAAGCTTCAGGATTAACTGGCTCCTTGTTTAACAATCAATATTGGGTCTCTATATAACCTGCATTTTTCCTCTGTTAATTTTTTTACCAGAAATTTGATCTAAAAAGCTAACTTCAGAGGTGCCTGGGTGACTCAGTCTGTTAAGACCCCAACTCTTGATTTTGGCTCAGGTCATGATCTCACAGTTTGTGAGATCAAGCCCTGCATCAGGCTCTGCACTGACAGCATGTAACCTTCTTGGGATGCTCTCTGGCTCTCTCTCTCTCTCTCTCTCTCTCTCTTTCTCTGTCCTTCCCACATGTGCTCCCTCCCTCTTTCTCGCAAAATAAATAAATAAACTTAAAAAAAATAAAAAGATAACTTCATTTTAAATTTCTATAAAGGAGTTAAATATGGTCTCCAGCACTCAGTCCTTTTCTTCCTCTCAACACTTTCTTCTATGTTGCTTCTATTCTCAGACTGGTCCCTGTCTGTGAGGTAGTTCCCAGCACTGCAGGCTTCCCTCAGCATCCTACAGCTAAAACTCCCAGAAAATAGTTTCTCATTACTGATATGTACCCCTGAGTCCCAGAATTGACTCTCATTCACCTGAATTGGATCACATGATGATTCTGGAACCAATCACTGGCACCAAGGGATAGAATGTGCTGATTGGTCAGTCCTCAGTCACTCGGCCTAAGGAGAGGTAGAGTCAGCCTCACCCAAACCACACAAACCACAAGCAGGAAAATGATTATATCTTAAAGAAAATGAAGGTGATGTTATGTGAAAAAGGAGTAACCAATGCTAGAGAGACAAGACAATAAATTTCTACTAAAATGACTGATGATATTTTGTGCCACATAAACACACACACACACACACACACACACACACACACACAATTGCAATGGGAAATAGAAAACTTTGTTCCCATATTTTGAAAAATAATGACAGACTCTATGCCAAAGTTAAGAAATTCTGATGATTTTGTTCATATGGAGTTCTCCCCCACTGAGAGAAAAGATGCCTTTCATAAACAGAAAAATTTTTATACAGATGTTTTACTCTGTTTTAATGTTTTAATCATTTGCAAATTTTATTTGGGAACTCCATTAACCTAGTTCCTTTTAGTTATCTTATAAAGATGAATGAAAAACTCAAGGAAAGGAAGACTGACCGACTTGTTGAGAGTTCAGTAAAACCACGTGTTTGCTTTGTTTTGTTTTGTTTTTTATTTTTTCCGTGATGACTCCTGGAAAGGAACCACTGGGATTTATACTTCTTTCCAGTCCTTTCCTTCCCCAGAGTGAGATCATACCTCATTCTGCCCTCATGCATTTTCTTTACATTAATGCCTTTTTTCCCCACATAAATGAAAACATTAAATGCATCCAGAAAAATTGGAGAGGATTAAGACAAAGAAATTTTATTGTCAACATTGACATAGGAGAAATGTTACTGTTTTTGTGATCTTTTTAAAATGAAAAGGAACAATGATTAAAAAGCCAGTTTTTGTTTCATTTCAGGAAATCTTAATAGAGTTAAACAGAAGCACAAGATAAAAGTGGTGTTTGGAACCCCCCCCCCATATTCTATAAAGTGGCTAATGTTGTCATACTATCTTATCTAGGAATTTTCTGTGTTCCTCTAAAGTGTCAACCATCACATTTAGAAATTTTTATCTTCTACGGTTGTTTACTTCATCCTTTTCCTAAGTTGCTGGAATGATATCTCTAAAGAGTTACTTTAGATAAAATCTGGCATTGACCCTATTTCAAAAATGCAGGCAGTTTTACAGGCCGTGGTAAATTCTTCACAGCACAAAACCGACACAACATATTAGCTTTGTGCAGTGATAACCTAGGAGCCCATAAAGTGTACTAAATACCAATCTGTTCACATTTCCTTGGCGCCCCACTGGGCCTCCCTAATGAGCATGCATTCCCATGTGCACACTCAGTAGGCAGTCCTTCCTCTGACCTTCTCCACATCTTACTCTCAAGTGAGGTATAAGAACTGTGGAGCTCAGATGGGTCAGTCCCCGGCTCTGACTTGTTTGTTGTGTGTGTTATCTCCTCTACTATGTATCTTTCCACAGGCAGGGCATAACAAATATGCTGATATGTTTCTAGGAGTAAAGAAAAAAAAAACCCCAAATCCAAATCCCCCAGTTTTCATGTAATTCTGTAATTCTAGATCTTAAACAAACAAACAAACAAACAAAACAAAGTCCATGATCCCTCTTGTTGTTAAAGGGTGTAACGGTTTAGCAGCTTGCTCAGCCATAATTTTGCCCCTCTCATGTGTCTGGAACCTCTGTCTCATAACTTTCAGGAAATGTCTCATCTAGTTAATCACCCTGACTTTCTGGGGGAATTAAAGAACCAGAGTAGGAAAGATGTTTTCTGTGATTCATCGGCATGTAATTTAGAGAAGGTAAATTGTTAGAATA
Organism: Lynx canadensis; assembly: GCF_007474595.2. Taxonomy (NCBI): domain Eukaryota; kingdom Metazoa; phylum Chordata; class Mammalia; order Carnivora; family Felidae; genus Lynx; species Lynx canadensis. Next base: position 112,200,324 of record NC_044311.2, read on the forward strand.
ATCGTTAATAGTGTGTAAGAAATCCTGCCTCGCCTCATCCTGTATCTTATGCAGAAACAGAAGTCCTCAGGTCGGTAATAAGCACTTCAGAAGAAATATAGGAGTAATGGTAACTTTTCGAAAATTCTATAGCCGTGATTTTAAAGACAGCATTCTTACTTGAGACAGCGGGCTAAAGTGTGAACAGTCATGCTAATAGACTCATTTTTTTTTTTTTTTCCAGTGAACCATCCATCAGTGGAGGTTTACTTGTTTGGCACCAGCCAATTAATAACCTTAGGGCTGCTCTGAGGAAAAAAAAACAATGTCTTTGAGTGTGCCAATGGATACTGTGACAAGCTTGAAGAAAAGACAGCTTTAAAAAAATGTGAGAGGATGAAGGCTGTGGGGAGTGAAAGGAATGAGAAGGGAAGGGAAACAAAAGAGGTAGTAAAAAAAGGAAAAAGAGAAGCAAGAAAAGGGAAAGGATAAAGGAATATAAATGTGGCCTACATAACGGTATCCTTGACAGTTTAAACAAGCAGCTGTTCACGGAAAGAGAGAGTGCCAGACCCAAATACACAGGAACTGTGACAGTTCTCAGTCCTCTGTATCCATGTGGGAGACTTTTTCATTTCGACTAACCCTAAAGGTTTGGATCTCTAGCCCAAATCTGTTATAAAATCTTTCCATTGTCACAATACAATTCACAACAACAACAACAAAAACAGAGTCATACCTACTTCGCTTCCTTCCTGAATAGGAAGGAATAACTTCCTGAATGACTTAGTTCAAAAACAGTTAGGTGGGGTCTTAGGGAGTGAGTAGTTCATGTAGGGTGGGTAGGAGGGGCTGCAGTGGCCTGGTCAGGGCTAAGAGCTCAGGTGCTTGGTGAGGCGAACATCTATCTGCACAGGGAGTGGAAGCAGGTGGGCATGGGGCCAGGAGATGAGTTACATACAGAATTGATCAAATAAGTAAATATATTGGGAATATAGAGAAAAATGGGAGTCAGCTTTCTCCCCATCACAGAAAAGGCAAAAACTAGAATGAATCCTGTGGTGTTGGGTTGAATTTGAAGGTATTGGTATAAACAACATGGTTTCTGATAGGTAGATAGATAGATAGATGATAGAATAGATAGACAGATATAGGCACTGTAGTAGCCAGCCTCTAAATGGCCCCAATTTTCTGGCCTCCAGGTATTCATACCTTTTTGTATTCCCTCTTCCATACTGAACATGGTTGACCCATGTAAACAGTAGGATATTATGGAAGTGACAGAGTGAGGCTTTTGAGGGTACGACATAAAAGACATCTGCCTTCCTCAATATTGGAAAGTCCAGCTACCATATTACGATGATACTCAAGCGGCCCTGTGGAGAAATCAATGACATGAGAAAATGAGTTCGTCTGCCAACAACCGGTCCTGGCTTGCCAGACCTGTCAGTGAGCCACCTTGAAAGTGGATCCTCTAGCCCCAGTCAGACCTTAAGAAAACTGTAGTCTTGGCCAGCGTCTTGATAACGATTTCATGAGAGGCATTAACTAGAATCCCCAAGCTAATCCACTTCTGAATTCTGGACTAAACTGTGCAGTACTAAATGTCCATTGTTTTACTACTAAGTTTGTTATGTAGCAATAGATAACCAATACATTTGTGAATATATGTATGTATAGAGATTACATACTTAAATGTATTTCTCAGCTGTGTCCATTGATGGGGTCTGGGCACAAGGACACTTCAAAACCAACAAGCATTCCAAGTGCCTAGATCTTGCTTCCTAAATACAATTCTCTACTAAAAGGAAGCAGGGTTCCCTGAGGAAGTAGCTGACTTCAGGACTAGAGCAGGGAAAATCAAAGATGAGCCTAAATATTTTATTCAATATAGCAAGGAAATGGCTAAATAGTTATGCATCAGAATGAATAATGACAGTAAAATATTATAACCCATTGAATAGAACAGGAATGCACAAATTCCTATGATATAAATAAATAAATGGAAAAAATGAATTGGGAGGAATAAATTCTTTACAGTAGAATGCCAACTAGTAAACACAGGAGGAATGGTGAAATCAGAAAATAAGCATTTGGCAACTATCACTGTGACAATTAATTCAGCCAAGAAACATCAATGGATGTTAAAATTAATGAGTGCAATTTGACAAGAAATGGAATATTTACACAGTCTCAACTAAAAATGCTTATTAATTGCGAAGAAGAAAAGAATGACTTTTCAGTGGAGAAATCTGGCAGATACCACCTAAACAAATTATTAAAATTAACATCACCAGTAAGGTGACAAACTGAAAACATGTACCACCTAATTGGATGCAGTAAGAACATAAAATCATTACTATGGTAATCCCAGCGCTAGAAGAAGCACAACTTGAGTGTAATCATAAGAGAATATTAGATAAACGTATATTTAGAGACATTTTATGAACTATCTTGAGAAAATCGTCAAAGTCATAAAAGTAAAAAGAGACCAGGGAAAAGTTTCTGATTAAAGGATAACAGAGATAACAGCTCACTAAGTGCAACATGTGATCTTAGATAAAATTATTTTAACTAGAGGAAACATTATTGGGACAAATGGCAAAACTTGAATGGCGTCTGTGATTTACATGGTAGCACGTATCAATATTAATTTCCGGACATCAATGAGATTACTATGGTTATGCAAAAAATTGTACTTATTTGTAGAAAACAGACATGGAAGTATTTGGAACTTCTACTAAAGTAGTTGGAGCTTATAGGAGATTTTACCAGCCACTTGCTCAAATGGTTCAAAATGAAAAAGCTCTCAAAACTATTCTTTCTACTTTTTTGCAGAAATATTATGCAAAATATTATGCAAAATATTATGCAGAAATATTTTGCAGAAAAATTATTTCAAAATACAAGAACAAAAATGAAACACACTGCAGATCTGAGAATCATTGGCCTTTATTTGTCAGAGAATATAAAGGCAATTCAGAGACACACAATACTAAATAGAAATACACAGAAATGGCATGAATAGCAGACATCATACACAGATAAAGTGCCAACAACAGCAACAATAAAAGAGAAAGTAGAAACATAGAGAATAGATTCAAACAGAGACATCCATGGAATTACTTAGTGTCCCAAGAGGAAACAGATGGTGTAGTCAAAATAGAATAATTTCATGAGAGTTTATTTACAAAGAGACATTTGCAGAGATGTGGATTATTGTAACCTTACATCCAAGAGTCAGGAATAGCCTCATATCCAAGCTATTAAGAGGGGAGGGAACAGTGCAGGAACCCAGAGAAAGAGTCATTCCTGCTGTCTGGAGAGAATCAGTGACTCTGTTGGAGAGACATGGCCAGCTGGAGGAGACCTTGCAGGAAGGGTGCCAGAGCCTCCCTCCCTTTCCTCCGTCCAATCTGCTTCCAGGGCTTCCCATTGGCAAAACTTAGCCAGCAACCAGGAGCCAAGGGAACCCAGTGATGTAGCCTGCATGAGTCAGCCTATCTGGGCAAAAAGCAAGGTATAGATAAGTCAAAGGTAAATTTGAGGGGGTCAGTGGCAGAGATCTGACCTATCTAACCTTAAATAAATGTAATTAAGAACAGCAACATTTAGCTCTGTAGAAATAACTATCAATAAAGACTCCATATTTAAAATATTTGAGGGGCGTTGGTGGCTCAGTCGGTTAAGTGTCCGACTACGGCTCAGGTCATGCACACTGTCTCTCTCTCAAAAATAAAGACAAACAAACAAACAAATAAATAAATGAGAAAATTTCAGGGAGACTGGAAATTCTTTAAAATGTATAACTTCCGGGCCTGAGGAGTTAAGAATTGGTATGCCACTCCATCCTTCTCTTCCTAGGCCAGAGAAACCTCAAAATCCCAGTGTTGCAGGTGATGTAGGTACAAAATAGTGGAACCTCCATTAGCCTGCTTCCCTCAGTGACTATGCACAGGAGAACTTTCCTCATCCCAGGTCACCAAGTCTTTCTGGACATAAAATATGGATAAGATTAACCCTTGGTTGTATAAGCATGGAGATTTCAGAGTGTCTTTTGTGGCAGCTAGCATTAATTTTCCCAATAAATGAATGTGGGATAGCAAAAATCTAAAATATGTGAATATGCTTAGTGGTAATAAACAGCAAGACCACTGAGATCAGAGGTGGAAAAGAGAACAATATATGTTTTACTGTGGTAAAATGTTTAGTCTTTTGCAGTCAGTGACTTGGGTGTCAGCTCACATGGGTATTGAGCCAGAAATTTCAGAGTAATATGGTAGAAAATGGAGACTTAGAACTATATATTGGTGGCTTTTTGTTGCATTTAGCAAGATATTGCCAAAAAGAAATGAACTCAGAGAAAGTTGGAAAGCAGGCCAGAAGGGAATTATAGGGAAAGACTAGAAATTCAGAGCCTTCCAGATTGGAAAGTCAACTCCTTGTATACCTCAAAAGTAAGACACAGGACAAAAAAAAAAAAAACCTTCTAGTGAAAAATACTGAATAAAAAAATCTTAGGTGATTAAAGTGCTTCTAGGCAAAGTCAGATTAAAGGTATAATCTTCCAGTTTAAATTCAATAGCTTTAAGGCATTCCAGAGAAAGAGAAATCAAGGCATAGGCATGAAGAAGCAAAGAAATAGAGCAGATCTGAGAACCAGGTTTCAAAAGAGTGAGGTTATTGGTACATAAAATTTTGTTAGTAAATAGACCAGAAGCGCACTTTTAAGGGAATGAATTGCCAAAGAAACAAGAACTTTGACCAAAAAGGCATTCGACTTAAAACCAGTCTTGAACCTCCAACCCTCCAGACAAAAATGGGCTGGAAAACTATTCAGCCCCCAAGGAGACAATATGCCCCCAGTGCCCACTTCAGATCCAGTGAAGAACAAAAGGAAATGGGCACATCCTGCAAAGACTCATAGACAAAAAGTTCCCTCCACAGAACAGAGTCACAGCCCAATGAGTTAAGGAAGCTATCTGCCACTCACAATGTCCAGTCAGTGGGATTCCAGAACTTGCACAACTCAGTGGCTGCTCACTGTCTGCACTCTTCACTCTCCAAATCAGCATGTCTGCTGCTCTTATCCTGTCTTTTTTCCCCCCATTGCCATCTATTCAGAAGCAGAAAGAGATGGAAAAACCTGTCTTTGTGGTTCCTAAGTCTCCAAATGAGAGGAACCACATCTGGACCTGACAGGCAGACTTTGATGGGACACACACTGAATCACTGCTGAGGTGATACAAAAGAAGACCAGAATTCTTCACATTTTTAATATTTTAAGCTCTTTTGCTATTAGAAGTAAAACACGTATTTTTTATTTTTAATAACTTTATTGGAATTTGAGACACATTTGGATATGGTAGAGAATCAAGGTGGAATATCCCTGTTTTGAGTCCCTGATCAAGAGGGAGGAAAATTTTGTGTAACAATAAAAGCTGATATTTCAGATCCCAGCCTGTTACCAGATGCATGTTCCCTGTAGCACTATGCCCTTAGGGATGAGATTAGTTAAGCTTCCTTTGCTTACATATGACCACCACCCAACAACAATTAACTTAAGCAAAAAAAGAAGTGAGTTGACTCCTCTAGTTAGGAAGCATATTGAGATAGGTCATGAACTTGGAAGAGAAGCCACAGTGACCAGTCACTCAGAGACTGGATTAGTGCCACCACGATGTTTGTCTCCATCCAGTTCTTATTTCTTTTGGTCCCCTTCTCTTTACATGTTGACTCCTTTGTTTTCTACTCCATGCAGGGTGTTTCCATGCATCAGACAGGATGGCCACTGGCAATCTGGGTCCACATCCTTATAGTTTACTAAATGGAAGAAAGCAATTCCTCTCCAATTCCAAATATAAAGTTCTGGGGGAGAATTTTGAGTGGCCTGGTTTGGTTGATTATGCACAACTCTGTGAAAAACTGCTCAGGTGGATGCAGCATTATCATTGGCTTGGCCTGAGCCATGTTTTCAAATGTGCCTGGAAAGGTAGAAGATAGGCATGCAATAATCAATAGTGTACCAAAACGATGTAAATGGGACAGGAATTCCCCCAAGGAAAGGAAATGCTGTGGCTATAAAAAGAAAGATGGGAGGGGCGCCTGGGTGGCGCAGTCGGTTAAGCGCCCGACTTCAGCCAGGTCACGATCTCGCGGTCCGTGAGTTCGAGCCCCGCGTCAGGCTCTGGGCTGATGGCTCGGAGCCTGGAGCCTGTTTCCGATTCTGTGTCTCCCTCTCTCTCTGCCCCTCCCCTGTTCATGCTCTGTCTCTCTCTGTCCCAAAAATAAATAAACGTTGGAAAAAAAAAAAAAAAAAAAGAAAGATGGGAAAGATGAGTGGACAGAAATAAGAGCCACCAGACTCCTTTATGATAACCTAGATACCAATAGCAATGCCTACCATGGACTATACCAAGAAAGCATACCTACAAGGAGAGACATAGACACTTCCATCCAGGGCATGTCTGACTTTGGTCAGTTCTAATGGTTATTGAGACTCCTTCTCATGGCTTCCCCAATTTGACCTACTCCAATTCTTTAGTGGAATACACAGATCCCCTGAGACAGGTAGTGAGATTATAGTGATGTTCTGCCTCCTTCTCATTACTCTTCTAGACTTGGGAGTGACCCCAAATTTAATTCACAGGCTGTCTTCAGCAGTAGACACACAATATTTACATAAGCCTCATATACATTATGATCCAACAATTAAATGCTTTGTAATTACCAAATACTTTCTGATAGCTCCACCAAATTAATGTTTCTACAGTGCCACTTTGTGTCACCCCTTGATTAAAAACACATTCTAGTTTCTCTAAATCCTCCCAAGTAAACCACGAACTCTAGGCCTTCCAAGCACACTATAATCCAGGCCCCAAATATCTCTGCAGTCTGAGCTTTCACTACTCTTTTATTCATGCCTTCCTTTCCATCCAAAGTAGACTCTTCCCTGCTTCTAGCATACATATAATTTTTTCATCCCTCTTCATTCATTTACTAAATCAACATATGTTGTTTTTTTTTTTTAACATGCCAGCTTCTGTGGTAAGTACTAGAAATGAAAAGGTGAATGAAACATGAACCCTATCATCAAAGAGTTCACTGTAATGTAGAAGAAACATACATTGTAAATAATTATAATTGTCTGTGAAGCCTGTTACAAGTGAGGTATGAGGCAATTGCTAGACTAACTGACTATATGGAAAATTAGGGAAAGTTTTCCCTTGAGTATGATATTTTTGCTGGGACTTATAAGTGTGTTTGCCAGGCAGAGAGTAAGAAAGGGAATTCCAGAGAGAAGAAGGTATGCAAGAGTCCAGCAATGCAAAGATATATAGCTTGTTCAGAGGGGTGCCTGTGTGGCTCAGTCGGTTAAGCGTCCGACTTCAGCTCAGGTCACGATCTCGCGGTCTGTGAGTTCGAGCCCCGCGTCGGGCTCTGGGCTGATGGCTCAGAGCCTGGAGCCTGCTTCCGGTTCTGTGTCTCCCTCTCTCTCTGCCCCTCCCCCATTCATGCTCTGTCTCTCTCTGTCTCAAAAATAAATAAACGTTAAAAAAAATTTATAGCTTGTTCAGAAAAATACAAGTGTAGTAAAAGCTGCCTTAGTTAATGTGCACTAAAACAACACTGGAGATTAAACAGGGCATTGTATTGCCTGTGTAAATACACCAGCTAATGCATAGGATGTGCTAAATGCTTATAGCTAATAAGTTACTCTCCTATTCACCCATAGAATTCTATAGCTGCTGGTTGAGTGTTTGGTTTATTGAGTCAGTGGTCTCTTTTCTCAAATCTGTTGTACTTCTTGTCATAATTACAGAACTGAATTAAGTGTTATGGAAACCAGGGTTTTTCAACCTCGGCACAATTGACGTTTTGGGTCAGAAAATCCTTTGTTGTGGAGGGCTAACCTGCGCTTCATAGGATATTTAGTGGCATCCTTGACCTCTCCCACCAGAGGCTGGGAACATCCTCCCCTGAATTGTGACAACAGAACACGTCTCCACACATTGTTAAATGTCCCCTGGAGGGTACAACAATCAACACTGATAGAATTGGGCCACATTATGAAGAGCCTTGTGTATGAACTTTATTCTTTAGGTGTGCAATTAGAAACACTTAATGTTTTTTTAGTAGTAGAGTAGCATATATGGCATTGCTTTTCAGAGGATAAATTAGAAAAGGAGGAAGACCTATTAAGGAGGCAGTTGCCATTGGGTAAGCAGGAAGTAGCAAGAGTTTTGGTAAATACAAAGGAAGTAATGGTAAGAGGTAAATTGAAGAGAGATTTTTTGGAGGCAGGCAGGTTCATTCACTCCACCTGGGATTCCTCTCCACTTTTTCTTCTTCCCTTTGCTCACCTATTAAATCCAACCCAACTTCAGGGTTCAGTTCAAAATTTATGTTCCCAGATTAAGCCACAGAAAATGGCATGTTGTCCTCTGAACCATATAATTCGTTATTGTAGCTTAGGGAAATTTCTGATATTGTTAACTTAATGCCCAGATAATAAACCAGATTGTGATCCTAGACTATATAACCTCTAAATATAGGACCATATTTTATTCATATTTGATTTCCACCCAGTGCCCAATTCCATGCTTTCCAAATAGCAGATGATGAATGTTGTTTATTGAATAATTATGGAACTTTAGCCTAACTTGCTCCAACAGATTTAATGTGTCCCTTGAATTCTCCTAGCTGGAAGCATTGGAGAGTTAGCCTAAATTAACCAGCATTGCATTCTTTACAGATCTGTTTCCTGCAGTTTCTATCTACTCACATCACTAAAGGAAGTTCATATTCATTAATCTTATAGATTTTCTTATAAACTGCCTCCATGAAGAAACTCAATAAAACAACACCCACATGCTCCCTCCAAAAGAAAAGAAAAGTAACCAGAGGCCAGATATCAAACTAGTGAAAAATGATGTTGAACTATGGTAAATGACATATGAATAAGTGTTAAGCAAAAACACCCAACTGGATTTTTCTCAAGGTAAATGTTTTTTTCCTGGCCATATGAATCACTAAGACCATTACTCACTGTATTCTCTCAACTGTATTCTTATTCTGTATCTCATTGCTATCCTATTAGTTTCCACCAACAAGTGACAGGAAATATTAATTGTGAGCCAAAGCTTTAATTACATATTAGAAAATAAGGTACCTTAGAGATAGATCTTTAGTGATTGAGGGCAGATATGTAAAATCAAAGTGAACCTCAGCCACTCTGTGCGTGTGAATTGTCTTTCTGCATCAATGAAAGTGGCCAAATTGTTCAAATCGAGTTTTCTGAGTGTGTACTTTGAGCTTCACATACTATTGGCAAAGCAGGAAGTAAGAAAAAAAAAAAAAAAGCCAAGGTTTCTGCTAATAATGATCCTACAGGGGAGAGGAAGGAAACAGGCTTAACTCTTATCAAAGGCAGCATAAGGACTAGGAGTGAGATGGCTTTCCTGCTTAAATCTGCCTGAAACTTCTTTTTGTGCTATTTCAACTTATGGACCATCTTGGAGTTTTACATATGCTGTCTCTGTTCCACGCCAGATAACCCATACATCATACCTATGTGAATTTTACAAAATTAACCCACGCCCACAACGTCTTTGTGCATGCAGTGAGTTAAGGTCATGATGATGCTAGAAAAAATAAGTGAATACCAGATTCATCAGTGCTTAAACATCCCTTGGCCATTTCTGTCAACTTCGCATCAGTCTCTGACTTCTAGCCTTCCCTTCAGTCTCTGGCTGAAGTTGCTCTACCTGTACTTCTTTCTCAAAGCAAAAATAAAATAAATAAAATAAAATAAAATAAAATAAAATAAAATAAAAAATAAAGTTCTTACTGTTACTTTATGCAGAGCATTCCCACCTTTTAAAAAATTTTTAAGTTTATTTATTTTGAGAGAAAGAGAGAATACAAGCAGGAGAGGGACAGAGAGAGAGAGAGAGAGAGGAGAGAGAGGGAGAATCCCAAGCAGGCTCCAAACTGTTAGCAAAGAGCCTGATACGGGGCTCCAACTCACGAACCAAGAGATCTTGACCTAAGCTGGAACCAAAAGTTGGACACTCAATCAACTGAGCCACCACGGTGCCCCCCCGCTCCTTTTTTAAATTCTGCCTTTCTTTCAGACTCTGCTCAGGAGACTCTCTTTTCACATTCATGAAGGTATTTTCTTAAGCACATGCAGTTACTTTCAATAACTGAAAGTCTAGTACCAGCTGTTAATTGTTGGTGTTTATCTGGTTCCATCTTTTTTTTTTTTAATTTTTTTTTAACGTTTATTTATTTTTGAGACAAAGAGCATGAATGGGGGAGAGGAAGAGAGAGAGGGAGACACAGAATCAGAAGCAGGCTCCAGGCTCTGAGCCATCAGCCCAGAGCCCGACGCGGGGCTTGAACTCACGGACCAGACCGTGAGATCGTGACCTGAGCTGAAGTCGGACGCTTAACCGACTGAGCCACCCAGGCGCCCCTATCTGGTTCCATCTTAACGAGCAATACCAAATGCCAAACTACTGGTAATCCAATGTAAGATTTCAGAACTGAGAGGACTGGAGGATCGGCAGGACATTATTCTTTCTGGAAAACAGAGATAACCTAACACAAAGAAAGAAAAAGATAGAAGGCATGGAGGAAGGAATATACATGATCAGGAAAGTAAAGACACTAAGACACTAAAGACACTAAACTGAAAACCATATGGTTTTAAAGATGGGGCAGGATAAAGCTGAGGACCAAAGATTTTGCATATCCATTTGAAATACTAGTGTTTATTTGCCATCAATTAATATTTACGTAATAATATTTTTTTTTAAAGTTTATTTATTTTTGAGACAGAGAGACAGAGCATGAACGGGGGAGGGTCAGAGAGAGAGGGAGGCACAGAATCTAAAACAGGCTCCAGGCTCTGAGCCATCAGCCCAGAGCCCAACACGGGGCTTGAACTCACGGACCGTGAGACAGTGATAGGAGCTGAAGTCGGACGCTTAACCGACTGAGCCACCCAGGCGCCCCATTATTTACTTAATAATATTAATGACAAAAAAGTAGTAATGAAACAAGTAGCAATATGTGTTATGTGATAAGCACTGAGCTACATTCTCGAGTTACAGAGATGAACGAAGTACCATATTTTCTTGGTCCTTAGATACATGCTTTCCCCCAAGTGTTAACACAGTAAAACCTTGGATTGCAAGTAACTTGTTCTACGAGTTTTCTGCAAGAAGAGCAAACATTTCTAATAAATTTTAACTTGATAAATGAGTGACGTCTTGCAATACGAGTCATATGTAATGCCAAATGTCACGTGATCACAACTGAGCCAATGGTTCTCTCTCTCTCTCTCTCTCTCTCTGTGTCTATCTCACTGCGGAATTGTGGGTGATCATCTGTCATGCTCAGATGCTTGGTTGCAGGCCATGGTGTTTGGCAGAGATCAGTGATTTTTCAGAACATTGGAAGGTTCAATGAAGGTTACAATTGGCGCTAGTGTATTTTTTTTGTCACTTCAAAGCACCTATGGATGGTCCTTTGCTTTTTCATACAAGGGTAAGCTTAGGAATGCTTTGCTTCATTCTAGGTCAGGCTACCTGCAGGTAGAGACCCTTTCCTCTGCTGCCTTATCGCCAGTTACATTAAATACAGTATAGGACCAGAGTTTATTAATATTGTACTGTAGTCAACGTCTGTGATAGTGTATACAATGGCACCCATGCAGAAAAAGATTCTGTTGAGCCAATAGATAGCAGTGAGTCCATTAATGATAGTGAAAGTCATCTTACACAATAGCTGTCCTTTCTCTTGTGTCCCTCACACCAGCCACGAAGGTTTTCAAAGGTAAATGCAGGTTCATTTGTTTATTTTTCTTTCAATTTTGTATTTTCTTTATTATTATATTACAGTATTGTAATCATTTTTATATGAAAATTTTGGGTTGTCGAGCGAATCATCTGAGTTTCCATTATTTCTTATGGGGAAATTCGCTTTGATATACAAGTGCTTTGGATTACTAGCATGTTTCTGGAATGAATTATGCTTGCAAACCACCAAGATTTTACTGTACATCTGAAATTAGAATTTATCTTAACTTTTCGGCTCTATCTGTTTTTCTGATCATTAAATAATGAGTCTTTAGATTTATGGAAATATGGTAATTCCTCAATTCAAAATGCTTGCTTGCAGTTTAAAGGACGTATCACTGAAGGCAATTGAGGGAGAAATAATAAAAGAGTTATTCTAGTCAAAGGTATCTAGAAATGGCCGCCTAAGATGACTGGAGGTTACTTGTAGCGAGGAGCAGAGTTAGACACGACACGAAGTAGTGGAAGCCTGGCGCAGGGTTGATGTATCAAAGGAAAGGCAGGAATGGACATATGGATAAATGTGTGTTATTTCAAAGAATGAATAAGCACATATCACTGCAATTTTGAAGAATTTGAATAAAAATTGAGAAACTGCTAATTCTTCAAATATGGCTGACCAGGAAGATAGTTCATTGAAAACTGCAGACAATTCAGATTCAGCATGTGAGGCACTAAGTTTTGCTCAAACATTGAATAACCAAATGGAACAACCCAATAAATATTCAAAAATATTTTAGAGAACAAAGATTTAGAAATAAAAAATTTTATGGTATAATTCCCTTTCACTTTGCATTATACTAATACGTAAATAAATTGCCATAAAATCATTGTCATCTTCCTCTCCTAATATTCAAAACGATGGTGTGTCTGGTATACTGGGTAGTTGGGAAAATGTCTTTTTCCCAAGAAAAAAATATATATAACAGTTTTCCATAGTAAGACTGCATTACAAACAACCTAATCATAATAATAAAATAAGGAAATTTTAAAATATTTTACATTGGAAGATGGCGGCGTAGGAGGACGCTGGGATCACCGCGCGTCCTGCTGATCACTTAGATTCCACCTACACCTGCCTAAATAACCCAGAAAACCGCCAGAGGATTAGCAGAACGGAGTCACCGGACCCAAGTGCAGACGAGAGGCCCACGGAAGAGGGTAGGAAGGGCGGCGAGGCGGTGCGCGTTCCACGGACTGGCGGGAGGGAGCCGGGGCGGAGGGGCGGCTCGCCAGCCAAGCAGAGCCCTCGAGTCCGGCTTGCAAAAACGGAGGGGCCTGACGGACTGTGTTCCAACAGCAAGCGCGACTTAGCGTCTGGGAGGTCATAAGTTAACAGCTCTGCTCGGAAAGCGGGAAGGCTGGAGGACAAAGGGAGGGTGAGCTGCGGAGCCCCCGGACGACAGAGCTCAGTTTGGCGGGGAACAAAGGCGCTCGCCAGCGCCATCTCCCCCGCCCATCCCCCAGCCAAAATCCCAAAGGGAACCGGTTCCGGCCAGGGAAATTGCTCGCTCCGAGCAAACACCCAACTCTGTGCTTCTGCGGAGCCAAACCTCCGGCAGCGGATCTGACTCCCTCCGGCTGCCACAGGGCCCCTCCTGAAGTGGATCACCTAAGGAGAAGCGAGCTAAGCCTGCCCCCCCTCCCGCCGTGCACCTTGCCTTCCCACCCCAGCTAATACGCCAGATCCCCAGCATCACAAGCCTGGCAGTGTGCAAGTAGCCCAGACGGGCCACGCCACCCCACAGTGAATCCCACCCCTAGGAGAGGGGAAGAGAAGGCACACACCAGTCTGACTGTGGCCCCAGCGGTGGGCTGGGGGCAGACATCAGGACTGACTGCGGCCCCGCCCACCAACTCCAGTTATACACCACAGCACAGGGGAAGTGCCCTGCAGGTCCTCACCACACCAGGGACTATCCAAAATGACCAAGCGGAAGAATTCCCCTCAGAAGAATCTCCAGGAAATAACAACAGCTAATGAGCTGATCAAAAAGGATTTAAATAATATAACAGAAAGTGAATTTAGAATAATAGTCATAAAATTAATCGCTGGGCTGGAAAACAGCATACAGGACAGCAGAGAATCTCTTGCTACAGAGATCAAGGGACTAAGGAACAGTCACGAGGAGCTGAAAAACGCTTTAAAGGAAATGCAAAACAAAATGCAAACCACCACAGCTCGGATGGAAGAGGCAGAGGAGAGAATAGGTGAACTAGAAGATAAAGTTATGGAAAAAGAGGAAGCTGAGAAAAAGAGAGATAAAAAAATCCAGGAGTATGAGGGGAAAATTAGAGAACTAAGTGATACACTAAAAAGAAATAATATACGCATAATTGGTATTCCAGAGGAGGAAGAGAGAGGGAAAGGTGCTGAAGGGGTACTTGAAGAAATAATAGCTGAGAACTTCCCTGAACTGGGGAAGGAAAAAGGCATTGAAATCCAAGAGGCACAGAGAACTCCCTTCAGACGTAACTTGAATCGATCTTCTGCACGACATATCATAGTGAAACTGGCAAAATACAAGGATAAAGAGAAAATTCTGAAAGCAGCAAGGGGTAAACGTGCCCTCACATATAAAGGGAGACCTATAAGACTCGTGACTGATCTCTCTTTTGAAACTTGGCAGGCCAGAAAGAATTGGCACGAGATTTTCAGGGTGCTAGACAGCAAAAATATGCAGCCGAGAATCCTTTATCCAGCAAGTCTGTCATTTAGAATAGAAGGAGAGATAAAGGTCTTCCCAAACAAACAAAAACTGAAGGAATTTGTCACCACTAAACCAGCCCTACAAGAGATCCTAAGGGGGACCCTGTGAGACAAAGTACCAGAGACATCACTACAAGCATAAAACATACAGACATCACAATGACTCTAAACCCGTATCTTTCTATAATAACACTGAATGTAAACGGATTAAATGCGCCAACCAAAAGACATAGGGTATCAGAATGGATAAAAAAACAAGACCCATCTATTTGCTGTCTACAAGAGACTCATTTTAGACCTGAGGACACCTTTAGATTCAGAGTGAGGGGATGGAGAACTATTTATCATGCTACTGGAAGCCAAAAGAAAGCTGGAGTAGCCATACTTATATCAGACAAACTAGACTTTAAATTAAAGGCTGTAACAAGAGATGAAGAAGGACATTATATAATAGTTACAGGGTCTATCCATCAGGAAGAGCTAACAATTATAAATGTCTATGCGCTGAATACCGGAGCCCCCAAGTATATAAAACAATTACTCATAAACAGAAGCAACCTTATTGATAAGAATGTGGTAATTGCAGGGGACTTTAACACCCCACTTACAGAAATGGATAGATCATCTAGACACACAGTCAATAAAGAAACAAGGGCCCTGAATGAGACATTGGATCAGATGGACTTGACAGATATATTTAGAACTCTGCATCCCAAAGCAACAGAATATACTTTCTTCTCGAGTGCACATGGAACATTCTCCAAGATAGATCATATACTGGGTCACAAAACAGCCCTTCATAAGTTTACAAGAATTGAAATTATACCTTGCATACTTTCAGACCACAATGCTATGAAGCTTGATATCAACCACAGGAAAAAGTCTGGAAAACCTCCAAAAGCGTGGAGGTTAAAGAACACCCTACTAACGAATGAGTGGGTCAACCAGGCAATTAGAGAAGAAATCAAAAAATATATGGAAACAAACGAAAATGAAAATACAACAATCCAAACGCTTTGGGACGCAGCGAAGGCAGTCCTGAGAGGAAAATACATCGCAATCCAGGCCTATCTCAAGAAACAAGAAAAATCCCAAATACAAAATCTAACAGCACACCTAAAGGAAATAGAAGCAGAACAGCAAAGGCAGCCTAAACCCAGCAGAAGAAGAGAAATAATAAAGATCAGAGCAGAAACAAACAATATAGAATCTAAAAAAACTGTAGAGCAGATCAACAAAACCAAGAGTTGGTTTTTTGAAAAAATAAACAAAATTGACAAACCTCTAGCCAGGCTTCTCAAAAAGAAAAGGGAGATGACCCAAATAGATAAAATCATGAATGAAAATGGAATTATTACAACCAATCCCTCAGAGATACAAACAATTATCAGGGAATACTATGAAAAATTATATGCCAACAAATTGGACAACCTGGAAGAAATGGACACATTCCTGAACACCCACACTCTTCCAAAACTCAATCAGGAGGAAATAGAAAGCTTGAACAGACCCATAACCAGCGAAGAAATTGAATCGGTTATCAAAAATCTCCCAACAAATAAGAGTCCAGGACCAGATGGCTTCCCAGGAGAGTTCTACCAGACATTTAAAGCAGAGATAATACCTATCCTTCTCAAGCTATTCCAAGAAATAGAAAGGGAAGGAAAACTTCCAGACTCATTCTATGAAGCCAGTATTACTTTGATTCCTAAACCAGACAGAGACCCAGTAAAAAAAAGAGAACTACAGGCCAATATCCCTGATGAATATGGATG
This sequence comes from Lynx canadensis, assembly GCF_007474595.2. Classification (NCBI taxonomy): domain Eukaryota; kingdom Metazoa; phylum Chordata; class Mammalia; order Carnivora; family Felidae; genus Lynx; species Lynx canadensis. The sequence continues at coordinate 112,216,655 of NC_044311.2, forward strand.
CAAAAATTCTCAATAAGATACTAGCAAATCGAATTCAACAGCATATAAAAAGAATTATTCACCATGATCAAGTGGGATTCATTCCTGGGATGCAGGGCTGGTTCAACATTCGCAAATCAATCAACATGATACATCACATTAACAAAAAAAAAGAGAAGAACCATATGATCCTGTCAATCGATGCAGAAAAGGCCTTTGACAAAATCCAGCACCCTTTCTTAATAAAAACCCTTGAGAAAGTCGGGATAGAAGGAACATACTTAAAGATCATAAAAGCCATTTATGAAAAGCCCACAGCTAACATCATCCTCAACGGGGAAAAACTGAGAGCTTTTTCCCTGAGATCAGGAACACGACAGGGATGCCCACTCTCACCGCTGTTGTTTAACATAGTGCTGGAAGTTCTAGCATCAGCAATCAGACAACAAAAGGAAATCAAAGGCATCCAAATTGGCAAAGATGAAGTCAAGCTTTCGCTTTTTGCAGATGACATGATATTATACATGGAAAATCCGATAGACTCCACCAAAAGTCTGCTAGAACTGATACATGAATTCAGCAAAGTTGCAGGATACAAAATCAATGTCCAGAAATCAGTTGCATTCTTATACACTAACAATGAAGCAACAGAAAGACAAATAAAGAAAATGATCCCATTCACAATTGCACCAAGAAGCATAAAATACCTAGGAATAAATCTAACCAAAGATGTAAAGGATCTGTATGCTGAAAACTATAGAAAGCTTATGAAGGTAATTGAAGAAGACTTAAAGAAATGGAAAGACATTCCCTGCTCATGGATTGGAAAAATAAATATTGTCAAAATGTCAATACTACCCAAAGCTATCTACACATTCAATGCAATCCCAATCAAAATTGCACCAGCATTCTTCTCGAAATTAGAACAAGCAATCCTAAAATTCATATGGAACCACAAAAGGCCCCGAATAGCCAAAGTAATATTGAAGAAGAAGACCAAAGCAGGAGGCATCACAATCCCAGACTTTAGCCTCTACTACAAAGCTGTCATCATCAAGACAGCATGGTATTGGCACAAAAACAGACACACAGACCAATGGAATAGAATAGAAACCCCAGAACTAGACCCACAAACGTATGGCCAACTCATCTTTGACAAAGCAGGAAAGAACATCCAATGGAAAAAAGACAGCCTCTTTAACAAATGGTGCTGGGAGAACTGGACAGCAACATGCAGAAGGTTGAAACTAGACCACTTTCTCACACCATTTACAAAAATAAACTCAAAATGGATAAAGGACCTAAATGTGAGACAGGAAACCATCAAAACCTTAGAGGAGAAAGCAGGAAAAGATCTCTCTGACCTCAGCCGTAGCAATCTCTTACTCGACACATCCCCAAAGGCAAGGGAATTAAAAGCAAAAGTGAATTACTGGGACCTTATGAAGATAAAAAGCTTCTGCACAGCAAAGGAAACAACCAACAAAACTAAAAGGCAACCAACGGAATGGGAAAAGATATTTGCAAATGACATATCGGACAAAGGGCTAGTATCTAAAATCTATAAAGAGCTCACCAAACTCCACACCCGAAAAACAAATAACCCAGTGAAGAAATGGGCAGAAAACATGAATAGACACTTCTCTAAAGAAGACATCCAGATGGCCAACAGGCACATGAAAAGATGTTCAGCGTCGCTCCTTATCAGGGAAATACAAATCAAAACCACACTCAGGTATCACCTCACGCCAGTCAGAGTGGCCAAAATGAACAAATCAGGAGACTATAGATGCTGGAGAGGATGTGGAGAAACGGGAACCCTCTTGCACTGTTGGTGGGAATGCAAATTGGTGCAGCCGCTCTGGAAAGCAGTGTGGAGGTTCCTCAGAAAATTAAAAATAGACCTACCCTATGACCCAGCAATAGCACTGCTAGGAATTTATCCAAGGGATACAGGAGTACTGATGCATAGGGGCACTTGTACCCCAATGTTCATAGCAGCACTCTCAACAATAGCCAAATTATGGAAAGAGCCTAAATGTCCATCAACTGATGAATGGATAAAGAAATTGTGGTATATATACACAATGGAGTACTATGTGGCAATGAGAAAAAATGAAATATGGCCCTTTGTAGCAACGTGGATGGAACTGGAGAGTGTAATGCTAAGTGAAATAAGCCATACAGAGAAAGACAGATACCATATGGTTTCACTCTTATGTGGATCCTGAGAAACTTAACAGGAACCCATGGGGGAGGGGAAGGAAAAAAAAAAAAAAAAGAGGTTAGAGTGGGAGAGAGCCAAAGCATAAGAGACTGTTAAAAACTGAGAACAAACTGAGGGTTGATGGGGGGTGGGAGGGAGGGGAGGGTGGGTGATGGGTATTGAGGAGGGCACCTTTTGGGATGAGCACTGGGTGTTGTATGGAAACCAATTTGTCAATAAATTTCATAAAAAAATAAAAAATAAATAAATAAAATAAATAAAATAAAATAAAATAAAATATTTTACATTAAAATAAAATAACTCATAATAATTATAAATCATTATATTATATTATATTATATTATATTTATAATGATAAGCTATTATTGCTATTATTATTCACTGAACACCTTCAAAAGTGCCAGGTACAAGAGAGATGTTTTAGGATAGAATCATGAATGGAGTCTTTGCCAAAACTACTGATTAAGACTTAAAAAAAGTAAGATGGTTTTTAGTCGGAGGATTTACATGCCAAAGGCAACAGGGCTAACCACAGGCCATTTGTAATCATACACTCAGGCAGTTCCATTAGCCTGGCAACCGAAAGCTGTCAGAGAGGGGTTTCTTTACAAGTGTATTAGGATGAGATAAAAGCCACCTTCAGTTTGTAATGACCAACATGAACAGTTTTACTAGGAAATTCATCTCAAAGGAGGACATGCTTTAACAGATGAGCTAACCAAGCTAACTAAGGTTAATAACTCAAGTTCTAACATGAAGAGAAGCAAACGTATTCTTCCATCATGCCATTCATATATCTGCTTTCCTAATAGAATTATAACACTTTAGCTGTGACTTTTTCTGGAAACCTACCATGTACATATTGTACAAATTCCACCACTTCCTAGTACATATACCCATTAGATTAGTGTTTTCAGGAATTATAAGCGCCAAGGATTCTAGTGAGACTGAATTGAATGAGTCCCAGAGAGAAGGCATGAATCACCCCTTTGGTATGAGCTCCATGACACCTGGCTAAGTCCACCCCAATTTGGGGGCATCAGAGCATGTTCTTTTCCTTGACATTGATGTATCCAAATTATTATTTCGTTTTATGACACAAAGTTTTCTGTCACTGAGACACAAGGTTTTATGTCACTGAGACAAAAGGAATAGCAACATTGGGGATGAGGCATCTTCTAGGATTTAAGCCCAAAGATGATTTCAGTTCACAGGGAATATAAAAGTCATTATATCCTTCTTCACTAGAGTTCTTTTGTTGGCCACCTAGGAATCAAACCTGCTATTTCATATCCTTAGGAAGAGGACAATGGGTTTATATATATCTTAATGGTTTTCATTTTAAAACAAAAGGGAATGTCTTCATGGTATCTGAAAGTGAGAATTATACGACTTAGGGCTAAGTGCTTTCTAGGGTAGTTAGTGGTTATTACTGTAATGGTCAGGCTCTGAAAGGAAAAAGGAAAACTGATGTGTGCACTCCATTGTAATATTTTTATTCCTATTAATAATAATTCATGCAGCTAATTCTCAGGCATTAATTTAAGCACTTTACATGTTAACCCTTACAATGAACTTTCACAGTAGGTATATTATAGGTATATTGTATAGTAGGTGTATTATAGTTATGCCATTTTACAGTTTAAGTAACTTGCCCAAGGTCATACAGTTAGCAAGTGTTGGAGGCAGACTCTGAACGCAGACATTGTGGCAACAGACACCATACACTATGCTGGACAGCCTCTCTACTTTAATGATACTTTTGCTGCTGCTATTATTGCCTTCATAATTTATCATATCCGTGAATTACCACACTCTGTTTCCACAACTCGATCCACTGCTCCAGTGATACTTAATCAAGGACTGTCAGGTGTGCCGTTTCCCATTTGGCCATAACTGTCACAAAGTGGTCTTGCTGCCACCCAAACAGGAAGTCCTCTGTTTTAGTCTGCTTGGGCTGCCATAACAAAATGCCATGACTGAGTGGCCTAAACAACAGAAATTTATTTTCTCACAGTTCTAGTAACATCAAGGTGCCAGTTAGGGTGGGTTTCTGATGAAAGCTCTCTTTCTGGCTTGTAGATGGCTGCCTTTTTACTGTATCCTCTTATGGCCTTTATTCTGCATGCACAGAATGAAAGCCCTGACGTCTCTTCCTCTTCTCATATGGACACCAGTGCTATCAGATTAGAGGCCTACCGCTGTGATCTCATTGAACCTTACTTACCTCTTTGAAGTCCCTATCTCCAAACACAGTCACACCAGGAGTTCAGGCTTCAACATATGAATTCGGGGAGAGTGGGAAGGGGCCACAGTTTTGTCCATAATAGCTTCCTTCTACCAAATATTCTTTCTTAAATAAATGAAATCCCTCTATTTCAGGTGCTCCTCATAGCTCACCCTCCAATGTCACATTTATATCCTCTATATATTACTCCCAAGTTTCAAGTTTTTTACTGTTCAAGTAATCTAGTCAAAGAACTGTGCAAAGAATTTTCATAATACTGCAGAGTTTCCAAAGGTCAATTGTATGTGTACATACACCCGTGCAACACACATGCATACACACACAACACACACGCTCATAATTACATTAGAATACAAAATGGAAACCACTCATTTTAATGTTCAAATAAAATGATTCTGAGCTCCCATCCCACTTGATGTAAGAATATCCCTTTTCTCTCCTCAGGGTCTCCCTTCCTGTGATAATTCCAATAGATGGATCCTTCTGCAATTTAGGGAGTCAAGCAACTTGGTCACTATCACCTAAAGGAGAGAAAGCAGAAAAAATGATCAGATAACTGAGGAGTTTAACTGTTTTTGACTATTGCTGTTGGAAGACAGGTGATTTAGAAATACATTCTCCAGGTTTGGGGTAGAAGAAAGCTGTTGAGTATTATCAGGTTAATGCTACTATAGGTTGAGACTCTCAATGTTTCAGCAAGTTAGTTCCTGAAGCTCTTTTAAGTAACCCCCACGGGCATGTCCCTTGCTGCTCATCAATAGTGCCCCACAGTGTCTAGCTCCAGAGGGGCATCTAGTACATAAGGCCCATTCCCTCTCCACCTCCATCACCTAACTCTGAAAGTGAAGAAATTCCCTCTCTTTTGCACTCCAATATCCATTTCTTTTCCTGTCTCAGTAGGAGTTGCATTTATTTTCTGGAGAGCCTTACTAGATTTAGTCCTAGCATCAGTAGGGAAAACATCAGTTATTGTTAATCATACTTAAGACATAAGAAAACTTGGGAGGCATCTGGGTGTCTTCGTCGATTGAGCGTCTGACTTTTGATTCTGCGTAGGTCATGATCGCAGGGTTGTGGGATCAAGCCCTGTGTCAGGCTGTGCACTGAGGTGGAGCCTACTTAAGATTTTCTCTCTCCTTCTGCACTTCTCCCCTGTTTGCATTGTTTCTCTCTATATATCTAAAATAAAATAAAATTTTAAAAAGGAAGGAAGAAAGGAAGGAAGAAAAAAACTAGGGATCAAGGAAGTTAAATGACATATCCAAGGTCACAACATTAGTTAGCAACAACCTAGCCTCAAACTCAGGACTTTTGACACTCTATACACTACTCTCTTTACCACAACTTCACGTTCTCTATTTTCATTATGGGGTCCTGATATCAGTTGATCTCTCTAATATGTCCTGCCTTTTATCTTTTTTTTCCCTTGATGTGCTCTGACTACTCCCAATAGCACCTAAGGGCTTATCAAATGCCTCTGTTACATCTACTGCATTAACAGACAAGCCCTCTGTGCCTGTCACTAGGACTACTGTTACTATTACTGCACCGTCACTGTTAATCTTGTCAACGTAAACGATTGAATTGGAAATTTCAAATAAATGTAAACTTCTAACAAAATAAATTAACTAGCACGCTAATATGGCTGCGTGTGAAACACCCACATTTGATGTCATTGGATACGCGAGGTCTTTGGGAAGATAGGCCTCAAGCCAAAGGTTATCAAAGGACTGGGTTTATATGGCACCATATCTATCATTTAGCCAGCCACCATCCTTTTCACCTGTGGAGAGAGAAGATTCTGCATGCCACAGTTTGAATCAGGGAAAGAGTCTTCCCAGCATTCATGTGGACGATATGAAACACTTCTGTGTATTTCCACAATCTATTGCCTCTAACACGAAGGGTCTGTTATCAACCCTACATTCCCTGAAATTAGGATGGCCATCTTTTCCAGAGTCTAACCAAGAGCTCTTATGATTTCTAAACTTTTAGATTAAAAAAGTCTTACAAAGATACAAACATTAGGCAGCTTTGGACAAGGACCCTACATAATTTGGCTACAAATGGTTTTGTCCAATTTAAGTAAAAGCAAGTTGGTCGGCATTATAATTTAATCTTGGTAATGACTATTTTTTTTATTTTTTTTAACGTTTATTTATTTTTGAGACATAGACAGACAGAGCATGAATGGGGGAGGGTCAGAGAGAGAGAGGGAGACACAGAATCTGAAACAGGCTCCAGGCTCTGAGCTGTCAGCACAGAGCCCGACGCAGGGCTCAAACTCACGGACCTCGAGATCACGCCCTGAGCTGAAGTTGGATGCATTACCGACTGAGGCACCCAGGTGCCCCGGTAATGACTATTTTTAAAAGTGGACATCAGGGTAGGGGGACCTGGGTGGCTCAGTCGGTCAAGCATCTGACTTTAGCTCAGGTCATGATCTGGCAGTTTATGAGTTCACGCCCCGCATTGGACTCTGTGCTGACAGCTCGGAGCCTGGAGCCTGCTTCTGATTCTTGTGTCTCCCTCTCTCTCTGCCCCTCCTCGCTCATACTCTGTCTCTCTCTCAAAAGCAAATAAACATTAAAAAAATTTTTTTTAAATAAATAAAAGTGGACATCAGTGTTTGGCATTGTTTGCACTATAAATTTGGGCAAATTTGCCCTCCTTTACTCATTTGGGTCTGCTTTTCAGAATTTGCCAGGAGTGGGGAGTTGGTGAAGTTCTCACTTTTTTGCTTTTTAATTTCTAATTGACTTTCAGAAAATTATTCTTGCTTTGACCCGTTTTTAATAATGGACAGTTGATGCCAACTATACTTCAATTAATTTTTTTTTTAATTTTGGGGGTGCCTAGGTGGCTCAGCCAGTTGAGCATCTGAGTCTTGATTTTGCTCAGGTCATAATCCCAGAGTCAGAAGCTCTGCGTTTGGCTACATGCTGAGCATAGAGCCTGTTTAGGATTCTCTCTCTAACTCTCCCTCTCCCTGGCACACTCTCTCTCTCTCTCTCTAAAATAAAAAAATTTAAAAAAAATTAATTGATTTTAATTTTAAAAATAAAATAAAATGGACTAGCTTTATACTAAAAGTGAAAATACCTAATGTCATAAAGCTGTGTACTTAAAAATGATTAAAATGAGGGGCACCTGGGTGGCTCAGTCCATTGAGCCTCCGACTTTGGCTCAGGTAATGATCTCATGGTCCGTGAGTTCAAGCCCCATGTCAGGCTCTGTGCTGACAGCTCAGAGCCTGGAGCCTGTTTCAGATTCTGTGTCTCCTTCTCTCTCTGACCCTCCCCCATTCATGCTCTGTCTCTCTCTGTGTCTCTCTGTCTCAAAAATAAATAAATGTTAAAAAAATGCTTAAAATGATTAACTTTATATTATGTATATTTTACCACAATTTAAAAATTGTATCTCAAAAGAAAAAAAATAGTGAGTTAAAATATTAATGTCCAAGGAGCCACACTATATAAACACAATAAATATTTGTTTAAAGTAGGGATAATCCAAGCACCTATCTGACCAAAGGCATCCACTGTGGGCCTTTCCGGAACTTTTACTATGCACTTAATTTAATTCTACAAAGTAACAATAATGGTACACATACTCTTTGGTAACTTTTTAAAATTATATTTCCAGATTTTTTTAATGTTTATTAATTTGTTTATGTTATATAATATTATATATTATAATTTTATTTTTTATTTAACATTTTTTAAGTGTTTATTTATTTTGAGAAAGAAAGAGAAAGAGAACCCAAATGGAGGAAGGGCAGAGAGAGAGAGAGGGAGAAAAAGAATCCCAGGCAGACTCCACACTGTCAGCACAGAGACGGAGGGCTCTCTCTCACAAATCGTGAAATCATGACCTGAGCCAAAATCAAGAGTCGGACACTCAACCCACTGAACCACCCCGGCATCCCTGTTTAGTAACTTTTGATAACTAAATTCACCCACTATTTGTTGGATCAGACTATTCTCATGATGATTTTGTAGAGGAAGAAACTGGAGGTTCTGAGAAGTTAAGCTCTTTTCTATGTGTTTGATTCTTTATAGGAATAGTTTAACTTCTTTCATTTGTTTCAAGGTTTCAAAAGTTAGTGCTATTTCCATACTACAGTTTTATGCAACTTGCTTCTTATTGAATTGGTGGTACTCACTTAACTCTTCTCATCTTTTTTTTGAAAGATATTTGGCACATAATATTGCATAAAGTAAGATACACAACATGTTTGTTTGATACATCTATATATTGTAATATGATTGTCATCATAATGTAATTAGCACTTCCATCATATCACATAATTGTCATTTCCTTTTGGTGGTTAGGATAATTAAGACCTAGTTTCTTAGCCAGTTTGATGATTATAATACAATATTGTTTATATTCACTCTATTGTGCATTGGATCTCTAGAACTTGTTTACTACTCGTTGCAAGTTTATACCTTTATACAATGTCTCACCTATCACCCAACCCCTCAGCCCCTGGTAATGACCATTTTACTGATGATACCAATCTGGCTTTTTTAGATACTACCTGTAAGTGATATCCTTTAGTATTTGTTTTTCTCTGTCCAACTTGCCTCACTTAACATTATGCTCTCAAGGTCCATCCATGCTGTCGCAAATGGCAAGATGTCCTTCTTTCTCATGGCTGAATAATATTCCACTGTGTGTATACCTCTTCTTTATCCATTCATCCAGTGACAGGTGGTTAGGTTGTTTTCATCTTTCCATATCTTGGCTATTGTGAATAATGCTATAATAAACACAGGAGTACATATATCTCTTCAAAATCCCCTTTTCATTCCCTTTGGGTATATACCCAGAAATAGAAATTCTGGGTTATATGATAAGTTCTATTTTTAATTTTTTGAGAAACTACCATATTGTTTTCCATAATGACTGAACCAATTTACATTCCCGCCAACAGTGTACAAAGATTCTCTTTTTCCACGTTCTTTCCAACACTTGTTATCTCTTCTTGCTGATAGCCATTCTAACTGGTGCAATATGATTATGGTTTTGGCTTTCATTTCCATAAAAGTTAGTGGCGTTGAGTGTCTTTTCTCTTCATATCCTCTGTCCATTTCTTAAATGTTTGGGGTTTTTTTTTGTTATTGATTTATATGAACTCTTTACATTTTGGATATTACTCTTTTATCCACTATATGGTTTGCAAACATTTCCTCCCATTCTTTGGGTTGCCTTTTCATTTTGTTAATTATTTCTTTTCCTGTGCAGAAGCTTTTAAACTTGATATACTTCTAGGTGTTGTCTTTTGCTTTTGTTGTTCGTGTTTTTGATCTCACAACCAGGAAATCATTGCCAAGACCAATGTTGAGAACGTTTTTCCCTATGTGTTCTTCCAGGAGTTTTATGGTATTGGGTCTGAACTATTCTAATCTTATATCTTTGTTCCCTTTAAGTTTTTTTTTTTTTTTTTGGTGTTCAGCTAAAATTAAAACATAGTCTAGACTTTGAAACATTGTTATCAACTCTGTAAGGTCAACTAATCCATATAAAAATTAATCTATTACCTGATTTAAGTCAACCAAATTACATACAACATTTACTGAATATTTGATATGTACCTAACTCTGTGTTAGATAGTTACTATAACGTGACCATCATTAGTACCACATTTTAAAAACTGAGACTATTGGGGCACCTGGGTGGCTCAGTTGGTTGGTGTCCAACTTCAGCTCAGGTCATGATCTCATGGTTCGTGAGTTCAAGCTCCATGTCGGGTTCTGCACTGACAGCTCGGAGGCTGGAGCCTGCTTCAGATTCTATGTCTCCCTCTCTCTCTGCCCCTCTCTCTCTCTCTCTCTCTCTCTCTCTCTCTCTCTCTCTCTCTCCCCCTCTCTCTCAATAAAAAATAAACATTAAAAAAATTAAAAACTGAAGCAATAGAAGTGAAATTGGATTGTGTGGACAATTAGTATACCTGTGAAAGAATAAAAACAGCATGAAAATATTTTTAAACTTTTTTGTAAATCATCAGATCCCATTAACTCAAAATTTGGTAACATTCAGTCCTGAAATCGGCCAGGGTTCTATGTGTGACATGCATGAAAAAAGGTTTGCTAAGCAAGCTAACATTAACAAGAATCTGGTATGGAAAAGCAGCTACCTCTTGAGTTAGTTGTCTTTAAACAAGTGCATGGGGGTATCATTTGCAAAAGATGTTAGACTTCTTGATACATCTGAGAAATGTTGTGGGCTTCTATTTTTAGCCACTTGCTTGCTGGATCTTCATAAAAGAATAACACTGCATTCATTTCAAAATAGTCTATATCAAAACTTTTTAAATTATTTCTCCTTTGCTCTTCTCTGGCCCCCTCTCCTCCCCTCCTCACCTGTGCTCTTCCCATTTACCGCTACTATAAAATCATGAAACTTTTACTTTATTTCCTTGACGAACACCTTATTCTATAGGAAATATACGTGGTTTACTCAGCAAATGCATTTTGAGCATGACTTATTCTGTGAGGCCATGGGGTTATACTGGGAATACTGGATGAAACTTACAGAAAGAAATCCTTGGCTTTAATAGAAGATGAACTTCCTCATTGTCAGAGCAGTCCGAAAATAGAATTGGCAGCATGAGTAGGGAGAGATTTTCCCTTAGGGGAGGTATTCAAGCACTAAGTAGGAATGTTGAAAGGAGAATTGAAACTTCAGAATATTTTTGAACTAAACAATTCTTTTTTTTTCTTTCTTTTAAACATTTATTTATTTTTAAGAGACAGCTCTAGTAGAGGAGGGACAGGGAGAAAGGGGGACAGAGGATCTGAAGTGGGCTCAGTGCTGACAGCAGAGAGCCTGATATGGGGCTTGAAATCATGAACCATGAGATCATGACCTGAGCCAAAGTTGAAACTCAACCCACTAAGCCACCCCCAGGTGCCCCTGAACTAAATTATTCGTAAAGCTAAGAATGTACAATGATGAGGATGATGAATTGAGTGTGAGGAGGAGAAAAAGGAGGAGGACGTGAGAGAACAAGAAATAACTTCCTAATTCTTATTATTAAGTAGCTGTCCTCTGTGCTGGATATGATTCCCAGGAATAGTGATGTTGAGCAGTGAGGCAGCAGCCCTGAACTGGAATCAAACCTTGCTCAGCTTAAATAATTCTACTTAAAAGATTTGTTTGCTTTTAATAAGGGCATTTACTGCTCCAATTTCTACAATGTTGCATGTTTAACATATGCTGGGAGCTAGGCAAATGTAGATGCAAATTAGTGCTATGTGGCCTTAGGCAAGCCACTTAAACATTCATGGCCTTAATTTCTTCACCTGCAAAAGGGACACAGTAACAACTGCACCTATCTCATGGTGTCACAGTAATTACTAAATGACAAGCATTTAGCACAAAGCTGGGTACATAGCATGTGAAATACTTAGCACAGTACCTGGCACATAGAACACACTCCATAAGTGATGTGTATTATTAAAACTTTTTAAATTAGTAAAACACTATCTGGCACACCTGGATTTCTCCCAGGAGGCCATTCCTTTCTAGCTTTCATTTTGTCTCATTTGGGAATTCTAATAATGAAAACATTGGCTGCATGTGGGACTATTCTACTAAGCTATTTCCACTGCAAGGTAAGTTATTTATATGATGCTCTATAGATTCATTAAGAGATGCCTCACTCTTCTCTTTTAGATTTAGCTGCTCATCACTGATTGTTTTTTCAAAGAATTTATCAATTTTTTATTTTTTAAAAAGCATAGAATCATATTTTATTCTGAGCAATCTCCATATGGCACTAAATCAAAAACAGAATTTCCACAAACTCCAAACTTTTGCATTCCTAGACAGTTAGTAAAGAAAGATGGTCATTGCAATGTGGGATTTCCAGAACATTTATATATGTAATCAAAAAGATTTTAGAAAAAAATAATCATTGGACAATGTGCCATTAATTCTGACTATACAAAAATGATTCAAATTTCCCTTTGCTCTTTTTTTTATGTGCTTAAGTTAGTGATGTTTGTATTTCAGGCACTATTTTTTCTTATTTCAGTCATTATAGTAAAACAGGTAAACCCAAGTTCAAGGATTAGCTATTGGACCAGTATAAGCATTTATTGGCAGTGGGGAATAATTTATTTTCAGGCTTAATATATTTTTCTCATAGAGGTTTGACTTATATTAGAGATAACTAATAATTTCCCTTTTTTCCAATTTTAATAAATTGCAGAGTGAAGAAGGCCAAATATCCCCCGTGTGCCTCTCATTCACCAGAAGACACCTTCCTTTGCATATCCCTTATTCAACACTAATTTTTAGCCTGGGTCATTTTTTCTCATTCCTGCAAACCCAAATGGTCCATGGACATTTCTGATTAGAGTTCATCTTGACTAATCATTGCATTGTGACTCAGGCCCCAGGAGTCCAACACAAGCCTGAGTGGGTAGCTAAATTGTTAAATAAATGAGGATTTCTTTATTTTTTTTATGTTTTTTTTTATTTTTTTATTTATTTTTTAATATATGAAATTTATTGTCAAGTTGGTTTCCATACAACACCCAGTGTTCATCCCAAAAGATGCCCTCTTCAATACCCATCACCTACCCTCCCCACCCTCCCACCCCCCATCAACCCTCAGTTTGTTCTCAGTTACTAAATGAGAATCTCTAATGAGAAAACCTTGTAGTGGCAAACCATCCATTGTAATCCGCAGCTCTAACTCTGAACCAGCAAAGCACAAAAGTTTTCATTCATCCCGTGTACAATCAACTTTCAATGTAAGACTGTAGGGACGGGCTCCACTTCTGCAGAAATGATTCACATACTTCTGTCATCTTGGGCATGCTTATTACTCATCTGTCTTGCTTGGAGCCATTTCCCTAGGTTAGCTAATTCAGCAAGACATCCAGATCAGGATTTTTTTTTTTTTAGAACATTTCCTACATCAGCGTTGCACCTTACTGATTAGTTGTTCAGTGATGTCAGCACAATTTAAAAGTGTCACTCTGCTTTGCACGCTGAGCAGATGCGTCATAAATTTACTTCCATATTTTATTGCAAAAAAGACAGAGAATGCTACTATAAATCTATACTATATGAGGGCTTATATTGAAAAGTGATGCACATGTGAAGTTACCCAACAGGATCTGAAAGAAGAAACAAAGAATGACTGAACAACATTGAAGTTATAGTTGGCCACCTCCAAAAGGAACCACAAGCATCGTATTTTAAGCAAGGAATGACAAAATGACATTTACTGCAGTGTGCTCCAAAGCTGTGTAGTATGAGGACAGGGTACACTGGCATGTAACATTCTTTTCACAGTTCATTATATGACTTAAACTTTAATAGGAACAAGATGGGATGTGCAGCTATTTTGTGAACAGGAAATTTATTCTCCAGGGAAAACAGGTTGGTTAGGATGTGTTGATGTTGTTTTAGTCTCTTTTTTTATGTTAGAGAAGAAATACAATTTTATTTCAGGTTAGATCTCTGTGATCGATTCTGTACTGTGGTTTTAAAATATTCCTCGTGCTCAAATTAAGGAGGAAAAACAGTGAAGTAAACGAGCCAGAAGGGACTCAACTTGCTGCAGTGAAGTCTGTTACAAATTAATCCAATGTCTTCAGCTCATAATCCTACTTCTCTCAATTAAAACAATAATAGGATAAGATGATCATTCTATTATTAATAAGCATAAATACATATATACAAACTAAAAATAATATTTAATAGGTTTCTCTGGTCCTGGTGTCAGTGTCACTTCCTCTCTAGAGAGTTGCTGCCAAGCTGAGCCAGGTGTAGCTAATGAAATGTACCCCAGTCCTTCATGGATCTCTCTCTCTTTCATTGCCTTAATGTTTATTGTTGCTTATTTGCTCATGCTAGACTGAAAATTTAATAGACTATCCCTAGTCCTTCTCTGGGCATGGTCAACGTTCAGATTTAAAGAAAAATTGTCTTTTACTATGCCTCCTCAAAATGTCTCCCAACTGGTGCATTCATCACTGGTTCTTTACGACTTCTTGTAGCACCGTCAGCTCTTCTCCCTGGCAGCAACGAATGAGGTTTTAATGTTTAAATATCTGACGTGTGCTTATGCGTGCCGTACAACTTTAGAAGGGTAGTATTAACAAGGCTGAGATTTTCCCATTGGAATTCTCAAATACATCTTTAGAACAACTTTTTGTCTTTTGCGGTCGTAGATCTTGATTATTTTTCATACTGTCATCTATATCTACATGTCTCCTTAATGAATGTGATCGTAGCGGTAGGTTTGTTAATAAGGTGCATGGTAGTTGATTCTCGTAAACTTTAACACTTCTCTGAGTCCAATCCATTATAAAAATGGGGAATTTAAATGCTATAAGACATACAGAAAAAATCTTGGGGATAGAAAAACACTTTTAAAGGGCACCTGGGTGGCTCAGTCAGTTAAGCATCAGACTTCAGCTCAGGTCATGAGCTTGCAGTTGGTGAGTTCAAGCCCCACATCAGGCTCTCTGCTGCTGTCAGCACAGAATCCACTTTGGATCCTTTGTCTCCTTCTCTCTCTGCCCATCCCCGCCCCCCTCAAAAATAAATAAACATTTCAAAGAACACTTTAAGACAATAGTGAATATTATTTTTGAGAATCTAGCTTAGACAGTACATGGGAAACTATAAATAATTTCTAAGGTCCCTTTATGCTCTAAAATTATATGATTTTAATTTTAGGTTTTATCTATTTTTAAAAATCTGGATTCAGCTTTGCAATTTTCTTGAATTCATTCCCATCCTACAATCTTTCTGAGGTTCAAAACTCAGATCGTGCAACATTTGTGGTCATCCAAAATATTCTGTCATTTTAAAGAAAAGCAAAGTGCCGAGAAAGTCCCTAAAACAAATCTAGGTTTTGCAAGGGCCTCAAAACTATGACCTGTCAATGTCCAACAAGACTGCTGGCAACTGCAGCAGGCTTCCTGGTGTTTTATAAGCCAGAGTGATGGTTTTCTGTCCACCCTCTGCTTAGAATGACTGATTGGTAGGCTATGGGACAGAAGAGCTGTAGCCAACCTAGTCCTTTCTGCAGGGAAGTTCTAGCCCTTCTCTGAAAATTCTCACTTTGCCCCTGTCCCATGTCCTCACCCCCTGGTCAGATCTTGCTTTCACCCAGCTCCTTTTAGCTTTGTCTCTAGTTTTCAGCCTCATGTTGAACCCTGTGACTGAAAATAGATTTGGCTTCTTGAATTTTGAGCTCTGGAACTCTTACATCTTCTGATACGGTTTGTTTCGGCTCTGTCTTAGCTTACCACCCCCAGGGAACAGCCCTGATATCAGTTGGTTTGACAGACATCTCCGCAGGGGTCAGGCACATCCTATCGTATTTCATATCTTCTGTTCCATGTCAGGATTTGTGCTCCAGCCTCTTGACTTTATTCTCCTAACTTGAGATTGTCCCTTTCCAATCTATTCTCCGTATCTTGTTATCATCCTAAAACACTTTAACATCACCTTATAGTCTCTCGTATCCTATGCTGCTTTAAAATCTAATCTAAACTCCTCAATTTAAGAGTGCACATAATCCTACCTACCCAACTCTTCTCCACACTCCTGTTTCAGCCACAACTGTCTCCTCACTATCTCCTGAACATACCAGGCTGATCCTACTTCCCACCTAGTAAGCCCACCTCACCACTCTCTTCATCCAGCATTCAGGTTCTAGCTCAAGCTCACCTCCTTCATGAAACTTCTCATAAATGATCCACATTGTTCTACCCCTACTTGAATACATCTAGCAAAGGGATTACAAGGGTAGTATTCACTGTGATACTTAACTAACTCTAATTACCCTATCTTGATACATATGGTTATCTACTTTGCAATGTGAATGAACAGTTGTCCTAACAGTAGGCTGAATGAAGACAAGAGTTATATCTTAAAATTCTTTAAACTGTTTGTAATACTAACAAGTAAATACTTGTTGATAAAAGAACCCAGAAGTTTGAATGACTTTCAAGATTGTTGTTCTAGTCATCCTTAGTTTGAGATAAAGAATGTGCTATACTATCTCACAAAATGTTTTATATCCCTGCATTTCTCAAATACGAGACTCTCGAGTTTTTGTTTATGGAAGCTGTAATAACAGTAATTGTTACCAAGCAACCAGATGGACTAATATCTCAATGCATCTGCTAAATTTCTCAGTTTTCACGGGTTTTTAATTTCCATGAGTAATTTGTTTTGATTCACATAAATTGTCTTCTTTTTAAATAATTCTAGCCTGAGCTGTAATTAAAAGAAAGAAGAGTGGAATGATTAAGAATTTGGGTTTAAATTCCAGCTCTACCGATTACAAGCTGCATACCTTAAACAGTTAGCTTAACCTTGCTCTGCCTTTAGTTCTTCATCTGGAAAATGACAATATTGCAATATGTGGAACTACCTTATTAGGTGGTGTAAAGTATTAAATAACTTATATACATTAAACAGCAATTATATATAGTAAACATGAAATACATGTTAGATTTTGTTGTTATCAATAAGTTCTCTATAGGCTAAGAATCAAATATAAAGGCAGCATACAGACTTTGATATAATTATTTTTCTAGAAGAGACAGCTGCCATCAATATTTTTCATAGTCTGATCTGATTCACAATTTGGTGCAAGCTAAAAATAATGAGCTTGAGGCTTCCCTTAGTCCCAGAAAGGGAAGGATCCCTTCATCCACATGCTTCCAAGGCACAGAGACAAGGAGGCAAAGCCAAAAGACTAGGTGAGAGTAGAAGAGATGGCATTTTCCGGCATTTTCTGGCATTCTTCTAGAGATTCCCCTCTCAGTGATGTGTTCAAGCCTACACATAAAGCTTTGGGTCACTAAAACATCGATACTTGGTACTCTGGCCATTTGATTTGATTGTGCTTTATCTGACTAAACTGGCAGGTTGGTTAGTTAATTTAATGAATTTGGTACAACTGATTGGTTGCTTTTGCCCTGAGTTCATATATTAGCATGGCCACAGAATTTATTAAGGTGGAAACTGGTCATGTAAAGCCAAATTTCATCCAAAATTTTTCTTGTTTTAGCAACCCACTTATTCTTTAAAATTCAGCTCAAAAAGTAAGAATCGGTTTTAAAATGTTTCGAAAGTCACATTCATTATTGTTAATTATATTCAATTAGAAGACTGATTTACCATAAAAATGTATTATTGCCACCAGTACTAATATTTACCCAGCTGTGTCTTAAGCTACAGTGAAAACATATAGAGTGAAGGGAAATAGAAGTCTGAACAATAAATGTAGATGTTGAGAAATTGAGAGAGTTGAATGTTGAAAAAGTCATTAAAGAAAAAGTTTATTCCACATATATTCCCACTGGGCCATTTATCTCTCCTGTGGCTTCACTTTACCATCCTCATTCCTTCTCCAAGTCTCTCCTTCTACACTTATTTATAGCTCCTTGGAAGTCAGCAGGAATACATCATTAATGATCACTTTCATTTGGTTTAAATCAAACATTTTTCATTTTATTTATTTATTTATTTAGAGAAGAGCATGCACACACGAGTGGAGAAGGAGCAGAGAGCGGGGGAGAGAGAATCCCAGGCAGGCTCTGCCCAAGGCAGGGCTCGAACTCGCAAACTGTGAGATCATGACCTGAGCCGAGATCAGGAGTCAGACACAACCAACTGAGCCACCCAGGTGCCCCAAATCGAACATTTTAATGAACTGTTTGGAAGGACATCAGTATCTAAACCCTGTAGTGCATTATTTTTTTATCAGAATATGATACGAGATTTTTGAATTAGGAGATTTTTAAAAGCCTCATCAAATAGACCTAAATGAATTATAATGATTTGTTAATCCTTTGAAATGCTGGGATTCAGTTCACTTATTATTTTATTTTATTTATTTTGAGAGAGAGAGAGAGAGAGAGAATGCACATGTGTGCACACACATGAGTGGGGGACGGTCAGAGAGAGAGGGAGAGAGAGAATCCCGAGCAGGCTCCAAGCTATGAGTGCAGAGCCTGATGGGGGGTTCAAACTCACTAACTGGGAGCTCATGACCTGAGCGGAAACCAAGAGCTGAATGCTTGACCGACTGAGCCAACCAGACATCCAGAATTCACTTCTTTCAATATTGACTTTCCCTACCACTAAAGAGACCCATTTCTGGTACTGGCTCAGTAAGTAGCTTGGTTGTGTGACCTTGAGAAAGTTACCTAACCTCTCTGAATCTCAGACTTTTTTTTTTTTTCCAATCTGTGAAACAAAATAGTTCAATCAAATAATTTTTGTAGTCCCTTCTAAGTTTATTTTCATATCTTTTTCATAGGACATTTAAAATCTCCATCTCATAAAATACACATCTGTAAATGGTGATCTTGTCTCATCTGTCCTTTTGCTGTTACCCTGTAGGGAAAATGAAGTTCGAGGTAAGAAAAGGAAACTTTCCACTCAGATGTGTTTTATTTGATAAAAAAAAAAAAGTACCTAATACAAATGACAACCAGTATAACAACTTGATAATTGCAAGTAAAATACTTAGAATGGATAAGCACAGAGTTAAATATTGATAATATGCCATGCCTTCTTTAAAGGAAACTGAACTGCTATGGAACCTCATCTATAAATTTATACTGTGGCTGAAAATTTTTCAACTGCATACATTCTAATTCAAAGTTAATGCTAAATACAGTAAAGGGGAAGAGATCGGTCAAGTCAGGAAGAGCAGTTAAAGCAATTCTCATGCAGCTGAAATGTAGCCAAGAAGAATATCTATCACAGTGGTTGAGTGTTCTCCAGAAATACTGTGGCATAAATTCAGTTGCACCACTGAATCTGTAATAAGATTAAAGAAGGGCATGTGGCTCCACTCCCTAATGCCAAAAAGAGAGCATTCTCTGGACAGCAAAGTAGAGACTGGGTCGTTTATGATTCTTCTACTATGGGAATAAGCAAAAATTGAAACTTGACAGAAATCCATTTGTTTAATAAAAACCAGTCCAAGGCCCTGAAGAAAAGTAAGCAATGACCTTGAAGTACAATGCACCCAGCTTCTTGCCATTCCTGTTCCCTTCTGGATCTCTGCGCTGGTCTCTTGAGTTGGCAGAATTACCCCAAAATGGTGGTGCAGTGGCTGAAACAGCAAGGCACTTGTATACCAGAATTGTTCATTTTGCTGTTCTGTCTGTCCAAAGAGAATGTGCTGGAGATGTGGGGCCCAGCAATCTGTGTTACAAGAAAGCTCTCATGTGATTACGATACACAGTCAAGTTTGAGAATCACAACATAAAATTTCATAATTCCTCCATGCTTTCTCCCCACACCCTCCCCACAAGAGTAACAAGACTTAAATTGACAAAAGATATCACATCTCTTTTCTAGTTTCGGTTAGTTCTATTTTATTTTTGAAAAATCAGAAAGATCTGACACCTTTGATTTTTATCATTATTAAAATCAGCTAAAGCATCACTATTAAAATCTAAGCTTTCTTTCCAAGTATCAATGAATAGACTATTTCAATAAGTATCTGTTGATGTTAGAAACTTTAATTTCCAGACATTTTCTGAATTAAAGAGAAAGGTGATGATAATGAATTTACTCTTTCACATTGAGAAGAACCCCAGCAATATGCCATCTTAGATATGAAAGGAGGAAAAATCTCTCTGTGTTCTCTCCTTTGCTTAACTAAAAGTAGCAATAACTGTGCAGAAATTTTAGATTCTGGACAGTGGACAGAAGAGCTATGTATAACAAAAATCACTGATCTGTTTCATATCCCTACAGTTCATTCCTTTTTATTATTAAGCCATATTCCATTCAATGGATGTACCATAGTTTATTCATCCACTTAAAAACATCAGGGTTGTCCCCAACTGGGGGCTATTAAGAATAAAACTGCTATAAACATTGATGTGCAGGGCTTTCTTAGTGTGAATATAAGCTTTCGTTTCACTGTGTTTTTGTATGAATATAAGTTCCTTATTTAGGAATAAGTTTCCTAAATCATATCGTAAACATACATTTAACTTTATAAGGAACTCCAAAACCGTCTTCCATTTTGTATTCCCACCAACATGTAGGAAAGTTCTAGTTGTTGTGCATGTTTGACAGAGCTTGATATTGTCCATTGGTTTTGATGTTGTTATCTTTTTAAAATTTTATTCTTTCTAGTAGGTGTGTAGTTGTACCTCACTATGGATTTAATTTGGATTTCCCTAATGGCTAATAATGTACATTTTTCATGTGCTTGGTTCACCAACCATATGTCTTTTTTGTTGATATGTCTGTTCAAATCTTTTACCCATTTTTAAATCAGGTTGTTTGCTTTTTTATTATTGGGTTTTGAGAATTCTGTATATATTCTAGATGTTGGACATATGATTTGCAAATACTTTGTCCCAGATTGTTATTTGTCTCTTCATTCTCTTAACACTGTGTTTCACAGAGCAAAAGTTTTTAATTTTGTGAAGTTCAATTGACCAATGTTTTCTTTCAGGGATTTTAGTGTCTTATCCAAGAATTCTTGTCTTAATCCAAGGTCGTAGTTTCTGTTTTCATCTGAAATTTCTATAGTTTTTGTTGTTGTTGTTTTACGCTTACATATATGATCCCTTTGGAGTTAATTTTTGTATAAATTAAGGCCAAAGTTCAATTCTTTGTCTATGGCTGTGCCATTGTTCCAACACCAACCGTTAAAAAAGTTATGCTTATCCCATTGAATTACTTTTGCACCTTTATTAAAAATCAATCAGCTGTATTTGTGTGGGTCTCTTTCTAGACTGTCTATTCTATTCTGGTGATCCATATGTCTATCCCTTTGTTAATATCACACTAACTTAATTACTATAACTTTATAGTAAGTCTTAAAATTAGGGTATATGAGCCTTCCATTTTATTGTTTTGAAATTGTTTGATATATTCTAGTTCCTTACATTTCCACATAAATTTTAAAATCAGCTTTTTGAGTTCTACAAAAATCCTTTTGGAATTTTCATTGGAATTGTGCTAAATTTATAGGTCAGGTTGCAGAGAATAAACATCTTAACTCTATTAAAATAGTTTTCCAATCTATAGACACAGTCTATATTCTCATTTATTTTGGTTTCTTTAAAATTTTTCTTAATTTTCTTTCATCATTATTTTGTAGTTTTCAGTATATAGACCTTGCACATCTTGTTAGATTTGTACCTAAGTAGTTCTTTTTTTTTAATAGTTGTCATATGTGGTGTTGCTTTTTAATGTTACTTCCAATGGTTCATTGCTTATATGTAGAAATATGGTTGATATTTGTAGATTGTCTTTGTAACACGTAACCTTGCTAAACTCTATTTATTCTCAGAGCTTTTGTTATAATTTCCCTGGGATATTCTACATAGATAATTACATCTTCTAGAAGTCTGGTGATTTTTATTTCTTTTGCTTGTCTTATTGCACTGGCTAGAACTTTTAGTACAATCTTGAACAGAAGATTTGAGAGTAAATATTCTTGTCTTTGAAAGAATTTAGTCTTTCACCATTAAGTGTTAAGACATTTTTATAGATACCTTTTATTAGGTTAAGGAAGTTCCCTTTTGTTCTGAGTTTGATGAGCTTTTATAATAAAGAGATATTATGTTTACCAAATGGATTCTTTTGCATTAATTGATATTACCATATGCTTTTCCATTTTAGTCTTTTATGAATGGAATGTATTGATTGCTTTTTAACCATTGAACCAACATTGCATTCTTATAATTAATCACACTTGTTTGTTGTGTAATTAATCCCAGTTGGTTGTTGGGTATTACCCTTTTTGCATGTTACAGGATTCAATTTGCTAATATTTTGTTGAGTATTTTTCTGTATATGTTCGTGAAGGATATTGGTCAGTAGTTTTTGTTGTTGTTTAAATCTTGTAACATCTTTGCCGAGTTTTAATATCAGTTAGTACTGACCACATAAAATAAATTGGAAAGTGTTACCTCTTCTCTTTGCTAGAAAAGATTATATGGAATTGTTAATTGTTCTCTTAATGTTTGGAAGAAGTCACCTGTGAAATCATCTGGCCTGGAGGTTTTTTGTTTGTTTGTTGATTGTTTGGTTGGTTGGTTGGTTGGTTGGTTGGTTTTAAAGGGAAGGGGGAGTTTAAATTATGAATGCAATTTCTCTAATAGTTTATAGGACTATTCAAATTATTCCATACTGAATGAGTTGTATTAGATTGTGCTTTTTGATGAATTGGCCCATTTCAACTAAGCTGTCAAATTTATGTGTATAGAGTTGTTTATAGTATTCCCCTATTGTCATTTTGGTGTCTGCAGGGTCTGTAGTGATATCTCCTGTTTCATTCCTGATATAGGCAATTTGTTTTCTCTCTCTCTCTCTCTCTTTTAATGTTGTTAGTCTTATTAGAGGTTTATTGATCTTTCAAAGAAATAGTTCTTTGTTTCATTGATTTTCACTATTGTTTTTTTCTGTTTTCAAGTTCATTGATTTCTGTTCTGAACTTAAAAAAAATTTTTTTAATGTTTATTTATACTTGAGAGAGAGAAAGAGAGAGAGAGAGAGAGAGAGAGAGAGAGAGCATGAGTGGGGGAAGGGCAGAGACAGAAACAGAGACAGAGACAGAATCTAAAGCAGGCTCCAGGCTCTGAGCGTCGGCTCAGAGCCCAATGTGGGCTTGAACTCACTAGCCGTGAGACCATGACCTGAGCTGAAGTCAACACTTAACCAACTGAGCCACTCAGGTGCCCCTGATCTTTTTTTTTTTTTTTTTAATTTTTTAACATGTACTTATTGTTCAGAGACAGAGAGAGACAGAGTGCAAGTGGGGGAAGGGCAGAGAGAGAGGGACACAGAATCCAAAGCATGCTCCAGGCTCTGAGCTGTCAGCACAGAACCTGATATGGGGCTCAAACCCACCAACTGTGAGATCATGATCTGAGTTCAAGTCTGACATGACACTTAACCAACTGAGCTACTCAGGCATCCCTCTGTTCTGATCTTCATTATTTCCTTTCTCTGCTTGCTTTGGAGTTATTGTGATGTTCTTATTCTAGTTTCTTAAAATGGGATGTTAGATTAATAATTTGTAGCTTTTCTCCTTTTCGAAGTATTTAGTGCTGTAACTTTTCTCTCAGCACTGCTTCACCTACAGCCTGCAAATTTTCATATGCTGTATTAATTATGATGATGATGATGATGGTGATGATGATGATGAAGGCTTCACAACCAGTGCAGAGCCCAACATGGGGCTCATGACTCTGAGCTCACAACCTGAGCTGAGATCAAGAGTCAAATGCTTAACAGACTGAACCACCCAGGTGCCCCCACATGCTACATTTTTATTCTCATGGAGGCAATGTATTTTTTTTTAATTTCCTTTGAGATTTATCAGCATGGCAGATGCTAGATACCAGGACTACTTAGTCTATACTTATAATAATTTTACAATGGAAATAAAATTATATAAAATATAGTGATAATTTTTCTTGTAAAATAGGATTATGTTTTCCTTAAAAATTAGCCTACTTTCGGGGCGCCTGGGTGGCTCAGTTGGTTGAGCGGCCGACTTCGGCTCAGGTCACGATCTCACAGTCTGTGAGTTCGAGCCCCACATCGGGCTCTGTGCTGACAGCTCGGAGCCTGGAGCCTGTTTCGGATTCTGTGTCTCCCTCTCTCTGACCCTCCCCCGTTCATGCTGTCTCTCTCTGTCTCAAAAATAAATAAACGTTAAAAAAAATTTTAAAAAATAAATAAAAATTAGCCTACTTTCTGTAATTTATATTTTCCAAATTATGGAAATAAAAATGGGGATTTTAAAACTTATGTGATGTTGATCCTCATTAAATTGCACTATCTGACTAACAAAAAACATTAGTTTCATATGGTTCAACCTAATAATTTTTATAATGTGATTCATATAGTTTTCCTTTAATCGTTTCCTCCTAATATGTCATTCCAGGATTTGGGATAACAAAGAAAAGGTG
The DNA here is from genome assembly GCF_007474595.2 of Lynx canadensis. Lineage (NCBI taxonomy): Eukaryota > Metazoa > Chordata > Mammalia > Carnivora > Felidae > Lynx > Lynx canadensis. Next base: position 112,241,058 of record NC_044311.2, read on the forward strand.
AAAAATGTATGATGCAGATCAGAGTCAGCAATATGACTCATAACCAGGAGAGATTGTAGGTTCCCTAAGTCTCCCAGATAAGAGAATAGGTTCTTTAGTGTAAATTAAAATAAAGAGATGAAAGTAGGAGAAGGAAAGGAAGGGGAAGAGGCAGAGGGAGAGGGAGAGAGAGAGGCAGAAATAGAAGGAGAGGGTAAAAGAGTTAAGTTTCTTGTTGTTGTTGTTTTAACTTTGTCTGGAAAGCAGAGATAATAATGCCTAACTCACTGCAGAGATCTAACTAGATAACATATATTGAGTGCCTGGCATAAACTCGAGACTCAGTATGTTTAGTTCCCTTCTTCAGTCTCCAAGGAAGTCATTGCTCTGAAAAACCTTAGTGTTAAAGGAGTGGTATACATCACTGTTCAAGCATGAACTTCGGAACCACAGTACCTGTGTTCAGATCTCATCAGCTACATGACCATTGACAAATTACATAACCTCTCCATGCTGCAGTTTTCTTTCTGAAAAGGATATAACAATACTGCATACCTATCCTAGAGTTGTTGAAAAGATAAATGAGCCAATATATGTAATGTGCTTTGAACACTGCCTGGTACATAGCAGGCACTATAGAAGTGCTATTTTATTAGTATTGTGAGAAGACTGATTGGGATTGAAGAAAACTTAATTTTTTTAGGGAAACATGAGTTCCTGAAGTAGGGGAGAAGAAGGAGGAGGAGAGAAGAGAAAGAAGGGAGGGGAAGGGAAGGGAGAATGGAGGGAGAGGGAGAGAAGGGGAGGAAGAGGAGATGAGAAAAATACACTTAGAACGTTTTCTTTTTCTAAAAAGTTGGGTAAGATAGTACTAACGCTGTTTTCAGACAGGATGCTTGAGATATGAAATGACTCTGGTAATAAAATATTAGAGTATTTTTTGTTGTGGTGGTGGTGGTGGTGTTGGTGGTGGTTTTGAAGAAAAAGAAGCAGGTACGGAGGAAAGTCCAGAGAAAAGTGTTTCATGAGAAGTGAGTGAGAATCTAGGTAAAGAGGATAGCAGAGAGGGACAACCTGCTGTACAGCTGTCATAGTCATTGTGAATTCTGTCTCAGAGAAGAGAAATCATGAGTGATAGCTGATCACTTCATTTACTTCCTAGTTCTCTGGAGATAGCCCTTGATGCAAGAGCAGCTCTGAGGAGCTCCTTAGTGATTTTTCCCCTTAATGGAGTAAGTCTTTGTAGTACACACTGTGAAAATTGGTTTTGCTTGGTCTCCCGAATGCATAAGCTTTGGTTTCTTCTTAATAATTGTTGGCAACCAGCTCTGCATGACAGCGTTGCACACAAATACCACTGATGATGATGAATGGGTGGAGGAATGTGGGATGCATTGTACTGAAAGGGTAAGACATTATGTCTACGTAATTGCTTCATCTCCTGAGGATAGACAAAGTTCAAAGAAATGTGAACATGGATGACTCACAAGGCATGTTCTTTGGGGTTACCGAGAATTCATTTCTCTAATTACATTAACCTTTTCTCCCTTCATCACTCGTCACATGGGCAGTTGCTGTACAGGGCACCTTGGCAGGCCATGTAACCACTTAACTTTCACACTTCTATTTATTGCAGCATCTTCCCAAAGACAGAGCACTTAAAAACATAAAAGGGGCAGGCAAACATCCACTTGAATTTGGGCTTTCAACATTTTGCAAAACGTATGATAGATAGTTTAGAAATTTCACCTTAAGCTTCCATCTTTCCAACTTAATGGCAGTGTTGCCCATTGTTAATGTGCTAATATGAATTTTGGGAGGCCCATACTAATTTGATGTTCTTTTTAATTAACAATTGTGCAGGAAATGTTTCCTTGGCTAAAACTACCTTTGCAAATCCAGATTCCTAAAACAACTTTGTGGGAATGGTATTCAATTAATATTATTTCCCACCAAATGAGATGTTCAACAAATGATCATCCAGATATTTCCTCCAACTTCTGTTGCCTGGGAGCCCACTGCATGATGAGGAAGCCCTGACCATTGTGGAAGACTTTGAACATTTAGATGGTTTCTTCTAGGTCTTGAGCTGAAATATTGTCTCCATGACCTCACAGATCATACCTCTTCCTTGTGATGATTCTTGGAATATCCGAAAATTGCTATTGCATGGCCTGTTTGACAAGTTTATGTCCCGTTTCTTATAAAGTGGTCACTGGATGGAACATCATTTTTGGCTTGTATCCTAGGCATCTTGAGTCTGATAGTGTTATTTGTAAACTCTGACACTAGACTTAGATGAAATAGTTCAGCATAATCTATTGGTTAGACTAGTCAGAATACAGTGGAACATTTACCTCCTCTTTGCTGAATCATGTTTTTGTTTGCCACAAGTCTGGAATTGTGCTAACCTTTTAAAAAGCAGCTATGCCTGTTCAAATCTAGATGATAACCAACTATAAACCGTGTCTTTTATCATATCGACTATTTTAAAATCTGTATTTCCCTACCTATTCGACTCTGCCCTTTGTTTTAGCAAATCTAAAGCATCCATTCTATTGGCTTAACTTTTATACCATGCTGAAGACATCCAAACATAATGGTTAAGGGGCACTTGGGTGGCTCAGCTGGTTAAGCAATCAACTCTTGATCTTGGCGCAGGTCATGATCTCAGGGTTCATGAGATCAAGCCCCGCACTGGGCTCTGCACTGACAGTGTGGAGCCTGCATGGGATTCACTCTCTCCCCCTCTCTCTGCCCCATCCCTGCTTGCATGTGCTTGCATGTGCTCTCTCTTTCAAAATAAATAAATAAACTTTATATATATATATATATAACTTTATATATATATAAACTTATATATATAATATATATAAACTTTAAATATATATATAATATATATAAACTTTAAATATATATATAATATATAAACTTTATATATATATATAAATATATATATATATATTTATAATGGTTAATAGCATGTAGTTTAGAGCTAGTCTATTTGGGTTCAAACCTTTATTCTTTCCTTACTGTGTGGCCATGGGCAAGTGACTTGATGACCCCATGTCCCAAGTTCCTCATCTATGAAATAAGAATTAAATGAGTTAAAATATGTAAAGCACATAGAAGAAAGGATACAGTAAACATTAGAGAAGTATTTGCAGCTTTTATTTTATGCTCATCCATTTTTCCCAGCATGGTGTTATCTGTAGACTGATTTCTATTCATTAACCCAAGTGATTGACAAAAAAAAAAAAAAAAAAATACCAAGAGGGATAGCAGGTAGGACACACCCACAGAATTCCCTCTCAGATTTCATTTTAAGTTTGAGTTCCAAGAGTAGAGTGGACATTTGCCTAGATTTCTGCCTGGAATGATGGAAGTAACAGCCTCATATAGTCATGGGAAAGGCCAGAGAGAGAGAGAGAGAGAGAGAGAGAGAGAGAGCAGCACAGCCGATCTAGCCAAGAGAGGGCCTTAAGTTTCCATCCTCATCCTCCCAAGTTGTCTATGACCTAAAGTGATAGAGAGAGCATTTGAAAGTTCCTGTGGGCTCTGAGCAGAATGTAGGGTTTTAGATTAAAATGCTCTATAGAGAAAGCAAGATAATGTGCCTAACCAGGGTTTTGCAGTCTAGAGAAGAAGGTACGTATCAGAAAGATGCAGGGTGGCTAGTCTACCACAAAAGTTTGGATTAAGACTTAGCTGTGTCTGCAGACTGTAAAGGCAGGGGTGGAGAACAAACTGGGGTGGTGCCTACAGAGCCTTCATTTGCCAATAGGTAAGCGCACTTAATCACTCAGGCCAAGTACCAAAGCAAAAGAGTTTCCTCTGGAGCGAAAGGCTCGGAAGGGGTTGATAAGACCTAAAGGCAGACACCTCCCTCCCCAGTAATGCCTTGAGGCAGTTGTATTATACACTCTCCCAATTACACTTCTTGTGTACCTGAGTTTTTCTGAACTATTGTGATTCTGTAAAAGTTTTCACTGCATAATTAAAGACCTCCCCCCCACACACACACTCCCTAAGTTTCCTAATACCACCTCTTTTTGTATGATAGTGTTCCTACATCCTCTTACCACCTTCAAGAGTTCAAGGGCACACCTACAATTGTATTGGAGTGAAAAGCACATATTATTTAACCACTTTAGATGAGGTAAAGTGCACAAAGACATTATGGTGTCCAGTTATACTGAAATGGCTTTAAACATTAAACAGTTCATTTAAGCATTCCCTATGATTCTTCTCCTGTTAATGTAGTATAAACCACTGGCTCTCACACTTTGGTGGTCACTGTATCCATTCAGATACAATTGGTTAAAAGTAACAGAAAACCTTGTTCAAGCTGGTTTAAATAGTAACCTTTGTTAGTTACAGGAGAAAGTTCAGATGTAGGTCAGGCTTCAGGACATTGTTGAACCAGTGGCTCAAAGAATGTTAGGAGGACTCTAGTTTTCTTCATCTCTCTGTTCTTCCATCCACAGTGTCAGAATCATCCTGCCATGGTTGTAGGCTGGGTTCCGGGCTGGGCCATGTGCTTCTTCAGACATGTGCATTTAGAGCAAGAGCAGGTTTTCTCTCAAGAGTCAGAGAAGAAGCTGAGCGAGGGCTACATCAGGTTTATCTTTCTGTTCTTTCTAATTTCAGTTATTGCAAAGGGGCGTGGATTATCCTTAGATCAAGCACACCTCCCCAGAGAAGATACTAATTCCCAAACACTCGAGTGCTGCTCCACAATGGGGGGAGCCACAGAATGAACTTTGGGGACTTGACGTCCACCGCCACTTCTGTTCCATCCAAAGAAAGCAATGGAGTCTGTTCTCAGAAAACACAAATATATGCCAAATTTTCCACACAATTTCAGGGGGCTCACAGGGCGTCCTGAAGTACACTTACAGCTCCTCTAGGAGTTTATGGACCTCAGGGCTATGAACTTCTCATCTAAACACTGATCCATAGGGTGCAGTCATTTTAACGGTAGTTCTTCTTTTTATTATTCTGGGGCCAGAAATTGCCACAGTCCTCCCTTCGATCTCCAGAGAAGCAAGGGGATTGTGTACATGTCTGGACTGTCTTTGGTCTTAACTTCATATGGAATCAACTCCTCCAGGAGTGCCAGCTTCGTTCTTTCTCCTTCCTTCTTTTATGCTTTTTATGCTCTCCTTCCAACTCTCCACACACTCCTCAGACACCCATCTAGTGTTCAGGTCACACTGACTCTTCTTTGTCTTTGCCTTAGCCTCTTCCTTAAAAATGATCTCCTTGGGGCGCATGGGTGGCTCAGTCAATTAAGCATCTGGCTCTTGATTTTGTCTCAGGTCATGATCTCATGGTTTGTGAGATCACAGTTCATGAGAGAGGTTAGTTAGCAAGGGGCAGAGTTCGATTTGAACCCAGATTTTCATTTGACTCTAGGTCATATGCTTTTTCTGCAGCCTCACTACTTCCCTAGACTTTCTATGCTCCCCTATGGCTTTCCCTATCCCGGTTCTGGGCATGACATAAAAGACACCAACTCCCCAAAGTTCTTATCAAAGACATCTTCACATTTGAAATATTTCAGATCTCACGTTCATATTAAGTCATGAAAATACTTTGGTTCTTGATCCAAAGCCAGTCCCTTCAATTCACAATTGCTATATGAGAGGGAGAACTTCATCCTGGTTTCATACTTGGTCCTCGCAAAAAAGGGAGAATGTTTTTCACCAATCACAACATTTTAATTTATTTTTTTCTAATGCTTCTTGAAAGGTCTTCACTTGACCTGGTAATCTGAAATACTTGGCTTGTAAATTTTTTAAGAAAAAGACACAATCATTTTCTACCTTTTTTTATTTATTTTTTTTTTAATTTTTTTAACGTTTTTGTTATTGAGAGACAGAGAGGGACAGAGCGTGAGCAGGGGAGGGGCAGAGAGAGAGGGAGACACAGAATCCGAAGCAGGCTCCAGGCTCTGAGCTATCAGCACAGAGCCCGATGCGGGGCTCGGGCTCACAAACCGCGAGATCATGACCCGAGCCGAAGTCGGTCGCCCAACCGACTGAGCCACTCAGGCACCCCTACCCTTTTTCAGTCATAATGCTCTTTGACACTCTTCTTTAGTTTTCTAATCTGACTCATGGAGACCAGTTGCCTTCTCCACATTCCAGTCAGAGGAGGTGGCTCACAGACAGAAACAATCTTTCTGTAATGCTGTGATTATGAAGAAAGAGCTTTCCTTTCAAAGCTGTTTGTTTAAGGCAATTATAATCACAATGAGGTTCTATGAAGCTGATAACAAAATCAAATACCTTTCTCTCCTTGAGCCAGAAGAAATATCTTACTATTTATGACATGTATATGCATAATGTCTAGAAAACTGAATGTAACACACAGGTATATAGGGATGAAACAGAAAACTGAAGCTTGGGAATGTTTGCAGGATTGGGACTGGACTCTGATAGAATGACAAGGTAAGAGAAAAAGCGACATTGTAGACAGATAGGGAAAAGGTTGGGGTATTATTATAAGTATTTAGCAATTCATATGGCACAGTTGTTATCATAGCAGATACCAACCTTAGACCTGGTACAGGATCGAGGCCTCCAACCACTCCGAGGGTTAGCAGTTTAGATGCCAGAAAGTAGGGAGGTCCGGAGGGTACTGGGAGAAGTGACATGAAGGAGATGGTTCATTCAGGGACACTAGACAATGGCTACTTACTTACTGAATGTAAATATTCCAAACATAGCTTCTACCCTTAAAGGTGTGAGCCTGTTGCCTATCAGCTTAGAGAAAGAGAAAAAGAGCAGGGCAGGTGATCAGACACCCCAGGGTGCCCATCACAGTCCAAGTTTATACCTGTTATTCCAGGCTCATTATCAGTATCATCCTTGTATTAGGATGACCCTATGGGGGTGCCTGGGTGGCGCAGTCGGTTAAGCATCCGACTTCAGCCAGGTCACGATCTCACACTCCGTGAGTTCGAGCCCCGCGTCAGGCTCTGGGCTGATGGCTCGGAGCCTGGAGCCTGCTTCCGATTCTGTGTCTCCCTCTCTCTCTGCCCCTCCCCCGTTCATGCTCTGTCTCTCTCTGTCCCAAAAATAAATAAACGTTGAAAAAAAATTAAAAAAAAAAAAAAAAGGATGACCCTATGATATATCTTAAAGTGTCCCTGATTGAACAATCTATGATATAGATACTCTAACGAAAGGACACAAAGACAAAATGCCGTTCTCTCTAAAGCGAAAAGTCACAAGCAGGGGAAGACCTTGGTATCTGGAAGGAGGGAAAAAAAATAGTAACAAAGAAAAAACATCTCCACTAATCATCCAACAAAGACTGTAGGTACATGGATATTAGTTTTCGGGGTAACATAGGGAGTCAAAGACACAGTCATAGACATCACAGGATAACACAGTGTTCAAAAGATCTGATTGCCAATGCTCCAGGAAAAGTAAGAGCTGGAGGAAAGGCAGAAAACACAGGGAAACTTGGCAAGAAAACCCCTTCAGCCACAATAAGGAAAACAAAGACCTAATTTTTGATGTATACACTTTTTATTAATTAAATTTCTTTTCTTCAACCATTTGAATGATTTGTTCAGGTTCTACGCAAACAATTCCATAGTATTAATTATTTGGCAACCTTAAAGAAGGGTAATCTCTCCATCCTACCTTCAAGAAAGAATGCCATAGACTGCATGTTAAAAATAAGGGAGATAAAGTGATGATCAAAGATTCATTAGGGATTCTCCCACACTCCAGAGCAATTTACAAAGCGCACACTCTTATCTGTTCACAGGCTGTATCACTTCCTTTGTATAATTTCCTCTTGCTTGACAAGGAGTGCAATTAAAGAGCATCACACATTACACAGTGGGCAAGGATACTCAAGGTGATTGCATTTATTATAATCCTGATATCATTAAAATAGGCATCTTTCAAGTCATCATGGAAAATAAAGATGTATTAGTATATTCCAAGCTCTCTCACAGACAGTGGGTACAAATAAGGAATTCATTTGCATTAATACCCTCAGATTGTAGTATCTTCAAGTCCCACTTTCATTGCCGGAACGAAATGGAGAAATAAAATTTTTCTCTGACAAGAGTGTCAAAGGTGGCTAAATTAAAATGTAAATGAGGGATCTCAGTGATCTAAATGATATTTTGACAGTTTTCAGGAGCTGACAAAAATTAGCATAGCTTATACGGTAGGTAATAACTCTTTAGATCATACTTTGCAGGTTCCTACCTTCATGCCTTTGTCTGTACCGTTTTCTTCTTTTATAGTGTCCTAACCTCTCAACCTGATGAGATCCTGTCCATCTCAAAGGACTTCTCTATGAAGCTTTCCAGATCCCTTCAACAAAATGCAATGTTTCTATTACATCTACATCTATTTCACAGTACACGCTGGACTGCACTTTGTATCATATATATTTGTGGTGCTTATCCAGTCATCTCTAACAGGCACTAATAGACCCTATTAGTGCTTATTATGGAGCCATTCCTAACTCATGTTTATATCTTGCTATAGTATTATGGACAATATCTTAGACACATTAGAAATTACTTAATATTTATTTAATCAGATTAGGGAATAGCAGGCTCATATAACTCAGCATTGACGAAAGGGACTTTTATACCAATTTGTAACAAAGTCTTTTTCATTACCAATTCCTCTTAGAAAATGTTCAGTGCATTTATATTATATTTTGTTTCATCAGGATTGTGGCACCTCCCTCCTACCATACATCAGTTATGTCAGCTAGAACTACATTCTGCTCTAAATAACAGAAACCTAAATATGAAGACTTAAGTAAATAAACGTTTATTTTTTCTTTTTGTCCTGTGACATGAGCCTTAGGACAGAAGCTAGTGGTAAGACCTGGAAATCAAAGGGTGATACCTGGAATCTAAACAATAAGAGAATTTTTCTGAGTCCAAAAGAGTCACAGTTCTTTCATCTATACATTATTCATTCATCAAACCTTTACTGTAAACTTACTATGGTGCTATCTATTGGAAAGAGACACTAAAATCATGTAAAATAGTCCATGCTCTCTAGCAGCAAAAAATTCGGCATAAGCGTGTATATAGGATGACCTTCACAGTTAAGGTAAGCTTGGATCTTAAGATCCCCATGATCTTAAAGCAATGGCCTATGGAGCCCTTCACAAGATTTAAAAAAGAAATCCAGCTCCTGGAGCAGATTCTCTAAAACCTTAAGCATATGCTAAGAGAATCCAACTGTGTAAAGAGATATTTGTGATTTCCAGCTAACTCTTCACAGTTTATAGCATGCCATTTGCTCACACTGTGGAAAAGTATGAGTGGACTTCATGCAATTGTAGGTAGCAAACCATGCATAAAGCATGAAGGAGGAAGGGAGGTGGGACAAAGTAGAGACACAAATATGACTTTTGACACAGTAATTATCTCTTTTAGAGTTACGGTATTGAAAGGTTATTCTAAGATCTATGGATGGTTGAAACGAAAAGAGGACCTAGTTAATTTTGTTACAAAATTCTTGCATTCTTCGTTAAAAAATTTCATGTTTTTTATGTTGCCAAACTGGCTCAGTAGAAATTAGCTTACCATTTCTCAGGTTAGCTGGGCACCAGGACAATACATGCTCTTGTTCAGTTGGTTAAGTAGCTGTTAGAATGCACACAGGGCCAGGAATATGGGATGAAAGTAACCATTGACCAAGCCTGCCATACTGTGACCCACAGCAGGCCCAAGACAAAATTGAAGCAGCATAGATAGTAATGGCATGGCAGAATGTTCCAGAACCTCAGTGAAATCTCAGAACATTTCATTTAATTATTAGATACCACTGTGACCCAGTCTTTGGAACTGTGATATACAGGCGGTGAAAAACCACTAGAGCCCTTGACTTCAGTATGTAGGCATGTACTTATGCAGCCCCCAACTCCATTTTTAGCTCTGGTTCTTTTTTTTTTTTTTTTAATATAACTTATTGTCAAGTTGGCTAACATACAGTGTGTAAAGTGTGCTCTTGGTTTTTGGGGTAGATTCCCATGGTTCATCATTTACATATAACACCCACTGCCCGTCCCAACAAGTGCCTCCTCAATGCCCATCACCCATTTTCCCTTTGCCCCCACTACCTTCCACCCTCAGTTTGTTTTATGTATTTAAGAGTCTCTTATGGCTTGCCTCCCTCCCTCTCTGTTTGTAACTATTTTTTCTCCCTTCCCTTCCCCCGTGGTCTTCTGTTAAGTTTCTCATGATCCACATATGAGTGAAAACATAAGATATCTGTCCTTCTCTGACTGACTTATTTCATTCAGCATAATACCTTCCAGTTCCAACCACATTGCTGCAAATGGCATGATTTCATTCTTTCTCATTGCCAAGTAGTATTCCATTGTATATACAAACCACATCTTCTTTATCCATTCGTCAGTTGATGAACATTTAGGTTCTTTCCATAATTTGGCTATCGTCGAAAGTGCTGCTATAAACATTGGGGTACATGTGCTCCTATGCATCAGCACTCCTGTAGCCTTTGGATAAATTCCTAGTAGTGCTATTGCTAGGTCATAGGATAGTTCTATTTTTAATTTTTTGAGGAACCACATTGTTTTCCAGAGCAGCTGCACCAGTTTGCATTCCCACCAACAGTGTGTGAGGGTTCCAGTTTCTCCATATCCTCGCCAGCATCTGTAGTTTCCTGATTTGTTCATTTTAGCCACACTGACCGGTGTGAGGTGGTATCTCAGTGTGGCTTTGATTTTTATTTCCCTGATGATGAGTGATGTTGAGCATCTTTTCATGTGTCTGTTGGCCATCTGGATGTCTTTCTTTGGAAAAGTGTCTATTCATGTCTTCTGCCCATCTCTTCACTGGATTATTTGTCTTCAGGTGTTGAGTTTGGTAAGTTCTTTATAGATTTTGGATACTAACCCCTTATCTGATATGTCATTTGCAAATATCTTTTCCCATTCCACCAGTTGCCTTTTGGTTTTGTTGATTGTTTCTTTTGCAGTGCAGAAGATTTTTATCTTGGTAAGATCCCAATAGTTCATTTTTGCTTTAAATTCCATTGCCTTTGGAGATGTGTCAAGCAAGAAATTGCTGCGGCTGAGGTCAAAGAGGTTTTTTTCCTGCTTTCTCCTCTAGGGTTTAGATGATTTCCTGTCTCACATTTAGGTCTTTCATCCATTTTGAGTTTATTTTTGTGTATGGTGTAAGAAAGCGGGCTAGTTTCATTCTTCTGCATGTTGCTGTCCAGTTCTCCCAGCACCATTTGCTAAAGAGACTTTTTTTCCATTGGATGCTCTTTTCTGCTTTGTCAAAGATTAGTTGGTCATACATTTCTGGGTCCAATTCTGGGTTCTCTATTCTATTCCATCAGTCTATGTGTCTGTGTTTGTGCCAATACCATACTCTCTTGATTATTACAGCTTTTTAGTAGAAGCTAAAGTCTGGGATTGTGGTGCTTCCCACTTTGGTTTTCTTCTTCAATATTACTTTGGCTATTTGGGGTCTTTTGTGGTTCCATACAAATCTTAGGATTGTTTGTTCTAGCTTTGAGAAGAATGCCGGTGCAATTTTGATTGGGATTGCATTGAATGTGTACATTGCTTTGGGTAGTATTGACATTTTAACAATATTTATTCTTCCAATCCATGTAGCTCTGGCTCTTAAATTCCAGTCCCCTGCCTGATGTTTCCTTGATCTAGAGAACTCTAGCCTTGTCCTTATTGATACATACCTTCTTAACTCTTCTAATGTCATTTTAACATCATTTTCAGAGTGGGAGGAAAGAATAAATGTTCGTGGTCAATCCACCATTTTTAACTGGAAATCAATCTCTCAGATTCTCCAAGGCTTCACGGGACTACATTAGGCAAAGATAAGGCATTCTCTGAACACTGAACTCAACCCTGTACAACTCTAGAATCTAAGCTTGCACATATTTCAAAATATTCAGGATTTGAATTTTTTGATGAACTTTCAGAAAACGCAAGAGATAAAGTGACCTTTTAGTAGCAGTTTCCAAAATAGCCATTTGTATCAAATAACAATTTTGTGACCAACAAAATAATGTGCTTTTATTAGGTACTTTGTTGCCTGCTGGTAGAAGGCTTTGGAAGGAATCTAGGTCACTGAGTGATAGAAGGAAAATTCCCAGAATAACTATGGAGGCAGTGTGGTCAAGTGGAAAAAACATGAGCACTCTTATTAGGCAGGCCTGGAGTCTCACTCCAGCTGAGGCCTCGCCTCATCACTGAATCAGTGTGCCCATATGTTAATAATTATACTTACCTCACTGAAATGCCACAAGACATCAATAATATGACATGTGTAAAATGCCAAGCAGAGGTAGAGGCTCACTAAACGTGTATCCCCTTCCCTTCCTCTTCTGATCACACTCCCTGAGCATGGGAGGTGGCCAGCTCTGAGGACACGATTCTTCAGCTGTGACAGCAGAGTACCTCATCCTGGTCACAAACAGCTTTCTGAGGAATCCTGGTGACAGGAAATTGTGTACAACTAATTCCTACAATGAGAAATTGTACCCACTGTGACAGGCAACCTGCTTGATCAAGACAGAGGGGCGCGTTAAGCAAGCACCACATCTGACCTGTTGCTGAGATTTAGACACTGTCTGCATCTGGGCTTGCTGCCCATTGCTCTTTGTGGCTGTGAATCAACATTGTGACAGAGAGGGCACTGGGTCAACTACATTCCATTAATGGTTCAAAGTGTTTCATTTAGACTCTTACAGCAAAGGAGAAGGAATATGGAAGATATACAGCTTAGGATGCATGCAAGCTTGGCAGAAATAGACACATAAGGATTTTTAAATGTAACTCTGAAAAAGCCAAAGACCCTAATGAACTCACACAGCCTAGTTGTCAGAATTAAATCTTCTAACCCAGTGGTTCTCAGTATTTTTCTTACCATTACTGAAAGGAGGCCCTGGATTTCCGAAAGGGGCTCTCAGAAATTGGAAAGCACCATCAGGTTGAGTGTGTTGGTGCTCACCATCTCAGCAGAGTAGCTCATTTTATTCCACAGCCCATAAAATTATGGCATAATTTTTACGCATCCTGCTTTTAAATCAATTTGGAAACCTAATGGGGAAAAATTAATGGTCTTTGGGTAGGGTGTAGAATTCTGAGTTTCGTTGCATTTTTTTAAAGCACATTTTTACATTCTCAAAATATTTCAGATTCTCTTCTCCTAAACACAGTTTTCATATTGTCCTGTCTTACACAGGTTTCTTATCATTTATTAGTTACATCAAGTCCATAAAAGCTGCTTTTAAAGAAAAATATTTAGGGGCACCTGGGTGGCTCAGTTGGTTAAGCGGCCGACTTCGGCTCAGGTCATTATCTCGCGGTCCGTGAGTTCGAGCCCCGTGTCGGGCTCTGTGCTGACAGCTCAGAGCCTGGAGCCTATTTCAGATTCTGTGTCTCCCTCTCTCTGACCCTCCCCTGTTCATGCTCTGTCTCTCCCTGTCTCAAAAATAAATAAAATGTTAAAAAAAAAAGAAAAATATTTAAAGGCTACTCACTTTACTTTTCATGAATGTTAACTACCTCTTGTTTTCATTTAGTTTGGGAAAATAAAGGTGAGGGGTATTTCATATGATAGAATGGAATAAGACACACAGTTATGAAAATGATTGCAGGACCAGGAAAAAATAGGTAAAGAGAAACAAATTCTCTACATGCCAAATATATAGACATAAATGTTGAGAAACAACTTTCAAAAGAGAATGTGTGATTACAGATGGGATTTGAGTGTAATATTTTAACATATCTTCAAACATGGCTCATTTGTTTCATTTTGTTTTCCATTAGGGCACAGATGGTGTTTAAAAATTCATTCTGGGCCATGCATAACTATAATTTCTTTAAATGGATGGCTGCCATAAGTATGCATGAATGACTGTATGAGTTTGGAAAGAATTTCAATTTAATTATACACATTGTTGCAGTTATTATTAAAATAAAATCCGGGTGCTGATTCAGCATGGCTTTCTGGTGGGGACATTATTTTTTAGGTGATTTGATTAACTCTAAGCATATGGGACTGTCTAATGGTATCTAGAGTGGATATATTTCAGTTGTGATAATGAGGTACTTTCTCAACATTTGGAAGTATGAGAATAATAGCAAATGACAAAAAGACTAAGGTGAATCCTGAATTACCTTCTGTCTGGTTATTGATTTGGGGGAAATAAAACCACTTTTATTGTTTCAAATCAAACAGCTAAACAAATAGTTAAACTTTGTCATTAGATGGAGCTGTTACAATCTCAGGGTCTTCCAAATGAGTCTTAAGTAAATAAGAAATCCATGAAATTTTGTTACCACATATATTTGTGACTCAATAATTTAGGTCTTTTACCAAGGCCTGCCCTCCCCCTCCACTTCAGTGAAGTCAGTAGTATTAAATATGTTGATTACATGCACCAAAAATGAATGCACATTCTTCAGATCTACAAATGGGAACTAAGCATTGATTTAAAGGGATAACCAGTAAATAATGCCAGATATGTGGTAAGAAAATAGTCTCATTTGTTCAAAACTCTATGAGTACAAGGCATATACAGTCCTTCAAGATTTTTTTAAAAAAATTAGCTAGGCCAGAGAAATTACATTCTCCTTTGTTTCCCTCCCAGGAGTCCTCTTGGTCTGCAATGAATCCTTTAGAAAAATCTCTGACATTTTCACTTTTGTGCAATATGTTAACTATGAACAAATGATAGTACAAATCAGTAATGCAAAGTATTACTTACATTGGAATTAAAACCTGATTGTTAATGCAGAATCTCATGGAAATTAAGGTTAATCTGAACAACATTTTATCTCCTTTTAGACCACAACCTGCCATTTTAAAATCATGGTTAATAGAATGCCCAAAATAAAAAGATCTGCTTAAATGAAAATATATATTCTGCATCTCATTTGTATCCTATTGTGTTAAAAGGCAGGCTAACAGCTAGTCTGTGAGTGTGATATAAGGAAGATGATATACTTCTTTGTTTCAAAAACCTTAGGTATTCCTTTTAAACACTGCATTTCCAAAGCCTTGCTATTATTTAAAATATTAGTCCCTATTTTATTGACTTATTAAATTTGAAGGATCTAAATTAAAATTTAATTAAAGGATTCGAAGAAATAATTGAAAGAAGTGACCTGCGTATTTTTAAAAAATTCCAATTTCTATTTCTATTCTCTTGGTTCTTAGAAAATAAAAAGTAGAATTATTATACTATTATTTGCTTGTCCTAGTGTAATAAATATGAGCTGTCTGGATGATTTAAAATTCTCTAGCTTGCTATGGTCACCTCATCCTTTTATATTTAAACAACATTGTTCAAGGGAGGTGGCTGGGAGGGGAGTTGGATTAAATAGACGATGGGATTTAAGGGGTGCACTTGTGATGAGCACCGGGTGACGGGTGACGTATGGAAGCACTGAATCACTATAGTGTACACCTGAAACTAAAATTTTACTTTATGTCAACTAACTGGAATTTATTTATTTTATTTTATTTTTTAACTTTTTTTAAATTTTTTTTTATAAATTTTTTTAGTATATGTGCTGCCGAAGCGAGCACTATAAATTTTTTTTTAATGTTTATTTATTTCTGAGACAGAGACAGAGCATGAGTGGGGGAGGGGAAGAGAGAGAGAGAGAGAGAGAGAGAGAGAGAGAGAGAGAGAATCAGAAGCAGGCTCCAGGCTCTGAGCTGTCAGCACAGAGCCTGACGCGGGGCTCGAACTCACAAACCATGAGATCGTGACCTGAGCCGAAGTCGGTCGCTCAACTGACTGAGCCACCCAGGCGCCCCTGGAATTTAAATAAAAACTTAAGAGCAAACCACAAATTGTTCAAATATCCTGACTTACTTAGGGATGGAACCTCTTTGTCAAGAGGATGGTGAGCAGTGCAGAGGTTTAAGCTTCTCAAAACCTCTGGTTCTAGGAATCTCCTGCTATTTCTCATCGTTTTATCTTTGCTTTCATTTCACCTCCTGAGGACACTGCCCTTTTCCATGAAGAATCAATAAGTTGCACACCAACCTGACTGTCACCTCTGTACTTCTAAGACCTATTTCCCAGAGTTTCATCCAATCAAGACTTAAACTGTAGTAAATTTAAGAGAGTTTGGGAGAAAGGCTGGGGAGTGTGTGTTACAACAGCACATAAAGCAAACAACTAAACACCTTTATTGGATATCTCTATCTTTGAAAGCATCTTTGCGTTCTCTGCACTGGGGAATTTTTACTATTTTTCACTTCTGAGCTCCAGCTTCCAGCCACATCATGGTCAGCTTCATGTCCTCTGCTTCCCCCATCTCCTTCCTGATAAGGTTACCCTCCCTGCTCCAAGGTCCTATTTGCTTCTTTCACCGAATGGAACTGGGGCTCTTCATCTAGCCTTAGTTCATAAAGGCATTGCTGGGCTGGGGGTTAGGGGCATGAGGGTCATCTTCCAAACTAAGCACACCCTTTAAGGTGCACACCTGGTCAGCACAGGCAATGCTCTCCTAGAGAAGAATTCTGCAGATATCAGCTTGTGTTTCCTCTCCCTCCTGCATTGGGTAGCTATTTAGGAAATGAGGACTTAGAATTTGTCTCGGAGATGAAAGCAAGCAGTGTGTAATGAGAATTTGGAAGAACCGTTAAACTTTAAACCTATTCTCAGAGCCATAAATAAGGCAACTGAGGCCTAGAGAGGTTAGGAGCCTTGCTGGAGATCATACAGCACTTTCAAGCGGAAGTTGGACACAAGAGTCTGGTCCAGAGCTGTTTCCATGATCTCATGAAACAACTCAATTTCTCAGAAGCCAAACAACATCTCAGCTCTGTGTATTTAATTTGCGACTGTATTGCCAGCAAAGGTCCCACAGGAAAGAACACAGGCGTAGAGAAGAGGAAGCATGCATCTACTATATACCTAAATCACATTATCTCAGTTACTCTGCTCTGTTCCCTATTCATTTCTCAGTTTTCTGTTAACCATTCACGAATAATTTATTCTTTTGTTTCCAGGCATGATGTTGATGTTATGGAGAGCATTCTTACTAAAATCTTTGGCAGCTTCCATCAGAGATAAAACACCAAGCTGAAACCTTCTTGTTTTGATCCACAAGAGAATGAATGAGTTAAATTTTTATGTTCCTAGAAAAACCAAATGGGTGTTGGTGGGTGGGGGTGAGGAGTAGAAGGAGAAAAAAAAGAGGTGGTCGTACAGGAGAAAAAGGCAAATGGAAAACAAGGAAAGTCAGTCATGTTGCTGAAATATGCCAAGAAAAAAAATTTAACCATTATCCACTAGGAGAAATTAAATATTTTCTATAATAAATCATGTCCCTAACACTTCTGTCTTAAATTTGCTATACTACCTAAATAGTTTACAAATGTTAAGAAAATATGAATAGCAAACCTGAGAGCTAGATTTGGATGAAATGACTAACTGAAAGAAGTTACAAGAAAAAAAAATGTATCCAAACCACTTTTGTTGACAAAAAGGAAGAAAGTCTCAGCAGAATTCAGACGTTTAGCAACAATGTTGGTTGCAAACATTTGTCCAAACAGTCAACAGGACAAAGAAAATGCTCCTGTGAGAAGAGTAACCAGATCTGAGGACTCTGGTCTTTGAAGTTTAAAATATTTCCCCAGAACTGCCACATTCATCTTTCTCTACTATCCCACTGGAAGATCACAAAAGTAAATTCTTGTTTGTTCCCTCTTTCTGATATCCTGCCAAAAATACACACTCACTGATAAAGCCCACCAGTGATTCATTACATACCATCATCCCAAGTTTTCCAGCATAAATGCCATATTAAATGTCTCTTCTGTTTTATTAATGCTTAACAGACATTTAATAGCAATGATGGTGCCAATGATTCTTACTGTGTCATACCATTAAAACCCAGATGTTTCTGTATGAACAGAAGCAAAAAGGCACCAGCCTCCAGGTTCTTGCCCTCTATTCAAGTTTCCTTAGCAGTAGCTGAGCTGGGATTCATTTGGAGGCAGAAATAGCAGACTGTAACCATTCTTTCCATATTTTCACTTACTCTGCAGATCAATTCAATTTTCTCTATTCTTCCACTCATTAATGATTAAGAGAAGAAGGAAAGAAAGATAAAAAAGAGCAAAAGAGAGAAGACAAACGGGGGAACAAGGTCTGGTGAATTAAAATTTAGGTTAAGAATCTCTATATATTTTTAAACTTCTTAACATGCAGAAATCAAACATAACTACATCCAAACAATACACATTTTAATTTCCTGGTATTTGATATGTAACTATTCTGTGTGGCCCTAGTCTTACCCAGAGCCTTCATCCAAAGCATTAATTCATTTACTAGTCAATGCACGGAGTTGACCATGGCTGCTACAAGTCCTAGCACGTGTCAGTGAACTGGTGTGCAATGAAGACATTGCTCAGTTTGTGTTTTCCCTGTTGGACTTGTCACAAGGGAGGCTCTAAAACCCATATCTATTTGAGACTCTGTAGGAAGGGCATGGGACCTGGGCTTGCCTTGTGGAAGCACTTTTGAGCTTCAGGGGGCCCCATAACAGAGGTTATATTATGATGACGGCCTCCTCTAGATCTGTTCACTTTGGGTCCTGGTTAGAATCGCCCTTTCTGGGGGCATCTGGTGGTTCAGTCGGTTAAGCATTGGACTTTGTTCGGCTCAGGTTATGATCTCACTGTTTGTGAGTTGGAGCCCCGCGTCAGGCTCAGTGCTGACAGCTCAGAGCCTGGAGCCTGCTCCAGATTCTGTGTCTCCCTCTCTCTCTGCCCCTCCCCCCTAGTCTCTCAAAAATAAATAAACATTAAAAAAAAAAAAAAAGAATCCCCATTTCTGACCTGACCCAGCTATCTGAGCCATGTGGGTAAAGTAGTCCTGGACAAGTTTCCTCCTACTGCCTCGGCAGATGTTAACCCTCAATCACACCAAGTCCCAGAGGTGAGGAAGATGACAAAGTTGGCTAAAGCAGCATGAAGGGAGTGAGAAAGATAATACAAACTATAATTGCACTATATCCAGTCATCGTTCTAGAAATGAATCCCTGTTATGTTACATTGGCGTGAGGTCCCACAAGGAGATTTTTGTCATTACAGAGCAATATTCTTTCATTGTTTTTGCAACTCAGTAGAGTGACAATGCTCAGAAGTGGGAGAAATAGGGACAGAAATAGCATCAACCATCTTCCACATCCGTGCTATACCTGTAATCCCCCTGCACTACAGCAGTGCGATCTCCAGAGATGTTCTCTAGCCAGAGTTCCATACTCTATAGTTCCAAAGCAAAACCCAAGAAGCTGAAGCATAGAAATATGGAATTGTCTTATAGTATCAGTCACCAAGAGCTTTTTGATTTCACCTCCTTAAATATAACTCCAGTTTGCCCCTTTCTCCTTCATCTCTTTCCTCCTACTGACCTTATTCAGAATCTCTTCGCCACTCTATTCTCCACTATTAATAGCCCTTTAAAATACCAGACAGTCAGTAAAACAGGGATGAAAAAATGTAAGTGCTCCTACTTCTTACTTTAGGCATTTATCGTTGGCATCTTTTCATGCTGTATCAACAAGGAGTAGAGAGGGCAATAGCCCAGGTTTTGCCTGTTCTGGCAAGGCTTCTACAATGCTGACAATTTACAGGTGAATCCTCTGCCTCTGGGCAGTTCTATGTCATCAGGAGAATGCCAGCCTGAGACTCACAATACCTTGCTCTGTCACCATCTCTGTGGCCTTAAAGTCACCATTCAGTGCCCTCTGAAAGGGGTTGTCCAACAAACGAGAGTTTTCTCAGAGAACAATTACTAGAAGTCTTAGTACGTGGCTGACTGCTTGCCACATTAGCACATCATGTTTGGTATGTCCAATACTGAACTCATGATCTTGTCTCCTACCTTTACATCCAACCAAAACACTTCCCCTTATCATATTCCCTTGCTGTGTGAAAGGCAATGCTCTCTACCTAGAAACCTGAGCATCTTCCTTGACTCTTCCTTAACCCCACATGTAATCAGTCCCTACATTCATAAATATCTGTCATGTCAGTCTCCCCTCTCCAAGCCCACTGACACTGCAGATCAAATTCACTGTCACTCCCTGTAACTGTACAAATCACCAGACTAGTCTCCAGATAGGCTCTTCCTGGCTTCTAGTCTTGCTCTCACTCCAATCTATTCCTCACCTTCCTATCTGGTGGAGCTTTCTAAAATAAAAATTGGATAATGTAACTCTTTCTTAGAACCCTTTAGCTGTTTATCAGTGTTATAAAAATAAAATCCTGACTCCTTAGCCTGTTTTAGATCTTTCCCCTGTCAACTTTTCCGGATTGGTCTTCAGTTCCTCCTATTAAATCAGCAATAGTTAACCCCACTCAGCTCCCTTAACATGATTCATCATGATGTCTGTGAGTCAGCCTACTTTGCCTTTGGCTTCAGATCACCTTCCCCAGTTTGTCTTTTTGTTCAAGATGCAGCAGGAGTTTCATACTCACCATAAAGGGGTCCTTGAACTCCTTCCACTGTGGTATTGTGGCACTAGTCTGTAATTCCAAAATGGTGCTGACAGCAATGAATTTGTTCACCTCCCCCACAGAATGCAGGCTCCTCTGATTGAACTTTTTATGTCCACTGTCTACATTAGTCCTAAAGCATCTTAGGGTTCAACAGACATCCAATAAATGCTTATTGAATAAATTTGGTAGAAGGGTTTAACGCATGAGGGATCTATAGGGGAATTGAACAAGATGATCTCTAGAGTCCTTTCCAACTCTTAGCTTTTCACTTGAAGATATCAGTCGCTTCCAAGATTTTGAATATCACATCCACTTGTGACTTTTACCTATGACTCGTAGGCACTCCTCAACCTGAGTTTTAGACCCAAATGTCCCCCTGCCTGTTATATAACTTCAAATACTAGCTGCTGACTATCTCAAATTCACTATGTCCAAAATCAACTCACCTGCCTACACAACCTGATCCACCTTTCCAGTTTTCTGTATTTGTTAATGACACCATCCTCCTCTTAGGAGCCCATGTTAATGACATCCAGGATGGCACCTTTCTCCTAAAAGCAATCAACTGCCTAGTCCTGTGGATTCATCTTTCCAAAAGACCAGTTCTTTTTGTCACTGCATTTACTTACAGTCTCCATCAAATTGCTTGTGACGCTAATTGTCATTTGTTGCATTCTGACTTTCATGATGTGTTTCCATCTCTGTACCAACACTAGATCCTAGAAGATTTCTGTATTATGGCTGCAAATCCCACAAGTCTTTGCATAGGGTTTGCAAGTAGATAGCAGGTGGTCAACGACTCTTGGTAGAATGGCTGAATGAATGTTAGGATGTTAGGTTTAAACTGCTTTGGGGGCATGGATCTTGTTATATGCTTTTTTTTTTGTCCCGCCCCCAATATAGTAAATATAGTAAAAGGCATAGGAAACAAGAAATACATATTTTTTTTTAATATCCAACACTGCACCTTTTAAGTCTGAGTTGTTGCAACAACTGGCTGTAATTAAAAAAACAAAACAAAGCAAAACAAAACAAAAACACGCTCTGCTTTCTTAGACTCAGCTCTCAGCTAAAACCATCCAGGATCCTGGTTTCCCACCCCTTCCAGTGGCCTGATGCGCGGCAGGGGAGGAGCAATGAACAAGCTGGGCTTGAGGAGCCAGGAGAGCGGGATGGGGGAAGTCCCGGAAGTCATTGACCAGTGCGAGCAGCCGCCCCAGCGAGATCAGCTTGGGCTGCCGTCCCAACAATAACAGGCGCCCGGGCCGGGCAGGGCTGCCGGGGGCCCGAGCTTGGGGGCGGAACCCCGATTGGGGGAAGCGGGGTGGGACGCTTTCCTAAGGCTGCAGGGGATTGGAGGAGAGAGAAGAGGGGCGGTTGAGCTCAAGGAGTGGGCCGGGGACCTAACGGGCCGACTGAGGAGAGAGCGTGTTGATTGGGTGGCTCGGAGGGAGACGGACCGGAGCCAACTGCAGATTGGCCTTGGCGGGCGAGGAGGCGTGGTCAGTGCGCGCCAGAGGGAGCGCGAGGGAGCGGGCGGCCCGCCTGCCAGCTAGCTAGCCGGAGCCCCGGGCGTGTGCCGCGAGTCGGGGTTGGGTTGAGGGACGCGGCGCGGGAGGCGCGTCCTCCGGCTCTGCCGCAGCGGCCCTCCGCGGCTCGAGTACCCCGCTTCCTTCCCTCTCTTCCCCAGCGCTCTGGTCTGGGGTCTCCGGGTAGGGAGCGGAGGGAAGGAACTAGAGAAGAGGAGGCGAAAGCGGAGCAAGGGGCAGAGACGGTCCCGGCGCGGGGCGTAGCGCGCGGTGCCTCTCGCTCTCCCGCCGCAGCCGCCGCCTCCTCTCCCGGGGCTCCCGCACTATGCAGGCGGACAGCCGGCCGCCGAGATGGGGAGCCGGGCGGCGGTGAGAGCCGGGCGCAGCCCTCCCCGTCTCCGAGTCCGGGCCGCGGCCGCCGCCCCCGCCCGGGCCGCGCTCCCCTTCTCCCGCCCTCGCCCTCCCCGCCCCAACTACTCCTCCTCTTCCTTCCCCATGCCTCTGTTCCTCCTGCTCTTACTTATCCTGCTCCTGTTGCTCGAGGACGCCGGAGCCCAGCAAGGTGAGTGGTTCCCGGGGAGCGCGCGGCGCGCGGAGCCCCAGGGGCGGCGGGGTCGCAGGGGAACCTCCGGGATGTCGGGTCTCTAGACGCGCGGGGGAGGTGCAGTGCGCTTGGGTGCGTGACCAGACCGGGCCCTCTCCGGGATGAGTTGCAAAGGTGGGCTCTGCCCCTTGTCCCCCAAGTTGGCGCGTCTTTACTTTTTGACCAGGCCTTTGGTGCTGCTGAAAAGAGAGAAGAGAGACTCTGCTGTGAAGGCCTCCTTTTCGGTATTGGATTTTTTTGCAAAAATATTTGGGAGGAAAAAAGTTTTGGAGATGTGACCCCTAAAGTTAAGCTAAAATGATGGACAGAGTAGGAAGACAAGATAATTAAATAGCATCTTAAACCAGTTAAAGGCAAGTGGCGCTAATTATCTTTCGTGAAAGTGCTCAGGTTCAAAAGCGAAGGATACTGATTCTGGTTAGCTTTGAGTTTTGGATTCAGTACAAGTCCTTTACGATCCCTTCCTATTATTCCTGCTGGTGGTCTAGATTGTCTGGTTCAGACACTCATTCTGACCCAAGGCAACGTGCTATGAGCATTCCGAGTTAAAAGGGTAAGCCCTTCCAGAAAGTGACAGAACTTTTTTCCGTCTACCGTCCTTGAAATACCTGTTTCAGAATTGAACAAAACTGTTTATTGAATAATCATCATAATGGAAAGAGAATGCAGGGCTGATTCCTCCTCCACCCTTTAGTACTATTTTCAGGCAGTGAACTGCAATTTTTCAATCAGTTTGGCATCAGTTATTGAACACATTTTCCCATTGTATTTCCTTTTTTATTGCAGTGAGAAGAATATGGATTGGATTGTTATTTATTGCTGGGAAGATTTTTTTTTTTTTAAGTTGATCTCCATGTTTAAGTCCAGCTTAAATGTTGTTCTCATATGGTTCTCAGTAAAGTGTGGAATCATGGCCACAGCCTGTCGTTATGAAAATGCCGAAACTTTGACAGGCATGTGGAAATAGAATCTCACTATGAAGAAAAATGTATTTGGTAAAGTGACCTCTTTTAGTTCTAGGCACGTTTCTACGCCGTGTAACTTAAAATTTAGATGCTTAGCATTCAGGTTTTTAGTTAGTTCATCTTAAATAAATTCTTGAATCAGCATTTAATAAAATAAAGTGTGATATCTCCTCCTTCCCACCCCCCTATTGAAGTTTTAGAGCCTGTGCATGTATTTTCCTTCTAGTAGGAGAGAGAAAAAATGAGAAGGCTTGCATAGTGCTACAACTAGTTGGGACTTACTTTGTGGCAGGCATAGTACTCAGTGGTGTATGTGTATTAAGTCATTTAATCCTCACCACAACCATCTGAGATAGGGATGGTTATCCCATTTCAAACATAAGGGAACTGAGACACAAATAAAAGGTACCTTGATACAGAAAGGAATGTAACTGTATACGCAGAATGCTCAGTTTTGCTTATTTCTAGATCTGAAGTGTTCATATCATGTTTTTAAAAATCATCTTTGAGCAGTATAGATTCAGTTCTGTGTCTCCTCACCAAATGAGACACTTGCCTTAGTTTTTGGAATTTCTCGAAACTGGCCTAATTAACACTCAACATTAACTTATTTTCTTTCAAGGTTTAATTTCAGGGTTTGTATTTTCTTAAGTTTATTTATTTGAGAGAGAGAGAGAGCCAGCAAGCAGGGGAGGGGCAGAGAGAGAAGGAGAAAGAGAATCCCGAGCAAGATCTGCGCTCCCAGTGCAGGGCCAAGACACGGGGCTAGAATTCACGAATCCTGAGATCGTGACTTGAGTGAGCTGAGGTCAAGAGTCTGATGCTTAACCGACTGAGCCATCCAGGTGCCCCCATTCAACTTAGGTTTTTTGCACAGCGTTTTAACAAACACATGGTTCTCTTTCACAGCGATGTCTTATATAAGCAGTGTAGATTAGCACAAATAGAAAGGATGGTGTTAATTTAAAAGACCCGATTTCTAGTTCTGCTAAGTTGATAGGGTAAATTTTGTGAGGTCACTTAATTTCTTTGTACCAGTTTTCTACATCTGTGATAAGAGAATAACCTATTCCATAGCCTAAAAAAAATGAAATGATAGTACATAGGAATTTTGCAAAGGGAAAAGTATAATATAGCTATAAGTGATTATCATTATTAATTTTGAGTGTATTAAGTTGATAAATAAGAACCAGTTAGGTATACATCACTGGAAACAGGAATTGTGTGAGATTTCAATACCCCTAATTTTTAAAAATTATATTTTTTATCCAAAGGACCCTGATGCAGTCGGTGGTAGAATTGCTTTTAAACCAGTCTTAACTAATCTAACAGACAAGCTTTGGGATCCAACTGGTATTCCCTCACATAACGTGAAAAGAAATCTAATTTAAAAATGAAGAAAGTGTTTTAAAACTCCATTAGAATTTTTAATAATGGGAATGTCTATATTTTGTAGTGTTAAGTGACAAACTGGAGTTTTTACTCTATAAGTCTTTGGAAGAAGACTGAAAAGAAATAAAATAGTAGTTGTCTTTTGGGTATTTCTTTATGCTTTTCCATATTTTCTGCAATTAACATATAGTCAAAATATAAGCTGTGAAAAAAATGTTTTATGATATTTCAGTTTTTTTTCCCCCTTTGGCCAGTCTAGATAGAAATGCATTTAATGTATATGTTGAGGTAGAACTGTGCTTCAAATTTTTTTTTAAATCTTCCAGATATCATTTGAAGTAGCAGAAGGTATTACTCTCATTCCAGTTACAGTCGACCCTTGAGCTACACAGGTCAAACTGTGCGCCGATTTTTTTTTTTTTAATAAGTATGTTAGAAAATTTTTTGGAGATTCACAAACATTTGAAAAAACTCAGGAACTTAATAGCCCAAAAATATTTAAAAATTAAGAAAAAGTTATGTATTGTTATAAAAATATAGCATATAACACCAGTAGCATATAGAATATGTGTCAATCATCTGTTTATGTTATATGGAAGGCTGGTAGGGCTTCTGGTCAACAGTAAGCTACTAGTAAAGTTTTGGGGAGTCAAAAGTTATAGGTGGATTTTTGACTATGCACGGGGAGGTCAGCGTGTTTAACCTCTGCGTTTTTCAAGGGTGAGCTGTAATGTCATGTAATACTCAGCATATATTCTGCTGGCAGTGATTTTTCTTTCCATTTGGCTCAGAATAAAATTTATCAGTGGTCTGAAAATCCGTCAGCCCTTCACAGCAGAGATGTCTTTTAACCAGTCTTATTTCATTAATATACTTATACATAGATTGTATTTATTCACATCTGATTGTACTATGATGGGTTTTTTGTTGTTGAAAGCCTATTTTACTGTAACACGTCTTTCTAAAAAACTTAAATTGGTTAAATTTATTTGCGTATTTGATTGCATATTTAGTGTAATAAGTATATTTAATAGGAAGTTGAGAGTCTATGAATGATTCTGTGTCCCTGATTTACTTTATGACTATCAATTTGTGTCCCCTCATCTCAGGATCTCAGCTTCCTCATTTGTGTCCTTGAGGACTTGCCTCCCTTCTTGGGTTAGATGTTTATTTGAATGTGGTAAAATATCAGGACATTAATTAAAAAAAAAAATTTTTAATGTTTGTTTTTGAGAGAGAGAGGCAGAGAGAGACACACACACAGAGTTCGAGCAGGGGAGGGTCAGAGAGAAAGGGAGACACAGAATCTGAAGCCAGCTCCAGGCACTGAGCTGTCAGCATAGAGCCCAACTCAGGGCTCGGACTCACAAACCGTGTGATCATGACCTGAGCCAAAGTTGGACGCTTAACCAACCGAGGTGCTCCCCAGGAAGTTAATTTTTAAAATTTATTAAGACTGACTTGTTTATACCTATTACCGTGAAATATTTGTGAAGGTATTGATTTTTGTTTGCTAATAAATCTGTGAAACAAGTCAGGTTCTTTCTTAATCATTCAGTTCTGCAATGATGTCAGAACTAATGTGCGGGGGGGAAAAAGTTGTTTTCTGTCAAGTAATGCCTTTATTTGGCTGTGACGCAGGTAAATAATTTTTGAACAATATTTGTGAATTGTCAGAAATGAAGAACACTTCTGCCTCAGCAGTGAACATTTGTAATTCTAATATTGACATTAGGTTAATTTAGAATTTTCCATTGTCTTTTCTTGGTCTGATAAAACATTTGGCCTCTTATATGTAGTTTCGTTGAGAGGCAAAATCAAAGCATCTTTTTTCTGCTGTTTCCGATTAATTTCGCACAGTGAAAATTAGAAATACAGCACAAATTCCAAAGTGCTAATGATCAGGTTTAAAATCCGTATTTTTAAAACTTGTAAATTAAAAATTCATTGTAAAATTACAGGTCAATGATTTTTAGGTAGATTTCCCAATGTTATAAGCAAAGAAGAAACATTATTTGCCTATGAAGATGGTTAATAATTCTATCTGAACATCTAAGGTTCATTCTAGAAGACCAACATAAGAACAACACCTTAATATCCATGAAATTGGTGTAGGTGAAAGTACCAGTGCTAGAATTAACGTGACAAATGAATTAATTTCCATAAAAAAATCATAAGATTATAGTATGCGGAAAGGCTCCATTTACATAGAGGTAGGTTTTAAGTTTAGGATTATACTTTACAAAATGACGTGGGATGTGAAAGCTCAGGTGGTAATATTGGGCGTTAATTGAATGCATGCAAATAAAGTTTCTGTTTCAACTTCTTGATTAGCTGGAAGGATGTAGAATGATGACCTAAAATTGTTAGGATTAGGAAAAGCTTCATAGAGATAGTGAAATGTGGTTGTTGAAATATGAAGTAAGACAGGCAGTTTTTCTTGTATGGCTCATGGATTCAGTTTACTTTATAAAAACCTTATGGCCTTATCACTGTATTTTTTAAATATTGTACAGATAATGGTGATTCTAAGCCAAAAACTTAATTGATAATTATCCATAGTTTTACTCCCTAATCTATCAACTTACGATTTTTATGTTTCTTTCTATTCTATATTCACACACCTACATAATCTTACATGGTTATAATTTTAATCATGTTGTTATGTTCTGTAGACATATTGTGTTCAAATTGTGTATTGTGTAGGCTAATTTAACACATGCAAGCATACTTAAAAATATAGCAAAAACTTCAAAATGTAAAAATTCATTATTTATGAAGTAATTACTCTATTGTTCAGAATTGCTATTACAGCATTTTCTTTAGCGCATTTGATTAAATTCTTCATTCATTGTGAGATCTTTTGTAAGAAGGTATTTCAGTTGAAAATATTAGCTTAGAAACATATAATGCAGGTCACCTGGGTGGCTCAGTCAGTTAAGCGTGAACTTCGGCTCAAGTCATAATCTCGTGGTCCTTGGGTTTGAGCTCTGAGCTATCAGCACAGAGCCAGGAGCCTGGTTTGGATTCTGTTTTCCTCTCTCTGCCCCTCCCCTGCTGGTGATCTGTCTCTTTCTCAAAAATAAACAAACATTGAATTAAAAAAAAAAAAAGAAACATAATGCTAATTTCCAGATTATTACATGGAAATCAACATAATCCACAAGGACAGAAAATAGAGATATTCAAATAAACTAGTATTTAATGAATGCCAGAGTTCACTGAAGCAGATGGGATAATGGGGTGCTCTTAGAAGACTGCTAAAACATTGCCTGTTAGATCAACGTGCACTCTGAAGGATATGTAGTTGGAAGAAAGATGTTGATTAGTCACTTGAAATTATGGGGAAGACTCCCTCCAAGGTGCAGCCTCCCTCAACTAAGCTTTCTGAGAGTAGGCCAAGTTTCTTGCATGGCTTTTGTTGAGTAGGGTGCATGTAAGTTTGCAGTCAAAACTGAATTGCTTGGTTGGTCAAAGAAAAGATGCTGGTACTCCTCTCATTAAGAACTTATAGCAGGAAGTAGTACCAGCTATGATGAGCTCCCAGAGATGTTTGCACATATGTCAGTACAGTCTTGAGACATTTAGAGAAGAGTAAAATATTATAATTGTCTTCGGAGAACCTACAGTCTCATTGGGGAAATAATTCAGTTGGATTATATCTAAAAATAACCAGGGGAGGTTGCATAGTGCTGTGGGTTTGAAGGGAGGAAGAGCTCACAATGCCTAGGGGAATAGGAGAAGCCTTGCTGATAACTGAGTGAGCTTTAAAGCACTGGTATGTTTGTAGTCCACAGGGATGACAGACATTTGAGAAGTAAAGATCACAGCATCAGAACACCAAGGAGTCAGGAAAGCATGGGGGTATAAAAGCTTGTCCTGTTGCATTGAGTAGCCAGACTCTAAGTACCTGGTCCTGGCTTACTACTTCCTCCTTTTGAGCCCCCTACCTTGCACCCCTGCCTAATAATTGGGCAGATATTTGCTGGTTGGTTACTGCTGGCAATGGTTCTGGGCCCTGGGGTACTTGCCTTCCTGGAACTATGTTAATACTTCCATAGTGTGGCCGGCAGCCTCTTGATCACCTGTAAGATACATTCCAAATTCCTTTGCGTGTTACACATGTAATTGTTTTTACAGTCTGGTGTCTACCTTCTTCTCTAACTTAATCTTATACCAGCATCCCCACCCGTTTTATATATATATTTCATGTGTAAGACTTAATGCTCTGAGGTATAATTTCATGCTTTTTTTGCCTTGTTCCCTATAGTGATCTCTTTACATATGCTATTTTGTCTATTTAAAAAGAAAGCTTTTTTCTTTCCTTGCATCCTTGGTAAGCTCCTGATGTTCCTTCACAACCCTTCTTGGGTATTGTATTATCCCCGAGAAGAATTCTTTAACCATTGCCCACACACTCCTTCCAGATAGTACTTCTCACTTATTTCTTTGCATTGATTATTCACACTGGGTATTTAAAAAAACTTAAAAAAAAATTTTTTTTTTGAGAGGGGGATGGAGGTGCAGAAAGAAAGGGAGTCACAGAATCTGAAGCAGGCTCCAGGCTCTGAGCTGTCAGCACAGTGCCCAGTGTGGGGCTCGAACTCACAAACTGTGAGATAATGACTTGAGCCGAAGTCAGACAATTAACTGAGCCACCCATTATTCACACTGTGTATTAAATATTTGTTCTGACAGAGATTTTTAAGTTTTCTTCTTATTGTCTTCTCATTGTCTTCTTATATCTACTAAATTGTCATTCAAAAATATGAATTGGGAACCCATTTCTGGAGTGAATCTGTTGCCCCATGTACATTATTCAACGTTAGTGTCTGGGCATCTGCGTGCCCTTCATGTTACTTTTCTTGTCTAATCCCCACAGTTAGCTGTCAGAGCCCGGGCTTCTCAGTCTCATGGTACTAGAGCCCTCTCTTGGACCTTACTGCGTACTTGCTCAGGGCCTAGCATGTCCCAGCCAACCTCTTTCTGGGAGCTAGACCTCTTTGCTCCCTCGGTGAGAGAAGTCCTTCAGCTAGAGCCAGAGCCATGGCTACTTAGAAAACAGTTGTGCCCGTCTTGTCAGTAACAGCCTAAATCAGTGTCAGCAAGTTGGGTCCCTCCTTTGCCGGGTCTTTCAAACTCTGATTTCAGTGCTGACTGCTGGCCATCTCCAACATTACCAAAGAGTCGCACTAATTTTGGTTCTCACAGTTGCCTGCCTCCTTTTTCTTTGGCAGCTGCAATTCCTGGAGAATAATAGTTTCAGTAATCTGGTGTCAGAGGAAAGTAATGAGAAATGAAGGCTGGAAAGGTCAGTGGGAACAAAATTCTGGAGGACTTTGCACTGAGGGGCAGACTGAGGTATTAGCAAGACATCAAACTTAGGTTCCTCTGCCTTCATCCAGTACATTTGTCCATCTCTAGGTTCACTTCCTCAATGTGGCCTCCCAGGTCTTTCATTCTGTCATGCCCTTCCTCTTGTCCTTGACAGATCCCCAACCTGGCTTACATGCCAGTCCCCACTGCCTTTCTCTGGTTCTGGATAGCCCAGGGTCACTGGAGAAAGTCATGTGTCCCACTGTGACTAGTCCTACCACCAGTGAGGACTACTGATCAAATCTCCCATGGGGCTTACTGCTCAGCAGGAGCACAGTGGCCCCTCCACTTTGTAGAGCTCAACTCCTACACAGCATACCTGCCTCACCTTTCCTTCTTCCCGAAACCATCTCTTCCACTTACTCGAGCACTGCTTTATCAGGGAATGTAAGTTGTGTTTAAGTAGAATTTAAACTTGAATGGGCTTCTTACTCTGTACCTGGAAACACGCTCAAAAACCCGCTGGCTTGTATACATCTTTCCTCTTTGCTGTTTGCTTGCCCGGTACCTTGTATCTGGTTTTTTCAGTGACAAACTTACTAACCGATTGACTCTGTCTGTGCTGTACATTTTCTGAGTAGCTGGTGCACAACAAATATTAGTTAAATGCTGATTTCCTTGCAGTCTAGTCTCTGCTCTACTGAAAGTATCATTTAAACTGTCAGATTTTTTTCTTTTTGGTTTTGGCTTGTGTTTACTGTGAACAGCCTGAGCGCTTTCTTGGTCTGTCTTCACCGTTTTGTGCTTTGGTGGACTTTGAAAGTATAGAGAAGAGACTTTGGAGTCAGACACCTGGATTTAAATATTAGGCATATCGACCATGGCATCTACTTAATGCTCTTATGTGTTTAAATACATAATTCACCTCACTTTCTAGAATGTTTGAGGGCTGGGATCAAATCTGTTTGGGAAGTCCGTAAATTTTTATTCAGTGAGTGAATAATATGAGCAGAGGTGCTTAATATATAAGTAGATGACAGGTTTGAGGATTAGGAGAAGGGTTGGAGACTTCGTGGTAACTGAGGGAAGTAGGGAGATAGCCCTGGTAGAATACCCAGAATGGGGGAGGAACTGAACAGCATCAGTGGTTGGCAGTAAGAAGCCCAGGAACATGCTAGAGAAGTTGCAGTTGGTTCAAAAAACTGAGCCAGGGAAGGAGAATTTTAAGGAGGGAGGGAAGGTACAAAGGAAGGAAGATGGGAGGGAAGGAAGGGCCAGCGATGCCAGATAATATGGAAAGGTCACACATGATAAGGATGGAAAAGTATCCATTTGACGTGGTTTGGAGTGGGGTTCGGAGCCAACGGCCAAGGGAGAATTCTTGGGACGTTTTCAGTGCAAAAAGGTGTTTTTATTACAGCACGGGACAGTACCCGTGAGCAGAAAGAGCTGCGCTGGGGTTGTGTGAAGAGTGACTGATTATATAAGATTTTCTATGCTGTGGAGGGGAGGATGACATTAGGTCCCCAGGAGGTAGAGTCTGTAGGTTTCTGGAGATTGCTTTTTTCTTGTAAATCATTAAGACAGTTGCAAACTGATGGGAGACTCCTACATCACTGTGCTATCAGATAACCGTTGTTTCTCCCCTTTCTTTGTTCTTGGGCAGCCAGGAGTGTCTGGGGAAGGTCACACCTGGGAGGTGGAAGGGGTTGTGGGTATGTGCTTGTGCTTTTGCCCTCAGCTTGCCTTTTGCTCCCTCATCATGTTAACTTTTGGCAGCTTGGAAACTGGCTGCATTAGTGAATAGTTTCATTGGTGAGTAGGCCTGCATTTCCTAAGGCTGCCGTAACAAATTACCACAAATTTAGATAGCTTAAAGCAACAGAACTTTATTGTCTTAGTGTTCTGGAGGCTAGAATTCTGAAATTGGGGTGTCAGCACAGCTATATACTCTGTTGAAGATTCTGGGGGAGGGTCTTTCCTTGCCTCCCTAGCTTCTGGAGTTTTAATCTTCAGAGTTCCTTTGCATCATTCCAGTCTCTGCCTCTGTAATGTAGTATTCTTCCTGTGTCTGTAACCATGTCCACATTTTTCTCTTTATCTAAGGACACCTGTCATTGAATGAGGGTCCACCTTAACCAGTATGACCTCATTTTAACTTGATGACATCTGTTAAGACCCTGTTTCCAAATAAGGTTATACTCATTGGTACCAGAAATTAGGACTTAAACTTTTCTTTTTGGAAGCTGAATTGCAGTGCATTGGAACTTAGAACAGGAAGCAAAGAAGTAAGACATCAACTATGGAGACTAGAAGAAACTTCTTTGTAAAAGAAAGGAAAAGTGAGCAAGAAGATGGTAGAGGTCAGGGTACACTGGGTGGAAAGAGTTTTTTGTGGGTTTTGTTGTTGTTGCCGTTATTGTTAGTGTCTTATGATTTGTTAAATTGCAAAACCTAGCTCCCACTGACAAGCTGTTTTACAGGTTAGAATTTGCAAAAGAGGCAAAATCATGCCATGCAAATATAAAATGAACACGTGTCAAAGATTTTATTCAGTTCATTCATTAATGAGGGAATCAGTAAGGTGTTAAAACCTGTCCTAAGAGTATTTGAGAAACCAGGTGTTACAAGATGTGATTGCCAGATTAGATGTGATTGCTAAATTGCTAAATCTGGGTAATGGGCCAATAGGGTCATAAACTAACTTTTGGGATTATCTTTTCAGCTGCACAGAAATGATTTGCATCTCTACCAGATAAGAAACTATATACATTGACATGTAATGAAAACTGGGACCTTTAAGCAGTGATAAATATAGCAAATCCAAATAAATATTTTGCTCTATATTCCTTGGGCAGCTTTTAGCTTCTGTGACATTTAGAAGATATGCTGTTGACCATTTTTTTTTAACCAATGTCTAAGTTTAAGATAATTTTTCTGACATACTTATTAGAATCTATGGAGATGGGGGGGAACCTGAGAACCTTTAATTTAATTAGCCCTGAGGTGATTTTAATGTTGATTACATTTTGAGAACCACTGAATAAGAGAATACTGAGTGGCTGT
The DNA here is from genome assembly GCF_007474595.2 of Lynx canadensis. Lineage (NCBI taxonomy): Eukaryota > Metazoa > Chordata > Mammalia > Carnivora > Felidae > Lynx > Lynx canadensis. Next base: position 112,274,436 of record NC_044311.2, read on the forward strand.
GAGTGCCCTTCTGAGATTGGAACCCGTTACTCTAATGACACCTATCCCCCTGGAGTGTGTGTGTGTGTGTGTGTGTGTGTGTGTGTGTGTGTGTGTGTGGCGTGTTTTCACAGTAGTGCTCAGCTCTTTGGCAGAGAGAGGTTATGTGAACCAGGGTTGAGGGTTTGACAGGTAGATACTCAAGAAGGACACAATGGCTAGGAATTGAGAGTACCAGGAAGAGGTAGTTAACATACTGGACATGAAGCCTAGGCTCTGTAGGGAAAGACATGAGGCCAGGACAAGATTAATAGACGGGGAGAAAAGAGAGAAGTCAAGTTCACGGAAAGTATGTGGGTATAAGAAGACTGACTAGCTGAGACTTTAAAGTGTTTGAGTTTTCACAGGTGGGTGAAAGTATCTCTAATAATGGCAAAAACAAAGCCCGGCTTGTGATTTGGAGAGTTACTGAAGAGAAGTAGAGGTCATCCCTGAGAAGTTCAGTGAGAGTTACTTTCTCTTGGGTTTATACTTTTCACAAGAACACTACACTTGAAACTTTAAAGCTGCTGTACATTTCCTAAAGTAATGGACAGTTGTTCTGTTACTTTAGCTAGATTGTAGCCAAATGCCCTGTATCTACGTATGACGGGCAAAAGCCTTTCCGCTCTTTTATGACTGGAATGGTACCCTCAAACAAAAGAGTGTTTATTGAGCGCATTATTATAGGTTAGGCCCTCAGTACTAGGTGTTTTCATACAATGTCTCATTTAATTTGTGCCCTTTGTGTTTGAATTGTTTGTATCCCCATTTTAGGGAGCTGAGATTTAGCAGCAATAAATAACCTTCTGAAAGTCACAGTGAGTGCTGGATAGGGCATTTAAAATCATGCCAGGACTCCAGAGCTCATTTGCCTAACCATTATGTTCTAAGTAGGATGTGTGCTTAGTGGGGGTTAAAGAGGATTTTTACTTCTCACGTTCCTTCATGTAATTCAATTTTGTAAATTATCACACATGCAGAGAATAGTTTGGGCTTAAAAAAGAATGAAGCTGGGAGCTATTTCTTTTTCTAAAAATTGTCACAGTGACCTTCTTTAGGCTCTCTGAGCATATCCATCTTATGTAGTATTTTTAAAAAATGAGTGGAATTAAAGTAGTACCTTGAATTATTTATTTGAGATATGTAGTGATGCAATTTTAAAAATCTTATAGTAATAGGACTCATAGAGTACTTCAGTCCAAAAATTCACAATGCTAAATATTACACTAAAAATCTTCATCATATCCAAATGAAATAGGATGTTTTAGTTAACTCTTGCAAGTTACTCCTTTGAATGCTTTTCTACTCTAAATGCCTCTTTTTCCAGCTTATAAGATCTCACAGATGCATTAGAAGATGTGACAGAAATGACACACTTACTTAGAGCAAGTGTAGTCAGACTCACCTGTTCATAATGATTAAAAAAGAAAAAAAATCCTTGAAAGCTTGCTGGAAAAGTCTGAACCTTTCCCAGTTCATGATGGTCATCATGAAAGTTACATTGCTCCACATTTGTGGCATTATTTGTGCAAGCATCCTGCATTTGTGTTTGGTGTTGAAGAAAGTATTTTTAGAAGTCATGCAGTGTTTGTGTTAATACGATTCAGTCATTAGTATGATTTATATTCTGTATTAGTGTGACTAAAATATGGGAGTGGCTGCAAGGTCACATGTAATCAGTATCATGAGCATGTATGCAAAAAAACCACATTTGATTTGAAGTTTAGAGAAGCCTAAAATAAGCATATCTTCTTTATTGTATTAATACGTTATTATTTAAATATGTTTAATGTTCTTTCTGTTTTCTCTAGGGATACGTAGTTTAAAAAAATACTCAGTTATTTTCCTGGAACAATACCAAAACTTGTATCTGGCTTAACACATCTGACCTTAGACTCTTCAGAGGAAGTGAACACATGTTCTATGAGTAATTCCCTAGATAAATCTGCAGCCAAACAAAGGAGCAGTGAGATCAAATTCCAGTGTCTCTTCTTCACTGAAATAAAATTGAAATTCAAAAATTACATTGACAGGCTTCTATCCTGGATGGTCAGTTATACTTTCGTGGAGACCATCTAGAGGAGGAGGGGGAGGAGGAGAAGCTGGCAGCAATGGTGGTGGTGATGGAGTTGAGAAGGAGAAAGATTTGGTGATGTTGGAGTTAATGGGTGATAGTGTATGGATTGGTCCTAGGAAAACCATGTGAAAGTTTTTTTTCCCCATAGTAGTTATGCTGTCTTTGTCAATTCTGCCTCGTGAAAATGAATAACAAGAGGCAGTGTAGCTTGGTCACAGATCATTATTCTTTCCAACATACAAAGCTAAGCAGAAAATTAGGAGACTTACTCCTGACCCTATTCGCACCCTTTTTTAAACCCTAATTTTAAGAGTTCCTGACCCAGAAAAAAAGTTATTCCAGGGATGTAGGCTAATAAAAAGGACGTTTTCTCTCCTTTAACCTCCATTGACTTATAAAAATTGGGAAGTGGGACTGTAAAACTCTTTAGTGCAACTACTGACCACAGCAGGGAAAGTATGCCCTAGGTTGTACCCTTAGTGGACAGAACAGCATTATCCTTTGGGCCAAAGGAAACCCAGCCAAGAACTCACTCAGATCTTCTGTCTGAGTTGTCCTAGCCTTTGCTCCAAGTCAGTCTTCTCAACCCCAGTACTCCTGACATGTAACATCAACCCTTTATTCTGGGGGCTGTCCTGTGCACATTGTAGGATCTTTAGCAGCATTCTTGACTTCTACCCCCAGATGCCAGTAGGATCCCACCCCCTCAGTTGTGGCAACCAAAAATATCTCCAGACATTGCCAAATGGGAGGTAAAATTGCTCCCGTGGGAGCCTCCCCCTCACTGCCCATTTGAGCACCACTGCTCTGAGTGTATTAGGTGATTAGTTGATAAAGAATATTTTCCAGATTTTAGTTTTACTTTTAAATACTTTGTTATTTTAAGTATTGTGCAGAATAGGATTTGCTTTTAAGAACTGTGAAAATAAACGGCAAGCACATTTTCTAAGTTGGGGGTAAAAGTGAGGACAGGGTCTTTCTTTGAGAATTCAACATTATGACCTTTGGATGCCTAGTACAGTGGTTTTCTGAGTGCTGGTGGGGACCAGAGTAGGTCAGGATTGTACATGCATGGGTGTAGGCATACAATGTAAAATGTATTTCTTATTTGGGAATAACTGAGAAAAACATTTGAGAACTGCTGGCCTAGTGATAATGTATAAGCCCAGCTTCCCCTTTCAAACTGGAATATTCTAAACATATACTTCATAGCAGTAAGTGTTTGTCCAGACCAGCTAAGCTATTTATTTTGTCAGGTAAATTTATCAAAGTCTTGGGCATATGAAACATTCAAACTCGTTCACTGTAGTAGTAGATTTGAGACTCTCTTCACTTTGGTTTCTGGTGCATATCATCTTTTTGCTGGAGGAGGAAGCTCTGAACTCCATCACATATTTTAGAACATTCTTGGCACGTTACTTGTAGACTGTTCATGCCCTCCCCCTACACAAGATACTGAAAAAAGACCTCTCCATTTTAATTGTTTTCTTCATCAGCATGCATGTAAAAGTCCTGTTTTTCATCAATTATATTTATTTTGTTGACTTGTAGAAATTGTGCTCTATAGAGGAAAGGGCAAGAAACATTTTGTGTATTACCTATTGAGAATCAAACATAAATATGAGCATAAAGACATAAAAATTACTAACACTGCTTGTACTTTTGTAAAATTCATCTTAAAATGGCAACCTTAAGTTAAATAATAGCCTATGGGGAATTCGTTAGTTGGGACAATCTGCCATTACTAAGTCATGAATTCAGCTGTTAATAGGAAATTCTTGGCTTCCTGAAATCCATCAACACTTCCAGACACTTAAAAAGCTGCTTTAGTTCTATTCACTAAAGAAAATACATTTATATTTTGAGTTATTTCATTTGTTCAGCCGCTGCTTTTCAAAGATTTAAGCATTCCAGAAAGCACATTTTCATCTTTTCAGTATTAAGAAAACATTTCAAACTAGTTTCATAACGTTAGAAACTTTGTCTTAGGGGATAGTTTTTTTTTCTCTAAGGAAAAATGTTAATGATTATTCAAAAGTTATTTATATTACAATTCATTTATTTTTACAGAGACAGTTTTTATATCCCTGTGTTTCTAATTTGGATGATACTCAGAGATATTCAAGGTATTTTCTTGATGGTTTCAGGGAAAATTTGTGGGTTTTTTTTCTTCTAAGTTATCTAACATTTACATTTTATATTTGCAAAACATCAGTGAATATATCACAAAAACTCACATGTTTATTTCATGGTGCCTTTATATATCATTGAGTGGCTATGCCTAGTTTTTGTGTGTAGAATGAAAGCAGGTGTAGAGAGAGCTGAAGTTTTAACATTGCTCAAAAGCTGAGCTTTATGTGAGATATTCGTTTAGGAAGCCAGATTGCTAGTATTGGCCTTTAAAATAGGCTAGGGGCTCCTGGGTGGCTCAGTCAGTTAAGTATCCAGACCTTGGCTCAGGTCATAATCTCAAGGTTCATGGGTTTGAGTTCCGTGTCGGACTCTGCTGTTAGCATGGAGCCCACTTTGGATCCTTTGTCAAATGCCTCCTCTGTGTATGCACTCTCTTTCTCTGTCTCTCAAAATTAAACATTTAAAAGTAGGCTAACAATAGGACGGATTTGAGAATTGCTTGATCAGGAAAGGATATAAAGTATTGTCATCATAAGCTTATACAGAGTGTTCTTTTATTAAAGTTAGTTTTGAGGGGTGCCTGGGTAGCTCAGTCGGTTAAGTGTCCCAACTCTTGATATTGGCTCAGGTCATGATCTCAGTTTTGTGAATTCGAGCCCCACATCTGGCTCTGCTCTGACCCTACGGAGCCTGCTTGGGATTCCCTCTCTCCCTCTGCCCCACCCCTGCTCACACTCTCTCTGTCTTCCTCAAATAAACTTAAAAAAAAAAAAAAAAAAAACTTTTCAAAAAATTTAGTTTTGAGACTGGTTTGAAATTACTTTTTCATTGGTTCATGTACAATTTCCTTATACATCCAATTAATAAACATTTATTTTGCAACTACTTGCTGGATACTGTATTAACTTCTTACAGGCCTTTAAAGCTTTTATTTGTTCTAGCAAATGATATCAGCACTGCATTGTTCTTAAAAATAATAAATCAACATAATAGAAAATTCTGTTACAGCCATCTATATCTATATTGACTTTAAAACTCAGCACTGGGGCGCCTGGGTGGCTCAGTTGGCTAAGCATCTGACTTCAGCTCCAGTCATGATCTCACAGTTCGTGAGTTCAAGCCCCGCGTCAGGCTCTGTGCTGACAGGTCAGAGCCTGGGGCCTGCTTCAGATTCTGTCTCTCTCTCTCTCTCTCTCTCTCTCTCTCTCACTCTCTCTCCCTCTCTCTCTCTCTCTCTCTCTCTATCTCTCTCTCGCTCTCTCCCCCTCCCCTGATCATTCTCTGTCTCTCTCAAAAATAAACATTTAAAAAATAAATAAATAAAACTCAGCACTGTCACTTTTAGTATAGTTTTTTTGTGTAAGTACTGAATTATTCCAAAGGTGATTATAGGTGGCTATTTTTGAACGAAAAAATACTATCGTTTTAGTACAGTGTACCCATCTTCCTTTTGGAGATTTATTTTAAAAAATTTTTTTTCAACGTTTTTATTTATTTTTGGGATAGAGAGACAGAGCATGAACGGGGGAGGGGCAGAGAGAGAGGGAGACACAGAATCGGAAACAGGCTCCAGGCTCTGAGCCATCAGCCCAGAGCCTGATGCGGGGCTTGAACTCACGGACCGCGAGATCGTGACCTGGCTGAAGTCAGACGCTTAACCGACTGCGCCACCCAGGCGCCCCGGCCTTTTATAGAGATTTAAAAGAGATTCATCATTGAATCCCATCATTAAGGAATGCTGACTGGTACAATTGGAGCAGCACCTGAAACTTCTTACCACTGCATGCCTCTGCTAGGTGCCCAAATACCACTGTTTATGAGAAAGGGAAGGGTGCAAATAATAGTACTATGTTAAGTTACCTGAGTCCCCATATCCAGTTGCAGAACGAATTGCTGGAGCAAATCCTGCTGCTACCAAGATAGGAAGGTTATTTTTCCTAATGTTTCATGATGTACAAATGCCATTTTTTCCTCCTCATTTGGTAGGAAAAAGTGAGGTTTTAGGAGGGGGAGTACTCCAAAGTCCAATTTCAGTAGAATGTAAAATTAAATTTCATTAAATATTGCTTTAATGCCTTCAAGGATGAATGCCTTGTAATACTGTGATCAGTAATCTGCATAACCTTTAGTCTTCTCACAGATTTTAGAAAGGTTTATATTTATAAATAAATGGATGAAGCTGATCACATACTTTTATTTTTATAGTTTATGTTGTCTTTGAACAGTTACTATGAATTAATACTCTTTTAAAGATTGGAATTGTGATATGTGTATAAATCTATTGTTAAGCTAATAAATCTGTTTATTCAGATTGGAAAGTTCTTTGAATAAGGATAATCATTGATCATTTTGACCTTACCTGGCTTCTCTCTTGGCTCCTGTGAGTAGATATATTAAGAACTCTATCATCCCTTTTATCTTGTGTAAGGAAAGTATTGGTGGCATAAAATATCTGCCATACATATTTTTAAATTTTCACAAAAGAATCCTGATTATTTATAGTATAAGTTAAAGATGTAATAATAATTTATCGTTCTTTTAACTCTTTTTTTTTTTAAAGGTGATGGATGTGGACATACTGTACTAGGCCCTGAAAGTGGGACCCTCATGTCCATAAACTACCCACAGACCTATCCCAACAGCACCGTTTGTGAATGGGAGATCCGTGTAAAGATGGGAGAGAGAGTGCGCATCAAATTTGGTGACTTTGACATTGAAGATTCTGATTCTTGTCATTTTAATTACTTGAGAATTTATAATGGCATTGGAGTTAGCAGAACTGAAATAGGTAGGAATTTTTCTTGTAAATGTACATCACTGCCCTGAGTTTTAAAGCTAAAGCAATGTTTGATACTTGACATTGAATAACTAGGTTGTATAGGATGATATGTAAGAAATTATTTGTGTGGACCATGTGTGGAAATCTCAATTTGAACCTTTTGGGAAGAGAAGATTCTTGTCTGTTTATTTACTCTCCAAATAAGCTTGTTGGTACTTTTGCAACAGGATGTACTTTTGCAAGCAGGATGTACTGCTTCCAAGAAGGAGGACATTAATTATCTCATTTTTTTGTTTTGTTTTTTTCCTGATCACTTTATTTGCAACTAAAGAATACAGGTAGAATTCACGCATAATTCACACTTAGGAGGCAGTATATCATGGTGATTAAAGCATGGGTTTTGGATCCAAACTGCCTGGTTTTAAACCCTCTCTCTGCTGTTAGCATATGTGTGACTTTGGGTGAGTTACCTGACCTGTTTTTTCATTTGTAAACTAGAGAATGAATTAGTAACATGTAAAGTGCTAAGAAGAGTACCTAACACATAATATATGCTTAGTAAATATTAGCTACTATAGTTGTTATTCTTAGCTAAGATCAGTGGTTTTCAATTATGCCTGCATATTAGAGTCACCTGGAAAGACTTTAAATAATACTGTATACCTGGTCCCCATCCTGGACCAGTTGAATCAGAATTGATTGGGTGGGACCCACGCCCCTGTATTTTTAAAGCTTCCCAGGAGAATCTACTCTGTCGTTAAGGTAAGAACCTTTGGCTTTTAGAGAACAGTCCCTTTGTTTTAGGAAAGGCAGAAAAAATCTAAGACTCTTTGGGTGAGCTAACATCATAAAGAAATCTTGAATTCTTTCTGAGTTAATTTGGAAACATTGATTGGTACAAATGTATAAAATGTCTTTTAGAAGTATAATTGGAACCCAGTATCTTTAAGTGTGATGTTCATCCTCTCGCCTCTTCCCCATCTCTGGTCTAATCCTTCATGTCTTCTCTATTTTTTGGCCTCTTACCTGTGGGAGCAAGGCCTGGTGCTTTTTTTTCTTTTTTTTTTTTTTTTTTTTTTTTGGTAGGGTCGTTCTTTATTATTTTCTTTCTTTTTTCCTTTTTTTTTTTTTTAAGTTTATTTACTTATTTTAAGAGAGAGCATGCAAGTAGAGGGAGGAGCAGAGAGAGAAAGAATCCCAAGTTATTAATCTCCACACTGACAGTGCAGAGTCTGATGCAGGACTCAAACTCACAAACTGCGAGATTATGACCTGAGCCAAAACCTAGAGTCAGATGCTTAACTGAGTCACCTAGGTGCCCCTTCTCTATTTTTTCTAAGTATGATCTGTTTCGGATTTTATCTTTAAGTAATTCAGTTTTAGTAAGTTGTTTGCCTGGTAAATTACCCAGTTCACCTGGGTCTTCAAATTCATTTGCAGTGATGTCTGCAAAATAGAATCCTATGGCTTTTTTTTCTAATGGTTATTTCAGTGGTTTTGTCAATGGTTATTTTCTTCATGACATTTTTTGTTTGTTTTCTTTATTTGTACTCTTTTTTTCCCCCATGTCAGCCAGTGGTTTGCCTATTTTGTTTCTTCAAAAAATGGAATTTGATTTATTAACTGTATTTAGATCTGTTCTTTTTTTCTCTCCCTTATTAATCTTTGTTTCTAGTTCTGTTATTTTATTTTCTTCATTATACTCGTTTTGAGCTTATTTTGCCATTTGTTTCTGAGCTTTTAGAAAAGAATTTTAATTGATTTACATTCTTTCATTTTTATTGATAAGTATGTCTAAAGCTGTGGGGTTTAATTTGATATGCCACAGATTGATTTATAGTGTTATCAATACTTTTTTGGAATTCTGTAATTTGTTTTGTATTTCCCTTTTACCCACTAACTGTTTACTATTGGGTAAATAATACATAAGTAGATTTATTTCCTGTTGGAAGTACCTTTCTTTGCTGCTGTTAATAATTTTTATTTTTACTGCATTGTGGTCATAAATATTTCTGAGTGTGGTTGGAAGGGGTATCACTATTTCATGGAGCTTGCTAATATTTTCTGCATAACCTAATATATAACCTTTATTATGAATGTCCCGTGTATGCTTGAGAAGGTTTATTCGCTAATATCAAGATGCAAAGTTTGATATACATTCAGAAGATTTGTCTTATTTATTGTTTAGATTTTCTTTTTTTTTTTTTTAACTTTTTTTAATGTTTATTTTTGAGAGAGAGAGAGACATAGCACAAGCAGGAGAGGGGCAGAGAGAGAGAGAGAGACAGAATCTGAAGGAGGCTGCAGGCTCTGAGCTGTCATCTCAGAGCCTGACTCGGGGCTCAAACTCACAAACTGTGAAATCATGACCTGAGCTGAAGTCGGACACTTAACCGACTAAGCCACCCACGCGCCCTTCTGTTTAGATTTTCTACACATATCTTTATTTTTACCTACTTGATTGGTATGTCTCTTTTTTCCTGTTTTTCCTTGGGATTTTGCTTTTATGGGAGTTGCAGTGTTGCATAAATATTCTTGATTATAATATCTTTATTTTAAATTGTGACCTCCAGCATTAGACGTTTCCTTTGTCATGTCTAATAATACTTTTAGTTTGAATTCTTTGTCTCTCAATATCTGCATATCCTCCTTGTCTCTTTCTGTTTTCATTTGCCTGGTATACCTGCTTTGCTATTTTTAGCCTTTCTATATCATTTTGTTTTGTATGTGTTTCTTGTATGTAGCACATTTTTCACGGTTTATTTTGTGAAGTAAATTAAAAAAAATTTTTTTGATAGTTAAGCCCATTTGCACTTATTTATAAAATTGGAATGTTTTATCTCAAGTTTATCGTATTTTAAGCTATAATTATATGTATTTGTTGTGCTTATTTCTTTCTTTTGGTTTTTTTTTTTTTTTTTTTGGTTTGAGAGAGAGAGAGTGAAAGTGGGGGAGCGAAACAGAGGAGGGGGGAGAGAGAGAGAGAGAGAGAGAGAGAGAGAGAGAGAGAGAGAGAGAGAATATGAATGAGTCTTAGGCAGGCTCCATGCCTAGCTCAGAGCCTGACATGGGGCTTGATCCCATGACCCTGGGATCATGACCTGAGCTGAAATTAAGAGTCAGACACTTCAACTGACTGAGTCACCCAGGCACACCTTGTTCGTATTTCTTTACATTGTTTTCTTTCCTTTTTATTTTAAAACTGCTTTTGGAGTTTAATAAGTTTTATAATTTTGTTCTAAGTGTTATCTTTCAATTTATACTATCTTTTTTTAAAACAAATTTTTTTTTTTCAACGTTTATTTATTTTTGGGACAGAGAGAGACAGAGCATGAACGGGGGAGGGGCAGAGAGAGAGGGAGACACAGAATCGGAAACAGGCTCCAGGCTCTGAGCCACCAGCCCAGAGCCCGACGCGGGGCTCGAACCCACAGACCGCGAGATCGCGACCCGGCTGAAGTCGGACGCCTAACCGACTGTGCCACCCAGGCGCCCCTAAAACAATTTTTTTAATGTTTATTTTTGAGACAGAGAGAGACAGAGCATGAATGGGGGCGGGTCAGAGAGAGGGAGACACAATCTGAAGCAGGCTCCAGGCTCTGAGCTGTCAGCACAGAGCCCGACGTGGGGCTCGAGCTCACAGACTGTAAGATCATGATCTGAGCTGAAGTCGGATGCTTAACCGGCTGAGCCACCCAGGCGCCGATGATTTGTCTTTTTTTGATGGTGTTCTTTAACTCCTACCAATTGTCTGTGCTACCTGCTACATAACATTCAATGAACTATTCTACCTCCTCTTTTCCTCTCTTCTTTTCCCTACTTTTACTCTGTTAGAACATAAATTCATAACATGCAGCCTATATCATATAACCTTTTATTCTTCAACCCCTCTCTAACTTTTCTGGATCTGTTTTGTTTTAATTTTTTAAGGTTTATTTATTTATTTTGAGAGAGAGTGCAAGTTGGGGAGGGGCAGGGAGAGGTTGAGAGGGAGAGAGACAGAATCGCAAGCAGGCTCCACACTGTCAATATGGAGCCCAATGTGGGGCTCAAAGTCATGAACTTCAAGATCATGACCTGACCTCAATTCAGATATTTACCTAACTGAGCGACCCAGGCGCCTCTCTAGTTCTGTATTTAAAAATAACAAATGGGGGCACCTGGGTGGCTCAGTCGGTTGAGCGTCCGGCTTCGGCTCAGGTCATGATCTCACAGTCTGTGAGCTCGAGCCCCGTGTCGGGCTCTGTGCTGACAGCTCAGAGCCTGGAGCCTGCTTTGGATTCTGTGTCTCCCTCTCTCTCTGCCCCTCCCCTGTTCATGCTCTGTCTCTGTCTCAGAAATAAATAAACATTAAAAAAAATTTTTTAAATAAATAAAAAAAATAAAAATAACAAATGTTCATTTTCAGCCTTTTGCGCAAGTTCTCCCAGTCATACTGTGAATGGGTAAAATTCATCTTAGACTAGATTGATTCTTGAAGCAGAACTTATGGGTGCAGAATTTCTTGCATGTTTAAAATTGCTTTTTAGGGGCATCTGGGTAGTTCAGTTAAGCCTCCAGCTTTGGCTCAGGTCATGGTCTCATGATTCGTGGGTTCAAGCTCCATGTCACGCTCTGTGCTGACAGCTCAGAGTCTGGAGCCTGCTTCGGATTCTGTGTCTCCGTCTCTCTCTGCCCCTCCCCTGCTCGTGCTCTGTCTCTCTCTCTCTCTCTCTCAAAAATAAACATTTAAAAAAACTGCTTATTTTTAAATTTGTATTACATGAAGACTTGAGGGTCAATTTGATTTTATGTAAATATGTCCTTGATTCACATGTTCTTTCTTTGAGTTTATTGTTTTATTTTTAAATACTCTTCTGGAGTGCCTCAGTAGCTCAGACAAGTGTCCAACTCTTGATTTTGGCTCAAGTCATGATCTGGGATTGAGCCCTGCGTTGGGCTCCCTATGGACAGCACAGAGCCTGCTCTCTATCAAAAATAAATAAGTAAACATTTAAAAAAATTAAAAAAATAAATACTCTTCCATTATCGCCTGACTTTTTGTATTGATTTTTCAGAAGTTTATTTACCTTTAAAGTCTTAATAGTGTTACAAGGATATGTGTTGAAGGTGATCATTGTGGGCTGGTTTTCATTGATATCCAGTGACCTCTTTCAATATATAGATACAGATATTTCACTTCGGGAAAGTTTTGTGGGATGATACTTTTAATATTCTGTTCCATTGTCTTGTGGATCTTTTTTTGATTTTAAGTATAAGAAAATTAGATCTTCCTTGCCCTTTCAGCCACATTCTCACCAGTCCTTTTCGTTTTTTATTTCCTTTTCATTCTATTTTTATTCTTTTTTTCAATATTCATTATCATGTTTTCATTAGAATCCATTATTCCTTGTGCACTTTGTACATAAATATGGTCTTTACTTTTTATGTAATTTTGTCATTTCTTTGTTTTGTGAGACCAGCTCTTAGTTCTTTCAGATTTTGTCCATCTCTGTTTTTAGTTTTTGATTTTCTGTTTCAAGTGGTTTTATCCTATCTCCAATTGTTTGAGGACATAACATTAAGTTTGGAGTGTTCAGTTTCCTTCTGCTTTACCATTGTTTTTTTAGTGGGAGGAGGTTTCCATAAACTGAATTGTTGGGATTCTCGTATTTTGTTTGTATACTATATATTTTTTTAAGTAGATAAAGGCTGTAGCTAGGTATTTGTGTGGACAAGGGTGGTAGTTTGCAGTGCTTTGTTTACTTTATAGTTTGTGATAGGTTCATGATAGCCCTCTTCTGCTAGTGTAGTAGGTACTTTCTTTTTTTAAAGAGGTTGAGGTGGAGGAGGAGTTGTGTTCTTTTCTTTCTTTCTTTCTTTCTTTCTTTCTTTCTTTCTTTCTTTCTTTCTCTCTTTCTTTCTCTTTCTTTCTTTCTTTCTTTCTTTCTTTCATCTTGCAGGATTCTAAATTTTTCCCTCTTGCTTTGCTTTTTCTCTCCTTTACAATGTATGTTCCAAAGAATTCTTCTCTATTGCTTTTAACCTACTTCTCCCCTGAAGTGTTTCCTTTCCAAAATTGCACTACTGAGGATTTCTGTGCTCTTAAGTTCCTTCCCTGAAGTCAGTATTCTCATTTACCAGTGGATTGTTTTTCCCAGTATTTTCTGGGTGTGCATGGGATACCTTGATCATCTTTGTCTTCCCTAGTGGGTCTTTCCTTGACTTCAACCACTTAGGTTATTCTTAGACTCCCTGAAATCTGTTGCTATGCTTTACTGGTCTGTGACCCTTTGAGTTTCTTCCTCCTTCTTTTAAAGTTGTCTTTGTAAAAAATAATTATTTTATGTCAAAATAAAGTGATAAGTACTCTTTCATTTGAAAGCAGTAAAAGTATTACAGTCATCATTGCTAACATTTTCCATTTAGAGCAGTTTTCCGTAAGCAGGAATTGAAGAAATGGTGGGTAATCTTAACGAGTGTAGGTATCTTGAATGATACATGTAAGAGCCACACAGTTTTATGTGAGATAAAGTCCTAGCCTATGAAAACAAGTCGTCAGGAAGGCAAAAGGCATCTCATATCTGTTCATCATGAAAATACATGGATTCCTGTGGATAGTTTTCATGAGAAGGCTCAGTGGAAATTTAAATTTAATCTGGATTTGTCCCTAATGCCGAGGTGTATCATATGAGGTTGTTTGTAGCATTGCAAAGTACAGAAGCCATACACAATTCAAAATACTGTAGTGAATCTTTGTGCCCTGGAATGGTCAAGCTAGCTTAGTGACCTAGAAGAGAAAAAAAAATACACTTTGTCTGTATAAATGATGTTATCACTTCAAAATGTTTCCTCTAATGTTTGAGGCATGTCAATGAAGAATTGACAACTGTCTCATTTTTTGGCAGGATTCAACTGGATAAAACTTAAGCTACTGTGCAGTCCTACCCAAGAATTCCTATTTGTGGGCCTTTACAGGAAATACTATAAAAAGCCTTTGACATCTCCTAAGTGGTGACAGTTTTATTTTTCTATAAAAGCTTTGAAAGAAATTTCATGGTATGCTATGTATGTCTCACCTGTGATGCTTTGACGACACATCTGGTTTTTACTGAAGTCTGTACGTTGTTGTGACTCATCATTTTTATATTAATTATACTTAGTATGAGAAATTCTGCCAGCTATCAAGAAAGAAACTATCAACTTAATAAAAGCCAAAGCATTGAGTCACTACATTTATAGGAGCTTTTATTAATAAAATAGAAACAGATTAATGATTTTCTCTTCTGTCCAGAGATTTGATTGCTTTCCAGAAGATAAGTCTTACCCTCAAAGTGTAAGTTTCCTAAGAGAGAAGGAAAACCTACTAAGAAAAATTTGATGGGGAAGATTGGTATTCCTTTCTAAATATTTTGGTCCACATGAATGCTATAAAATTTTCCATCGAGGCCCTTTGGTTACCATCATAGATAGTTATAAAAAGTTATGTGCTCCTGCCATTCTTTAAGAGGTTATTATTAGAGGCACCTGTACTTAAAGAAATGCAAATTTTTAAAACTCAATATATTCCCTCCTTGAATTTTTAATTAGTAAAAAATATATAAAAATTTTATGTTCACATGGATATAGTGAAATTGGTACTTTTTTTAATGTTGCAATTTCTTTTTCTTTTTTTTTTTTTTTTTCAAAGTTTATTTATTTTTGGGACAGAGAGAGACAGAGCATGAACGGGGGAGGGGCAGAGAGAGAGGGAGACACAGAATTGGAAACAGGCTCCAGGCTCTGAGCCATCAGCCCAGAGCCTGACGCGGGGCTCGAACTCACGGACCGTGAGATCGTGACCTGGCTGAAGTCGGACGCTTAACCGACTGCGCCACCCAGGCGCCCCTAATGTTGCAATTTCTTAGTAGTTATAGCTCACTTGGCTAGCAGTCTTGAAATATATATTAAGGAATATGTATTACATATTAAGGAATGTAATTAGGAATTACATTAAGGAATATGTAATACATATAAGGAATACATCTTAAGGAAATATTTCAAAAACTAAAGATGTCTATTCCAGCATTTTTCACTATATAGAAATTGGAAGCAATCTAAATTTCTAACAATTAGGAGATTAAGTTATATCGACCATATAACCAGTTCTTGTCTATCACGGATTGTTTGCTATGAGCATTTTCTTACCCATCTTTTGGTGAATGTGAGTGTCCAGTTCGACATCTAGAAGAGGAGTTGCTGGTTCACTGGATATGCATGTGTTCAGCTTTAGTAGATATTGCCGAATGCATTTGTGGTTGTGGTGGTTTAGACACCCCAGTTGTGTATGAGAATTCCAGTTACTTGTCTCTCCTTTTGCCATTTTAACCATTCTTGTGTGTGTGTGTGCTGATACCACATTGTAGCTTTGCTTTGCATGTCCCTGATGGCTAATCATGTTATTCTCTTTTCATGTGTTTATTAGCCATTTGACTACCTTTTCTGAAAAGTGTTGAAATATTTCATGCATTTTTTTTTCTGTTGGGTGATCATTTTCTTATTTGTAGTAGTTCTTTCTATATACTGGCATGAGTTCTTTGGGGTATGTGTATTAATTTTTTTTTAATGTTTATCCATTTACTTTTTTTTTTAATGTTTTAATGTTTTATTTATTTTTGAGAGAGAGACAGAGAGATCATGAGCAGGGGAGGGGCAAAGAGAGAGGGAGGCACAGAATCCGAAGCAGGCTCCAGGCTCTGAGCTGTCAGCACAGAGCCTGACACAGGGCTCGAACTCACAAATGTGAGATCATGACCTGAGCCGAAGTCGGTTGCTCAACTGACTGAGCCACCCAGGCATCCCATATCCATTTACTTTTGAGGGAGAGAGAGAAAGGGAGACAGAGAATCCCAGGCAGGCTCTTCACTGCCAGCTCAGAGTCCAACATGAAGCCCAAACCAACAAACTATAAAACCATGACCCAAGCCAAAACCAAGAGTCAGACACCCAACTGACTGAGCCACTGAGGCACCCCGTATGTACAAAATATATATTCTTCTGGGGTGCTTCGGTGGCTCAGTTGACTAAGCATCTCACTCTGGATTTCAGCTCAGGTCGTGATCTCACAGTTCATAAGATCAAACCCATGTGGGGCTCTGTGCTGACAGTGCAGAGACAACTTGGGATTCTCTCTCTCCCTCTCTCTGCTCCTCCCCCACTCATGTTCGTTCTCTCTCTCTCTCTCTCTCTCTCTCTCAAAAATAAGTAAACTTTAAAATGTGTGTGTGTATGTATATATATGTGTGTGTGTGTATGTACACATATGTGTGTACATATACACATATATATTCCCTTTTTCTATGGCCTTTCTTTTTATCTCCCTATTGGTATCTTTTGGTAGACTTTAATTTTAACCATTTTAATGTTCAGTTATTAATTTTTTAAGTTTATGGTTACCATTTTTTGTGTTCTCTTTTAAAATCCTTGCCCCTCATAGCTCATGAAGTTCCCAACATTTTCCTCTAAAAAAAGCTTTATTGTTTTCCTTTCTACACATATTATCTTCAATCCATCCATAATTGATTTTTGTACATGGCATGGGAAGTAGGAGTAAAAGTGTCAAGGTACATTTTCCCATGTGGACTTTATTTTTATCTTATTTAAAAAACTTTTTTTAAACTTTGTTTATTTTGAGAGAGAGTGCAGGGGGGGGGGGGTGGAGAGAATCCCAGGCAGGCTCCACACTGTCAGTGCAGGGCTTGAACTTGAACCGTGAGATCATAACCTGAGCCAAGATCAAGAGTCAGACACTTAACTGGCTGAGCCACCCAGGAGCCCCTGGACTTTATTTTTAAATGTACAAATACTGGGTCTGTCATTTATTCATGAAAAAATAACACTGAAATTACCATCTTCTCCTGAAATCAAAATCCACAGTGATTTTTTTGATATACAAAAATACCCTCTTATTTTATATCTTTTTTTAGAGAGGGCATGAGAGAAGGGGGAGAGGGAGAGAGAGAGAGACAAAATCTCAAGCAGGCTCCACACTCAGCATGGAGCCCAACATGGGGCTTGATCTCATGAGTGCGAGATCATGACCTGAGCCAAAATCAAGAGTCAGGACACTTAACCGACTGAGCCACCCAGGTGCCCTGAAAAATACACTTTTATTTTATTATTTTTTAAAATTAATTTATTTACCGGGGCGCCTGGGTGGCGCAGTCGGTTAAGCGTCCGACTTCAGCCAGGTCACGATCTCGCGGTCCGTGAGTTCGAGCCCCGCGTCGGGCTCTGGGCTGATGGCTCAGAGCCTGGAGCCTGTTTCCGATTCTGTGTCTCCCTCTCTCTCTGCCCCTCCCCCGTTCATGCTCTGTCTCTCTCTGTCCCAAAAATAAATAAACGTTGAAAAAAAAAAAAAAAAAAAAAAAAAAAAAAAAAAAAAATTAATTTATTTACAGAGAGAGAGAGAGAGAGAATGAGCATGAATGGGGAGGGGCAGAGAGAGAGGATCCCAAGCCAGCTCTTTGCTGGTCAGTGGAGCCCAATGCAGGGCTCGAACTCACAAACCATGAGATCATGACCTAAGCTGAAATCAAGAGTCAGATACTTAACAGACTGAACCACCCAGGTGCCCCATCTGAAAAATATACTTTTAAGGTAGTCACCACTGTCTTTTAGAAGTAAAGGCAAATCCATTATTGGTGTTACTGCTATTGCTTTTAAAAATGGTAAATATTTGTTCTTTTAAATATATGCTAAAAAAATATACTCAATATTGTTTAAAAGGAAATTAGATCTGTACCTTCCCATGATTATCTTCTCCATGTAAGTCTTTGTTGAAACAGTTAAAGGTAATGCTAAGTCCAGCCAAAAGCAACTTATTGTTAGTCACCATATAATCGAAATCATTATGGGAAGACAGTCATTCAAAAGAAGAACATGACTCAAAGCAATCACACATTTAATGCAATTCTATCAAAATACTGCTGACATTTTTCACAGAGCTAGAACAAACAATCCTAAAATGTATGTGGAACCACAAAAGACGCCAAAACAATCCTGAAAAAGAAAAGCAAAGCTGGAGGCATCCTGATTCTGGACTTGAAACTGTATTACAAGCTGTAGTCATTAAGACACTATGGGACTGACACAAAAACAGACACTATATCAATGGAACAGAATAGAAAACCCAGAAATGGATCCACAACTATATGGTCAACTCATCTTCAATAAAGTAGGAAAGAATACCGCATGGAAAGAAGACTGTCTCTTCAACAAATGGTGCTGAGAAAACTGGACATCTTCTGCAACATGCAGAACAATAAAATTGGACCACTTTCTTACACCATATACAAAAATTCAAAATGGACGAAAGACCTAAATTTGAGACAGGGAAAACTATCAAAATCCTAGAGGAGAGCACAGGCAGCAACCTGTTTGACCTAGGCTGGAGTAACTTGTTACTAGACACATCTCCCAAGGCAAGGGAAACAAAAGCAAAAGTGAACTATTGGGACCTCAAGATAAAAAGCTTCTGCATAGAGAAGGAAACAATCAAAACTAAAAGGCAACTGATGGAATGGGAAATGATATTTGCAAATGACATATAAGATAAAGGGTTAGTATTCAAAATCTATAAAGAACTTATCAAACTCACCACCCTAAAAACAACTGATCTAGTTAAGGGTGAGAAGACATGAATAGACATTTTTCTAAAGAAGACATCCAGATGGCCAACAGGTGAAAAGATGTTCAATGTCACTCATCATTAGGGAAATACAAATCGACCACGATGAGATACCACCTCATACCTGTCAGAATGGCTAAAATTAACAACATAAGAACAGATGTTGGCGAGAATGTGGAGAAAGGGGAACCCTTTTGTACTTTTGGTGGGAATGCAAACTGGTGCAGCCACTCTTGAACACAGTATGGAAGTTCCTCAAAAAGTTAAAAATAGAACTACCGTATGACCCAGCAATTGCACTACTAGGTATTTACCCAAAGGATACAAAAATACAAGTTCAAAAGGGTACATGCACCCCAGTGTTCATAGTGGCATTATCAGCAATAGCCACACTGGGGAAAGAACCAAAGGGTCCATCGACTGATGAATGGATAAAAAAGATGTGCTATTGTATATACAACGAGTTATTATTCAGCCATCAAAAAGAATAAAATCTTGCCATTTGCAACAGCATGGATGGAGCTAGGAGCTAGAGCTAAGCAAAATAAGAGATAAATATATGGTTTCATTCATATATGGAACTTAGATGAATATATAAGGGGGGGAGAAAAAAGGGAAACAAACCATAAGAGGCTCTCAAAGATGGAGATCAGTGGCACCTGGGTGACTCAATTGTGCGTCCAGCTTCATCTCAGGTCATGATCTCAGTGTTCATGAGTTCAAACCCTGCATCGGGCTCACTGGGCTCACTGCTGTCAGCACGGCCTCCTCTGGATCCTCTGTCCCGTCCCCCCGCCACACACACATGCACACGAGCGCGCGCACGTTCTCTCTCTCTCTCAAAAACATTTAAACAGAACAGAGGGTTGATGGAGGGAGGTGGGTGGGGGATGGGCTAAATGGGTGATAGTTATTGAGAAGGGTACTTGTTATAATGAGCACTGGGTGTTGTATGTAAGTGATGAGTCACTGAATTCTGTTCCTGAAACCAATATTGCACTGTATGTTAACTAACTAGAAATTAAATAAAAATTTTAAAAAGGTGGGGGGAAGAAGAGTATGTGAAATCACTCTGTCAGATGGCTAATTTTACACCTCCATCTCACTCTGGCCCACCAAGCACAAGGCAGTGATCCTTACTGGTGGATGTTACTTACTGATAGCATCTTTTCTAAACATTTTCTGGGTATTAAAATGCCCTCTTATGCATTTTAGGGGCTTCAGCTGTGCATTTGCCCTGTTCTGCTACACTAAGCTTTCCAAGGGCAACAGTGTGCCAGTCTAATTTCATCACTAAATTCCTAGTGTATACCTCTCTCAGTGCCTGGATATTCGGAGGCTCAGTTCATTGATGAATTACTTTGAAAGTTCCAAATTTGGAATTGTTTTTGTGATTAGAAGTGCTTCTGGACATAAGCACTAAAATCACATGCCTAAATCAGTTTGTAAATTAGGAGTGATATTCTCTAAGCAAACTCCATTTCCTTCTATTCCATCTATTGGAGGTGGACAGATTTGATGTGCTTTTGCTCTAACAAGTAACTCCCACCCTCTACCTTCTCTTTCTAAGTTGCAAGTTTGTAAGGAGAGTGTTGTTCTGTGACAGACCTCTTGGGTAAGTTAAATGATCTTCCATTTAGTCAAGAACGTAAATCGGATTTCTTAAGTTTTATGGCAGTAATAATAGCACCTCTAATCTATTTCACATCAGAGGGATTGCTTCCCTCTTTTGAATATAGAATATTTTCATTTAACAACTTCCAGAGTTTATTGCTGTTCACTGTCTACCAAAAGTATAGTTAATACAGACTTTGAAAGACATCTGATAACCTTAAGACCTCTAAGCTCTATGCAAGAGGATGCAAACTCATTGCCAACAGGGGATGGGATGAGTGTAGTAACAGCATTGCACTGATAAATGCTAACTGAGCTTCGGGATTGGGGACTTTATGGAGTGGTGGGGACTGTAACAAACCAATGTATGACTTTCTCTTTTTAAAGGGGAGAGCTGTTACTTAGGTACAGTCATGTGGAGGACTGGCCCCGGGTGTCTTTTATTTATTTTATTTTTATTTATTTTTATTTTTTGAGAGAAGCCAGAAATTCAGAATTTATGTGAAGTTTAAAGATTTTTTAAATTGTTTTTAATGTTTATTATTTATTTTTGAGAGACAGAGCATGAGTGGGGAGGGGCAGAGAGAGAGGGAGACACAATCTGAAGCACACTCCAGACTCTGAGCTGTCAGCACAAGCCCGATTCAGGGCTTGAATGCACAAACTGTGAGGTCATGACCTGAGCCAAAGTCGGATGCTTAACCAGCTGAGCCAGCCAGGTGCCCCGAAGTTTAAAGATTTTTAAATCTTGGCAGCTAATCATTATTGAAATAGTGTAAACCCCAAATTGTATAGGCCAAGAGGACCTGAGTCATGGGTAGATTCCAACCTCTGCACTTTATTTCTCTCGGATTTGATCATCCAAAGGCAACGTATCCTTACTATACAAGCATCCCTCAGAGGTATGGTGGGTTCAGTTTCATATCCCGGCAGTAAAGCGGATATTGGAATAAAGCAAGTCAAATGAATTTTTTGGTTTCCCCATGCATATGAAAGTTACATTTACACTATACTATAGTAAGCGTGCAGTAGCACAAGATATGTGCTATACATAACTTACATATACATAACTTAAAAATACTTGATTGTTGAGGCATCTAGGTGGCTCGGTTGCTTAAGCGTCCAACTTTTGACTTCAGCTCAGGTCATTATCACATGGTTGTGAGATCAAGCTCCGTGTCAGGTCAGCATGGAACGCAGAGCCTGCTTAGAATTCTCTTATCTCTCTCTCTCTCTCTAAAAATAAATAAATTTAAAAAATACTTTCTCAAAAAAAAATACTTGATTGCTAAAAATTGCTAACCATCACCTGCACTTTCAGTCTTTTCAGTCAATCTTTTTGTTGGTGGAGGATCTGGGGTCAATGTTGATGGCTGTTGACTGATCAGAGTGGTGGTTGCTGAAGGCTGGGGTGACTGTGGCAGTTTCTTTAAGACCGCAATGAACTTTGCAGCATCGGTTGACTCTTCCTTTCAGAAAAGATTACTCTATAGCATGTGATGCTGTTTGATAGCATTTTACCCGCAGTAGAACTCATTTCAAAGTTGGGGTCCATCTTCTCAAACCCTGCCACTGCCTTGTCAACTAAGTTTATATACTGTTCTAAATCCTTTGTTGTCATTTCAGCCATCTTTATGGCATCTTCACCAGGAGTGGTTTCCATCTCCAGCAACCACTCTCTTTGCTCATCCATAAGAAGCAGCTACTCATACCTTCAAATTTTATCATGAGATTCCAGCATTTCAGTTACATCTTCAGGTTCCACTTCTAATTCTCTTGCTATTTCCACCACATCTGCAGCTACTTCCTTCATGGAGGTCTTGAACCCTTCACAGTCATCCATGAGGGTTGGAATCAACTTCTTCCAAACCCATTAAGGTTGATAATTTAACCATATCCCATGAATCATGAATGTTCTTAATGGTATCTGGAATGCTATATCTTTTCCAGGAGGTTTTCAGTTTACTTTGCCCAGATCTGTCAGAGGAATCGCTCTCCATGGCACCTGTAGCCTAATGAAATGTATTTCTTAAATAATAAGACTTGAAAATCAAAATCACTTCTTCATCCATGGGCTGCAGAAGCAATATTATGTTAGGCATGAAAACAATATTAATTTCATTGTATATCTCCATCAGGGCTGTTGAATGACCAGGTACATTGTCAACGAGCAGTCATATTTTGAAAGCAGCCTTTTTTTCTGATCAGTAGGTCTTAACAGTGGTCTTGAAATACTTAGCAAACCATGTTTCATACAGATGTGCTATCATCCAAGCTTTGTTGCTCCATTTCTAGAGCACAGGCAGAATAGATTAAGCATAATTCTTAAGGGTTCTAGGATTTTTGAAATGATAAATGGACATCAGCTTCAACTTAAAGTCCCCAGCTGCCATAGCCCCTAATAGGAGAGTCAGCGTGTTCTTTGAAGCTTTGAAGCCAGGTATTGACTTCTCTCTAGCTATGAAAGTCCTAGATGGCATCTTCTTCCAATTGGGGACTGTTTGTCTACACCGAAAATGTGTTGTTCAGTGTAGCCACCTTCATGAATTATCTTAGCTAGATCTTCTGGATGATTTGCTGCAGCTTTTTCAGCATTTGCTGCTTCACCTTTCACTTTTATGTCCTAGAGATTGGTTTCTTAAATCTTACAAATCCATTGCTGCTAGCTTCCAGCTTTTCTTCTGCAGCATTCTCACCTCTCTCAGCCTTAACAGATTTAGGGCCTTGCTCTGGGTTAGGCTCTGCTTAAGGGGATGCTGTGTCTGGCTTGATCTTTTCTTTAGAAGACTAAAACTTTCTTCACATCAGCAGTAGGACTGTTCCATTTTCTTATTCATGTGTTCACTGGAGGAACACTTTTAATTTCATTCAAGAATTTTTCCTTTGCTTTCAGTTTGGCTATTTGGCACAAGAGGCCTAGTTTTCAGGCTGTTTCAGCTCTTAACATGCATTTCTTACTAAGCTCAATGATTTCTAGCTTTTGATTTAAAGTGAGAGACGTGCGACTTTTTCACCTGAATGTTTAGAGGCCACTGAAGGGTTATTAATTGGACTAATTTCAATAGTGTTGGGTCTCACGGTAAAGGGAGGCCTAAGAAGAGGGAGAGAGATGGGAATGACTGGTTGGAGGAGCAGTCAGAACACACACATTAAGTCTGCCAGTCCTACGGGTTTCATGGCACCCCAAAACAGTCATGACAGTAACATCAAATCACAGGTCACAGATTACCATAACAGCTCTAACGATAATGAAAAAGCCTGAACTATTGTAAGAATTACTAAAATGTGACACAGAGACACAAAGTGAGCAAATGTTTGTTGGAAAAATGGTGCCGACAGACTTGCTAGATGCAGGATTGTCACATACCTTCAGCCTGTAAGAAAAAAGGCACAATCTGCAAAGCACAATAAGGCAAAGTGCAATAAAATGAAGTATGCTTGTACACCAAAGTAGATTTCTGATTGGATTCGTTTTGTGTTGTTTTGTAATGTTACCACAAACCTAGCAGCTTAAAATAGCATAATTGATTATCTCAGTTTCTGTAGATCAGAAGTCTGGGTTTGGCATGACTGGCTTCCCTGTTCAGGGTCTTGCCTGGTTGAAATCAAGGTAATCATCTAGGGATGTGGTTCCTTTCTGAAGCTGGAGGTTCTCTTCAAGCTCTTTGCTTGTTGGCAGAATTCACTTGTAATCGTAAAACTGGGGTCCCATTTTCTTGCTCCCTATTGCCCAGGGACTGTTTTCAGTTCCAAAGACCACCTGCAGTGTTCAGCACATAGATGTTCTTTTTCTTTTAGGCCATTAGGCATTTCTCTCTAATTTCCAGTTAATAGACTAACCAGAGGAAACACTTTGCTTTTAAAGGGCCTGATTAGGTCAGGCAAACCCAGGAAAATCTCCCTCTTACCATATATGTAATATACAGATAGTTAAAAAAAAATTTTTAAAGGCAGGAATCCGGTTAAGAGAATACTCTAGAAGCATAGGAATGTCACATAGCAGAGGAAATTTTTTTAAGTTTATTTATTTTGACAGAGAGAGAGAAGGGGGCAGGGGGAGAGAGAATCCCAAGCAGGCCCCACACTGTCAGCACAGAGCCTGGTGTGGGGCTTGATCTCACGAACCTGCGCTGAAATTGAGTCGGATGCTTAACTGAGTGAGCCACCGAGGTGCCCCAGTAATTGTTTTAAATATGGAAATAAGTTATACTTAACAACTCTATGTGCCATTATCTAAAGTATGGAAAAATTGGAAACCTGAGTTTCCATGGTAGAGGAAATAGTTACATTTACTACTGCTTATGCACTTAGAATTGGTTCTTGCCCCACCACATTTTCCTGAGGCCCTTAAGTCCATTTCCTTTGGAGCATACTTGGGAGTCCTTAGCCACTTTCTCCGCTGAGGCTTCCTTGTATCATACTGAGACTCAAGTTTCCTATGCATCCAAACCGTCTCCACACAGATGACCCACTTACATCTTGCATGTCTTCCCCTTGAGTTACATCCCTTCTTTCTCCCAAAAGGCAAGACCACAGTAGGTTCAACTAACATCCATCATCTCATATACCCCCTACCCCCACTCACCCCCTGTCTCTGGTGCCCATAAACCTGATATTATTTTCTGTGCATTTGGTAAGTTTTTTTAGATTACACATATAAGTGAGATCATAAAGTATTTGTCTTTCTCTGACTTAATTCACTTAGCATAATGCCTTTAAGGTCTATCAGTGTTATTGCAAATGGTAAGGTGCCCTCATGTTTTATGGCTGAATGATATTTGTTGTATAATATTTTGTTGTATGTATATGTATCCATCCATCCATCCATGGACACTTAAGTGGTTTCCATATCTTGGGTATTGTAAATAATGCTGTTGTGAATGTCGGAGTACAGATATCTTTTTCAGTCAGTTTTTGCTTGCTTTGGATATATTACCAAAAGTAGAATTGCCAGATCTTATGGTCGTTGTATTTTTTATTTTTTTGAGAGTCCTCTGTTCTGTTTTCTGTAGTGACTACTCATTTACAGTCCCACAGTGCACAGGGTTCTCTCTTTTCTCCACATCCACACCAGCATTTGGTATCTCTTACCTTTTTGATGATGGCCATTCTAACAGACGAGATGATATTTTATTGTGGTTTTCATTTGTAATTCCCTAATGACTAGTGATGTTGGCATCTTTTCATGTACTTGTTGGCCTTTCATGTATCTTCATTGGAGAAATGTCTGTTTAGGTCCTTTGCCCATTTTTTTATTGGGTTATTTTATTTATTTTGTTTTTTGCTTTGAGTTGTATAAGTTCTTTATATATTTTCGATACTAACCCCTCACAAATACACGGTTTGCAAATATTTTTATTTCCCTTCCATAGGTTGTGTTTGTACTTTATTGATGGTTTCTTTTGCTGTATAGCTTTATTTTATTTTTTGAATTTACATCCAGATTTGTTAGCGTATAGTGCAAGTAGATTCCTTACTGCCCTTTACCCATTTAGCCCATCCCCCCTCCCACTACCCCTTCCATAACCCTCTGTTTGTTCTCCATATTCATGAGTCTCTTATGTTTTGTACTCCTCCATGTTTTTATATTATTTTTGCTTCCCTTCCCTTATGTTCATCTGTTCTGTGTCTTAAAGTCTTCATATGAGTGAGGTCATATGATATTTGTCTTTCCCTGACTAATTTCGCTTAGCATAATACCCTCTAGTTCCATCCACATAGTTGCAAATGGCAAGGTTTCATTCTTTTTGATTGCTGAGTAATACTCCACTGTGTGTGTGTGTGTGTGTGTGTGTGTGTGTGTGTGTATGTATACACACACACACACATACACCGTATCTTCTTTATCCGTTCATCCATTGACGGACGTTTGGGCTCTTTCCATAATTTGGCTATTGTTAATAGTGCTGCTATAAACATTGGGGTGCATGTGCCCCTTTGAAATAGCATACCTGTATCCCTTGGATAAATACCTAGTAGTGCAATTGTTGGGTCGTAGGGTAGTTCTATTTTTAGTTTTTTAAGGAACCTCCATACTGTTTTCCAGAGTGGCTGCACCAGTTTGCATCCCCACCAGCAGTGCAAAAGAGATCCTCTTTCTCCACATCCTTTCCAACATCTGTTGTCTGAATTGTTAATGTTAGCCATTCTGACAGATGTAAGGTGGTATCACATGGTGGTTTTGATCTGTATTTCCCTGATGATGAATGATGTTGAGCATTTTTTCATGGGTCAGTTGGCACTCTGGATGTCTTCATTGAAGAATTGTCTATTTCATGTCTTTTGCCCATTTCTTCACTGCATTATTTGGTTTTTGGGTGTCGAGTTTGATAAGTTCTTTATAGATTTTGGATACTAACCCTTTATCTGAAATGTCATTTGCAAATATCTTCTTCCATTCCATCGCTTGCCTTTTAGTTTTGCTGATTATTTCCTTTGCTGTGCAGAAGCTTTTTATTTTTATGAGGTCCCAATAGTTCATTTTTGCTTTTGTTTCCCTTGCCTCTGGAGACGTGTTGAGTAAGAAGTTGCTGCAGCCAAGATCAAAGAGGTTTTTGTCTGCTTTCTCTTCGAAGATATTGATGGCTTCCTGTCTTATGTTTAGGTGTTTCATCCATTTTGAGTTTAGTTTTGTGTATGGTGTAAGAAAGTGGTCCAGGTTCATTTTTCTGCATGTCTGTCCAGTTTTCCCAGCACCACTTGCTGAAGAGACTGTCTTTATTCCATTGGCTATTCTTTCCTGCTTTGTCACAGATTAGTTTGCCATATGTTTGTGGGTCCATTTCTGGGTTCTCTATTCCGTTCCACTGATCTGAGTGTCTGTTTTTGTGCCATTGCTGTATAGCTTTTTAGTTTGATATAGTCCTTCTTATTTATCTTTTATTGTGATGCTGTGCTTTAGTTGTCATATTCAAAAAATCATTACCAAGACCCATGTCAAGGAATTTTATTCCTATGTTTTCTTCTAGAGATTTCATGATTTCAGGTTTTACATTTAAGTCTTTAATCCATTTTGAGTTAATATTTGTGAGTGGTATGAGATAGGAGTCCAATTTCATTCTTTTACGTGCAAATATCCAATTATCCCAGCTTGCTAGGATTTTGATTGGGATCAGATTGAATCTTATAAAGTTGGCAAGAACTGACATCTTGACAAAATTTAGTCTCCCTATCCATGAACGGGAAACATCTCTCCATTTATTTCACTCTTGGAGTTTTGTAGTTTTCTTCATATAGATCTTACACATATTTTATTAGATTTATACCTAACTATTTCATTTTGGAGGCTGCTCATGTAAGATGTAAATTTTGCGTTTTTATTTCCAAATTCCCCTTGTTTATTGTTGACACATAAGAAAGCAATTGACTTTTGTCTATTAATCTTGTATTCTACAACCTTGTATAATCGCTTATTAGTTACAAGAGTTTTTTGTTCACTTCTTTTTGATTTACTACATAGATAATCATATCATCTGTGAGCAAACACAATTTTATTTCTTCCTTTACAGTCTGTGTACTTTTTTCCCCCTTGTCTTACTGTGTTAACTAATACTTCCAGTGTGATGTTTGACAGGAGTGGTGAGAGGGGACATTCTTGCCTTGTTTCTGATCTTACTGGAAAAGCTTTGAGTTTCTCACTGTCAAGTATGATGTTAGCTTAGGTTTTTTGTAAGTATTCTTTAAAAAAAAATTTCTTTAACGTTTATTTATTTTTGAGAGACAGAGATATAGCATGAGTGGGGGAAGAACAGAGAGAGAGGGAAACACAGAACCTGAAGCAGGCTCCAGGCTCTGAGCTGTCAGCACAGAGCTGATGCGGGCTCTAACCTACAAACTGCGAGGTCATGACCTGAGCTGAAGTCAGACGCTTAACCGACTGAGCCACCCAGGTGCCCCTGTAAATATTCTTTACTAACCTAAGGAAGTTCCCCTCTATTCCTAGTTCACTGAGAGTATATAACATTAGTGGATGTTGGATTTTGTCAAATGCTTTTTCTGCATCTGCTGATTTGATCATGATACTTTTGCATGCTGATGTGATAGATTGCATTAATTGATTTTAAAATGTTGAACCTACCTTGCATACCTGAGATAAATCACACTTGATCATGGTGTATAATTCTTTTTAATACATTGTTGGATTTGATTTTTTAAATATTTTGTTAAGGATTTTTATGTGTATCCTGTGATAAATAACCTGGATGGCCTATTCCATGACCTGTAGTTTTCTTTTCATGTAATGGGTTTGATTTTGGTTTTATGGTAGTGCTAGCTTCATAGAATAAGTTAGAAAGTATTCCCTCTGCTTCTTTCCTTTGAAAGATATTATAGAGAATTGGTATAATTTTTTTTTAAATGTTTGGTAACATGTATCAGTGAACACATTTGTGCCTAGTGCTTTGTCTTTTGAAAGTTTATTAATTATTGATTGAATTTCTTAAATAGATATAGGCCTATTCAGGTTATCAGTTTCTTCTTGCTAGTGTTTTGGCAAATTGTGTTTCAAGGAACCAGTTCATTTGATCTAGGTTATCAAATTTGTGGACATAGATTTTTTCATGCTATTCTTTTATTATCTTTTCATGACCATGGTGTCATTAGTGGCATTTGCACTTTTATTTCTAATATTAGTGATTTGCGTCCTTTTTCTTAATTAGCCTTATTAGAGCCTTACTGACTTTTGTTTCAGAGAACCAGCTTTTGGCTTTTTAATTTTCTCTATTAATTTCCTGTTTTCAATTTCACTGGTTTCTGCTCTAATTCTTAAATCTTTTCTTCTTCTCACTTTGAAATTAATTTGTTTCTGTAGTTTCTTGAGGGTAATGATTTTTTAAACATTTTCATTTGCCTGGAGCATGAAATTTTTTTTTTTTTTTAAGTTTAATTATTTAGAGAGAGAGCACAAGTGGTGGGGGGTGGGGGAGGGGAGCAGAGAAAGGGAGAGACAGAATCCCAAGCAGGCTCTGAACTGTCAGTGCAGAGGTCGATGTGGGGCTTGAACTTATGAAACGTGAGATCCTGACCTGAGCCAAAACCAAAAGTCAGATGCTTAACTGAGTGAGCCACCCAGGTGCCCCAAGGAGCATGAATTTTTCTAAACTATAAACCAGTGTTTTTAGGTCTTATGGTTATTAACATACTTGATTAACTTTTGTATTTAGAATTTTCTGTATATATCCATATAGTGTTGTTTGAAATTCTTCTCTTATTTATCCAGGAGAAAGTTTTAGAGATGTTGGCTGAGTTTGAAAGCCATTTGCAGGACCTATAATTGGTAGCAGTTAAATGATTTATGTTAATTTAGGAGTGTCTTTGAATGGCCAAACTAAGAAGATGAAATTAAAGAATTAACTAGTATATTGCCCAGATTAGGAATGAATTTTTTCTTTCTTTCCCAGAGTATTTTGCTAAGTGCTTGCATTACTTGTGTGATGGGTAAATCACATTCCTTAGGTGGGAATAAGAGGTGAAGGCAGGTGTTTATCTAGTATATCTTGAACTCACTTGAGCACCTACAAAGTCCTTTTCTTCCTTTTTTTTTTTTTTTAAACTGAGATTATCTGTTCTTTAGTACCTACTGCCTTTTGAGTTTTGCAGAAGAGTAGTTTTTTTTAAAGTTTAGTTTCCACCACATTTTGAATTTATTCACATTTCAGAGGACAAGGTAACCCCAATGATGAAGCAGGAGGTAAAGCTGCAGTGCTAACAGGAAATACTTGTACTATTCTGTCCACATTATCATGTTTTAGTATACATGATAAAATTTTTATAAAGACACCTCTGCATGGCATCATAATACTCTTAAATTTTTTTTTTAACATTTATTCATTTTTGAAAGAGAGAGAGCGTGAATGGGGGGAGGGCAGAGAGAGACACACAGAAACAGAAACAGGCTCCAGGCTCTCAGCTGTCAGCACAGAGCCCGACACGGGGCTCGAACTCACAGACTGCGAGATCATGACCTGAGCCGAAGTCGGCCGCTTAACTGAATGAGCCACCCAGGCACCCCCATAATATTCTTTAAGTATGATCTTTTTCATTTTTACCTAAGAGTATCTGAAAAGTTATTATTTGTACTGAGGGCCTTGATCAGCCTTGTAATAAAATCACACATATATAGATTCTTAAGTGGCAAAGAACAGTTAGTGCTGATGAGCCCAGATGAAACTTGATCACATTTTCAAGTGTTAACTGACTGGTGTAGAGATCCTAGGTATGCAATTTCTCTTGCCTCTACCTGTTCCCATTTGGCCTTAAGATTTAATGTGGGGGCAGCCGGGTGGCTCAGTTAGTTGAGCGTCCTACTCTTGATTTCGGTTCAGGTCATGATCTCAGGGTCTTGGGATCAAGCCCCAAGTCAGGCTCCACACTGAGCATGGAGCCTCCTTGAGATTCTCCCTTTCCTGCTCCCGTTCCCTCTCCCTCTATCGTTTCCTCTGCCCCTCTCCCCTGCTTGCATGTGTTCTGTCTCTCTCTCAAAATAAAAATAAATTAAAAAAAAATGAAAAGATGTAATGTGATGGGCACCAGCTCTGCACACATTTGGCCTTGCTAACAAATTTTATAGGTTCTGATATTTTTAACATTTGAGATAAGATGTGGAATAACATTTGTACTTTACTGCTTATAATATTAGGTTATTATTTGAAGATCTTTAGTATTTAAAAATAATATAGTATTTAATATTCTATTTACTAGTCTATTTTTGAGTTATTTAGTAGTGAAGTTTGAAGATCTAATCATCTTTTTGTATATGCAGATAATAACTTGTAGAACTTTTGAGTGTCATTTTGCTTGAATGTTAAAAATATCGATGCTTTTGGGCGCCTCGGTGGCTCAGTTGGTTGAGCGTTGGACTTCGGCTCAGGTCATGATCTCGTGGTTCGTGTGTTGGAGTCCCACATCAGGCTCCCTGCTGTCAGCACTGAAACTGACAGCAGAGACTGCTTTGGATCCTGTGTCCTCCTCTCTCTCTGCCCCTCTCCACTTGTGCTCTCTCTCAAAAATAAACATTAAAAAAATATTGCTAGCTTTATTTAAATTGCATACCATATTTAGGAATAGAAAGGTTTTTTTTTTCCTCCCCCACAGTAGGTGTTTTTAAAGAAATAAAGGATGAGCAAAGACTATATAGATAGATGCAGGTATAGATATAGATATTGAACACCCTATTACCTAAGGCCAAGTGTGTGTGTTAATGCACATGCACATTGAAGTTTGGTCTTTTATAATACTAAATAAATCAAGAAGTTAGAGAGTGAATGTTCTTGGCTTTCAAATTCAGGTTTTTTTTTTTTTTTAAACTTTGTAAATGTGGTATATTCCTTGTTATTTTTAGAGTAGTTCTTTTGGTTGTTGTTTCTTTGTTGGCACCTTTTTCGTAAAAGTTCTGTACAATGACCAGAGAGTCATACGGCCACTTTAAAACCAGTTGTGATAAGGTTGTGGATGTGGTTCACTGTAAGACATAATAGCAACTTTTCTGTGCCTCAAGGGGAGGAACTTTGTTGGAATGGCTTTTCTTTGTCAGTTTCTATCAGGCTAATCTGACTGCAGAACAGAAAAATTGAATTTACCTTTCCAAGTTGAGGGGTAAAAATAATGTAAAACACAGTGATACATAGAATAAAATATGATTTCTGTCTCTGATATGTTACTCTGTTCAGATGTGGGCCTGAAATTATTCTTAGGTACAACTACTCTGTTCATCCTAAAAGTTTTTACGGAATTGTCACATGTATAAGCTTATTTTATAAAAATAATTCAGAAGTTGTAAAGCTTTGAAGAATTATGTCTTGAAAGAAAAGTTCTATGTATAAAAGCTGTAGACAGTGTTAGATGTTTTAGAATTTGGGGTTTTCGTTTTAACTGACAACTGTCAGTCTGGCATTAGGGTTAAATTGTTCTCATTTTCTGAAAAAAAAAATGAAATGTAGTACTTTTGTAGTACAAGTGTAGTACTTTTTCATTGATAGGGAAAAACAGTTGTAAAGAAGAACTCTTTTTAAAAAATACGGCTGAATTTCACAATTCTACTTGTATGTGATCTTTTGGAAAGTTAAAAATGGCTTTAGAGTGAAGTGGAAGGAGTAGGCTGCGCCTCTGCAGTTAATCTCAAAATGAAGGTGGTATAGATTTACATAATTCAGTTAAGGGTGAAAGCAGTATTGCGAGATATTTAGGTGGCTTACGTCAGAAGACAAGCTGAAGCATTTACTAACTGAGTTAAGGAGTGAGGCTGTTGCTGGGATGCGGAAGGAAAAAGCGAAAGGGTGTTACTGCTGTGGGTGGGAAGGAGAGAGCAGCGACTGCTCCAGATCCCTCACAGGGGAGAAGATCGTGCTGTATTAAATGTTCCTCTCTGCAGCCCCTGGGAAGGTGTCAGCACCAGTAGTGGGGAGCAGTGTGCAGAAGAATAAGGTACAGGACAAGGCGGAGGACCCAGGCTCCGGACTGATTTCACCTCTGACGGACGAGTAGTGTTATTTTGAGCAATCCACTGATGTATTAGAGTTCAAGTTTTTTCAGCTGCTATATGGCCGCTTGGAATAAGTCTTTGAAAGCCTCTTTCTGCTGTGTCTGATTTTGTGTACTTTTTTTTTTTGTATGAAACACCTGATGGTTTCTGACAATACAAATTGTTTCATCGTGTGTATTTCTTCTGAAAAACTTCATTACTGAGCTATAATTTACATACCATAAAATTCACCTATTTTAAATGCATGGTTTGATGAGTTTTAGTAAATTTATATAGCTGTGCAACATCACTGAAGTCTAGATTTAGAAATTTCTGTCACACCCAAAAGTTCCCTTGTGCCCATTTGTAGTCCATTTCTGCGTTACCCCCAGTCCCAGGTAGCCACTGATCTGCTACCTCTAATTTTTTTTTGTCTTTTCTAGAAATATAAATAGCTTTTGTATAGCATAATGGTTTTGAGGTTCATTAATGTTTTTGTGTGCATCATTAGTTTGTTCCTATCTTGGTGAGTTGTAGTTCTTTGTATGGATATATACCACATTTTTAATCCATTTATTAGTTGATGGACAATTAAGTTATTTTGTTTGGGGCAAATATGAGAAATACTGCTGTGACCATTTGCATAGTCTTTCTGTGGACATATGGTTGCTTTCCTCTTGGGTGGATAATGGAAGTGTACTTGCTGGATTATATATGTACATATGCTTATTTAACATCTTCAGAAACTGCCAAATTGTTGTCCACAAATGGCTCTGCCATTTTACAGTTCTGCCATCAGCGTTTGAAGGTTCCAGTTTCTCCACATCCTCACCGATGTTTGGTATTGTCAGTCTTTTTGATTATTATTAGTCAGTCTTTTATTCCAATGGGGGTGCCGTGGTCTGTCATTGTAGCTTTAATATTCATTTCTCTGATGACTAGCTCTCTTGACCATCTTATGTGCCTATTTGCCATGTAGTAGGTCGTCTTTATAGATTGGCTTTATAAATCTTTTGCCCATTTTACAAGATTAAATTGAGTTGTAAGAATTATTTACACATTTCAGATAATAGTTCTTGATCAGATTAATGTTTTGTAAACATTTTCTCCCAGTATGTATTTTGCCTTTAAATTTTCTTAATGGTATCTTTTCAAAAGGAAACATTTTAAATTTTGATGAAGTGCAAATTACTCATTTTTTCCTTTAATGGATTTCCCTTTTGGGGTTGGATCTAAGAAATCTTGGCCTAACCCGAAGTCACAAAGATTTCTCTTGTGTTTTCTTGTAAGTTTTATAAGTACAGCTCTTCGAATTAGGTCTGTGATCCATTTTGACTTGAAGTGAAATTCTAAGTTCATTTGTTTTTGCATTTTGATATCCACCTGGTTTAATACACTTGTTGAAAGCATTGTCCTTTATCTACTGAGTTACCTTCACACCTTTGTCAGAAACCAGTTGACCACATATGTGGGCTTATTTCTGAACTCTTTTCTGTTCCATTGAAATACATAGAGATATATGTATAGGTGTAGATATAGATACAAATAAAGTTTTAGATATAGAAAGAGATTTGCTATTACAGTGTATCACACTGTCTCGATTACTACAGTATTATAGTTTACTGTAGTATTATATAAGTTTAAAATCGGGTTATATTAGTCTTCCAACTTTTTCACTACGTTGTTCTGCCTGGTCTATGTCCTTTGCATTTCCATATGCATTTTAGCCTTATTAATTTTTGAAAAAGGAAAATTCTATGGGAATGCAGGCTGGTTCAGCCACTCTGGAAAACAATATGGAGGTTCCTCAAAAAACTAAAAATAGAACGACCCAGCAATTGCACTACTAAGCATTTATCCACGGGATACAGGTGTGCTGTTTTGAAGGGACATAGGCACCCCCATATTTATAGCAGCAGTATCAACAATAGCCAAAGTATGGAAAGAGCCCAAAGAGTCCATCGATGGATGAATGGATAAAGAAGATGTGGTATATATATACAATGGAGTATTAATAGGCAATCAAAAAGAATGAAATCTTGCCGTTTGCAACTATGTGGATGGAACTGGAGGGTATTATGCTAAACGAAAGTCAGAGAAAGACAAATATCATACGACTTCACTCATATGAGGACTTTAAGAGACAAAACATATGAATATAAGGGAAGGGAAACAAAAATAATATAAAAACAGGGAGGGGGACAAAACAGAAGAGACTCATAAATGAAGAACAAACAGAGGGTTACAGGAGGGGTTGTGTGTGGGGGGAATGGGCCAAATGGGTAAGCACTAAGGAATCTACTCCTGAAATCATTGTCGCACTATATGCTAACCAATTTGGATGTAAATTAAAAAATAATAAAATTTAAAAAAAATCTTTGCTTAATAAAACACATCAAAAAAAAAAAAAAGGAAAAGGAAAACTCTAGTTTTGGTAGAGATTGATTGACTCAGTAGATCAGTGTTGGGAGAACTGACACCTTAACAACATTGAGTCTTCCAGTCCATGAACTTGGTCTGTCTCCCAGTTCGTTTAGCTTTCCTTTAAATTTTATCAGTGTTTTCTATTTTTTAGTGTATTGGTTTTGAATTTTTAACAAAAAAAATGATCCTTAAGTATTTTAATCTTTAGATGCTATTACAAAGTTTTTAAAATTTCATTTCAGATTATTTGTGACCAGTATGTGGAAATATAATTGATTTTTGTATCCTGTGATATTGTTAAACTTTCTTACAAGTTCTGGTGGGCTTTTCTTGTTGATTCCTTGGGATATGTTACTCACAAAATCATGTGTAGTCCTTGAAAATGGTGTTTGTGAAAGCACACATTACTCTCGTTCTAGAATGATGTTGCCACAGCCCCAAATATTTTTGGAATGTTATTCTTTATTCAGAATCTTTTAGGTTAGCAAGCACATAAGAAAATGCATTTTTATTAGTTGGTGTATATCTTGCTCTAATTTTTTTCTTAAACTTTTATTAATCTGTACTGAGGATATGTTATTTTCATGTGTCTATTAGGTATGAAAGGGTAAAAGTTGGCATTTAATTTTTTTTAATGTTTTTATTTTCATGAGAAAGAGAGAAACAACATCACTACCTGAGATGAAGTCAGACGTATAACTGTCTGAGCCACCCAGGCACCCCTAAAAGTTGGCATTTAGATATAAATATTTGAAGTTCAAGGGAAAAGCTCTGGGAAGAGGTGTAAATGTGAATTGTCAGAGCATAGTTAAAGCTGTAGGACTGGGCATGATCACCTCAAGGGATTGACTAGAACTTCAGTAATCTTGGAAGAGAAATTTAGGGAGTCTGAAAAAGTTTAAGGGTGCCCTAAGCCCAGGAATCTAGGGGCACTCTGGGGAGTATGTTAAGAATATTACTGATTGGGGCGCCTGGGTGGCTCAGTCGGTTGAGCGTCCGACTTTGGCTCAGGTCATGATCTCACAGTC
This sequence comes from Lynx canadensis, assembly GCF_007474595.2. Lineage (NCBI taxonomy): Eukaryota > Metazoa > Chordata > Mammalia > Carnivora > Felidae > Lynx > Lynx canadensis. Next base: position 112,310,616 of record NC_044311.2, read on the forward strand.
TGTGAGTTCGAGCCCCGCATCGGGCTCTGTGCTGATGGCTCAGAGCTTGGAGCCTGCTTCCGATTCTGTGTCTCCCTCTCTCTCTCTGCCCCTTCCCTGCTCATGCTCTGTCTCTCTCTGTCTCAAAAATAAATAAAAACATTAAGAAAAAAAATTAAAAAAAAAAAGAATATTACTGATTGACTGTTAATGTGTTTATGAGCCACCTGCCTGCATGAAGTGCTTTAAGTTAATTTTAATTCCCCACTATTTTTTTTATGATTATTTTTATTATTTTGAGAGAGAGAGAGAGACAGTGTGAGTTGGGGAGGGGCAGACAGAGAAGGAGACACAGAATCCGAAGCAGGCTCCAGGCTCTGAGCTGTCAGCACACAGCTCTATGTGGGGCTCGAACTCAGGGACCATGAAATCATGACCTGAACTGAAGTCAGAAGTTGGGCGCTTACCCAACTGAGCTACCCTGGTGCCCCTCTTCACTACTATTTTAAAGAGTAATGTCTTTCACAAGAAACTGAATCTTTGTAAGATCACTGATGCCTGTACCATTTTTTTCTTTTGAATTATTTAGTTATTACTTGACATATTTTCATTTTTTCTTTCTTCAGAGTGATGTGATTTTAAATCACTAAACATCCTAGTCATTTTCTATTTAATGTCCGGTTTGGTATATTATATTGATGTTCTTACCTATGTTGTAAATATTATCGACTTTATAAGAGTCATACCAAATCTCTTTTTTTCCTTATTCCTAGGCAAATACTGTGGTCTCGGGTTGCAGATGAACCATTCAATTGAGTCAAAAAGCAATGAAATTACAGTGCTGTTCATGAGTGGAATCCATGTTTCTGGACGAGGATTTTTGGCCTCATATTCAGTTATAGATAAACAAGGTAATTTTCAACTTTATACCATGACTTCCATATTTTACAATTTCTGAAAACAAAAATGAAATATTTCTTTTAGTAGTTATCTGAGATTAGAATAGAGTAGAAAGACTGAACTTAAAAACAGATTAATTTTACAAATAAAATTAGATTAGTTTCAGAATTCTAAAAATTAAAAGTATACTAACATTTATGTTAATTCTGTATACTTCCCTTTCCATAGTAGAGGAAATACTGATTTTTCACATTTATAGGATTAGAACACAAATGACCTAACTTTTGAAAAATCTGTCAGTTATTGAAATGTATGATATAAATTTAAAGCTTTGTTATCTACAGTTTACCATTTCATAGTACTGTATTAAAGACTACATTACCATTCTTCTCAAAAGCATAGATTCTCATACCACCAGGAGTATGCTGGGGCGTGCTGTCTGAGATGCTACAAGATAAACCTGAGATATTTTTCTGGATGGTTAATGTTTATAATCTAAAGGGGGAAAAATTAAAACCAAGACTGTTAGATGGAATAGAATGCAAAGTATACTTGAATTTCTAAGGTAAAATCCAAGACTTGAACAAAATCTCCCATGAGTTTTGGCTTCTGTGGCATGTATTTGTTTCCTCTGCTATTAGGGTCACTGTGGTAAGAAAGTTCTAAGAACTGCTACCAATGCAAAGATATGTCGAACAAATCAACCATTTAAATTTAAAAAATAGATGATTATTTTGATATTCAACAATGATTTAACTAAGTTGATAATTAAAAGTTTTTAAAAAGCTGTTACTTCAGGGTTCCTGAGTGGCTCGGTCCGTTGAGCATCTGACTTCGGCTCAGGTCGTGATCTCACAGTTTGTGGGTAGGAGTCCTGCGTCAGGCTCTCTGCCATCAGCACAGAGCCTGCTGTGGATCCTCTGTCTCTTTCCCTCTCTCTCCCTCTCTCTCCCCCTCTCTCTCCCTCTCCCTCTCCTTCTCTCTCTCCCTCTCCTTCTCTCTCTCCCTCTCCTTCTCTCTCTCCCTCTCCTTCTCTCTCTCCCTCTCCTTCTCTCTCTCCCTCTTCCTCTCCTTCTCCCTCTCCCTCTCCCTCTCCCTCTCCCTCTCCTTCTCTCTCTTCCTCTCCCTCTCCCTCTCCTTCTCTCTCTTCCTCTCCCTCTCTCCTTCTCTCCCTCCCTCCCTACTCCTCCCTCTCTCTCCCCCTCCCTCTCTCTCTCCCCTCCCTCTCTCTCCCTCCCCCATCTCTCTCTCTCTCTCTCTCTCTCTCTCTCTCTCTCTCTCTCTCAAAAATGATAAACATTAAAAAAAAAAAAAAGCTGTTACCTAATATTGTGTAAATGGGAAAATCGAGAAGCTCCTAGGTGTGAGGGTGTTGGGCAATGAGAATGACTGAGGGCAGTGCAAGCTGTTCCTTTCTCAGCTCTGGTGGGTTTGAGATAAACACTACAGGTCTCATTAAAAGTGTCATTTGGAATGTGAGAGAGAAGGCCTCTTCTCTGGGAAGAAAGGTCTACTTTTTCCCCATTTCTAAGCTATGGCAGAAGGTGGGAAAGCTAATAAAACTCTTCTGAGAGAGTGAGAAAGAAAACTCATTTGGATGGAATAATGAAAAGAAAAAAACCGGAAACATCATGCCAAACGAACCAGACAGAAGTAAGACAGAACAGAGCAAGTAAGGCAGTGTGTCGTTGTAGGAGGAGCACGCCTGCCAGTGTCACGTGCCGACTAGGGGATTTCTGACCAGTCATTTCACATCTTTAGCCTCCATGGCTTGGTTATGAGTACTCAATCTAGTAATTTACGTGTAAGTAAATTACGTGTAAGTAAATTACGTCTGTAAGCACATGGCATAGTAGGGCACAAAACACATGTTCCCCCTTTCACCACCATACCCACACACACATACTCATTTCCTCCACCATCAAAAGAGTGAGCTAGAAAACACAGAGATGATGGTCCATTTCCATCCTTCCAATTATACTTCTTGAAAGTCTTGAGTTGATAGGTAAGAGGATAGAAAATACTCAATTCATTTGCTCCTTACTCTCCTTGAGTTTCTTCCTCTCAATATCAGCTTAAATCGTTTTTCTTCTCATATTTTCCCCTCTCTCTCTGTTATTTATTGACTTGAAGGTTTCTTGAAAATACGTATCCCTCTCTATAAAAAAAAAATGTTTTTTAATTGGGTATTTACATTACGGAGCTTTTTGTTCTACAGACACCTAAATGCTCTGTGTTAAAGTTTAAGAATTGAAAGTGCTTTCACATAACAGACTCTCTATGTTGTAGACTTACATATGTTTATGGAATTTCAAATGGTTACATCACTATTTTAGGTGAATCTCAGCTTCCAAAGTTTTTGAAATATCTCCCATAATCAGGAACTTCTTTATAGTAACACTTTCCCGAGGCATAATCGTGGGAAATCCTCATTTCACAGCTCTCTCCTGAGTTTTTGCTTCTGTTTCTCCATTTCCTTGCATCTTCCATGAAGCATTTGTTTGATTTGAAGTTAGAAGTGAACTGGCTAACTCCAAGAGAACCCTGGTTGAATTTCTCACCATTTCTTCTTGGGTGGCCTTTCAGACACAGTTTTAATGACTCATTCATTTGAACACTGATTGGCTTTGATTGAGAGCCTCGGTTTGTTTCCATCCAGGAAACTTGCTGCCACACTAAATTCTGTGAATATTTTCAAGGAACATCACTGCACGTCCCCAGCTTAGCATCCTAGCTAGAAATTTAGACTATTTGGGATTGAAAAGATCATGAAAAATTTTTCTTCAACAGCTTCATTTGTTAAGCTCTCACAAACACTTGTTGATGTTATACTATGTGTTGTTGATAGAGCCATAATTTTGTGTGAATTTTCTTTATGCAAGAGCACATTGCAAAATTATATTCCCTTCAGTGCCTTATGTCCTGCAGTATGCCTGGCACTGGGAAAACAGCAGTAAATAAGACATAGTTATACTTCCATGGCGTTTACAATACAGGTTGGGAAAAGGTATTAAACACGTGGTAATTCGGGGCACCTTGGTAACTCAGTCAGTTAAGCATCCGACTTTGGCTCAGGTCATGATCTTGCTGTTTGTGGGTTTAAGCCCTGCATCAGGCTCTGGGCTGACAGCTTGGAGCCTGCTTCAGATCCTGTGTCTCCCTCTTTCTCTGTCCCTCCCCCACTCACACTCTGTCTCTGTCTCTCTCTCTCTCTCAAAACGAAACACTAAAAAAAATTTAAACACATGGTAACTCAATTGCAGTTATGATAAGTATGATGAAGGAAACATTCCGACAAGAGGAGGCCAGAAATGGGGCGCCTGGGTGGCTCAGTTGGTTGAGCGTCCGACTTCAGCTCAGGTCATGATCTCATGGTTCATGTGTTGGAGCCCTGCATCGGGCTCTGTGTTGACAGCTCGCTCAGAGCCTGGAACCTGCTTCGGATTCTGTCTCCTTCTGTCTCTGCCCCTCATGCACTGTCTCACTCTGTCTCTCAAAAATAAATTAAAAAAAAAAAAAAAAAAAAGAGGCCAGAAGGGTTGGAGGAGTGGAAGATTGGTAAAAAGACAAACTTTTCTGAGGAAGTCACTTTTAAGTGGGAACCCAAGGATTAATTGGGAGGTTCTAGACAGAAGAACATTCTAGGGAGGAGAACAGCAAATGCAAAGGCCCTGTGGAAGGAGCTTCAGAGAAGCCGGAAAAGAATCTGGCGCAGCTAACGTGGAGTTGACTGAGTGGTGAGTAGGCTCTGTTATTCAGGGCCATATAAAAAATGTCACGATTGGAGCTTTTTCCTAAGAGGACATGGAAGCTGTTAGAGCAGGGTAGTAGCGATATGACTGGATTTGTGTTTTTGTTTGTTTTTATGACCTTCCCTGCTCTGTGAATGAGTTGAAGACAGGGAAGAATAATAGTAGGGAGTCCAGTTAAGAGGCTATTGGAGGACACTGGGTCAGAAATGACTGAATTAAGAGTTCTTGTTATAAATGTGACTCTACAGTTAAGCCAGATTCTAATTCTTCTTAAAGACTTGAGAATCAGACCTGTGTTCCCCAAGGAAACATTTCAAAGAATTAAGGTTCTTCCTACGTGAGTTTAAGTGGTAGTAAGAGGCTTTGGACATAAAGAAGCCCTCTTGTGTGAATCTTGGACTGCTGCAATGCTGGGGTCGTATCTAGGACACTGTACCTTTGTCCTCCTCACTTTTGTGTCCAGTTAAGGTTTCATTACTCTGTTATTTTTAATGGTTTTTGATCAGTAGTTTCCAATCTTTTCCATTGCCGGTTATCTCTTCTCTTTCTTACCTGTAAACCTCATTTTTGAAAGATTGTAAACACCAGTGAAAAGTTTTTGTGTGTCCCCGCTGGGTAGCAAGGAAAGGCAAAAATATTAACACGTGCAGTAATTATTAGAGGACTGGTGTTTCTACTCTGAGTTGGTGTAATTCCATCAAATTCCAACTAGACTTTCTGCAATTGAAGAAGTATGTAGACCCTAGAGCCATCTTAGACATGCTAGCAACCGCTGGTGAGAAGTTCCATAGAGGGAAACTCCTGAGTTACAGCTGGTCCTACTGAGAGATGCAAAACCAGCTGCTCAGAGGTCCAGAGTCAGTAAGTCAGATCTTTTTATCCATTATCGTAATAAGTGATACCGACATTTTTATTCTAAAATGTAAAATTAAAAATAGCATTTACCTCTGGACTTGAAAATAAAATAAATTTTATAGGTGAGTGATCCAAATTCCTGGTTTTTGAATCTGTTCAACATTAGCCAGCGTCTAGGACAAATTCAACATTTCTGGGATGACTCTGGGCCATAATTTTTTTTTAAGTTATTTTAGTTGTAGGACAGTGAGCTCAGAAAATACATCTGCATTTGCATGGAAGACTTCAGGTCCTTTAAGGCAGTCTGTGTTTGTTATGTGTCATCAGTGAGAGGAGCAGGCGTGTGTGTCTGTGAGTGCATGCTCAGCAGGGAATTGATAGATTCTCCTTCTATAGAATGTGAATGCATCACTTAAAAACTAATGTTAAACCTGTTTGTTTTAGATTTCACCAGTCCAGAATTTTGTGGTGGTCATATTAAAGTTTGTACTTTTTTTGTTGGGAAAAACAGTAAATAGCTTAAAATTTCATGCGAAATAAAACGAACCAATGTAGTTATTAATGTACTTTCTAGTTGGAATTCATAAACACTTGTTTATTTATTGCTTGCTGACCCCTTACCATCTGATAACAGTCTGCTTACAAGTTACCAACAGCTGGGCCTAGGAAATATTCCCATTTGACAGGATCATTGTTGCTACATGTTAGATTATTCCTAGAATTAACACCAATAGTTTAAAAGTTTTCTGATTGCTACCTTCTTTAACCACCTTTTTTTTCTTTGCAAATATTTTCCATTTTTTTCTGTCTTACATTAGGTTGTATCAACTTGTAAATGAAATGGGGCAGAATAGAGGACTACTTTGTAACAGAGTGCAGATTTCTGTAACGGGTTGTTTTGTGTTTTCTTGTCTTGCTTTGTATGTTTTTGTTTTTTTTTCATGGAATGCTTTTGGTTTTAAAAATAGAGCATGGGTTGCTTAAGATTGTTTGCTACCTTAATTGTACAGTAATTTTTATACAAACTTTTGTATTTTGAGTACTAAGCTAGTTTTCTGTTTTTGGTGTTTCTGATATGTCCCTAATTTTTGTTATTGTCATATCTGGCAAACATTTTAAAACTTTTAAACTATTAAGTAAGATTTTATTAATGGAGTCTCAGTTTATATGCGTATTTTAGATGTATCCTTATTTACACACAAATGTATATGTGTTGTGTTTGTGTACATTACGCAATGTATATGCATGCAGAAAAATATCTGTATTTTGGTGTCAATTTGTAGAAGAAAGGTGCTGACCAGTAAATTTAACAATTTTGCAGAGAAAGAGCATTTAAAAACAATCTAGGAGATTGTTAACCCAAAGAGGTGATTCCATTTATGGGATAGAATTTATTCCAAGTTGACAGATAACCTGAAGAGCCTTAATGATTTTAGTGTTTTGTATGTGTTTCATTTTTTTAGTGAGTTAGTAATGCTTTGAAGGGAGGAGTAAGTACGTGTTTGTGTGGTGTCTTCCATTACCCAATGACATAATTTTTCACTGCTGCTCTTACTGATGGTATTTATTAGTGCCCTAGATACCGTGTAGTTCACAGAATTTTAATGTTTTATAATCTTTTAATCTTAATATCTTGTGTATATTAATAATGTAATATTTTATATCTTAATGCCGTATATTTTATATTTATATATTTTTAATATTCTTGTATTTGTTTTTTAATATACATGTATAGGAATTTAGGTATGAAGAGGGTTTGATTCACCACATGTAGGTACACCTTATAGCCTAAGTTGTTAATTACTTAACTCAGTCATGCCTGCTTCGTCCCTAAGGAAGCATTGACTATTTTCACCTAAGCTCCTACTGTAGACTCAGCTTCCATAGATGGCAGTGTAATATTTCTAAGAGAAACATAAGATTTCATCTCTACTCTTAGTACATAAAAGAAGATGTAAAATACCTCATTTAATATCTGCCACTGAGTAAATGTTATTTGATTCTGAATCACAGTAAATTCTGTTCTATTATATATGTAAGTTTTCCTTCACTAAATCGCAGATGGTACAGATTAATGCCAGGTTCCTATCACAGAAACAAAGACTTAGGCCCAAGGTCACATAGTAATATTGGCGGGAGAACTTAGCAACAAGAAGAGTCTTGTCCTGCATCCTGTAGCACTTGAACAAAGTACCTACACACCTACAGTGCAAGATAGCTGACAAAGTGTGAATTAGAAAGCATGACTTCGTGTTCCTTCAGGCTCTGGGAAATTTGTTAAAGAACATTAGAGCAAATAAAGGAGAGGAATATACGTCGTCGTCTTCATATATTTTCTTCTTTCTGTCAAATAGAGTAACTTAGTTATGATACATTATGCTTTCTTGAGTTAGAATGAATATAGGTACTCAAGCTACCTTTCCTTCACTGGACAAAAATTATACCCTGCAGTTAATATAGTTGGTGTTCTGTTGTTAGTCACAGTGCTAACACTGCTGAGAGTGTTTTCAATTCATTCAGCAACACAAAACCGAGTATTAATTGGGGGAAAATCTAAATCTGTTTCATAATTTTGCATTCACAGAAATGGCCAGTGCCGTGAATGGAAAATATTCCTAAGATAGTAACCAGTATGCTATTTTTTAATTGATTTTTGAACTTCTAAAATATTTCATATTTCTATGGTGTTATGTATGGGTTAACATTAGATTCATGTTTAAATAAATATTTCATGGGGCAATTATAAGGTACCCCAGCCTGTGTAGTTTTTATGTACTGGAAAAATGTTTAATTGTACTTAAATTAAAAGCGAACTTGTGCATAGGTTATCAGTTATGGCTGACAGTAATATTGCTAAGTTGGGAGCTATCTTAGAAAGTCTGATGTTGGTGTTTTCATTAAGAAAACTGAAATCTGTCATCCTGTTGTTGACTGTTGGCTTGCCTTTGTTCTTGCATTTTCTCCTGTTCTTCCTCACAATTACATGATTCTGCCTTCAAAACCCTACCTGAGGCCTTTGTCTTCTAGAGAGCCTTCCAGGGTTAAGGAAGGTGGCAGATATTAGGGGAATTCTGTTTCTAGGAATCATGATGACACTCACTCTGGGTTGGACTGTACTGCTCAGACTAGTGTAGTGGCTACACTGCAGATGCCAGGTCTCCCTTGGGCTGCATAAGGAAAAGAGAATAGAATGCCAGTCAGCTTCCGCAGAACCGCTGAGGGTATTCTGCACACCACTGCTGCCACTGTCTATGGCCCAGAACCTATAACTTCTGTTTAGTGTTTTGTTAATAATATGTATATTATAAATACTCTCTTGTATGTATTTAATATTGGATTTTTTTTAATCCCATGCAGACGCTCCTAGTTAAGAACGGAGCAAATTATATACTGTCTCGCACTTTGAAAGTGGATCTAGCATGACAGTTGAGTTCGCGATGAGTACTTTATCATTATTAAAATCACTGCCTAAGCACTTTACATATAGTAAGTTCAGCTTTCACTTTGCTCAGGCAAGAAACCTTAGAGTTGTCTTTGACTCTCTCAAACTTTATATCCTTTGGCCACTTCTCAGAATATATTTGAACAAATATCAGCATTGGACTACATCTCAACACCTCCACTCCTGCCACTCCAATTCAAGTTACCTCAATTATGGCAGGAGATTTTTTTGCTGACCTTTGTTTCTTCCCCACCTCCCCTTCAACCTACTCTCAGCCCAGTGGTGAGCATGAGAATGAAAGTCTCCTCTCTCTTTGTTCAACGTCCTTACCTCCAAGACCCTATAGGATTTGGCTTCTCTTTCCTCGTCTGACTTCATCGCTTACTTTTCTTCCCAGTGTTCACTCTGGCAGCCACCATGCTGAGCGTGCTCCCTCCTCAGGGCCTTTGTGATTCCTCTGCCTATTCTCCGTTACCCACGTACCTCATGCCTCACTCCCTCACCTCCTGCCACCTTCTCAGTAAGGTCTTTCCTGACCATGCTACTTAAAATCGGAACCCCTTAACTTTTCGTAACTGCCTTCCTTTCTTTATTTTTCTAATGCACTTATCACCTAATAATAGTATGTCCATTTCATACTTGTGTCTATTTTCTCTTATCACCCCACACAAGGTACATACATTCCCTATATGCAGAGATTTTTGTCTGAGTGTTCTTTGCTTTATTTCTAGTACCTAGAACAACACCTGGTCATCATACATACTTACCTAAGTATTTGTTGAGTGAACAAATGAATAAATAAGTGAACTGCCAGTCCTGTTTTACTACGCTTTATTTCATCCCTCAATGCAGATGTGCTCTATATAAAGGAAAACTGTTACTGCTTTTATAATAGCATCTTTTTCTTCACTTTAAAATTTTTTTATTATCATTTTATTATGCCATATGATTCACCTACTCACTACACTTGACTGATTTTCAGTATATTCAGAGTTGTGTAGCCACCACTATAGTCCATTTTAGAACATTTTTATCACCCCAAAAGAAACCCCATAGTCAGTAGTGGTGATCTCCCAGTAACCCTCTCCCTCTCCAGTCCTCAGTAACCACGAATCTGATTTTTTTCTCTATAGATTTACCTATTTTGGACATTTCATATAAATGGAGTCAGACAGTATGGTCTTTTTTGACTTGTATCTTAGTGTATTTGAGTTCATGTTGTAGCATATATGAGTACTTTATTCCCTTTGATGGCTGAATAATATTTCATTGTGTAGATATATCCCATTTTGTTTCCCCATTCATTAGTTGATGACCATTTGTGAAGTGTTTGTATGGACATATTTTCAGTTTTCTTGTGTATATACTAATAGTGGAATTGCTGGGTCATATGGAATCTCTTTTTAAGAAACTGCTAAACTCTTTTCTAAAGCAGCTACACCATTTAAAAATCCCTCAGGAAGTGCATGACGGTTCCAATTTCTCCAAGTCCTATTTGTCCTTCTGATTCTAGACATCCCAGTGGGTATAAAGCGGTATCTCATTGTGACTTTGATTTGCATTTTCCTGATGGTTAATGATGTTGAATATCTTCATGTGCTTATTGGCCATTCGTAATGTGTTTTTCGGAGTAATGTCTGTTCGGATCCTTTGCTCATTTTTAAATTGGGTTGATTGTCTTTTTTAAAATCAAGTTGAAATAATTCTTTATGTATTCTGGATACTAGGTCCTTATCAGATTATATGATTTTCATATATTTTCCCCCGTTGTGTGGATTATCTTTCTCTTCCATGATAGCATTCTTTGAAGTATAGAAGTTTTTAATTTTGATAGAATTCAATTAACGTATTTTTGTGTGACTATAATGCTTTTGGTATCATATCTAAGAAAACATCACTTAATCCAAGATCAAGATTTATACCTCTAGTTTCTTCTAAGAGTTTTATAGTGCTAGCTCTTAAATTTAGATCCCCTTTAATTTTTGTATGGGATCTGAGGTAGGGGTCCAGTTTCATTCTTATGCATGTGGATATCCTCTTTTCACAGCACCGTTTGTTGAAAAGACCTTTCTTCCTCCCCACTGAGTTGTTTTGGCATCCTTGTCAAAATCAGCTGACTTTAAATTTAGAACTTATTTCTGGATTCTTCTGTTCCATTTATATAATTTCTTATACATTGCTATCAGAAGTCTCTTAGGCAGATGGTTTCTTTTGAGTTCTATTTATCTTGCCTCAGCTGTGTTCTTATTAGCTAGAAGGTTTGTAGTAATAGTGGTTTTCTGGAAGATTGTTTACTTGGGAAAAGCTTTCAGGAAAGACACGTTTTAAAGCTTCTTAATTGCCTGCTCCATGTTTTCTTTCTTTGCCTTTGTGGAGTTGTAAAGCTCAGTATTTGTAATCATGATTTCCTTTCTCTGTCTTTAGTCTTCTTGGCTCTCCTCATAGCTGTCCATGTTGAATTCCTATTTTCCTCCTAGGGACCTCTTTTGAGCCTCCATGGAATTTGAAAGCAAGGTCAAGTGAGCTGCATACATATGCATGGCATAATCTGGAATTTCAGTTCTGCATGGACTTATAATAAAACCCTGTTCTGATCAAGTATATCCATAGTTGACCAGCATTCTGGCATGTGGCCTGAAGGTAATGAGGCCAGCTGGCAGTCTTCCTGTGGCTTGAATGCCATGTTGGACCACACAGGTACCTTTGCATCCCAGGCTGTTAATTTTAGAAGTTGAACCTCTAATCTTAGAAGCTAGAAACTCTTTTGGTAGAGCAGAAAAGCAGAAAATCAGTTCTCGTTGATGCAGTGTGGAGTAATTAGGAATAATCAGGGTACAGGCAATTCAGTGTGTCTGCTTTTCCCAGTCATTCAGCCAGGTCTTAGTGAACCCCTATCCAGGCATGTATTCTCTTAAACTCCTAAAACACAGATTTAATTATCATTCAAGTGTCTATGGTGTGTAGATATGAATCCATGTAATCACTTTCAAAATAATCACTTTTCTATTGGCATAACAGTTACTAGCTCTAGGTCTTTCAGATTTCGTTTAGGTGATAATTTCTTCAGAATTGTAATCTAGAATAATCAGTGATGCTATGCTTGCTGTGGTGCCCATTAATTTAACAAACATTTGTATCCGTCAGCATGCTAGGATGCATGTGGGGTGTTCTCTCATCAGTGTATTGTCACCCTCAGCTCAGTTGTTTGGCCAAGAATTTATATGTAAATCACTTACTTTTGTGATTGCCTTAAGGCCTAGGTTTTCCTCTATACAGGCTATCCAAGAATGGACTTAGCCAAACATGCCAACAGTCACAGACTTTTATTCATCCCTTTATTCATTAATGTTGATTGAAAGCTTCCTGTTAGGCCATATGCTGTGATTGCTGACAATAGATACAAAGATGAGGACTAAAAGCCTTTTCTGTCCGTAGACTAGGCATAGTAAAATGATGTTGCTTATAGCTCCGTGATTACGTCAACGGATTGTTCTTACATAACACGTGGTACTTTGACAACATGTAATAGTCACCTATTCATTAAAACAAACAAAAAGCCTTAGGTGCCTACCATGTGCTAAAGGTGTTTGATTTGTGAAAGTGAGGAACAGCTTCTGTGAGGATGCAGCAGTTAAGCCAGCAAGGCTAAAGGACAGTAGAAAATCATTCTCGGTCAAGAGAGCAGTATGTGCCCAAGGAACCAAAGAGGGCGGATGTGGCAAGAAACCTGTGCACAGGTACAAAACAAGACTTAGGCGGGACCAGGCACCTCAAGACCTGTGGGCCATGTTGACAGCTCTGCCCTCTGTGCTAAGAGCAGAAGGAAGCCATTGACATCTTTGAACCTAAAGCCATGTTTTACCCAGTCTGTGAGCCAAGTCTTAACGAAACAAGTTACCTCTTGCTCAGATTTGGTTTCTAGATAGAAATGTTAAATTTTTGAAGTTCCGTCTTATTTAGGTTAGGGCTTCTTCAGCTTTAGTGTGCTTAAGAATTCCCTGGAGGATTTGTTAAAGCAGATTTTTGAGTATCCACGTCCAGAGATTCTGTAAGTCTGGAAGGTATTCAAGAGTTTGAATTGCTGTTAAGTTCCCGGAAGATGCTGGTGCTCCTGGTCCTGGCCATGGACTAGATTTTAGTTACTTAGAGCAACAAAATTAATTCACCTCTCTTTTGTCACTGTTTTCCTTGTGTGTAACTAGCAAAGGATTGTTTTTTAAGCTATACAATAATGAAAAAGTTTTTATTTTTTCAGGAGCTATATTTTGTAGAAGTCATTTTATGTCTGTAAATTACACTCATCTGTGTAACTTCTATATATATGATACAGGATTCAATGAGGTGACGTGGTAGGAAACAGTATTGGAGAGACAGAGCCCTAGAAATCAAGATACTTTAAAATCAAGGAAATCATGATCAACAAAAATTTGTAGAAAGTTATTAGTACTACCTTGACAGCTGTTGAGATTTAAAATTTAAAACAATATGATTTGGGATTTGGAAACAGTTGGTGTTCAGTAAAAGTATGTATTATTGAATCTGTTTTTTATTTTTGTTTTTCTAGATCTAATTACTTGTTTAGACACTGCATCCAGTTTTTTGGAACCTGAGTTCAGGTATGACTATATTTGTAACCTTTTTTCCCTTCACTGTTATTCTTCATCTACTTCATCATTATTCTTTATACACTAAAGATAATGCACATTAATGTGTATGTCACACACATGACACATAATCATTGCTCTAAGATGTCAGCAAATTAGAGCTTATTTAAAGCCATTGAGTAGCCATGTTTAAATTTTGCTTTAATTGTAGCATTTGGATCTTCTCTACAATGAAAGTATAATTTAATGTACTTTAAAAGTAGAACTAGTTGCTTTTCAAAGCCTGGCAAAACTGCTAATGAAGCTAGAGGCGTTACTTATCTTTTCTCAAAAAGGAGAAGAGAATGATTTCGGCTGGGACTGAATTCTTCAGTGTTCTTGCCCAGGCAGCATTTCTACTACTGTTTCGCTGCTTTCTTTGTCTCTTGTCTCGGCTGGGACTAACCTTTGCTGGCTTCTGTTCCACCACTCACGTTGCTGCCAAATTACATCCTAAAATACATGTCTGATCATTCCCCTACTTTAAAATCTTCATGAGTTCCTTCTTAGGGCAGATGTCATCCAAATTCCTTAGCCTGGTTTCGGGATCCTTCACAAGTAGCTCTTGGGCCAATTTTCCAATGTCATCTTACGTACTTATATTGAAACGGCTCTGGATTCTTTACACTGCTCTGAGCTGTCTGAACTTTTGCCTAGAATCGCTTTACTCTCTGCCTGGCAAATTTATTCCCATCTTGTAAGAGCTATGTCACTAACCTCCCCCCAGCTTGCTGCCACTCCCCAAAGAACAACCTTTATTTTGTCTTCCAGAATAGTTCTGTGAGGGATGGGTACTCTATTCAGCACTCAGGGAGGATCCCGATCAGCAGAGGTGGCTCTGTCATCAGTGTGTGGCACCCAGCCCTGCCTGAGGGTCTTGTAGCCTCTCCTCTCAGCTCCGTCATCACCACCCAAATGCAAACTGCCGTTCTTTCTTGCCTGGCCTATGGCACTACCAGCCTAACGATGTCTCAGCTTCCACTCGTAGTTCCTTACAGTCTCTTTCTTCTCAGGAGCCAGAATAATCCTTCTTGGAAATATGAATCAGATTGTGTGTATAAGCTGTCAAAATCCTTAATTGACTTCCCATTTTTACTTAGAAATATATTCCAGACTCTTCACCATAGCTCCCAAGGCTTCTGCATGATCTGGCCCCTGCCTACCTCTCCAGCTTCTCTCAAACTAATGTTACCCTTTTAGTTTTACAGTGCTCACTGTACTCTACCTGCACTGGTCGTCCTCCATTGATGACACACACACACAGGCCCCCTTGCTTCATGGCCTGCTGTTCCTGTCCATGAGGGTGCATTGCCCTCCCTTTGATGAGGCTTCACTTCCTCAGAGCCCTGTTTCCTGACTGAGGCAGTGCAGAGCCTGGTATAAAAACTTAGACCCGGGAGCCCATCTGGCAGTTCCCAGTTGCGGGACCTGGGCACACTGTTTCTCAGTTTCTTCATCTGTAAAATGAGGAAAATAATGATATCTACCATTAGGGTTCTTGTGTGGGTTACCTGAGGTACTCAGAAGGCTGCTCGGCACATAGTAAATGTACTGCATGTTTGTATTACTTTTTACTTCTATTAACTTTGCTTTCTCCTACTTATTTTAGGGAGCACCTTTTCTTCGTAGCAAAATCATAATCTAATTAATTACTCATTTAGGTATCAGTTTAACGTCCTTCCCCCGACTTCTGGAGCATAGACATAGTGAAAACGGGGGTATATTTATTTGGCTGATGTTTGTAAATCCAGTACCTAGCACAGCCCAGCACTTAACAGACAACAAAATAGACATTCGGATAAATGTGTTGAGTGGGTAGATGGGTGGGTGAATGAGTAAATAAATGAATAAATGCCAAACATTTTTAAGTCAACTTAAATTTGATCCGTAGAAGGTTGGTAAAATAAATTGTGGTTCATTCACAAAATAGAATAGCTTGTAGCTATTAAATTCATATTAAATATGAATAGATCATATAGCAAAAATGTCTACCATTCATTATGAACTAAAAAAAAGGGGCTTTTTAGAAGTGGTGCTTCTCTTAGGGCAGTGAGATTATACTTTTTAAATGAGCTGAAAAATGAATATGTGGTTTTTGTTCTTTTCCCCCAGAAAGTACACTGTATATACCCTTGAACTTGTTTTCATTTCACAGTAAGTACTGCCCAGCTGGTTGTTTGCTTCCTTTTGCTGAGATCTCTGGAACAATCCCTCATGGATACAGAGATGTAAGTCGCAGTAACATAGACTTATGTTAACGTTGTGATTTAACTTTATTTTTTTTAAACTCCAGAGTAGGTTGATGTGTACCGATTGAATATCTTTAATCTTAATTTATTTTCAAGGGATTATTATTATTATTTTTTTTGTATTATGTAATGTTTCATTCTTGTGCTACAAGTCTGTTCTTTGTTATCACATCACTAATCCTATATTTACTGAGAATACTGCCCGGGTCAACTCCTTTCTTGAGGAAAGGAGTGTCTTGTTTATAAATTACCCAAAGAAAATTAAATACTAATCTTTTATTTCTCCTTTCTTCAAGTCCTCACCATTGTGCATGGCTGGTGTGCACGCAGGAGTAGTGTCAAACATTTTGGGTGGCCAAATCAGTGTTGTAATTAGTAAAGGTATCCCGTATTATGAGAGTTCTTTGGCTAACAACGTCACATCTGTGGTGTAAGTATATGTGTTATTGACGATAAGAGGGTTGGGCAGGGGTGGGATAGTGACTAGTTAGACCTGAGCAACATCGCTGTTAATGGTGTTCATGGAATCACAACGGTGGGGTGAGCACTCCCATCTTTGTGTGCTGATTGTCTGAATA
Organism: Lynx canadensis; assembly: GCF_007474595.2. Classification (NCBI taxonomy): domain Eukaryota; kingdom Metazoa; phylum Chordata; class Mammalia; order Carnivora; family Felidae; genus Lynx; species Lynx canadensis. The sequence continues at coordinate 112,327,014 of NC_044311.2, forward strand.
TCCTGAAGAATATAGGCCAGGTCTCACTACCTTGGCATGTTCTCAATCAGAAAGGTAGTCATTTAGGAGGATGATTTGTTCTTTCCTGAGTGCTTAAACAGTGTCGAGAGTAAGGGTCTAAAAGTCTGTGGCCAAATTTTTATTTCATTTTAAAGATCAGGAGGCATAAGTGCTCTGTTTCTTACAGCCTGTGTGACCTAGGATGGATTGAGATAACTGAACTACTTTTGAGTATAAATTAAATTTTGACATAAATCAGAAGTAGTAGTGTTACGAATCCTCCTCTAATCCAAAGAGAATATTTTAAGAATGTATTTTTATGGTCACTACAGTGATCAGTTTTATGAAACCGAATAGGCATCACAAGCAAGAAAAGTTGAAACATTAAATAGAAATGTAATACTTGGGATCTGTTTTTGTAAATCTTGCCTCTTAGATGGGCTTAGTCCTGTAGGTAATACTAAGCCTAATTGAAAGCAGGCCAGTTTCTCTTCAGAGGTCCTAGGGCAGTTTTCATTCAGAAGATGAGAGCATAATCTGTGTCCATGATGGTATAATACAGGAGCCAGCAGACTTCTTCTGCAAAGGACCAGCTCGCACATATATTGGGCTTTATGTGCCGCATGTCCCTGGTCACTTACTCTTTTTCGGTTCATTTAAAGCTTTTTAACCATACAGAAACCATTTTTGGCTCCCTGGCCATACAAAATAGGCCCTGTATGAAATATCATTTGCCCATCCCTGGTATAGACTTAGCTACCTTTCCATCTCTTGGTTTCTTCTAGATGATTTTACGCAGACTCTTTCATTCCTTTCCCCTCTTCTACCTTTAGAAAGAATTTTTTTCATCAGTTCTCTTCCTTTCATACCTTAAGAAAAAAATAAGGGTGGGTCACATCCATTTGGAATAATGGTTTGAATGTAGTGCTGAAGGCAGGAGCATACACTGATGATTTTATCCCCCCAGGTTCTTTAGAGTCCTTGGTAAAGTAGTCACGTGTTCCCCTCCCCCTCCATTCTTCCCACTGCACTTAACTTGCCTGTTACTTTGAAATCCAGATGCGGTGCTGGGTTGCAGCTTAAACTTGTTCTGAGCTGTGCTTATTCCTGTAACAAGTGCAAGCTCTCTTATTTGTAGCCAGCTTTTTTTCTGTTTACCCCAGGAAACTTGAGCCTCATTCTCTGAGAGTTACAATGTACTTGCAACAAAAGCAAATGACACATAAAAGTTTGAGGAATCCGTTTATTTCCATGAAAGATAAATAAAATAAGTACATATTAAAGGTTACATGGGCATACTTGCACATTTCATGTGTGATACAGGCACTAGATACTTGTAGAGAAAGTTGTTTATGCTGAGTTCAGAAGTTGTTATTCTGATTTCAGAAGTTGTTTTGAAATCAGACTTTTTTTTGGTGGGGGGGAGGGCTGAGAACAGTATCAGTTGTTTAATGGCCATAGACTATCCTTAGTTCTTTGTATAGTAAAATAAAAACAAAAGAAAAAGTTTTACTAAGACAAATATGGGGAAGTCAATATATGAGTGTCACCAAGAAAAACCTTTCTCTCTTTCAGGGGACACTTATCTACAAGTCTTTTTACATTTAAGACAAGTGGTAAGCCTTTCATGGACTTTGTAACCTACTATAATTGTGTAATTGTTAATATTTTTTAAACACTGTCCTGCAGTATGCCAATTGCTGTTTTTTTGCACTTTTTCATATGTCACACTAATACAATGGATGGAATAACTGAAGGTTTTATATTATTGGGAAGTTCCTTGGGAAAGGTGATTTTTTCACTATGTCTGAACAAGTAATTAATTCAACAGAATATATTTATGAGCATCTTTGATTTTTCAGGCACTGTTCTGGTGCTAGTGAAACAAAAGTGAGCAGAATAGACAAAATCCTCCTTTCCTGGTGCTTAAATACTGGTATTGAGAGATTGACAGGAAACAGTGGATAAATTATAAATAAATAATAAATTATAAATAAATTATAAATAACTCTTTATAATATTATAGAAAATGTAGAAAAGTAAGTCAAGAAAAGAGGATAGGCAGTGCAGGAGGGACTGGTCTGGAGTTTTAAGTGGAGTCAGGGAAGGCCTCGTGGAGAAAGTGACACCTGAGCAAACACCTGAAGGCAGTAGGGAGTGCGTCATCCACTGGTCTGAAGACAGTGTCCCAGGAAGAGGATAATGCATTGCTGCTAAACTAATGGCTATTGCTTGTGAATAAATATGTCTGTCCATTTCCTGACAAGACACAAAGACATAGAACCAAGAACATCGCCTACTTTTGAAATTTCTGTATTACAGTGTGTTATTAGCATAGTATATATTAATTACATGTACAATAGAAAGTTTCCAATGAGCACATTTATACAGTGTTTTGAGTTTATTTTTGAGTTTATTTCTGGAAACCACATTACTGTCTCTGTCGTTTCAGGCTGTTACGGCACACTGGGGATGGAATCCGGGGTGATTGCCGATGCGCAGATAACAGCATCGTCTGTGCTGGAGTGGACTGACCACACAGGGCGGGAGAACAGCTGGAAACCCGAGAAAGCCAGGCTGAAGCAACCCGGACCTCCTTGGGCTGCTTTTGCCGCTGATGAGTATCAGTGGTTACAAATAGATCTGAATAAAGAAAAGAAGATAACAGGTTGGGAGACATACTTTTCTAGAATGATTCCTGGTTCTGATTTTATTCAGAAACCTGATAACATCGAAGATTTTCATAGAAAATTATGTCACTGCAAATGTAATTGTATGGTGTTAAATATTACTGTAGGTGGTTTTATGAAACATGGCAGAGGAGAGGGGTTGGTATTTGATTTTTATTAACTTTGCTTTTTCATTGTAATAAGATTCTTTTAAGGTACTGTTTCAGTTAAGTGATCTTGACATCTCTTATAGTCGTTAAAAGAAATTTATGTTCAAGAAGTTCATTTTAAGTGCTATAAATAATACTCTTCATGTGCTGAATACAAATTTATTTGGAGCAGTTCATCAGATGGTTAGAATAATTGATTAGAATTGGGTTAAGTAATTTTTGTTAAAGATTTATGTCGATTTGGTTCTGAAAAAAAATAATCGTTTTAATCTGTTCCTTCCCAGGGGGTCGTTGTTACTTGGTAGATAAGATATATTTTACAGTGATGTGAACACAAGCTGTCAAAACAGAATAGTCCTTTCCTTATGTACACCCATAATTCATGTGTCTCTACAAGGGAACAGAGCCAAAGATTTATTTACTATTATAATGAAACCTGGCCCTTAGAGACGGTAATGTGCTACTGGCAGAAATGTCTGGTCAGTGCACGTTAGGTATTTGGGCTTCAATGCTGAACAAACTTCAAGGATCAGACCGTGCACACTAATGAAAGCCACTCTGCGTTCCTTAGGCATCGTAACCACTGGCTCCACCATGGTGGAACACAATTACTATGTGTCAGCCTACAGAATTCTATACAGCGATGATGGACAGAGATGGACGGTGTACAGAGAGCCTGGTGTGGAGCAGGATAAGGTAAAATGATTATCATGGTTTTATTTTAAAAATGGGCCTTTACCAAAAATCAAGGAAGCTCTCCTGTGTGATGTTAACGTTGGTTATCACTTGGCCTTTGCTTTCTTCTGGTTATTTTACCTTGTGTTGGTTTTTAGCTTTCTTTACTCTTCTAACTGTGGTTAGGAAATTCTTAGTGGTTCCAGGTCCTTTTTAATTATTTTAAGGGTAAGTACTTTCCTGATGTTTTTCACTACATTTTTAACTCAATTGTTTAGATACTTTATGAAGAAGTTCTAAAAAGGAGGACTGCCTGGCTGGCTCAGTGGTAGAGCATGTGACTCTTGATCTCAGGATCATGAATTCAAACCCCACGTTGGGCGTAGAATCTACATGAATGAGTGAATTTGGGCGTAGAGCCTACATGAATGACTTTGAGTAAGTAGTGGTAACTTACAAAAAAAAAAAAGAAATCCTAAAAATGAACTTGTAATTTCTTAAGATTTTCTTATTAATCCAAAGAATGATGGAGAGCCTAATTTTGTTCCCAGATTTCTTTTCTGTAGGCCAGGGGGGACAAAAGACAAAAGCTAAAGGCAAAAGTACATTATAGTGTAGGATATAGATTTGAAAGTTCATTTCAAGATTACCTCCCCAAATTTTGTCTTAGGAAACTTCTATTTTTTTTTTTTCCTACCTGAAGAATTTTCTTAACTTCTGTGGTAATTATGAAATTGTTGTTTTAGTTAGTAGACTGTGATAATGCAGAAATGGTCCAGAGCAGATGATAAGGGATGGGGAGTAGGCAGAAGTACCTCTGGCTCGTGATCCATCACAAAGATCTTATAACTGGGCGAATCCTTGTGCTCAAGGAGGGAGGATTTCTTATCACCTAGAATTGAAATTGTAAGCACAATTTTTTTTAGTGAAACTTCCCTGAGTTTAATTTCAACTATATGATGCTGTCAGTTCTCTATCATGTATGATTTGCTAATATATCTTCAGTTACCACTTACCTCTCTAGTCAGAAAACTCCAGGGGCTTCCTATAATCTGTCATATGGATCTAAACTCTTTCGTTGTTATTCAAGGTCGTCTTCCCTCTTTTCTGTTTGATATCACATGACCTTCATCTTTGGTGAGGCTCTACCCATTGAGTATATAACCGTATTGTCTTTATACTTATCTTCTTCTGCTTAACCCCAAACTTGGCTACTTTTTACTCTGAGCACATCTGTACTTATTTGTAGAATATTTGTTATACTTGTGGAATATAGTTAATTTTTTGAAATTATAAGAATTATCCATGCTCCTATTATAAAAACATCTAGCACTATTGAATTATATTTCTGAAAAAGACTTTCTTTTTTGCTTCATTTTTGAAAGATAATTTCATTAAGTATAGAAACCTAGGTTGATGTAGTTTTTCCCTCCATTGTTTTCTGGTATGCGTTTCCAGTGAGAATTCCTTTGTTCCTCAATAAGTAATGTGGCTTTTTATTCCTTAGCTGCTTTTAAGATTTTCTTTTTATCATCTGTTTTAAGCAGTTTGATTATGATGTCCCTTTGTGTAGTTGTCTTCGTGTTTCTTCTGCTTGGGCTTTTTCGAGCTTCTTGGATCTGTTGGTTATAATTTGCATCAAATTTGGAAAATTGTGGGCCATTTTTTCTCAAATATGTTGCTTCTCTAATTCTAACTACATGAATATTATGACTCTTGCAGGTGTCTCACAATTCACTGGTGCTCTACACATTTTTTTTTTTTTAATCTCCTTGTTCTAGTTTGGAAAATTCTATTGTTTTACCTTCAAGTTCACTAATCTGTTCTGTAACATCTAATCTGTTAATCCTGTCCAGTGTATTTTTATTTTCTGTGTTGTATTTTTACCTCAAAATTTTCAGTTTTGGGCTTTTAAAAATTTTTTTCAAGTCTCTCCTGAACATTCTCATGCTTTTTTCCACCTCTAAAACATATGGAGTATATAATAACTCTTTTAATGCCCTTATCTGCTAATTCTGTCTACTAATGTGTCACATGTGGGTCTTTTTCTTTTTTAAGTTTATTTTGAGAGAGAGGGGAGAGCGGGAGCAAGCAGGGAGGATGCAAGGGATAGGGAGGGAGAACCCCAAGCAGGCTTCACGCTGTCAGCGCAGAGTCTGACGTGGACATGATCCCACAAACTGTGAGATCAAAATCAAAAGTTGGACCCTTAACTGTGCCACCTAGGTGCTCCCGTGTGGGTCTTTTTGTGTTGATGGGTATTATGTAAAATATTTACATGCCTGGTAATTTTTGATTGGTTGCCAGACATTGTGAACTTTTACATTGTTTGGTGCTAGTGTTTTTTATTACTCAAATATTTTTAGCTTTATTCTGGTATGCAGTTAGGTTACTTGGGAATTGTTTGGTCTTTTTGAGGTTTACGTTTTAGCTTTTGTTAGGCAGGACCTGAGCAGCTTTTAGTTCAGATTTTTTTTCTACTGCAGAGACAATAGTGTTCCAAGTACTCAACCCAAAGTCCCATGTATAAATGAGTTTTCTTCACACTGTTGGTAACATGTGCTGTTCCCAACCCTGAAAAGGACTCCTTTTCAGTGGTTCTTTTCCCATCCATAGATAGTTTCCTTACATGGAACTGAAGAGTTAAGGAGAAACTCCCTACAGATCCTAGAAGTCTCTCTTTCTCTGCAGTTCTTTTCTCTCCTATACCCTGTCTTGTGAATTCTAGCTGGCTTGGCGTCTCCATCTCTGAGCTTTGTGTTCTCAATTCACTGAGACACGAAGGCTCTCTCCAGACAGTATTGGGGCAATAGAAGGGTTCACCTCGTGTGTTTCTCTTCTCTCAGGGAATATTGCCCTGTACTGCCTTTTGTCCCACGTTTAAAAACCATTGTTTTATATATTGTATCTATTTTTTTCAGATGTTCAGGTCAAAGAATAAATTTAGTCTCTATTAGTGTCCTGGATAGAAGTAGAAGTCTTTACATTGAATTATATAAAATACCAATCTCTTGGCTCACTTACATTAGCCCATCTGCTCCCTCATCTACCTCCAACTCCAGAGTAATTGGTATATTCTGTTTTCACACCCTTTCTAAATAAGCATGCACACATGCATGATGAGCACATACAGACTGAGACAGCTTTTGGTTTTCTTTTCAGTAGATGGGAATGTACCTAAAGAACAATAGAATGTTGTCCTTCCTTTCAAAGCCCAGAGCCCCCTGATGAAAGCTTCAGCTCTGAAATGCTGCCAACCCAGTGGTGAGGGTTGAACGAGTCACTATCCCTTGGCATGGCATCTGCATCAGAGCAAATGACTTCTCAGGGGAAGAACCAAGCCTCAGGCTAGGAGTGCTCCTGGCCCCTGAAATAAACCAGGAGACACACAGGCCACTGGCATAGAAATCCTGATTGGCCTCTGTGTGGGTGGCTCTTCCGGAAATCTGGTGTTAGAAGCTCAGATTCACGGCTCTGAAGTGAATCTCTGCACATAGGAGGTGCTCATAGTACTAACTTGAAGCCCTTGACCAATTCCTGGTGAATCACACCTACTCAGAGAATAATAACATCCCCAGCTCTTCTTTAAGCATTGGTTTGTATTACTCTGTCCATATGTATGACATTGTGTCTTATTGTGGTTTTTCAGAGCTTAAAGAAATGATAAAAAGTAGAAGATACTGGCTCATTTTCTGTTTATCATCTAATCACCAAATGAATTTTCAAAATAAATGTTTAACCAGCAAAAAAAAAAAAAATGGGAATGTATATACAACTTGATAACATGTTGCTTTTGAATAGCTGCCATATTTGTGTGTGGTAATATCCAGTAAAATTTAAGTTCCTTGAGAGTGGGAACTTTGACTTCCATTTCCATTTTTATCCTCATGACACCTTACAGACCTGTTTACACACAGGGTCTTATAATAAATGGTCAAAGATCAGAGCAAGTCTTTCTTACTTAGTTTATATAAAATCTTTATCCTTTAAGGTTTTCTATAAAAATGAAACTCTAGTGTGGAGTAAGATCTCAGGGTTAGTTTTTATGTCTAAACTATTGTTCCTGTTCCACTAGTACAGTAGACAACAAATAATTGCTTTTATTTTATTTCTGAGGAAATAAAGAAGAGAACTGCAGAGAGAGAGACCCTTCTAGGATCTGTCGAGAGTTTCCCCTTAAATCTTCAGTTGCATGTAAAGAAACGATCTGTGGTGGAGACTGTTACAACTTCAGCCCTTGTAGAAAATGAAGGCTATTAACACGTCTTAGAAGTTTAGTCTAATGCTATGTGAACCAGCCAAAATAAAACAGCCATAATATCCAGACATGACTTGATGAAAGAGCTAAACATTTATTTATCTGCTGCAACATGAACTGATAAGATAGAAAGTACTTTGATTTTAGGCAGATACCGATTTAGTAATAGTCTTTAGAAACTAACCAGGTGATTTAGCCTGAAGGAGCAAGGACTTTTTGCTTAGTGGAGCCCTGTAATTAAGTCAGACTCAAGTCACTGCTCGTATCATTGACTGGTTATGCAGTCCATTTACATTCTGTGAGCTTCAGCTTTCTGAGTTCTGCCTGTTACATCGGGCTGTCATGAAGAACATTTGAGTTAATTAAATGAAAATGCTTTGTAAATAAGAGCTCTTGCAGTGTTCCATACTAGCATTATTTCCTTGAAATGGTTGAGGGAATGGGATAGTCCGTTGAAATAGTATTTTTATCTAAAGACTATTCATATGATACCTATAATACATTTGTTGCTGTTTACCTAAGATCATTATATTCGGCAGGGAGCAGTGTTTCAGAATCACTTTTCTGGTTCAGATAGCAACACAAGATGAAAATGGTTAATGTGGGAAGTGTCTTTATGTAGTTTATCCAGTAGGTGGAGGTATATAACTTCTGTATTCCTTAGTGTGCGTTCACTTTCTCTCTTCTGAAAGAAAAATTATGAAAAGTACACAGTAAAGCATTTCCTCTAAGATATTGTATGTTCACTTATGCTTTACTTTGAAAAGAAACTTAATATATTTAAATAGTTGGTAATTACACTAGAATTACTGATTTATTAATGGAATTAAACTCATTGAAATTAAAGCCCTCTTCCCAAATTGCCAAGTTAACATTTTTGTTATGTTTGAATCATCTTAAAATCATTTTCGTATTCAATGTTTTTATAAGTTTTTGATGAAGAATGTGCAGTTTCTTAATAGTTTGTCCAAATTATGATTCATTTATCTTGTGAGAAATTAATTCTTACTGTTATACCTTACAGATCTCATTTAAGGCCCAGAGCAAAAAAAAAAATAAAAACATGTTTCAGTGGAACAATTTAGCCCTGACCTCTGCTGATGTAAAGAACCATTTTTTTGTTGTTTTTTAAAGATATTTCAAGGAAACAAAGATTATCACCAGGATGTGCGTAATAACTTTTTGCCACCAATTATTGCACGTTTTATTAGAGTGAATCCTACCCAATGGCAGCAGAAAATTGCCATGAAAATGGAACTTCTTGGATGTCAGTTTATTCCTAAAGGTAAAGTGATAGTATGTTTTAAGATATGTTATTTTTACTGGATTCATTTAAAATGGCTTTGCTGTTCTCAGAGAAAATAAGAAACGACAATGTGAGTGTTTAGCTTTTAATTATAATATCTTCTTAAAGAAATTTTACAAAGAAATAATTATTCTATTAAAAACTTAGTTATCAGAATGGTTTCAAAGGTTACAGGTGGAAGAAGAGAGAATATCATCGATGAGATAATATAATGCGATTTTTTTCAGGCATAGTCTCAATCTTAATTTTTAATCAGGACTCATGTAGCATAATATACTGTATCACAAACACTGATGATATAACAGTAAGCTTAGTCCAAGTGCCTTTTCCTCTGAATAAATTAGAAGCGGAAATAACTTCCCTGCAATTACATAATATTTTAATACTTTGTTTCCTATCGTACCTCCAAAACCTACCAGGATGGCCCCACGCAGTGGGCCCTCAAATGTTTCTTAAGTGACTTGAATGAGTAGTGTGTCAGACTGTGATGATCATTCTGTAGCTTTAAACATTATTCACCTCCTCCGTTTTCTCCTCGCTAAGGAAATTATTTTAAGAGAATATAATTATCTCAAAAAGTGAGAAATCCTAGTAAGTTTGTACATTTAATGCATAGTATATTTATCCTTCTGACATATTGCTCTCCGAGATTTAAAATCGCTGAGCAGAAATAACTACTCTAGGGAACGTTGGAGACATTTAAATGACTGTTTTTAACTATGACTCTCATAAGCAAAATGTCTCAACTTTTCTAAACCGTTTTTCAAGGTCGTCCTCCAAAACTCACTCAAACTCCACCTCCTCGAAACAGCAATGACCTCAGAAACACCACAACCCCTCCAAAAATAGCCAAAGGTATGCCTGCTTCATGTGTGAGAATGCGGTGGTCCCTGGATTGTGGTATAATTTTCCAAAAACATATTAAAAGCATTGTAAAAGAACTTTGTTTTAATCAAGCTGTTGTAGACAAAAGAATAAAGAGTATTTGAAACTTTTTTCAAGGTCGAGCCCCCAAATTTACTCAGCCACTACAGCCTCGTAGTAGCAATGAGTTTCCTGCACAGACGGAGCAAACAACTGCCACTCCTGATATCCGAAACACCACCGTGACTCCGAATGTAACCAAAGGTACCAGGCCCCCACATTAGCACCCGTTACATGGTCGCGTTTTATTTTGCTTGTAATTTCAATTTTCAGAAACACGTCCGGTTTTTAAACCCTCAGCTTCTTTTCCTCTTAACTGTTTTTTAAGAAGAGCCAAAAATGTTTACTCCTTACCTTAGAGAAGAGACTGGTTGCATCGCTCTGATTTCTCTTCTCCAGTGCCATGTAGAATTGTTCTTTAAATATTTAGAGATGGCTGCTATATTCTGGGTCTTCTCTTGTGATTTTTTTCCCCACCACAGCCAAACACAAGTAGTCTCTATTTATAAAAATAACGGGGCACCTGGGTGGCTCAGTCGGTTAAGCGGCCGACCTCGGCTCAGGTCATGATCTCGCGGTCCGTGAGTTCGAGCCCCGCGTCGGGTTCTGTGCTGACAGCTCAGAGCCTGGAGCCCGTTTCAGATTCTGTGTCTCCCTCTCTCTGACCCTCCCCCATTCATGCTCTGTCTCTCTCTGTCTCAAAAATAAATAAACATTAAAAAAAAATAAAAAAAAAATAAAACCATTGCAGGAAACAAACGTTTTTTCTTATATATATTAAGAAAATATATATAATTTTCGTTATATATTAATTTGTTGGAGAGAAAATTTGGTGGCAAAAAGGGAAGGGGGGGTGAAAAATAAGTTTTGGTGAAAACTAACACTTTTTAAAAAGTACTGTGAGTTAACATGTTCATTAAAAAACTTTGGTCTCTGTTTTAAGAATGTTTACCGTCAGTTTTTTCCGGTTATAAATATAAATGTAGTAGGATTTACTTTCAGGTTTTATGAATGATAAATAAGGTATTAACACGTATGAAACATAGTACTTAGATTTTACTAGTTGTTGAAAAACAAAATTTCAGTTGGACTCAGAAAAAACCATCAGTGTCAGAGGAATTAATTTCGGTGTTGGCAGATAAAGCATTTTCAGGACCATGCAGAGACGAGGAAGTAATTCATTCCAACTAACTTGTGCCACACAGAACTTTATTCATTCTCTGAAAATTTGCCCGATGCAGGTAACTTTCTCCCAGCTTTCCACATGTCACTTTCTTTCACTTCTTCTAAGGTATTTTCTAAACAGACCATTTTCTTTCTCATGCTGCTGAAGAGAAGCAAGACTTCTTAGAGATGAGATCTCAGTGTCCCACAAAGCTTCTTACCAGTCTGCAGAAGAAATCTGTTTGGGCAGAATTCCAGGCCACATGCCTGGATGGAAGAACAGCCATTTAAAGTATTGCTTGTCTTAAAATCTGATTATAGAATCTTAAAATCTCAAGACTAAAAGTATCCTTAAAGCATTTTCTTCCAGAGCTAGGATTCTTCAAAAGAATAAAAGAATGTAGAGGTCTTTCCAGTTAAAGATTCCTTGTCTCCTTTTCTGTGGGATGGTACTGTGTAGATGTTTTATTATTTTGTGAACCGAAGCAGATTTTTTAAACCTCTGATTAAATCGACCTGTATCCACCTGAACCTGATGGTTCTCTCTCCAGTTATACATTTTTAGGGATAAAGCACATTTATTTTTCTGAATTCTTAGTGCTTTCTAGCCTGAGTGATGATGCCTGTTTTATGCACTTCTTTTCCATTTTTACATCCAGGCTGAGAGTGATGCTGGAGAAAATCATATCATGGTCAGATTTGTGCCCCTGTGTCTTCCTGAATCCTCCCTCCGGGGGGCCCTCAGCACCCGCCCGTGGTCATTTTGTTTCTCTGGTTAGCTCTTTCTGTTCTCAACAGTCGCTTTTCCATATTTTTCAAACCCTTGACCCAGAGATTCTTTAGTTACTCTCAGTTACCTCTTCAACTTTATGAAGAAAGTAGAAGCAATTAGAAGGACACTCCCGATCTGTGGAGCCTGCAAACTCACCTGTACCCTCTTTCCGCTGCGTTGAAGAGCGGAGTTCCTAGTCCTGCCCAGGGCTGATCCACCTCTGCCCGTGTTCCTATCCACCCAGCCCTCAGAGGCCTCAGGTTATGCGTTATCCTCTCCTCCTGTATCAGCAGCCTCTTTTTCTCTTTTGGCTATATTTATAAGGGTACAATAGATGCTGTGGGTCAGGCCCAACACAGTGTCTGGTGCTTAGCCCCCAGCAGGCATCAGCAGTTGCCAGGACAGGGTTGCCAGATCAGGGAAGAAACTGATGGCTCAAATGACCTGAGGTGGACCATTTTCTGTATCTGGGCCCAGACTTCCTTATCTGTGGAGGGAGATAAGGGGATTAAATGATCTCCTGGTCCCTGCAGGCTCAAGCATTGTCACTTTCTGCCCTGTTCATGCACATTGGCTTTTTTTATACTTAACACTACATTGTTGCTTTCCCCTGTCTATAAATATTTTCCCCATCATGTTACAATATCATTTCCAATTGCTGGATAATATTTTACTATGAGGACACCGTGATGTATTTATTCCCTTTCATTGTTGAGCATTTGGATTATTTCCAGTTTTTCATTCTTTTGCAGATACAGAAACAGACCATCTTAAAAATGCATCTTTGAATGTTGTCTTAATTTTTTTTCTAAGAATAAATTCTAGACATGGAATTGCTAAGTAATTGATTTTTATACGTATTGCCCCAAAATGATACAGAAAGTATCAATGTAAAGTCCTATAAAAATAACTGTTTCCTAATAACTTTTCCTAGCAATTGTTATAAATATTTGCCAATTCGATAAACAGAAATGGCATCTCATTCTTGCTTTAACTTCTGTTTCTGTGATTACTAGTAATGCTAACATGTTGAATGGCCACTTGTGTTTTTTCATTGTATTGCTCAATCATCTCTGATTTTTCTATTGTTTGTTTTTGACTTGGATGTTCTGTAATATATAAATGATAGTAATCCTTTACCACATATTCAGAAAGATATTTTCTGAGTTTTTTATTTGCCTTTCAGTTTGTCTTGGTGATTTAAAAAGTCACAATGAAAAATTTTAAGCGTGTACAAAGGTGAAGCAAATAGTGTGAGAGAAGTGTCTGTGAAGGCTTCTGTGTGTCTGTGAAGGCTTCTGCCATTACCAACACTTGCCCGGCCTCATTTCATAAATATTGTGAACGGTAGCTTTTGAGACACAAAAGCTTTGAGGGATGACCTGGGGAACCTGCCCGCTTTCCCTTCCCAAGTCTGCCTTTGATGTGTTTGCAGATGTCGCCTTGGCTGCGGTCCTGGTGCCGGTGCTCGTCATGGTGCTCAGCACCCTTATCCTCACGGTGGTGTGTGCCTGGCATTGGAGGAGCAGGTCAGTACGTAGCTAGCTCCCCTGATGGGGCCTCGGAGGGTTGTTTCCAAATGTGATGTATACACTAAATCTAGAAGATAAACTACCAGTCACCTTTTTGAGAAGGAAAGTTAAGGTAGTTATTAAAGTAAAAATACATTGTTTCTCCTTTTCATAAAACAAGAGTATGTTCAATTGCACAGTCATTTACTGCGCATCTTTATTATAGCAAAATCTGCTTTACATGCTGGAATATACACATGAGTAAGAACAGCCTGACACACAGTAGGTGCTTAGTAATATCTCCTGAAAGAAAGAGACACCGTTCCTGTGTCCCGGGTGTTAGGCAGGGCTCCTAGTCCTGCCCAGGGCACTCACAGAATAAAGAACTGGCACATGCCTTGAGGACTTATTATGAAGGGCTGGAGACACAGGTGTGAGAACCGTGAGAACTATCTGAAGTCTTCTCTGCGGGGAAGAGTGAGCCTCAAGTTTGTTTTGCCTTAAAGAGACCGCTGGATGTGCCCAGATGGAGGAAGGTAGGGAACAGCCCAGACTGTGTGCTTGAGTGAAGGCACAGAGTTGTGGAGTCCAGGCGGGATAGCCAGTCCTCACGTGCAGGCTTGGCACGGGAGAGCACCGAGGAGGAACTGTGGAGGTGCGGCCTGGGCCTGGATTGGGGACGGGAGCTTCGGGGAGACAAATTCAGGTCTCAGTCTGTGGATGAGGATGTCATCGAGGAGGGTGAAGCACATAGGTGAGATTATCAGATGATGCGCGACTGGCTGCTACGGAAGGAGGAGGGACTCGGGATGATCCGAGGTTTCAGGCTTGTGCGCTTGGACCAGTAGGGATGTCATGAGTGGAGAGGACAGGAGGGACAGGTTTGGTGGAGCAAGAGAATGACTTCATTGTTCGTTAAGCAAATATTTGAGCTCTTGCCGTGTGCTAAGTATTGACCGCTGGGAGTCGAGTGGTGAGCCCCAGAGTTTACAGGATGGAGAAAATAACGATGCAGAAATGGTCAGCGATAGTACTGACCACACAGCATATGCCATGGGAGGAAGTTGAAGAAGCAGGTGGTCCTGGACTCATGGTTTTAAGAAGGCTGTCTGAGCAGAGACCCAACAAGTTATTATGAGGGAATCAGGGAAAGGAAGAGCAAGGGCTTTAGGGAAGTCCAGGGAAGAAAGTTCACAGTGCTCTTAGGGAACTGGACAGAAGCAACAGTAACAGTGAGAACAGCAGCAACAGCTAGCTTTTATAGAAAATTAAAGCTGGTTTTAGGCATTATTTTAAATTTTTTTACGTGTTTTAACTCCTTAATCCTCAAAACGACCAATGAAGCAGGTACTGTTATAAATCCCATTTTACAGAAGAAGAAAGTGAGACAGAGCATGAATAACTTGTCCGAGGTCACCCGGTGCATATGCAGCAGAGCGGAGTTTGGGCCCTGACAGCACAGAGCCCACACTCTGAACCACCTCTGCCCCTGGACATATTATCAGGCAGTCAATTCCTGTCCCCAAGGGTTAAAGCACAGAGGGTAAGGATTGGGAGTCAGGTTTTCGGGGAGGCGGCAGTCAAGTCCTGAGATCAGCAGGCACATAAGGACCCTATGGATATTCAGATTCTCAAGAGACAGATGCTTGTTCAGGACCAAAGGTCTGAACTACAGAACTGAAGTTATTTCTAAGAATGTGGTTGAAATTGCTAATGACTGACTTCATGAGGAGTAAGAGATGCATGAAGGGGATGTGGAAAATAGCCAGGAGGAGAATAATAATAAACTCAGCTGCAACCTACTGAACCCTTAACTCATGGTAAGCACCCCTGTTCTAAGCACTTAACATGTAATAAATAACCTGAGGCTTTGCCACTTTAGATTATTATAAAATCTTTTCTAGCACAACCTTTGCCTAGTAATCAGACTTAATTTGTTGTCTTAGCTATATAAGGTATCTGACTTCCATTTAGAAAAGATTATTGGTTTCCTTTTACTTTTTAGTCTTAGGATGATTACAGGATTTTCAAGAAGAAAACTAATTATTAAGCCAGCCCTTTATTGTTTACTTTGCACTTCAGTTTTTAATTAACAGCTTTAGTGCCTACCACCTCTTCCACAAATTTTACATTATATTTTTAAAAAATGACATGTTTTAAATAATAGCCAGACTTTAAAGTGAGAAAGATTTTAACATCTCTAATACAAATAAAGTCTTATCCTGGAGAAGAATGTTTTCAAGTAAGAAAAGCACACAGCTTGGGCTCTTTGAGAAAGCCACATTTGTGTCTTGAGCAAATCACATAACTGTCTTGTCCTCATTATACACTAGAATAATTTCTGCATTTTCTTTAGCTTGCAGGGTGTTCATTTCAATTAGATTTACGTTCTTGAATCAGAACACTTCCTTTTAAGGCTCTTTGTAGATAGTAATTTTTTTTTTTTTTTTTTTTTACATTTATTCATTTTTGAGAGAGCGAGACAGAGCATGAGCAGGGAAGGGGCAGAGGGAGAGGGAGACAAGAATCCAAAGCAGGCTCCAGGCTCTGAGCTGTCAGCACAGAGCCGGATGCGGGGCTTGAACTCACGGACCGCGAGATCGTGACCTGAGCCAAAGTCGGACGCTCAACCAACTGAGCCACCCAGGCACCCCTGTAGATAGTAATTCTTAATGGGGAGGAGGGAGATTTCTCCTGGGGAAAATATGTCTGAATTCTGAAGGGTGGACTAGGGAGAATCTTCCTTGCACGTGTGGCTTTTGCCCCCCAGGCATGGAGCATCCTCTTCTCCCTCTGGCACTTATCACTGTTTAAGATAGCACTGACATAAACTGGGATGCTTATATAGGACACTATAAACTTCTTGGGAACAAAGGACCACGGAAGGAAAACAGATAGTTGGAAAAAACAACAATGCAGAAGCAAATGTGGGGATGTTTCTTTCTATGAACTTTGTGAATCAATTGATTTATAAAGTTTGTATTGGAAACCAAAATACACCTAACGTAATTTTCCCATAACAACCCACATCATCCCGAAGTCTTTAGTTTGACTCTTATCACCTGCGGACTCAGCTTTTCCATTTCATTCACCCCTTGAGTGGGAAATACCTTGGGTAACAAAATAACTATCTCAGGAGATAGTTGTTTAAAATTTATTGAGAGTCCAATTTATGAGCCAGCAGTGGCGACTTTGAAAGGCAAATGAAATAGAGGATTCCCCCAGGTAGATTAGTGAATGGAAATGTATACTTCTAATTATTAACTTTAGTGTTTATCCTGCAGATTCAGAGCTGTCTTACTAGTGACTTCACTCTATTTGCTAACATGTTGTCTCTGTATTTTTCCAGAAAGAAAAAAACTGAAGGCACCTATGACTTACCTTACTGGGATCGGGCAGGTAACTATGACTTTGCATCTCCTTCCATCAAGGAACTCCCACCTCCCTAGGTGGCAGTAGTAAAAGAGGAAAGTTCTTTTCAGGCCCACATAAACTCCCCAGCACTTGTTAGAAAAATGGTGTTCCTCTAACGTTCTGATCATTTTTACTTTTCTGTGCAATCTCTTGTAGTCAATAAGTAACAGAATGAAAAGTAAGAATTTCCCGTAGCATGCACTCTCTTCCTTTTTTCTGGACAACCTGATTTGCCCCATGTGTCTGTTTTTTTGAGGAGACCAGCTTTCTTTGGGGCCTGTGTGAACACTGTATGAAAGACTGGTTTTGGTAACATGGTGTGTGTTTGTCCCTCTGCTGTGGGTATTTCCCAGGCGGAGTCTCGCAGTTTCAGAATCGTGAGGTCTGCCATAATGAGCTGCCATTTTCTTAATTCCTTCTGTGTGTGGCAGATTGCTGGAGGTGACATCAGAGGTCCCCTAAGGCTCTCCCCCCTTTCCAGTCTCACTATGGGAACAACTGTTAGAAGCCAAAAGAGTTCACTGCTGTGACTAAGGTAGAAAAGAGCAGTGGTAGGGGCAGATCCTGTGTTGCTAACATCCCAAGGCAGATCTTGGGAAGTATTTTTTCAGAAAAACTTACCAAAAAACCACCCTACAACAGGCACATTATATCTGGCTGCAATTTAATAGCAATGATTTGCTTCTGTATATGCTTTGAATAGATATTTCTACCATGTTCTGCTTTGCATTAGATATTCTATCAAAAAAAAATAATTTAAGGAATTTCTTTGAACAAGAACAAACTAAACCAAAAGCTACCAGAAGGAAGGAATAATAAAGATTAGAGAAACAAAATAGAGAATGGAAAAGAGAAAATCAGTGAAACTAAATGTTAGTTCTTCAAAAAGATCAACACACTTGACAAACTTAGTTAGATGGAATAAGAAAAAAAGAGTCAAACTACTAAAATCTGAAATGCAGGTAGAGACATCACTTCCAATTCTACAGAAATAAAAAGGATTATAAGAATACTATGAACAATTGTATGCCAAAAAATTGCATAACCTAGATGAAATGGACAAATTTCCAGAAATACAAAATCTACCAAGACTCACAAAGAAATAGAAGAGATTGAGTCAATAACCAAAAATCTCTCAAAAAAGAAAAATCCTACCAAAGATGACACACACACACACACACACACACACACACACACACGCATGCACTCATGCACACAAAGCTATTAACACCAATAACTGAGTAGAGTAGCAGGATATACTATACTAAATATACTAAAGGATATACTGAAATCAGTTGCATTTCTATATATAAACAATAATCTGAAAAGGAAATTCTAAAAACAGTTTCATTTACAAAATAACATCAAAAAGAATAAAATACTTGGGAGTTAATTTAACCAAGGAAGTGAAAGACTTGTGTAATGCAAATGATAAAACATTTCTAAAGAAATTTGAGAAGACATAAATAAATGGAAACATACCCAGTGTTCATGGATTGAAAATTTAATACTGTTAACATGTCAATACTACCCAAAGCCATCTATAGATTCATTAGCGATCCCTGTCAAAATCCCTATGACATTTTTTGTACAAATAGAAAAATCCATTCAGAAATTCCAATGGAATTTCAAGGGACTCTGAATAGCCAAGACAGTCTTGAAAAAGAATAAAACTGAGATTCACACGTTCTGATTTCAAAACAGTGTGATATTGGCATAAACACACACATACACAACAGTGGAGTGGAGAGCCCAGAGATAAACTCTCACAAATCTGGACAAGTGATTTTTGGCAAGGATGCCAAGACCACTAGGGTAATGACAAATGGTGCTGGGAACATTGAATGTTCACATATGAAAGAATGAAGTTGGGCTCCTGCTGAACACCATTTGTAAAAATTAAATGAAACACCAAGACGTAATATCTTAAACAATAAAATTGATAGAAAAAAACACAGGACAAAAACTTGATGACAATGGACTTGGTATGACTTCTTAGCCATGTCACCAATGCACAAATAACAAAAGAAGAAATAGATTGGACTTCGTGGAAATTTAAAAATTTTGTGCATCAAAATATACTATCCGTAGAGTAAAAAGGCAACATGCAGAATGGGAGAAAATATTTGCAAACCATGTATCTGCTAAAGGATTAATATCCAGAATAGAGAACTTCTAAAACTCAACACCAACAACAAAATTCAAAAATAGGCAAATGACTTGAATAGACATCTCTCCAAAGAATATATGTAGATGGCCAATAAGCACATGAAAAGATGCTCAACATTGCTAATCTTTAGGGAAAACCAAATGAAAACTATGAGATTACATCTCATACCCATTAGGATGTCTCCTGTCAAAAAACTGAAACTGGTGCACTGTGGTTGGAATTATAAAATGGTTCGGGCGCTGTGGAAAACACTATGGCAATTCCTCATAAAATGAAAAGTAATTAACAATATGACCCAGCAGCTCCACTTCCAGGTATGCCGGAATTAAAGAATTAGAGGCAGGGTCTCAAAGACCTGATTGTACATCTGTTTTTATAGCAGAGTTATTCACAACAGTTAAAACATGGAAGCAACCCAAGTGTCCCATCAGCTGATGAGTGGAAAAGTGAAATGTGTATACAAGCAGTGGAATATTATTTCTCCTTAAAAATGATTTTCTGCAATATGCTAGAAGATGGGTGGCTCTTGAGGGCATAATGCTACGTGAAATAAGCCAGATACAAAAAGACAAATACTGTGTGATTCCACTTAGATGAAGTACTTAAAGGAGTCAAAATCATAGAGACAGAAAATAGAATGGTGGTTGCCAGGGACCAGGGGGGATGGAGAATGGGAATGGGGAGTTACTGTTTCATGGAGATACGGTTGTAGTTTTTACAAGATTTAAAGTTATGATAGAGATAGATGGTGGTGATAGTTGCACAAGAGTGTGAATGTATTTAAAACCAACTGACCCACACTTAAAAATGGTTAAGATGGTAAATTTTATGTAATACGTATTTTACCACGACCACAACAACAAAAAGATTGAACGTAGAGGCTAGTTTGTGTAGATGTGCTACAAAAATGCAACAGGATTTCTTCCGTAAACAGTATCATCCTTTCAGAGGTAGGTTTTTATTTAATGGTCTTTATTGCTTACAATCACAATGAAGGTTGGTGGAAAGGAATGAAGCAGTTTCTCCCTGCCAAATCAGTGGAACATGAAGAAACCCCAGTTCGCTACAGTAGCAGCGAAGTTAATCACTTGAGTCCAAGAGAAGTCACCACAGTGCTGCAGACGGACTCTGCAGGTAACTGCTTGCAGCCTTCGCCACAGAGTCAGGGAAGACGCTGCTCTGCTTAGCTGGAAAGTGCTTTGGGATTTATAGTATCTTTTATCTTTCTCATATGTAAGAGATGAGCGCTTTTCTTGAGGTAGAACTACTTTTTAATGTTTTTTTTTTTAATATTTATTTTTGAGAAAGAGAGGAAGACAGAGCATGAGGCAGGGAGGGGCAGAAAGAGAGACAGGATCTAAAGCAGGCTCCAGGCTCTAAGCTCTCCGCCCAGAGGCCAACGGGGCTCGAACTCACAAACCCCGCAAGATCATGACCTCAGCCAAAGTTGGACGCCTAACCCGCTGAGTCAGCCAGGAGCCCCTAGAACTGCTTTTTAAAAAGGTGACCTTGAGAGAATCATTTCTGTGCCTTAGCTGTGAGCATCCGTTTCTACAAGCTCTGGGCATGTGACCTGTTTACCTGGAGTTTTATTTGAGTATTAAGAGCAGGAAGGACATAGAGAGCCTTACAGTATTTATTCTGTTAACATATTTATTTATTTTTCTTTTTTATATTTATTTTTGAGAGAGAGAGAGCAAGCCAGCAGGGGAGGGGCAAATAGAGGGAGACAGGATCTGAAGCAGGCTGTACACACACTGACAGCAGAGAGCCCGATCTGGGGCTGGAACTCATAAACCTGAGATCATGACCTGAGCCAAAGTCAGATGCTTAACCACCTGAGCCACCCAGGCGCCCCGTATTTTAAACAGTGTCATATTTGAAAATATTACTCTAATAATGGAGTGGGTTTTTTTTTTTTTTTCCACCAGTGAAATACTGTCTATAAACCTGAAGAGCATATACAAACAGTTTGGTAAAATTTCATGATTGAAGCTCTGTGGCATGTTAACTTCTTTTGAAACATAACATGTTTAATTTTAATTTTTGAAGTTCTTGTAGAGAAATCCATAGGCCCGTGTTGATAATGAAGAAAGTGCCCTAAAGAAGTGTTTGTTTTTGGTGTAAGACTACTGCTGCCCCCCTAAATTGAACGATCCCTGTATGAATGAGGTGACTTTTCTCTGGTTTGTTCTGTGATACCCCAGAGTATGCACAGCCACTGGTGGGAGGAATTGTTGGCACCCTTCATCAGAGATCTACCTTTAAACCAGAAGAAGGAAAAGAAGCGAGTTATGCTGACTTAGATCCTTACAACTCCCCGGTGCAAGAAGTTTACCACGCCTACGCTGAACCACTGCCAATTACTGGGCCCGAATATGCAACCCCCATCATCATGGATATGTCTGGACACCCCACGGCTTCAGTTGGGCTGACCTCAACGTCTACTTTCAAAGCTGCAGGGAACCAAGCTCCCCCAGTAGTAGGAGCATATAACACTCTCCTCTCCAGGACTGACAGCTGCTCCTCCGCCCGCGCCCAGTATGACACCCCAAAAGGTGGGAAGCCAGGTCCAAGTGCCCCAGACGAACTGGTGTACCAGGTGCCACAGAGCACCCAGGAGGGATCAGGAGCCGGGAGGGATGGTGAATGTGATGTTTTTAAAGAGATTCTCTGAAGGTGATGCTGCTTTTCATAAAGCATCGTTTTAAAGCACATGGCCTTTTTTGTGTGTTAGTGGTAGTAATATATAGAATGTATTACGTATCTGTCACAGATGTGGTTGGGAAAATGTGATGACCGAGGTACAGGGAACTACTAATCTTGCCATCTTGCTTTAAAAGTGTTATTGTGGCAGTTACTGCTTGCCTGTTAAATTTCAAACATCCTCTTTGTTACTACTGTAAAACACTATTTTTAATACAGAAAAAGCTCCCTACTATGCACTTCAAAGAAATTTAAGAATCACTGAGAGTATTTATTACCAATGCTGCAGGTACATTGATGAACTCAAGAGATGGCTGTGTAAGCCGGACTGGCAATAA
The DNA here is from genome assembly GCF_007474595.2 of Lynx canadensis. NCBI lineage: Eukaryota > Metazoa > Chordata > Mammalia > Carnivora > Felidae > Lynx > Lynx canadensis. The sequence continues at coordinate 112,349,091 of NC_044311.2, forward strand.
CGCACGGTACTGTTCTTGAAATGTCTAATGGCTTGAAATTTTGCTTTGTGAAAGGTGGGTACTATCAGGATTTCTTTCTGTTCTATTTCTATATACCTTACGGTTTTTTGTGTTTTTTTTTCCAAAAATTAGTGATATAATCATTGTTTTGATGGTAGTCGTACACTCCTCTTTCCTTTGGAGGATCTATAGGTGGGAAACTGACTTGTAATGGGCAAGGTGATTGATTCTTCACCTTCTGACACCTCAAGAGCTTTAACATTTCATGGTACGTGAGCTGGTTTCAGCCCTGCTTGCTCTGTCTGGGGCCAGCCCTATTCTTGTGTTTTAAAATGTTTGAGTTATTTTAGCGAGTGATGCTTGTTTCATCAACCTCATGAATCCTCTAATTTTACACAGCTGTAACAGATTCTCTCCCTCCCTCCAAATTTATCTGCAAAGGGCGAGTTGTGAAAACTTAAGAGCATCTAAGTGAACACCGTAAACGTGACCCCCTTATATTTATTTACCACACTAAAAGGCAAAAATCCTTTCTCAGAAAGGATTTGCCCTCTTTGATTTAATATACAGGGATTTTTCTTTGAATCCAAAGGTATTTGGGGTATTTTTAATGATCCACAGTAAAATACTGAAAGAAATATAAAGCCCACATGGATTCCTCAGCTGTGTGTGACTGTGCCCTCATCTGTATGGGGGAAGGTGTGAACAGTCCTTTCCAGCATACCTAGAGAACACAAGCTCTCGCATCCGAGCCAGCAAATATTACAGCTTGTTTGTGAAATTTCCAGGCAATTTCTTTGTCACCATTTGCCCAGGAGTAGTTTTAGATGGGTGAAATGAAAAGCATCTGTAATTTACCAGCCTCTAGTGTAAGAACCTTTCAAAGTCTTTGGCAAGAGAAGCTGGCCCTCAGGTTGAAACCTAATTTGGCATCTAGGCTTCTATATACCAGTGTGTAGACTTAATCTTGACATGTAATTTCCCATCAGGATCTAGACCTTTCTTTTGGCTCGTGCCACCAGATTGTTTCCAGAATTTGCTAGAGTTGAGGACCGTGTTCATTCTGCTTGCTTCCTGAGGTAGAGGAGTATTCTAAAGCATTGCTTCAAAAATCCAACTACGCTGCAGCCTCTCTGCCCTCTAGTCTTATGATTTCTGTTGGTGTCATTTGCTTTTGCTTTTCCAGACAACTTTGCATAATTTCATTCATTGAAAAAAACCAGTTCATATTGTTTCATATTGTTTCAAATATTTTGAAACAAAAAGCACAGATGTTGAACTTTTTATTAAGACACAAATGTGTAAAGCACATGTATTACTGCAGTTATCCCCTTTCGGGGGGGGGGGGGGGAAGAGTAAACCAATTTATTTTTTATTCACCCATAGGCCTGTTCTAGAAGCTTTAAGAGAAACTGTTTCATCTTCCCAAAGATGCTTGTTCTTTTTATTTAATGTTGTGTATGGGATTTTCCCACAGAACTTTTGAGAGGCAAATGTTTTCTTAAATGATGCATGTTTTTTTTTTGCCACTGTGCTGTGCTTGAACTACCAGTGATTTTTACAAAAGTTTTTACTGCTTTTATAAATATATTTTACTTTCCAAATGAAGAGCTGAGCCTGACTCAAAGAGTTCTGATATTGTACTTTGAGTTCGTTTGTTTTCACATTAGAGTTTTGCTTTTGGGTTTTGTAACCCCATTTCTATGTCTGATACCTATCTATACAGCTTTGGAGACAATCAAGTAACAACTGAAAATGTGAAAGTAACCTTTTTTTTGTTTTTTCAAAATTCCCTTGAATTTTTATTCTTTGCTTGAAACATTTAGAAAAAGACACGTAAGTCACTGTTTTTTTGGATGAATTTTTTTCCTGTTAGCACAATCGTCAGACAGTGGTACAGCACGTGTGGCCCTTCCAGGTTTCCTAAAATCACACTGACTTCTGACACATGGTCTTCGGAACCAGTACTGTTCAAGATATTGTGAATGCTGATTTGTATTGTATTAAAAGCTGTAACACTAAATAGATCTTGTATATGCGGGGTCTAGTTCAGTTATTTAAATTCATGTTTCACTATTTGCACTTTGCATTGAATGAAGTGGTTTGTGTAGAGAATTTATACAGCAGTTGGAATTACGGTGTCATGTATACTCTTGCCCTCCGATGCCCCAGCAGAAAATGCACTCATCTAAGCATGAATGTGGCCATAATTCTTTGGAAAGTGAGAAAGCTTGGAACTTCCTTGCCTTGGCTCCACCTGGTCACCTGGAGAGTGAAAGGGCTATGGAAATGCCATGTCAGACGATAAGACGCATTGTGGGCCAAAAACTTGTCACACTCTTTTAAGAGAAATCAATTAAGCTCTACCTTTAAAAAATTGCCTATTAGTTCTTTCTGTTCTGAACTTGAAGTCCCTAAACTGCAAAATCAATTAAGAGTTGGATGGTTATTAAAATACTTTCAACTGTGGCACCAATTCTTATTTGCTCCAATTTGTGACTAGTTTCTTTTTTTTTTTTTTGCACTGGGAAAGGTAGAAACCAAACAGAATACTGAAATACATATTGGAAAATAAAAATGGTTTGTCAGTGATTCTCCCAGAATGTACTTTTCTTACCTCGGCATGTACTGTAGTCACTCAGTATTTGTATATGTTGCTAGGATTTAGATTGTATAAATAGTGACATTTTAATGTGTTCTTGTGTTTTTAATAAATTGTATATATATGTGTCTTGCTGAGAATTTTCTTCCTTGAGGTTTGTAGCCTTTTCTCATACTACACAAAATGCCAGATCCCTCAATTTTAGCATCAGACTGTACTGCCATTATTTTAGTCCGTACAGTAACATTTGAAAATGCTACCGGTGGTTTTTTACTGTCACTAGAGCCAGCACCATCCTTTTTTGAAGCCTAAATTAGGTTGCAAACTACGGCTGTGTGGTATGAGGGACAGGTCACACTAATACCCGTCTTTTCCACCTCAGAGTGTCCTCCCCCTTATACTCAAGTATTTACTCCTTCGTCCCCTCTAACAGTTCACCCTTGACAGACTCCAGAGAGACAGGGTGGTCTCCATCGTCTCCCAGTGGTAATTCTTGTTCAAGACAGCAGTTCTTTCAACTCTTTCCCCTCGTGAGAACTTTTAATTCCAGCCCTCCTGTAACTTCTTTTTCCCTCACCCCCATACCCTTCCCTCCCCAAAACGAGAAGGGAGACTAGCTCACCACCTCCGCTGGACTGGTTTTTGACTTGTTTGCATCCAGTGGGATTCTTCTGATGCACCCTAGGTATCCAGATAAACCTTCCCTTTGAAGATGTGATTTAATCGTGGACAGTTGAGATTTTTCATGAAAATACCATTTAAATCCAAAAACAGCTTGAATCTTCTTAAGGGTTTAACTTACTGTGTCATCTTCATTTTTCCTAATTTAATTCAAATAGTAAACTTTCAAATTTTAATATATTAAACAAGGCAGAAAATGATGTTTAACAATGGTCTCCTGGAGCTTCTTTGTATAAACTTAAAAATAATGCAGTCACCAGACTTTAGTAATTGTATTCTTAGGCTATTTACTTAACCAGAATTTCATGTTCAGCCCATTTCCTTCACCTTAAAAACAAAAACACCACCTTCCTTCTATGAAATTACTCATTAATAATCCTGGTTTAGTTAAAAGCTTAATGAAACCAGTATGGTCTTAGATTTCCTTGACCATAACCCACCGTTGTGTTCAGGGCTGCTTTTAAGATTAAAATCGGTCTCCTCAGGGACAACAAAAAGGAACTAATCAACCATTTAGATACATGCCTAAAATGGTTCCATTTTGCCATATCAAGGCACAACCACATCTCCATTCCCCACCAATTTACAATAGACGAGTACAACTCTCAAAATGTGTTCAAAATTTGTTGTGGTAAACTAAATCCCCTACTAAGAAGTCACATCTCTTCAAAAGTCTAACATGAAGTAACTATAAAAAGATGTTTAAAAACACTTCAGAAAACTAGGTTGTTTTAAAAACAATGCATTCAAAACTTATTTCTCTGATAACTAAACATATCCTGGTTTTTATAAATTAAATATATTCACAGAAATTAAGCTGGTGGTTATGACTCACCAGGCGACAACAGACTTTTATGTACACAATTTCTTGACAAGTGCATCCAACATATTTAAAAATAAACTAAAAATTGCAGTATAAAAATAAAACTAATACTGTTAGCATCGTCTTCTGAGTCTGTAGGGTCAATCTTCAGTCAAGTTGATTACAAAGTTTTTTTCTATAATGTCCTTCAAAAAGAGCTGCTCCGCTGTCACATTGTGATATGCATTCTAAAGAGGGAAAGTATAATAAAGTCACCACCCCAGTCAAAAAATATTAACAGCAGCAGTGGAATGCACAGTATCTAAAGTTTCTGAATGAAAAACTCAAGTAGCAAGTATACAGGTAGACTTTTCAGTTACCTTATTCTTTGCTCATTCTTTTGCTACAGCCTTCCCTACAGCCCACTCTTTTCCACTTAAACCATCACGTAAAGGGCCCCCCTCCCCGTATCATTTCCTGTCCTCCTAAAAGGGAGATAAGACTAGAGACCAAAATTTTAAGTCAAAGTGGGTTGATCATTTTAATAAAAGCACCTGAAACTCCTAAGAGACATCAGCCTAGAGATAAAAAGAGTTCCATACTCTTGATGGATATCCTAATTTTCCTCACAAAGTTGTTACGATGTTATTTAGGACTAAGGAGAAATGCATCCTAAAGTCTGCCCCAGGCACCTAACTCTTGAACTACTTAAGCATTTGTCTCACAAGGGGTGGGAGGTGAGGTAATACCAGTTCTCCAGCTTCTGTAGTATTTGGGGATGATGATGTAAGGGCACTGATTACATAGGATAGATCCATATCCATTACAGTGACCCATTCATACTTCCATATTAAAAATGTACAGATAACATTTTAATCCTAATACTAGTGATATGCCACTAACCTCACTTAGACAACTCCTTCCCATTCTGTTAAAAAGGCTTACAGATCTTGGGGTGTCTGGATGGCTCCGTTGGTTGAGTATCTGACTCTTGATTTCAGTTTAGGTCACAATCCCATGGTCGTGGGTTGGGCCCCGTGTCAGGCCACATGCTGAGCATGAAACTGGCTTAGGATTTTCTCTCTTTCTCTCTCCAAAATAATAATAAAAAGTCTTAAAGGTACTATCTACCATCACTGATCTCTAATTCAAGAAAAGCATGATCTATAAAGGTTTGCAACCTTTTTGACCATGAATATTCTTTCAGGGAGCTAAAATGCTACAGACCTCGTCTACATAACTAAAAAAAAAAAAAAAAAAAAAAAAAAAAACCACACACACACACACACACACACACACAAAAAAGCACAACAGCTAGATCATCTTCCCAACTCCAAATGCACCTGCATCTTTACCCTTGTTTTCAGTGCTCGATCCTCTTACGTGGATGAGTGTCTCTGTTCCATGGCAATGCTAAGTGAATTTGAGATACTACAAATAGCAAGTTGCCCGTATGTGTATATAAATAGTGCAAACATCATCTAAGATAAGGCTGGGTGCCTATATGGGTTTGATGATACTTGAGAATAACTGTGTCATATTCCCAAGGGTCCGGGGCCCACAAATTGGAACAAGGGTGGTACTAACAACCCTGGATCCAAGTCCCAGTTTCAGCACTTGGGAGCTCTTGGTAGGGTTAAGCAGCTCTCAAACTCTCAAAGCCTGTTCCCTCACTAAAAATGACAGAGGAGAAAATGTGGGCTTTCCAACTCTAAGGATCAAAGATTACACCCAAGTAGGTATGTATTACCTTACTCATCAAAGACATGGTGGCATTCCCGTAATAGTGCAAAGGACTCTTGAGGTCAGAAAAGTTATATTTAAATCCAGCAAGGTGAACTTCATGACATATGTGAAAAGCCAATGTGATGGCAATAATTCCTGTTGTTGGGTGCTTGGGTTTCTGGAAAAGGAAATTAAAGTTTTTTTAGAACCCAAACAAGATACTTGTTTCCAAAGCATATTTAGGTGACCTCATCCTATGAAACCAGGACTTCTGAACATGTAATCAGGTGAGAAATACTTAGGTTAAACCCTCATCATGTCTAAGACCCAACCCCCAGTTAATATCCTAACTCTGAAAAAGCATAGAAAGTGTGACTGGAATCTTAGAAAACCTTTCAAATAAAACTTAACTGCAATATTAGCCCAGAGGACAACTATCAAATGAAGAAACACCATGAGGCTCAAGGAAAAGGATGCCACTGCCGCCGTATTTTATAAAACATGCTGAATTTGGCTTCCTGTGGAAAAAGCATAGCCTGTGAATTTTGAACCCACTTATGAAATGTAAGGACAGGTTAATTTGCTAATGGATGATCATGGTGAAAGAATTCACAGAAGCCTTAAACTAAATCTATTTTATAATCCTAGTAATTTAGCTGTAGGGAAAGACTAAGTAACTTCAATGACAAATAGTTAAGACTCTGATTAGAAAATAAAAATTCCAGATATATACGTAGTAATGTCACAGTCTCAACTGGATCATTATCAATTTAAAAACAAAAACCAAGCGTCCCCATCATATACACCTATATCCTGAAAATGCAGTCACATGTTTGACAGTAAGATCTTCAAAGTTTTAATTCTCACCAGGATGGCCTTCAAAGGCAAAAACAAAATACATCTTAAACTTTTTAACACAGCAATCTAAAGAGATTTTCTTTCGATTAAGTATTACAGATTCCATGGAAATTACATATTATGATTTTGAGGAGGAGAAGAAATCCAAGAAGCACAATAATAGCAAATAAACTCACAGAGGCAAGCCTGTCTGAAAGCCTGCCTTTGAAATACGCTTTTCTTTACCCACTGCCCTACTGTGACCACCACAACTCTTCACCATCTGTTAGAAAAGGAAATTAGTGACTGGGTTAAAAGCCTGGGTTTTGGGGGGTTTTTGGAGGTTAAAAGCCTCCAACCTCATTGATCCCATCACTTTCTCCCCCTTCTGTCCCTCCCCTTCATGTCCTCTACTTCCTTTCTTCATATCTTAGAGTACCTTCAGCCGTGATTATCACCATTCCCTTATGGAGACCTTCCATTTTCCGTACCTGTCACCCACAGAAATAGATGATCACCCGACAGAATCTTAACCCCGGCTCCACCCACACCCAAGCAGCAGAACAAGCTAAGAGAAAACAACATATGTGCCTGGGCACACTTTACATTTATGGCCAAAGCCTCAAGTGGCCGTTCAGTATTTCCCGAGTAAATTTCCACTCCTACTCTCCAAGGTGACACTTTTATACCTTTAAATCCAACAGCCCCAGGCTCCTTTCTACTTTAAACTGGTAACTGAATCCTTGTTTTACTAACAGAAACAGAGAAGAACTACACCATCTTCCCAATTCCCAATCTACCTTCATCTTCACCTGTATTTTCAGCGCTCACTCCTCTTAGGTGCGCATGATGTCTGTTTCCACCTATGGCCAACCTCGCCAGTAGTGCACTCTTTCATCCAATCTCGTCTCTCTCAACAAGCCTGTTTCTACCATTACCCACTTTCTCATTATTTTCTTCTGTTGAATCATTCCCTTCAGCATATAATCATGGCCATCTGTCTTTGAAAAACCACAAAACCTTCCTTGATCCGATGTCTTTCAACCATTTCTCTGCTCTCTTTTCTAGCAAAACTCTATTAAAGATTCACCTCCACTTGCTCATGTCCCATGTTCTGTTTAACCTAAGTCAAGCAGGCTTTCTCCCTCTTTTATTCTTGTCTGTATTACCAATAGGACTTCCATGTTTCCAGAACCAATGTTTATCATTTGTGCTCAACCTCTGGACAGCATCCCACATAACCTCTCTGAAATAGCGTTACATCCTCATTTGGCTTCTGGCACACCATGTTCTACTGGAACTTTAATCTAGTTACAACTAGTTTTGGAGACCTAATTAAGATAAGGGTCATCCTATGCTTTTGGAGACACTACCTAAAACAGAAAACAAAAGTTGTATCTGATCTTACTTCACTTAGGAAAATTAGAGCTAAGAAGTCACAAAACGTACATTCAGAAGCAGTCTTTTCCCCTCAAAATTAAGAAATTATTAAGAAGCTGTCCCTTCAAAAATTACCAAGAAATAAGGCTTAAATTTAAAATCTTTATGCTTTTTGACTTGGGAATACCACTTGTAGGAGTCTATCCTACAGAAATCACACACATGGCCTGAAAATACCTAGAATCACATGCGTTCCTCCATAGTATATAGAGGAAGAAAGCTGGATGCAAATGGAAATGTCTATAAATAAGGAAATAGTTCATTAAATGGAGGGGGGAAATGGCAGAAAATAATTGAACAAAAAGTGTAAATGCATAGAAAATAGTCTAGAAAGATATAAAAGGCAAAAAAAAAAAGGGATAGTGAGTTACAGAGGGAAGAGAAGGATGATTTCCTTTATATATTATAACATATATATTAGAATATAAGTAGATATATTTGATATATATTCCTTTGTAAGTGGTTTCATTTTAAGCATGAGAATCTAACAATTCTAAACTTGAGAATTTTTTTTTTTTAGCATACTAAAGAAAAGATAACATGATGCGTGTTTATTTCTTTGGATTTCCCCTAATTACCAAAAAGAAAAACCTCATTTCAGCTGAGATATTATGTTACACACTTGCTCAAGCTTCTGATGAAAACTGGTCTCTGCCACTGTATGGGTCTGGAGAGTATTGTTTTCTAGGGAACATAACTGAAGAACTACAAGAGTCACAATCGGTGAGACTCCCTTTACTTAATTAAAGAGTTTGGAGTTTCAACCACCTTTCCTCCAATTTCAGGACCAGTGTCTCCTCTGTGACCGCAGAAATATTTCTGAACTACCTTATCCTTCCTTTGCCTTTCCTCTGGTTTACCGGTGCTATTTTTATCGGAGTGCTTCAGACAGTTCTTTTTAGCCTGAAAAGCCACGCACTTGTTCTGAATCCCTTCCTGCTACTCTGAGCACGGCTGGCCCATCAGCCCCCGACCCCATCAGACTCTCCTCACTGCAGAATATTGAAGACAAGGTTATGAGAAATGAGCCATTCAGGCATACAGAAGGAGACCCCGGAAGGGCTCTGCAAGGGCAGGAAAAAAACAAAACAAAACAACATTCCCCTTAACACTCTTTCCTTGCAGTCCAAAGAACATAAAGATAATAGCCAGATATCTAAGTTCACTACCTCAGACGTGGCCTTCAGAAGCCACCTTGTGAGTCCTGGCTCTCATCCTTTCTGAAAACCGTCGGAACCCTCCACCCTACCCCAGCTAGATCTTTAGTTTGAAACTGTGCCAGGAAAAATACGTACCTGATTTTTGGGAAACACTTTTGGGAAGTGAAGCAGTTCATAAGCTGCCATTCTGATAATGAAAGGATCTAATATTCTGATTTGATAAGGTCTGTAGATTAAGTTCAAGGCTGGTTTCTTCCAAAAACCATTAGTGTTCTGAAATAAAATAAGAACCCAGAAAATAGAACATTGTGGTTGTCTTTTTCTTTTTTAATGGGAAAAAAAAAAACTGAAGGTAATCAGAAGGCAGATCAATTTGCCAACTTACTATTTTGCCACCTGTCAACAATTCCCACAGCCACTTTAAATCAAGCGGCTTAAAAGCAGTGAGAATCGCCGTAGTATTAGGATCATTGTGATTGGGATCTGAAAAAACAGATTCTGGATAAAAAAGTCGGAAGGTTGTCCTTCTCCCAACTTCCTCTTCATGTCCTAAAACAGGACCATTATTCATTCTGTGGGTAGTAAAACACACAAAATAATGTAGACCAAGTTCAGTAGGAGCCAATTCCATCCCAGTTTCAGAGCTTACAGAGCAGGACAAACCAGAAACCATGGGTCTGGTGCTAAAAGCTACAAGGCGACTGCTTGATTTTTAAGGCATAACAGCCAAGGAAATCATTCCCTTTCATGAGACAGCTGGCTGGATCAAAGGCAGAAATGTTGAAAATTAATTGTGGGGCCACAACTAATTCAGTCCGACCTCCAGAAAAACCAAAGACTAAATAAAACCAAATGAGAACAGAGAACCACAGAAAACTGAGTTAAGAGAGACCTTGGGTGAGGGCCCTGAAGTCCAAAGTTAATTGCCCCACGTTACAGTCATGGAGCACACGGGCTGACAGGTAAGGATCACACTGAAGGTGACGTGAGGACCCATCAAAATTGTTGCACTCCATAATAAAGTAATAATATAAAATTTCTGTATTCTACCCAAGCACAAGCACAAGCAAATAAATGTCACTGCTAGAGGGAACTAAAGAACCACAGAGGATCTACTGTTGGGCTTGTGCCTGCTCAATGCCAAAGTTAGACATGCGCTATTTATGCATACACTAGGAAGGCATGCTATTAAAAGGGATGCTTTGTTTCCAAAACAGTGTCCCCTAGAGGATAAATACTGTTTTGCCCTTTGCCCTGGACTCAATGTAATATGAGACGGTCTTAATAACATTTAAATGACTTTCATAAATGCTGTGCCCGTGGCATTCTCCCACAAGGGTTTGCTGTGGTTCTGGATGATCAAATGTTTAGACAATTATAGGTTAAAAAATTGTTTTAAAATTGTTGTGTGGACAAACTTTCACAGCTTCCTCAAAATGGAGAGTGAACAGAAAATAAAGTGACCTCACAATGCACAAACTCTTGGCAGCTTGTAACCCAGCAAAACCCCCAAGCACTGCCAGGTCAGCCTAATGCACTGCCCCAGCGTGAAACCTTCCCACTCTTCAAAAGACTATTCATAGTCATTCCCAAGGCACACAACACATCACCCAGATGATGACCTTACTTTAATCTTTCAATGAGAAAGTAAGAGACGGAAATGTCCTCATTCTCCCACCCCTCCATCGGTGGGACTCTTGGTAGTCATAACCACAATTCCAGTTTTCCTTTCATTATAGAGGACCAACCACACTTGAACTCTGCAGCCATCCCCTCTCTCTACCACAGCAATCTCTTTGTTCATTTCTGTCAGTTTACCAATATGTTCTAGAATCTCCTATCTTTAAACAGGAACAAAAGAGCCTCCTTTGAGTCCATAACCATCTCCAGCTACCATCTCGTAACTCAACACCACAGCAAAACTTCTCAAGAGAATTGCCTATGCTTGTTTCTTCACTTTCTTGCCTGTCACTCTCTCCTAAACCACCTGGGTAGGGCCACTCCCCATATCATATCTCCAAGTCTGCTTTTGTCAGGAGTATGAGTAAGCGTCGAGTTGCATGTCCAATGGTGAACTCGCTGTCCTTATCTTGCATGACCTCTCACCAACACTGGACATAGCTGACCTCCTCTGTTTTAAAACACTTCCTAACTTACTGGTAGATCCTCTTCCAACTCGTTTTTTTTTTTTTTTTCTTTACTCAACGTCTAAGTGTAGGGTACCTCAAGACTCTGTCCTGGGAACCTCTTCTCTCTCTGTTTTTCCCTGGGGAATCTTGCCCAATCCGTGGTTTAAATACAGCTTACAAGCTGTTTACCAATGAGGCTTTAACCGTTTAACCAACGGCCTACTTGACTTACCACTGCAAATCTTACAAGCATCTCAAACCTAACATGGTCAAACAGAAATCTTCCCTCTCCAGATCTAAATATGTTCCCACTCTAGTCTTCCCCCAACTCAATCCCTTCAGCTGAAAACCTAGAAGGAGGTATCTGGTTCCTTTATTCCCATCTCTCTTCACATCTAACACATCAACAAATCCTGATAACTCTACCTCTAAAATATGTCTCAGTCTATACTTACCTCCTTTCTCTGTCATGGCAATCCTGTTCCAAGCCACCATTATCTGCCTGAATATAGCCACCTAACTAGCCTCTTCATTTCTACCCTTGTCCCTCATATTCCATTGTCCACGTCACAGCCAGGGTATTTTAAAGGCATAATCAGATGGAATTGCTGTCTTGCTTTAAAATCTTTAGGGGGCACCTGGGTGGCTCAGTCGGTTAAGCGTCTGACTTCAGCTCAGGTCATGATCTCGCAGTTCATGAGTCCAAGCCCCACTCGGGCTCTGTGCTGACAGCTCAGAGCCTGGAGCCTGCTTCGGATTCTCTGTCTCCCTCTCTCTCTCTGCCCCTTCCCCACTCACACTCTGTCTCTCTCAAAAATAAATAAACATTTTTAAAAATCTGCAAAAGTTTCCTGTTGTCCTTAAAGTAAAATCCAAGTTCTAGTCTCAGTTTACACAGTCCTACACAGCCTGCTCCTTCAGCCTCTGGTTATACCACTCTCCCCAGGCCTGCTGCCCTCCTACCTTGCTGATTTTCTTGGGGCTCCTCTCAAACCCAGGATCATATCCTCCCCCGGGACCTGCACTAAACGTTCTATTTGCCTGGATTGCTCTGATACAGTTGGTACTACAGACTCACTTGGGTCCATCTTAGAGGTCTTCTCCTCAACATGGTCATCCATTCTAAAGCAGCCATTCAATCATTGCCTGTCATGTATGTTTTAATTGTTTGTATGGCATGTATTACCGCGCTCCCTTATTTATTTAATTATTGTTTTCTTCCCTTCATTAGAATATAAGTTCCACAGGGAGCAAGAACATTGCTCTCATTCACTGTTGTATCCCCTGTGGTGAAAACTGTGCCTGGCATATTAAGGAAACTTCATAAATATTTGTTGAGTCAACGACCTGAAATCTAGGCCTACTCTAGCCAACAACTGAGAGACCAGTTACATAATAAACTTATCTAAGCAACTCTTCTTCCTTTTAAAACACAGTCATACTAAAATAGGAAACCATGTTTTTTTTTTTTTAAACAATTCCAGGTTAGCAAACAGGAAATATATTTACCTTATTATTACATCATAGGAGTCAATTTTTTCTCCTAATGTCTTATTCTTCAAAACTCCTCCATTACCAACCACCACGCACTTTTTACATGGCACACTGCTGGGCAAACAGACAAGTGAGAGGTTGAGACATCTTTCGTATAAGTGGGTGATTCCAAGCACTCGTTCCATACTTTCCAGAACCAAATTTCATTTGTTGCCCAAGTAGAAAAAGAACCAATTGTGACTTACAGGTCTAGGGATATATTAGAAAGATACAGGATTCAATAAATAACATTTCATAGGAAGTATATGATCGCTAGAAACTAAAGCTGCTTATGAGTCCATGCACGGTCCCTTGCTTGAATCTCATAACCACCTGCTCAGACAGGTAAGCCCGATACTCCCATTTTACAAATGAAGAAAGGACTTCAGAGAAGTGTTGGTTACATCTCAAAGTCATATTTCCAAGAGGCAGAATCGGGATTTGCATTCAGACCCTCGGACAACAAAAACACCACTTGGCCTGTGATGCTGCATGTTAATGTTGACACAAGTGTGCTTATGTTACACAGCCGTCCTTTTTTTTCACCAGCATTGCCCACTCCCCTGAGTTCCTAGCTCTGGGTCACTGCTGCGTCTCATCAGTGTGGAGACAGTTGGCAATCTGGTGGGTAAGGGGTAGCTTCCTTGGACCCGCCCATGAGCACTTCAATTCCCCAAACGTGTACTGCTCCTTGGAGCTTAACCAATATAAACTCAAAGTTCACTGTGTTCCTGGCAGAGAGCTTTAAAGTAGATGATGAAGCGGGACTTCCTGTTGCTGGCTGGGACTAGCCTAGGACTTTGGATTGTGTGCCATTCGCTCTCAGCAACCCCGAACCCATCTCCAGGCTCTCACCACCTCCCAACCAAGCTTAGAGAAATGACAACTTGGATCATGTCCTTCTCCTTCAGGGGACAAGACTACAGAGGGGAAGCCTGTTGCAACTGTCCTTTCAGGACCCTCAAGACATGAAAGTATAAAGAAAAAAAACTGTTTCTCTAAGAACCATGAAATAAAGCAAAACAGATGAACTCTAGACCACAAGGCTCTTAGGAAATTAATGAGTAGCAAAATTGCACAAATACTGTAGAATATTTAAACTTAAGAGGGGCACCTGGCTGGCTCAGAAGAGCATGTGGCTCTCGATATCAAGGTCAGGAGTTCAAGCCCCATACTGGGTGTAGAGATTACTTAAATAAACTTAAAAAAAATAATAAACATAGAGAATGCAGGAATACAGGAATAATTAAAAAGAGCCAAACAATGGCCCTGCCAAGAAGAGACAATGTACACCCTCGTATACATATGAATTGACCCTCTTACCTTAGAATTTGTTTAGCTCACCTATTTGGTAAGTTTTTAATACTCGAAAACACTTTTACACATTTTAATTTGGGACTTTTAGCTCCCAAATTCAAGGGTCACGTCTAAATCAGTGTCTGCTTTGCTACAAAAACAAGAAAATCCAGTTTCACAGATACCAGGGACGGGGGCGGGGCGGGGGGGGGGGGCAGGGGGAAACATGTCCAACAAGCACTGAGGATATAACCCCGAAACTCCTATCATGGACAGATCGCAGTGTGCTCCAGAGCACATTTTTTAAATGCTTGTCTTAGGAAAGAAACATGTGTCTAGATGCTTTTATATTGCAAGTTTGACATTAATCCCACTTCCAGGAAGGCAACTTTATCCACGGTGCTCTGCCACCAGGTGGCACGGAGAAGATGGGAAGACTGGCAAACATTCGAAACCCTTTCCTCTCTGGGTGTATTGTCATCAACCTCACCGGATCCATCTTATGAATACTCTATGTGACAAGGGTACTTCTCACATGCACAGCTTGTTTGACTTTTCTTTCCATAACCTCGGGGTCAGTTTAATACAAATCAGAGGCTGAAGCTGTGGAGCTGGCTCCATCTACCTGCTAAGCAAGGCTGGGCATAGGGGAGGGGGTGCCTAGGAACGGACAGGACCCAAATAACAGCTCTGTTCCGATGTAACCTATATGAGGAAGGAGGAGAGCTATCGGTAACTATGGCACCCAGATTAGCCCTCTCCCACCTCCCTATTCCCACGTGCCCCTGCAGCTACAGCATTCAGCCTGGCCTGGGATTTCCAGCCTGACACCAGGCTGACTGACTCTAACATCATCAAACATACCAGGCTAGACAGGAGTGCATACCACCGCCGTGTCTCCGGAGTTCCTACCCTGGAGCCTCATCGAAGGACCACCGACCCACAAGTCTGATCCCCGAAGTTGACCTGTAAAGAGGTAGCTCAACTCCATCCCAGACACAACCAGTTCCATAATCACTGCTCAGCAATAAGCCAACAGGCTCAACCTTAGTGTTCACAGAAGTTTCCGCTCAGTGGTACGTTTATCAGACTGGACTGCAATTGGTCATCAAGCCCTAGATCCTTGTGTGGCCAAAAGAGCATTGTGATAAGAGAAGCAACCATCTGCCATACTAATGTGTCACATTCCTGGTCCCCACGTAGGCTCCAGGTCCTGGATCCCCCCTCACAGATCCCATCAAGCCTTCCAGTCAAGAGAAAAGGGAGGAGAGGGCTAGGTGCAGAGCTCCTACTACAGAAGCCCCAGGATTAGCTACAGAGAGAAGGCCATGGCTCGTACACAATTCTGTAGCCTCTTCCTGTCCATCGTCCCAGGAGGTTTAAGGGCTTGGGAAAAATGGAAAGAAATCTTAGAGACACTGCCTCACTCAAGAGAACTGTAATTCTAAAGACGGGTCACAGTTCGATGGTCGCCACATTTTGAGAAATTTCACTTTCTATGTTCTTCTCTGTTAGCTTTGGAGGGGGCAGCTGGGAGGAGGGAAGGCCCTTTGTCATGAAAAAAAAGTTTGCCCAAGCCTCTGAAAGGAAATCTTGTCAGTGAAATTTCACGTTTCCTCCTTGTAAGGGATATTGCAAAGACCCACATATTTTTCTGAGGATCATGTATAACACTAGAAACTCTTTTAGGGGCATCCCTAGGACCACTCTGTAGCAATAGCAGCTTATCTACAGCTAGTATTCACGACGCCCCCGTGACTGTGGGAAACACATCATGGTACAGGTACACGGTCTGAACCACACACCTCATCCCTCTCTCCCCAGCAGTCACCATATATTACCAAAAAGTTGATCCATCATCTCCTTGGCTTCCCTCCACCTGGTCTGGGCTCCTGGATCCCCTTCCCTGAGGTGTAAAACGGTAATTTCCAGGGTCCCTTGGGTACATATAACTTTACCATATTTATTTAACACAACTTTCACGCACAAATAACTACAGGCAATTCTGAGTCCCTAAACGGCAAGAATAGTACTGTTCATATTCCTGTATCCTCCGATCTAAAACTTCCTGGCTCATAGGCTGTGCGCTTTAGGAATCAGTTTGGCTGTTACATGAAGGATGGTGACTGTTTCCTTACTCTGTGTCTGGAAAAGCAGCTATCCGTTCTTCTTTCCCCCACCCCAGGAACAGGTGGGGAAATGCACATGCCCCAAACTGCTCACCCAGAAAACAAAATCACTCCAGAGTGCCCAAACCTGTTAATGGAAAATCTGGAAGCCTGCTGAAACAGTTACGGTGAGATATTACTCTTCCCCCGGGTGAAAGGCATGCTTCTCATCAAGTCAGGCAAAACCCAGGAGAGTTCCTACGCTCTACAGAGGTAAACATCAACACCATCAATACAGAGAAAGTAGACGTGAATTGCCCATTTCAAGTGGCCTGTGGCCTGTCTTCTGAATGCTTTCTGACATCCTCTTCCCTTCAGCAGTATCATACACATTAAAATAGACCACCTCATCTTCAGCCTAACAATCTCTGCAGATCTCACTGGTCATTCTCCCACACCCGCTACCCTGTGTACCTGCCGGTAGAGCCCTGCTTCCGTAAAGCCTGACAACGGTCGGTCTGGAGGTGGCCCCGTGACCCACCCTTGGGCAGAAAGACATTAGAGAGTCTATTAGATGCTCCAGAAAAGATCTCGCCCCCCCACCCCCGGCAAGAGCGCAGTTTGAAAAGAAGGCTTTCTTTTGATCTACCCCTTCCTTTCCTCTTAGATGCTGATATATACGGTTAGAGCAGTGGCAGTCATCTTACAACAGGGAGAGACACAGAGAGCCACAGAGAAGCTGCCCTGACATCACTGAACCGCTAATTCAGTCACACAACCAGAGCGGCTCCATACAGATGTGCAAGTCGTACCCTGTCCACCTACAAGGTGCACCAGTCAAGTAACTGTATGTGTGAACGGACACTCCCTGGAGCTGTGCCATCCAGTCTGTGCAGCCACACGCAGCCTGCAAGATGGAACCACAAGCCTGCAGACATGAACCCATGTATCTAGGCGATATGGGAGACAATAAAGGTCTGCTTTGTTTAAATCACTCTTAGGCTACTGTTACTTGCACTCTGAAGACCCTGAAACACTGAGCAATGTGCTGTGGCTAGAGACCTGACTGCTGGTTCTGGCTCCCCCATTCAGCATCTTCAGGACCTTGGCCTAGAGACCTAACCTCTAGGAACTTAGTCTGCCCTTTTGTGAAGGGAATCACCGAGGTCTCAAATGTTGTTACTCTACGTTGCAGGAGACCATGTCCTCTGGCACGTGTACCCGCTTTCTGTATCTCCACTCAACATGTGACAACAATGGCTGTTATGAAACAGACTGTGGCTGCTCCTGCCTTTTCACCACCTGTGACTCACTCTGTTGACACAGAATCACAACTCCTCCAACCAACCCCCCCCCCCCCAACCCCCAGCCTCAAGTTCTCCTCCAGGCTGAAAATGCTACCATGTAAAGAAACCTTGCAAAACAGCAGGATGCCCAGAGTAGTGATGCAGACATTGAGAACCTTTCTAGAGCCTGGGCTCTTTTCCTTAAATAACTGAAGTCTCCATCTTTTTCCTCTTTTTAAGTTGTCTGAAGCCATGCTCCCGCCCCAGCTGGTTGCCAATCTGGCCCCGTTTTGCTGATGTAACATAATGGATCCCGCTTGGGTGAGCAACTAGGCAGCTGTCACAAACCCGTGTCCAATGAGCAGGCAACCGATTTAGCACCGGTGCTTCGGCTCAGTAAGGTATTTATGTAGAGTTACTCTGTAACCGCCTGTGCTGGCCTCACACACTCTTCACAGAATCTGGCGGCCTCCCAGAATGCAATGGTGACAGGGGGAGGTGGAGAGCTGGTTCACACATTTAAAATTTTTTTTTAATGTTTTTATTTTTGAGACAGAGAGACAGAGCATGAGCAGGGGAGGGGCAGAGAGAGAGGGAGACACAGAATCTGAAACAGGCTCCAGGCTCCGAGCTGTCAGCACAGAGCCTGACGCGGGGCTCGAACTCACACACGGTGAGTTCATGACCTGGGCGGAAGTTGGACGCTCAACCGACGGAGCCACCCAGGGGCCCCTGGTTCACGCATTTAAGTGGGAGCTGAGATTTTGTGATTCAGGGTTTCTGCCGCTCTGGCTGAGGGAGAATGTGTTCCCACTAAGGAGAAGGCAGCATGCCCCGGGGCTGGGGGGCAGACTGGTGCTAAAGAGATACATGCACAGCCAGCCAGAAAGGGTCAGGGCCTTGTAACACACGCACATTTTAAGTATTGCTTTTCTGTGATACGACTTCCTTAAATATCCTCAATCGTTAGTGAAGTGTGTAAACCATGGCCCCCTCATGTGAGCTGTGCTTTGGGGAATAAAGGGAGCAACCAGGGTCCCAAGAACTCAGCAGCAGCAGCATACAGAAAAGATGACAAAGAGAAACCATTGGTTCTAGGCACGGCTTCACAGTCCCTTCCGAACACAGTGCCACAGAGGCTAGAGAGGAAACGAGAGGTCACTGCCACCCCCAATTCTTTTCAAAAACATTTTTTTTCTTCAGCGTTTATTATTATTATTTTTATTTTTATTTTTGGGACAGAGAGAGACAGAGCATGAACGGGGGAGGGGCAGAGAGAGAGGGAGACACAGAATCGGAAACAGGCTCCAGGCTCCGAGCCATCAGCCCAGAGCCTGACGCGGGGCTCGAACTCACGGACCGCGAGATCGTGACCTGGCTGAAGTCGGACGCTTAACCGACTGCGCCACCCAGGCGCCCCAACATTTTATTTTTTTAATGGGAATATCATTCACGTGTCGTAAAATTCATCCTTTTACCTAAAATTCACTAGCTTTTAGCATTTTCACAAAGCTGTGCAACAATCACCATCACCCAATTCAGACCCACAGCCAGTAGCACTGGCTCTCCATTTCCCCTCCCCCACCCCTGACCGCCACAAATCTACTTTGTCTCCATAGCGCTGTCTATTCTGCCCACTCCCTGTAACTGGAATCATGCAGTAACTGTATGTGGTACATGCGTTGTATCGTATGTAACTATACTTGTACTTGCTATTTCATGACTGGCTTCTTTTGCTGAGCATGGTGTTTTCAAAGTTCGTCCATGTTGTGGCATGAATCAGTACCCCATTCCTTTTAATGACCAAATAATTTCCTTTATACGGATATACCTTTAATTTATTCATTCGGCAGTTGGACATTTGGGTGTTTCCACTTTGGGGCTACTATGACTAATGCTCTTATGAACATTCATATAGAAGCTCGGTGGTCATGTTTTCAATGTAAGCTTTCTATTTCCAGATAATTCTAGATTCACAGGAAGTTGCAAAAACAGTACCGATGCTTACGTTGACTTAATGACTGTGCAACGGTTTCACAGACTTAACTATTAACTATTAAAACTGACCGTGGCATAAGGTGCATATGTAGCTCCATTACCCTCTTTTACAAGAAACTAAGGTTCAGAAATGCAGGAACTTGCCCAAGGACACAAAACTGTGCCGTTTTTCACAAGTACTGACTCATCTACTTAGCAGTCCCATGCCTGCCCACTTCCTTACTGCCCGCCCCTTTCCTCCCTCTACTTCCCCTCCCCCAAAACCCTGTTTTTCAAGCTCTCCTTGAAGAGAAGAGTCTATGGAGATCATGTATCTTTGTTTAAGAGAACAAAAGAAACCTATTTAACATATATGTGTTTTCAGTGAACTGACACATGTAACTTGGAGAGGATTTGGTTTAACCCTGCCAAAGTATTAAAGATCATCTGGTTAAAAATGGCTTGAGGTTAAGAATAAAGGCATAAGCTATATTCAATAATGCACAAGATTTATAGCCCTGGAAATCCTTAACAATATATCCAAAAGAATTCACAATTCCAGAATTCTCTTCCCCTTAGCTCTTCAGATGATGCTCAGTTTAAGACATTGAGTTGTGCGGTCTTTCCTGTCTTTTACTCTGTTAAAATGTGAAAGGAGGTACTGAAAACAGAAATTTGCAGACCTCCACATAACCTCTCTGGATCTCAGCTCTCTCACCATTCAAATGAGGGGGTTGGACTAGATCTCCACCTTCCTGCCTCTGACGATTCTCTACAATTCACCACTTTGCTTTTGAGTCTGGCCCTCAAGCCGCACAACACAGCACAGACAGGTAAGCTTAGGTAATCACGATTCTTTAGGCAACGTATGGGTGCCTCGGTGGTTACCCTACCCCAACCTGGTGGGTCATTGCTCAGGAGAGAAACTAAACAATATAAAGGGAAAAGCCAAAGAGTATACTTCTTGTTAAAAACAAAAAGATAAATAAAATCAAATGGGTAATAACATGCTAACCTGCAGACTTCGTTTATGTGAAGTCCCTGTGGGAAAGAGGAAGACTCCTCTCTTGTAAATGCATCTGGTATTTAGAACTTTCCCATTCACAGTGTAATCTGTCCCAATGCAGGGCATCACGTGAACTGAATAATGTAACTGAACAAAACTAGGACTTACATCTGGTAGGACTGTAAAGATTCGGATTTGAAACAATGACCAAATGTCTGAACCTTCTGGAAGAAACCAAGAGGATAAAGGAAGAATAAAATCAGTGGAGAGCAGCCCAAGGAGGAAGGGGATGGAAAGAGTGGAGCTCCCCTCTCTCTGCTCATCCCAAGCCCGACCCTACAGACCCACTGACCAAGTGAGCAGCTCATGCCAACAAGGCTTCCTCCTGGTCCATGGGGCGCCCCCCTCACCCCCAACCCCGCTCCTGAATCCACAGTTCATTCTCTCTGCCTGAGAAAGAGACTGTTCTCAGACCTGTTTGTCCTAGAGCATTTTTCCCCAGGCTGAGAGGAGAAATGGGAGATGTTTAAGGTCACTTAGGGAACAGTTTACTCTGAGGCAACAAGAAGGCTGGTTAGTACATTCTGCCTTTCTGGAGTATATTCTGCCTTTAAAATACACTGCTCAGGGGTGCCTGGGTGGCTCAGCTGGTTGAGCATCCAACTCTTGATTTCAGGTCAGGTCATGATCTCACGGTTCATGAGTTCCAGTCCCATGTCAGGCTCTGCGCTGACCGCACGGAGACTGCTTGGGATTCTCCCCCTCTCCTCTCTCTACCCCTCCCCTGTGTGCATGCATACATGTGTGGTCGCTCTCAAAATAAATAAATATTTTTAAAATAAATAAATAAAATAAAATCCACTGCTCAGGCATAGACTGGCCAGCGATTGTCTTTGTGTTATACAGTGCCATTCAGATAAATGTATAATGACTTGCTTAAAATACAGGTATAGTTTATTACATGTGAACCCATCCCAAAAGTTAATATGAAATAGGAAATACTGTCCCAAGTATATTCTCATCTACTTTCAAAATACTCTTTGTCAAGTCCCTAGGAAAACAGGTTTGCACAAACAAGCAATTCAGCAAGGCTGATCATGTGACTGCTTCTTGGTGTGCACTCCGAAGAGATCCCACAAGGGGATTTTCCATTCCCTCTGTGCCTGAAAATTCTCTGACTGCACATTCTATTCTACTTCTCTTGACAAACTCAGACTAAAGGATTCCTGTGCCATCAGCAAGATCTTCCAGCCCTCCTCACCACCCACACCCACCTCTCTTCCAACACGGGTGATGCTAAGAGCCTGACATGGGTTGATGTTGGGAGTGGGGTCCATGCTCAGTGACAAAGGAGGAAAGGAAACAGCAAGACCACGTCAGCAAGAAGAGAGAGACAAGCCTGGCTGAGGCACATGTAGATGATGAATTGCTGTGTGGGAAGGGCTTCTGAAAGCACCTATAGATGGTACAGTCTAGTTCTGAGATAAAGACCAGGAAAGAGTGAAACTTCTAGTCATACACACCCAAGAATCCTGGCAGTAGCTCACATTTACAGGGACTAGGACCTTGTAGACACTTGCTCCAAATATTTAAGATACAGTCACTATTACTCTTAAGTCACACATCCGGGCACTGGATGGAGCTCTCTAGGTTCACATCCTGGCTGTAGCTTTTACCCACTGTAACAAACTATGTATGTTTGCCTAGTTTTAGTTTCTCCATTAAAAAAAAAAAAGACTATCAAGCATACTTTGCAGGGTAGTGGTAAAAACTAGAGAGCAGGACATAATGCACATATGCCAAAGATCTGCACAAAATTCAACCCATGAGCTACATAAAATTTAGGCTAGAAAAGTACATACATGGTTGCTGTTCATATGCAATCAAAAACAAATTAAGTTGATGGCATAGTTTTAAATTGTAATAAGTAAGTACAGCTGAAATGAGCCAACATTACATAATCCACACTTCGATCATGTGGGCTCTCAGAGAAAAAAGGAGAGAATTTCAGACAAAATCTTGCATTGCTCCTCCAGCTCTGTTCTGTAAATTCTATCCCCATTTTCACATCTCTGTCCACTACTCTCATTTATGTATTTGCTAAATAGCACTTCTGTCCTCTTGGGCAAGAGGGAAAATTCTGTCATTTTGCTTTTTAATGGAGTGCCTATTCCATCCCCCCAATGGACCACTGGCCAAATCCTAAAGGGTAGATGAAGAATCTGTACAGAAAGTCTACCTTTGTAAAAATAAGTGTATCAGCTAAAGAGTCTATCTTTAGCAATTTCATTCCTAGATGGTTAACTTGACACCAGAATTTTCTACACATTAAGTTACCTTTTGTAGTCAGAAGAAGTATTATCTCAACCAACTGTTCTCTTTCCTCCAGTATAATTCTGAATAGGAGGAAGAGAGCTGCTTCTGAAATCCAATATTCAAGTGAAACAAAACAGATCCTCGTGAGCAATCAGAAGATACATAGGAAGGTACAGGAGACAGCCTATGGAGGGGCTGTGAGCTGATTAACAGGGGCTACGAATTAATTCTCTAGTAACAACAACTTAGGAGAGGTGAATGTGGGTTAAAATGTCTTGACCTGGGACTAGGATTGCTCATCATAAGACTCTGCAAACTTTTGAGGCAACCAGTTTTGCAGTTTCTAAATTAATTTTGTGTTTATTTGAAGTATCATGGAAACAACTACTAGACATTTTAGTCATGCACAACTACTATGGAATTTTCTTGAGTGAAGACATTTTACATTGGGGTGCATATTTTGAACCACCTTAGCTAAAACTAAAAGTCAAACAAAAGCGAGGAAATAAACTCACTTGTCAGATTCATCAAAGAGATCACAACTCTGCAGTTTTGAAAGAGCAAGTCGAAAATATTCCGCTAGAAAACAAATGACATATTATAAATAAAAGGAATTATGGCTTCTTAGATACCTAGTAAGCAACCCTAGGTATTCCCCCCCCATCCCTCCCCCAACCCATTTCAAAGTTGTAAATCCATGTGGGTTTATTCCTTGGTGGAAATTAACAATACAACTGCAGTTAGCAGGCACTACTCAATAGGTACGCTCAAAACTGCTCTAAGGACACTTCCTGAAAACTCCAGGGGGGTAAAAAAAAAAAATGCCTTATCTGACAACAATTCTGAAAAAGTAACCCCAAAAATACCAACATCTGGGGTGCCTGGGTGGCTCAGTCCGTTAAGTGTCTGACTTCAGCTCAGGTCATGATCTCATGGTTCGTGAGTTTGAGCCCCACGTCGGGCTCTGTGCTAACAGCTAAGAGCCTGGAGCCTGCTTCAGATTCAGTGTCTCCCTCTCTCTCTCTGCCCCTCCCCTGATCATGCTGTGTCTGTCTCTCTCTCCCAAAAATAAGTAATAAGACATTTTTTAAAAAAATACCAACATCAGATGATATTAGTGTAGAATATAGCCTTTGAAACTGATATTAGTATAGAAACCAATATTCAGCAAATTTAAATGTATTATCAAATTCTCTGCAATATTTTTTTTAAACCTATACACACACACATACACACACACACACACACACACACACACAACACACACACACACATAACAGGATCCACTGAATAAATAAAATCTGACTCAGAAAACTAGGCTTGTCACCTACTGGGCTTTTAGGGTCTCTCAAAAATCTACAACATAAAGCTGCTTAAGGCCAATCAGTTGTCAATAAGTGGAGAGAAAACGGTTTTGTCATTAGCAGATAGAGTAATTTCTCTCTCAATTTAGCAAAATACCTACTGGTTAAAAGGCTGATCAAGGAGTTAGAACTTACATTGATGGAATAAAATAAAACTCAGAGGTAAAAAGGCAAAAAGGGAGACAGGAAGGAAGTTAACCCACAGGTTTATCCTGCTAATTCTATACTAGAATAAAATACAGCATCAGAACTCATGAATAATACCATAGCTAGACAAAAGTAAAGAGCAGTTTCTCAAAAAACAACAACAAACTTCCCGTTTTATTTTAGAATTCCACACTGCCTCAAAAAGGAGTAGGGATTTCTGAATTAAAATTTAATTTCCTTCAACAAATTGCCGAATCATTTCCTTTAAGAATCCTCATGAAGCAGTAAGATGAAAAGTCCTTAAAATTATATAAACATGTGGTTCACATCAAAACACACTCCCATTAATAGGGCTGGGTAAGAATAATATTACTGACCTGATGTTCTTATCCCATAGGGCAAATCAAACTTATCGCCACCATACAAGGAAGCAATCTTTTTAAAATCAGCTGCACACAGAAAAGGGTGAAACTGATGAAACCTGCAAGAAAAGGAAAAGAATCATTTCCCCCAAATGCCTACAATATATGCAGCCTTCTAAAATCACAACTGAAGACAACTGAAGTATAATACTCACGTTGATATATGGACTATATGCGACTGTGTAACTATTTTTAAAGTATTTTTTTATTCACTTCAATGCTTATTTATGGTCTTATGTTTTAATATTAACATTATTTGGGGGGCCTGGGTGGCTCAGTTGGTTAAGCATCAGACTCGTGATTTCAGCTCAGGTCATGAACTCGCAGTCCATGAGACTGAGCCCCCGAGTTGGGCTCTGCACTGACAGCACGGAGCCTGCTTGAGATTCTCTCTCTGCCCCTCCCCCATTTGCTCTCTTGCTCTTTCTCAAAATAAACAAACTTTAAAACGTAAAATTATTGAAAAGTCACCTTAAATGGAATTTAAATAGAATAGAGAATGGAATGTGCAATGGAACTACAAAACCAAGATGGAAACGCTACCCAGGCTGTGGAACCAAAGTTTTGTCACAACTCTAGAGGCTAGGGAGGGGGATCAAAATTTAAAAACAAATCAATACCAAGTGAGGAAATGTTAGCCATATACAGGAAGAGACAAAGGAGGTAATAAGGGGAAATAAAGCACGGATGCTAAGCCACTCCCAAATTAAAAAGTACCATATGTGTGAAGTTTTGTCAGCTATGAAAAAAAAAGTAAAAATCAAAATGAAAATAAAGAACAGTTAGATGCACCTAGGATTCTTGCCGGCATTAAGACTTACTCAAGAACAACAACTATGGACATGTTCTTTCTTATTGCCTGCTCTGTCCTGAGCTATGCCCCACTGCCCCCACTCAGGTCCTCTCTCAGACAAGAGAGACCATTCGATGAGGATAGGATGTGCCTCTGTTTTTTCCCCTCACTTTTAGCAACCAGCACAGAGTAGGCAGGTTCCCCATGGTTAATAAATGGTTGAATGAATTTCAACTCCGTATTACTTCTTTATGGAACCAGTATGAAGTAGAAAAAAAGAAAATCAAAGTGCTTTTAATGCAAGAGAAGGAACAAGTCAAACTCACCCTTACCCCAATCCCCCACACTTGGCCCCATTTTTCCTGTCATATCAGCTTTGCCTTTTGTTAGTCTAAAAACTGCAGGTGCAGATCAGAGTGCCCTGGGGTTGCAGTGGCTGTATGACAAAATGGAAATAAAGCACAGAATAGGGGTGAAATAGCTTCAGTTTCATTCTAGCTTCATTTGCATCCATAGTAGCCACTCAGGAGCCATTACACCTTGGGCAAGTCACACGAGCTTAAGGTCTTCAGAGCTGGGCTAAGAACTCACACCATATTCAGACTAAGGAAACACGTGAGGGTGGGCCCTTCCTGCATGACATATGATCTGTATCCCAGACTTAGTTTTGAGAGTGTCAGCATTCTCAGGGGTCCAGCTTTATTTATGTATGCCAGTTTCCAAACTAAAATGTATTTATACCCAGTGTATACTGGGTTCCAAGGTAAAATTGATTTCTTACTATGGGGTCATGGTTAAAAAAGTTTAAAACCACTCTTCTAGTTTTCCAGTGGTCCTAACTAGAAAGATTTACCATCTTATAAAGTGCTTATAGTAGCTATGATATACCTGTAAACATATGCAGAAATATTTTATGTATCTCCAGTTTCCTAGAGAGTTGATTTTAAAAGGTTAAGAACCAGTCATGGAAACGTGCGGTATACTACGCAATGAAAAGAAAATTTACAAATATATAAACTTTTGATCCTTAATGGAGAACATATTGAAAAGCTTGGACCTGTTTTACACAATTAAACATGACCAGACTGTCATTTATTTCTATTTCTCTAGAAGCGTTTGGACCAGCAATCTGTCACAGTTGAGGTGAAAGAGGAAAAGAATATTTGTGGATATTCTGCAAGTCCTGACAACTATATAAAGATTTACATTTACATTCCAAGTAGTTCACTGAAAGTCATGGTGACGAAAAATTTCTCATCATGAAGTTTAACCTAGAGACAAGGGGGAAAAAAAGCTACAAAATAATAAGGGTAAAAAACAACATGGGAACAACAAGGGGAGAAATAAAGCCCTGAAGAACAGTTCACTTTTTATGATCAATTACAAACAGAGCTCTCTAATCTCACCTATGTAAAAAGAGTAACTGGTCTGATTGAGTTCTTCAATGCCTTTTCTGAAAATATATGCAGAGCTCTGACCAAAAGCACAAAAAGAGACGGGATATTCAAGCTCTTCCTTAAATATAGAGTGTCTACGCTGCTAAAGTCCACTTTCATACTTTTCATACGAAAAAAAGTAAACAAGCGTGAAAAGTGATTACAAACACATTTTAAACATGTTGTAGGTCACAATTTCTTTTATCTTTTTACCTCAGGAGAGAGGCAAAAGCTGGCTTCGATAAACAAGGCTGGATCTTATTTCTCCTCTTCATTTCCACAGGTGGCACCCTAGGAGACAAAAAACAGGGTCACTCAGAAACCAGAACCAGGAAGCCTGCCCAAAGGAAAGCAAATGCCCTGGGAATCCACTTGGAGACAACCGCTGAAAGACTTCTCTGGCATGGAATTAAAAATCCTCACAGAAACCCTTGAGGGATGACCGTACTTTCTCCAGGACCTTTCACATATTTGAGGATGCACGGATACAAGGCGAGAGGGTGAAAAAGGCTGAGGTGACAAGCGACCCAGAAGGGATTCAACCAGCAGTGAACAAAGGGCCCTTCGAGAAGGGCTAGGGGTCACCACACTGTGGAAGCCACAAGTAGGCTGACTTCTTGGAAGTCTCCCCAAAGCCTGCCAAACCCACCACACTCCAGTGCACATGACTCTCTAGGTCCCCCGTGCCACAACTGGGCACACCTACCATGGAAACACAGACCTGAAGCTCTACAGAGGCAGCCTTGTGATCTAGACTCCACAAATCACACCATTCAGAGTCCTATCTCACTCTCCTCTATTCTTGGCACAGGTTAGGACCTTCTGGGTCTCCTGAATGGAGTGCTTGTCTCCACAGTTTAAAAGGGTATTGTGAAACAAGACAGAGCATGACAACAAAAATAAATGAGGGGGACAGAGTGGCAGGATCCAGAGCTAGCCAGGTTCATAACGGCCTAACAGAAGACTTTATTAATGATCAATTATGTGAAGAATTCATCTAAAAAACTAATCCATGTTCTTCTATAATCACAGGACACAAACTAAAAGAAGTAGTCTCAATTTTTTAGAAATCCACATAGTTAGGACTTCTAGGTTTATGTTTTTGTTTTTGAGACACACACACACACACACACACACACACACACAGTCTGAGCCGGGGAGGGGCTGCGAGAGAGGGAGACACAGAATCCAAAGCAGGCTCCAGGCTCTGAGCTGTCAGCCCAGAGAGCCTGATGAGGGGCTCAAACTCATGAACCATGAGATCATGACCGGAGCCGAAGTCAGACACTCAAATGACTGAGCCACCCAGATGCCCAAGAACTGCTAGATTTCTAAACTATGAAACTAGTAAAGTCCTTATTAGAGAAACATCTTTTGTGACTACCATACATGGCAAGAATCCCTTGATTTATATGTTTAGGAATCCCTAAATCCCTTGTTATATATTTATATATCCCTCTCTCTCTGACCCTCCCCCATTCATGCTCTGTCTTTGTCTCAAAAATAAATAAACATTAAAAAAATAATAAAAATAAATAAATAAAAATTAAAAAGTTACCGGTCTTAAATAATTTTTAAGGAAGTAAGTTCACAGCACAAAACCCACCTGAGGTAATTTCCCCCGGTATTTTCTGTGACTAGTATCACGGGTTAGCTTAGGAGGTAGCTTAGGAGGGTCATAAACACTCTCAAACCCGGATGACAAAAGACTGCAGAATTCAACACTCTGCATTGTCCTCTTTATCATTTCCCCTGTGACACAATAGGATTTGTTTACAAAGTATACTCCTTGCTTTCTCTTCTGTTCTTACCTTCCGTTACTAAGAGTGGTACAGAGACAGGATGTGGCAAAGACGGAAGGAGAGAACACCGTGTATAACCTTCATGTGGTGTATAATCAGACTTCTAAGTCCTCTAGCTCAGTATTTAAGTCCAAGACCCAGAAACTTTGGGCCACCCCCCACCCCCACCTGGCATTGGATTTTTCTAGTGACCATCTGCCTAACTTCCTTCCATGAAGAGCATTACAATAATTTTTCAATCAACAAGTGGTGAAGTAAATTCAGAAGCATGAACTTTTTTTATCTAGATGGGGGTGGGGGACACAACCAGAAACATGATCTAGAATTTCCTACTGAAAAACTGGCAAAGAGTACTGGTATTTCGTCTAAAATAGAAAATTATCATGTGACTTATTTTGATATCATATACTACCATCCATTCAGGATTTAAAGGTCATCAAAACTTTATTCCTAGCCAAAGGACAATTAGGGAAAAGGATGAAAAGCTTATTTCATAAGTTTTCTCTGCCATAAAACTATCTGTGCTTCTTCAAAGTTTTATGAGACATTTCAAGTCAAAGTGGTTTCATAATGTGTGTCATCATGCACCGAATATTTTTAAACAAAGAAAACCATATGCAGTGTCTCTATTTTAATCATCACTATCTTATCCAAGCATTTTAGGCTCAACAGTCAAGAACCACCGAGTCCAAGAATTACTCCATCAATTCAAGGAGATGAAATATTATATAAAGAATATTATATTCCAGAGATGGGCAACACCACTGCTTCACTGATGTCAATAAAAATAAGGTGCTGTTTTATCAGTTTGAAAACTGTTAAAGCTACGATGTACAAGACACTAGAATGGTAAAACCCCAGTTTAGCATGGAAAGCTAAAAAAGGATCAAAATGTTAAAGAGTTGTTTTGTTTTTTTGTTTTTTTTTTTTATAGGTCCTTCTAACATCATTTGTGTGACTGTGTCAAAGACTAGTTTAGGAATCATTTTTATTTATTTTTTTATTTGAGAGAGAGTGCACGCGTGCACATGAGTGGGGGAGAAGGGCACAGGAAGAGAGAGAGAATCTTAAGCAGTCTCGATGCTCAGTGCAGAGCCCAACATGGGGCTTGATCCAACGACCCCAGGGTGATGACCTGAGCCAAAAATCAAGAGTCAGACACTCAACCAACTGAGCCACCTCGGTGCCCCGGGAATTATTTTTAAAGAGCAAAAATGAAACTTACCAATAGGCATTTGTTCCCCATAATATACAATGCAGCACATAATAGAGAAAGACAGCACTCAGGAATATGGCCACAAGGTACCCTCTCATGGCTGGCCCACCTGAAACACAAGAAATGAAGTCCAAAGAAAAAGCGTTATCGTTTGTTATGTAGATGGGTTCACACAAGAGCTCAAAATAAGCATTAGTGAATAAACATATAGACAGGGAAGAAAAGAAAATGATGTAGGCCTACTATTTTTGGAAATATTCACTAAATTTGTAGGAAAAGAGTGTTTTTTTTCTGTTTCTCCTCAGCCTGTTTAGTCAATACAACATGATGCGTAAACCTATCAACAGTACCATGGTTTCAAAGCTAGCAGCTGCCATCCTACTTTCTCATGTTAGATAAGAAAAACATGCATTCAAAACAAAATTTTACACATGTATTTCAGACCCAAAACTTGTTTTCAGAAACAGTAAAAAATACCTATTTTCACTCTCTCAACAGAAAGTGAATATATGCCTTAAGATGTAAACAAACATTGCATTCCTCAGTGCTCAAAATGATTTTTTTTAACGTTTTTATTTATTTTTGAGAGAGACAGAGTGAGAGTGGGGGAGGGCAAGAGAGAGGGAGACACAGACTCCGAAGAAGGCTCCAGGCTCCGGGCTGTCAGCACAGAACCTGATCCAGGGCTCATGAGGTCATGACCTGAGCCAAAGACAGACGCTTAACCAACTGAGCCACCCAGGCGCCTCTCAGAATGATTTTTAAATGCCATGTATTGTAATTTTTACACGTCCTTTTTGCAATTTTTAAAAACTGGGGAAAAAAGGCTACTAAGAATATTTTCCACATCTTCAACTTTTATATACTTTTAGATGCATCCATTTGATTTTTCAGTATCCTAGCAGAGGTACATTTCAGCTAATTTCTTGCTTATTTTTGCACTATATCAACAGTGTGGTCCATTGTACATTTGTAGATCGACAAAAACCTGGACAAAATCTTCGCTAGAATATAAATTTTAAAAACCCTTCATAGAATATAGATTTTTAAGAAACCTGAACATATTTTGTTCTCACTTTTACTTCATAGAAATGAGTATGTTCTCGTTTCCACATGCAATTAAATGCAAAAGACAAATTTAATATATTATATGGTGCTTACAGTAGATTTCAATGCTTGGGACTTTAAACAAATATGCTAGCTTTTTGCCTGTCAAGTTTCTGGTTCATTTCGACAATTGCATGTACCTCTTGTTCACATCCATCCACCTTCATCGGGGCAATGCAGTGCAGACATGGTGAGTCTGGGTAGATGCATTTCCAGATAAGATCATGCTGTCTCCCTTTGAACAGTAAAATAAGTCCAAATGGAACTCTTAAAATAAAGCACTCCTTTGCCTTCATAAACAGAATATAATACAATTTAAGCTTTCCTCGATAATGTGGGGT
This sequence comes from Lynx canadensis, assembly GCF_007474595.2. Taxonomy (NCBI): domain Eukaryota; kingdom Metazoa; phylum Chordata; class Mammalia; order Carnivora; family Felidae; genus Lynx; species Lynx canadensis. The sequence goes on from NC_044311.2 coordinate 112,380,617, forward strand.
CATCTTAACAAATGTCATAATTATGCTGGGCTCCTCTGGAGCTAATGAGGGTATGGGACTGTTCGCTACGCCGTCCTTATCCAGAGGAAATCGCTGGTTTCTCCTCCCTTGGTGTCAGCTGCTGCTTCTCACTTCTATTCAGGCAGCCGCCACCCCCACATGCCATTATTATAAGTTAGTGAGAAATGCCTATGTAAGGAGAAAGCAAATAGAGGAGTTAAATAACACACTTTACACATACTTCCTAGCACACATGATCGCCATGAAGAGTCAAACTGGTTGGCAATCAGAACACATGAATTACCGCCCAATTCCACATAATTCCTGTCTTGGGGGACCTTAGGTAAATCAGTTTACCACTTCCAACCTGAGCATCCTCATCTGTTTACAGGTGAGAGCACAGAAACTACCTCTTTGAGCTATTAGGTAGATTACCCAAAATGAAGCGTGCCCGGCACAACCTAGGACACAAAATATGTGAATGTGGTTGTGTATTTAACGGTGGTTCATTTTCTAAAACTGGCAGCTGTGCTCTTTTTCTAAGTAGTAATATGCATGGGTTTTGAGAAAGCCAATGTGAGACCTGGCCTATCCTGATGCAGCCTACGCCGTCTTCTTTGTTTGTTTTTAATTTTTCTTAGTGTTTATTTATTTTTGAGACAGAGGGAGACAGAGCGCACGTGGGGGAGGGGCAGAGAGAGAAGGAGACACAGAATCCGAAACAGGCTCCAGGCTCCGAGCTGTCAGCACAGAGCCCGACGCGGGGCTCGAACCCGGGAACCGTGAGATCATAACCTGAGCCGACGTCGGACGCTCAACCGACTGAGCCACCCAGGTGCCCCAACCTACACTGTCTTCTTACTGGCCTGACAGAAAGATGCAGTTGCATGTGGCTTTGGCACAAAGTCCCACATCCTCACATGGCAAAGGGAGTAAAGCAGTTTATAAAGCGCATATAGATCTGCTGCTCCCATCCCCTCAGGCCTGCACCTCTCTTTCTGCTTTGTTCGGTCTTCCTCACCCACCTGAAATGTATGCTCTCTTGATGTAACTGTGGGTTATTTTAAAAATCATCTTAAATTCTCCTTGGTAGAAAGAAATAAATTGCAGGATCATTAGTAGGTTAAAAAAAAGGAGCAGGGTATGGCTCTATGTTTCTTGAGGAATACTGGGTAAAATCCAAGTGATGGAGAGTGCTAAGGTTTGGGATTATCAGTAAAAGTCTCTACTTGGCCCTTATACTTGTTCAACATTATCAGCCTTCCTTCTTCCCCCTGTACTGGGAGAATTGAGAAAGGTCAAACTGGGGTCCAGCTGGGTGCTAAAAGGCAACTCGTCGTAAAGGTGAGAGGTAATCATATTAAACATTCACCGAAGGCCATGAGCAATGCTTCATGAAGACAAGATACAGACCTATCAGTGCCGACAGGAAACTGATGTGGACTTGGCTTGTCTCATCCCTTTGATTGATGGGACCTCAGCAAAATGCTTTTTTCTTTCACCCATGCAGCTATTACCCAAACATGGATATAGGACAAATCAAGACTCCAAAGAACACAATGGAATTGCAGTAAAACCTTAGATGGCAGAACAACCTGTTCTGTCAGTGTTGTTCAAGACAAGCAAACATTTCTGATAAATTTTAACTTGATAAACGAGGCATGTCTTGCAATACGAGTAGTACGTGATGGCAAATGTCACATGATCACAACTGAGCCAATGGTTCTTGAAATTCTCTTTGATATGCAAGTGCTTTGGATTACAAGCATGTTTCAGGAACAAATTATGCTCACAAACCAAGGTTTTACTATATTTACATATCCTGTGACTCCCTTAAATATACACTGTAATTAACCCTTTTTTGTTGTACATGCTGACGGTGTCAGACATCAGGTGTGTTTGGCAACTCTGGGAGTTCTAGAATCCACCAGTTAAACTTGAACTGAAACAGTTTTAGAAACTACTAATGTTAGGCTTGAGACTATCCTGGAAGGTATTTTACCATGGGCCAATATAGTCACCAATCTGCTTAACTGCTCAATTATTTAAGGCTCCACCTAAAATAACATCATTTATGCAAGCACCCAACATGGATGCCACTTACCAGTATCAGCAACTTTTTAAAAGCCTATTTACATGTAAGATAAAACAGTATAGGAAGGTCTAGAGAAGAAACTCAGATTTACAATTCAATTTGCTTATCTGTTCCCCCAAAATGCATTCTTTGGGAAATTTATATATTATTTTGCAAAGCATGGAGATATCAATAAGCAAGATTTTGTTGTTTTTCATTCACTAATATGTGTTTTAGCTGGAAACCCAGAAGTGTAAGGGAACATGTTTTCCTTTAAAACGTAAAATTAAACTACTCTTGAAGAGCCATTGCATACACTAGCTGAGAAAAACTCTGTATTTCATGGGCAATTCAAAGCATATTCAAGTTGCAAAGTAGACTGAGCCAGCCAGGATATCCTTGTGATAAACATTTATAGTTCCTCTGCATACTTGTAGAAAAAAAAGCTTCCATGAATAAACAAATTCCCCAATTGTAATGCTATAAATGGAATGACCATTTTGCTTTGAGCAAAAGATATTGACAAAAAACCAATCAGAACATATAAACATATTTAATATATAGCATTTAATATATAAATATGCCTGCTTTAAAGCAAAGAAGGAAAAAAAGAAAACCGCAACCCCTCAGGATAGCTTAAACTACCAAAACAAACAAGTCTCAAGATCTTGACATTAAACATGACAGACTCAGCTTCTTGGCTGCATCTGTTCCCAAGACCAGGGTCCCTATAACATTATTTACAAAATTTAAGTCATGAAGTAATTATTTATCTCAAGTGTAGGTAGAGGACATCAAGGAAGAACAGGAACTATTGGCAGATATCAAATGTTTATCTCTTCTTAAATTATCATAAACCAATATATGAATAATCTACATGAATAATCTACATATGTCAAAAGTGGGCACCATCTTGGCAACAGTTTCCCCTTTTTAAAAAAATTTTTTAAATATTTATTTATCTTGAAACAGAGAGAGAGAGACACAGCATGAGTGGGGAGGGGTAGAGAGAGAGGAGAGAATCCCAGGCAGGCTCCACACTGTCAGCACAGAGCCCAATGTGGGGCTCGAACTCACAAAACCATGAGATCATGACCTGAGGTGAAATCAAGAGTTGGATGCTTAACCAACTGAGCCACCCAGGCGCCCCTCCCTTCTCTTTAACAATAAGTGTATCTTATCTGCGTGGATAGTCTGTCTTGTCTATCATTTTATTGCATTAAATGATATGCAATATGTCCCTTCCTTCACTTAAGGCTCAAACCAAGCTTGACAAAGGGTGCACAGGTATGATCCCCCTCATGAATGAGGAAACAAAGTTTCTGAAGTTGGTTGTCCTAGGTCACACAGTTTAAGCGACAGAAATAGACTTAAGGTCTGACCATTTCTTCCTCCCAGTTCCATTCCTGGGGTCATCCTGTCTCTCAAGACAAAAAGCATGAGGAGAACCCAAAAGAGAATTGTAATCTATAACTTCCTGACAGTGCTCCGTTGGCGGCTAGAGCTCCCCACAGGTAAATTCAGATATCCATGAAAGGGAAATGGCTCTAGGGCAGCGTGCCCCAAAGTGATGTGGCAGATCCAAGGGTCAGCCCCAGATGGGGGCTTGTTAACATACTCATTCCTGAGCTCCTACTTACTCTGAATCTCTGGATCTCAGAAATGTGCATTAAAACGAGCACCCTCCAATATAATTCTTATGCATACTGAAGTTTGAGAACCATTGCTCTAGTACGTGTACTCCAGAGAACCACAGAGGAAAACAATAATGGGTTTACAGAAATACAGAGACTCTAACAGATGTGACAAGAGTTATCCTGACTAGACTACGAGCTCCATAAGAGCAGGATAGTCTGTCTTGTCCATCATTTTATTTCCAGCATTTCTAACAATACCTGTCACACAGAAGATGTTACGTGGATAGCTGTTGAATGTAGTTATACATCCTGTGACTAGATGCTTTGTTTGGGGGGCGGGGTTGTTTTGTTTTGTTTTCCAGAAGTGCTTAGCACATGGCAAATGCCCAATGAATAACGGTTCATTAGAATCATTAAGATAGAAGTGTTCAGCATGTGCTCATCATGTGCCAAAGCTGGTGATAAATGCTTTTGGTGCATCAGCTCATGTAATGCTCACACCCACCCTGTGAAGGAAGTGGCCAACTTGCAACTGCCATTTTATGAAGAAAACTAAAGCTCTGAGAGAGGCAGTAACTTCCCTGAGATGATAAGTAACAAAAATAGAACTCCAACCCTTATCTACCCGACCAGAGCCCATGCATTATGCCGCCTCTCTCCTGATGTGAGCTTCCATAAATGGGCACAAGCCCATCTTTTTGATACCAGACTAAACATTACAACACATTTCTCTAATTTGTCTATCCTACCAGCTCCATGGGCAGTACAAATTCTAGGGATTGTTGAAATCAAGAGAAAGGTTATGGTCACACACTGGGCTGAAACAAAACCCTGTTACTCCCATCCTTGTTCTTGCCAACTCATTCTACTGGATTTCAGTCAACACGTTAATTATTCCCCCTCCATGGTTCTGTTGAGTGTCCTAGAGCAGTGATTCTCCAACTTCAGTGTGTATGAGAAGCAAACAGGAGGGTGCTTGTTTTCAGGCACCTTCCTGAGCCCCAGAGCAAGCTTGATAGCATTACTTATAAAGACAGACAAACAAACGCTATGGGAGGACACTTGAAAATGGTCAGATTTTTAGTTTTAGACTCTCCTAATGCTTTATCAAACCAAAAGGAGTTTGTTTGACCAACAGCCAGCTAGAATGAAGCACGTTCAATAATAATTCCGCAGTCATTCACCAAGCACACAAATACTGTGGGTATCTCAATATCAAACAACACAAAGGAAGAAACATCCTTCATGTCCACATTTCCAGATGCTGAGCACACAGACCCAGGCTGCCTCACCTCTCTGTGACATTTCCTCTACACCTGGCTACACACTCTTCCTAATGCCTCTCTGTCCATAGGCTCAGCACCCACCCCCAAGCTCTAGGACCGACCCGGGCTCAAGGCAAGGGAGCCTGAGGAGCCCCAGAGCAGCAGCTCAACAGTTTGGTCAGGCTCCGGCTGATCCCACACTGACCTTGGCCATCTCCTTCACCAGGCCTGGGTTCTGTTGCCGGGAGAATGTGCATTGAAACGAGTTTTGTTTTTCAAAGTCTGCATTCTTCTCTCTCTCAGCCACCCCAGCAGCTCTGCAGCCAAACTTCCAGTTTTTTAGTAACTTGGATCTGAAACCATGTCCTCATCCACTGTATTCCCTTATGCTCTCCGCTACGTCAGTGACTGACGGATGCCCTGTCAAGGCTTGGTCTTGCCTCATACTCCACACACTGCTGCTCAACACAGAGGGGATATCCTTTTCTAGTATGTCCAAAGACTCAACAACCTACGTCTTTGGACATATGAGAAAAGGATATCCCCTCTGACTCCCCGTAGCCCTGTGGGCACAGAGCTTGGCACGGGCAGGATCTCAGCCACAGCCTTCCCCTTAGCCAGGTGCCCCTGTTCCTGGCTCACCTCCACAGCTTTACTAGGTGGCCCAGCTGGCAGCCTGTGTCCATTCAGCCCTCAGAGAGTTCCTTCTCCATTTAGGTCTCCACAGGTCCTTAGCTCACACTGACACACCCAAGACTGAACTTGGCCAACAGTTCATACATCCTGCCTGCCTTCCTCTTTGTATTTATTGCTCGGTTTAGGACCGTTCTCTGTAATCACATGGCCATGTGAGCATTAGCTCCAGCTCTAGCTATGCGTTAATTCTGGAGTTTTTGTTCTGGCCCCATAGGTCCCCTTAAGCCTCCTAGACCTAGCCATCTCAATATAGCCCAAGCCTTAGCGGATACAAAGAGGACCCTAAAGTGACCCATGTAAAGGGTTCAGTCCTCTTTAACTCATTTACTACCCCTTTAAGTATGGCTCTTTTTACTAATTGGATGATCCAAACGTGTCCAGCAGCCTCATGAACATACAAAAAATACGAACCTTTGGTGTTGATCATGTAAATAATAGCACAGTTTATTAAGTATTTCCTAAATGCCCAGCAGTAGACTCAGCCCTTTTCATACATGATGAAAGAAAGAAAGTATATTATCATCCCCATGCTAGAGATGCTCAATTACCAGAGCAGTGGCCAGAATTCAAACCCAGATCTGAGCTCAACGGTACATTATGGAAAGCTTTTAAACTGCACATTATGGGGAACTATAACCACTGTTTTTTGTTTTTTTTGTTTTTTAACTATAACATGATGAACTTTATATTCACTTACTACCTTTTTGAAAGTAAAATTAGGGAATGATACACATTAAATAGATGCATTTATTACAATGCACTTACTTAGAAACATTATATGAAAAAATGTTCATTTCATAATTTAAAAAGATAAATCTTAAAGACTCAGTAGTCTGATTGATGGGATTTCTGTTAGAAGGACCTGAAAATTCTCAATAAGCCATAATTAAAGAATAAAGAGTAGCATATCCAAAATTAATATGCCATACTATACCTGAAAAAGCTAAGTTTAAATCTGAAATGTTGAGCTACTACTATTTGATACAAATTAAGGGGGGAAAATCTGACATTATTGAGTAAATAGAAAATTATGATTTTGTTTATGCACCCCCTCTCCCCCCCCCCAAGTAACTGTCTAGTTTTAACAAATTGGATCACCTGTATACATTCTGGCTGATTTCCAAATTCATAGTTTTTTTCTTTCTGTATGGCAAAAGGAGAACATGCATAATTAACTTTCTCTCCTTTCCCCCCAATTCTTTGGGTAATAACACAACAGGCAGCTAGCTCTACACACGTAAACACACACACACGCTCTTTCCTTTCGGTCTTTCAAGAAAGCCAATGCTTTTGCCAGATTGCATCCTTACCATATGTAGACACATCTTTTTACCTAATTAAAGCTAAGCCATCACTGCCAAAGCAGATGACTGAATGCTCCCCTGATAATTGAGTGTGCTCACTGCAAAGAATATAAAAAAGCACAGAAATGACTTTTCAGCAGAATTTTGTTTTTTAATAGCACAGTGGGCACACTAAAATCATTCAGCAAATGGCATACTATACTGGATGCTAAAAATAAATGAACTGAAGTTCCTGTTTTCAAGATCTCTCCCTTCAGACTCAGCTACATTAAAAACACACAAAGAAGCTTTTAAGGGAACTTATGTTCCTACTGTTTATTCATCATTTCTCCCAGAGACCCATTTCTTCTCCCAGAGTGGAAATTTTCTCTATTTCCTTATATTAATATCCCACTGATAAGATACCTTCAAGGAATATTAGATCTTAACAGGTTAACGATTGTGGCTAATTGTTTAACTTTATGAGATAAAATTTTTTCTATAATAAAATTCACTTTTAGGTGTACAATGTGATGAGTTTTGACATACGTATGCAGCCAAGTAACAACCACCAAAATCATACCAATGTTTCCATCACCCCACCCCTCCCCTGCAGGTTCCCAGGTTCCTCTTTACGGCCAACTCACTTTCCCCCATTTCCTGACCCCTGATTGGTTTATCACTATACTTTTGCTTTTTCTAAAAGTTCATTCAAATAGAATCATAAATAAGTATATTATTTCTAGCTTATTTCAATTCGTATAATGCTTTTGAAAGAATTGTCCACATTGTTTCTTGTGCCAGGAATTCATTCCTTTTTATAGGTAAGTAGTAACACATCATATGGCTATATGACAATTATTTATCAATTCACCAGGTAATAGACGTTTGGTTCTTTATAAGGTGTTGTTGTTGTTATTGTTAGTAAAGCTAACACTCAAGTACAACCATTCAAGTACATGCCTTTGGGTGAGCATATGTTCTCATGGGTCATACAGTAAATGCATGCTTAGCTTTATATAAAATTTTTATATTGTATTCTGGTGCCTATTCCTGAACAGATCTGCTTCAATTTCTCAGTTAAAAGAAAAAAAAAAAAAAAAAACATCCACCCATAACAATTAAAGTTATTGATACCACTGAATAATACAAACCACTAACAGCAGAATTGATTATAAATATCGAGCACTCATTATGGGTGTGTGCTGCAGGATATGGGAAATAGAGCTCAGTCTGATGAGAGAACCGTTACATGATTTCAAAATAAGTTGCTTACCTGTTGTGAAACCTAAAAAGTATTTTAGAGTCCTGCTATTCAGAGTGGGGTCCAGGGACCTGTAGTGTTGGCATCACCTGGGAACTTGGCAGAAATAGAGAATCGCAGCCCCACACCCTTGATCCACTGAATCAAATCTGCAAGACCCTCAGGTGATCTGTGTTTGAGAAGTACTAATGGAAAAGGTCAGAGCAAAGAGAAATTATACCCCACTGAGAAGGTCAGGGATTCACAAAAAGGGTTTCTGAGAGGAACTGGAAGCTCATTCTAAGTTCCCTACTATTTCCTTTAAGTCTTTTAGACATGATCTTTTAAATTTTCCAACCAACAGAACTTCCTCTGAGAAAACTAGTCAGATTCTCTCTGAAAGCAAGTGGCTTTGAGAAAAATGTCCCTCACATTCTAGGGAATATTTGCGGTTGCCTTGTAAATTCCCTACACATTTTCAGTCCCATACTGTTTCCAGTCTTAGCCTTCCACTTACTACCACGATCACTACGATACTACTGGCATTTCTGACAGGAAATATACATGACTCCTCTCATTATATCTACAGGACACACATTTCATTCTGCATTGCCTAAAACGGTCAGCTGAATCACCACCCCAACCTTTACAACAGCATCTCCACTTACTGTTATTCACAACTTGAACCCCAAAAGAGACAGCCAGGATTTAGAACAATCGAAAAACTTGCCCAAGGGGACCTCACTCACAAGGAGCAGAGTTGGTAGCGCAGAACATTTTAATGTGGACTTTTCCCCGGCACAATTCCAGTCTCATGGGGGGTGCACGGTAATGGCCCACTAGTCTTTGTTTTGTTCCAATCCTCTCCGGCCTCCATGGTGTTCAACTTCGGAACCACCTCCTTCAGGTGGCACTCACTGGCCTGGGTCTCACCTCTCTGCTTACGTGTCTTGGCCTCTTCCCCTTTGGCACACCATTTATGGGCGTTCCCAAGCGCTTATCTTAATGCTGCTTCCAAAACCCACGTGCTCATTACTTCTCAGCTTCTAGCAATGGTCTCTAATCTCCCTTCTCTTTAAACCAGCCCACCTGCTGTACCTCATGTAAAATCCTTACAGCCCAGCTCTCACTCTGTCACCCCGCCCTACAGGAAAACTTTCAGTGGCTTCCCATTGTCTGCCAAATAAACATAAAATCACTTAGCCTGGCATTTAAGACTTTTATAATTTGGTCCTTCCACCTTCTCATCTTCCTCTTCATGCAGTTTATTCTTTGCAGGCAGCAGCCTAATTAGGCATTAAGGTTGCCTGCGTGGCAATCAGACCTCTTGGGTTTGAGTCTCAGCTCTACATATCTGGCTAACCATAGGAGCCTGAGAAGTTGCTTAACCTCTTTACATCTCAGTGTCCTCAGCTGTAAAATGGGAATAATACCACCTAATAGAGCTACTGTAAGTAGTAAATATAAAGCACTCAGGTAAAAGTCTGGCACATGGGAAAGACTCTCCCAACCTTGTTCTAATGCTCCATTTAAAACTAATGAAATATCAGGTACCCATATACCAAGCCCTTACTAAAAAAATGAACTTTGTGACAACCTGGCAAAGACCCTAAAGAACTAGTAACATTGTACTAATAATAGCCTCAAAAGATTAAGCTTCATTACTATGCTAGCTGTTTCTGCACATTCATTTCAATATTTCAAAGCAGATAGGAAGACTTATTCATCTCCTTCTGAATAAAAAACGAAAGGCATTCAAGATAGTAGTAATTCATTAGCAAAACTCATGCTTGAATGAGACCCTATTTCTGGCTACAGAAGCTATACCTTTTTATGCTTGTCATAATAAAACTGCTCTTGAGTGTTAGCAAAAACAAACAATGCAGACTTGGAACCAGCATATCAAATTTATGTCTTGAAGCAAGAAATAAAATCAATAACTCTGCAAATAATTTGAATTGACAAATAGCTGTCTCTGACGCTGTTATACTGTTGAGAAGGATTCAAGCATTGTGTTCTGGATTCAGAAGGAAATACAGTACCAGGGCCAATCAGCAATGTCTAACAAGGTAAGGATGAAGAGCTGAGTATCTGTCAGCCCTAGAGGATGGGGGCAGAAATGAAACACTGCAGCAGATGGCAATTTTAAAAATAGCTTATATTCTGAACATTTACATAATAGAACTGTTTAAAATATTCTACAGATGCAATTATTTTAATCCTCAAAACTACCCTTTGAGAAAGGTACTATTGTCATCCCTATCACACAAATGATGACCCGAAAGCACAGAGAAATTCTAACGACCTCAAGAATACCCAGGCAGCAAGGGGCAGAGCTGAATGTGAACGCAGGCACACACCAGAATCCATTATGCTATAAAGACTCAAAAATATTTCCAGGTGATGCCAAGAGATGTAAAGATTGGTGGGAAAGACAGTTCTACAAATACCCAAGATGATTACAGCTCGGATTCCATTAAATTAAGATATATCTGGAAGTAAGAAACCTGAAGATGCAGCCTTATGTCCAGGCTAAGTTTGTGGTACTCAATAGTTTTGCAAGCCCAGTGGCCCAGGACACTGGGGAAGGGCTTTGAAGCCACTCATGAATAATCTCGGTGTGAACAAAGAGCTCAAGAGAGTCCCAAGGACCAAATCCCAAAAGCATTGCAAATGACCAAATTTGCCAGGACCACTAAAGCGTTATGTGCTCAGTCAGTGGGTGTCCTTCACAAAACTATTTTCAAACAAAACAGTAACTTAACAAATTTACTAGTGGAATAACTGCTTTCTGATGAACCTTAACAAATCGGAAATACTATACAGATGCATGGGGCTATACAGAAACATGGAGATAATTCCTGATGGACATTTGAGCTCCCAAGCTTTCTCAGAATAAATTTATGAAGTGAGTCTTAAATTTGTACATGGGTTCAGGAACGGTAAGGAGAATATGCATAAAAATTATATTAAGATACTTTAATAAAATTATTATTAATTGTAGCATTTAAGGACAGAGAGGGAACTGGAGTTCATTCTATTGAGAAAACAAGGCCCAGAGAGGGCAAGCATCTTGCCCATGGTTACACAGCTTAACAGCAGTTTCTATAATACATGTGCTGCATATAATGTTCTAGTTTTAACTTCAGCATTTTATTACTCTTTAACTTCCATACTGATTTAGGACTGTCCCAAACAAGACAAATTCACACTGAGAATAAAAATAATATTTAAGAAGTGCCTGGCTGGCTCAGTCAGAAGAGCATGAGACTACTGAGCTTGGGGACGTGAGTCTGAACTCCACATCGGGTGTAGAGATTACTTAAATAAACTTTAAGATAATAATTATATATATTTAGCATTATTATTATTACTTCCATAGCTTAACTTTGGGATGTGCTGACCAGTCACTGGTTACTTTAATAGTCTCATGGGCCCTCTGGCCACATGTTGAACTAATAAGAGATAAATTAACAGACAGCTGTATATAAAGAAGGAGAGGGTGGGGCGCCAGGGTGGCTCAGTCAGTTAAGCGTCTGACTTTGGCTCAGGTCATGATGTCACGATTCGTGGGTTCGAGTCCCACATCAGACTCACTGCTGTCAGCCTGTCAGCACAGAGCCAGCTTCAGATCCTCTGTCCCCCTCTCTCTGCCCCTCCCCTGCCTGTGCCCGCCCCAAAAAATAAATATTTTTTAAAAAATAATTAAAAAATAGAGTCACCTGCTAGAGGTGGCAACATTGTATACGAACACTTCAAATGTTCACACTCACATCTAAGAAGTCTGAGACAGTGGTAGTGTTGCCTTGGCTTACCTCCACTACTAGGAATCTGTTTCGCAAAGGCTCTCTGCTCCTGAACGTGAAGGACGTAGTACGGGTTCCAGAGGCCCGGGAGTCCGTCTGCAAAATTGTTGGAGCCTCTCTGCTAGGAATAATCCAAAACAAAGAGTTGTGCTGCTTCTTCACTTGCACGTGCTGAAATAAAACACAAAGACAGCATGCTTCTTAAGAATAGGCTTAATAGGGGCGCCTGGGTGGCGCAGTCGGTTAAGCGTCTGACTTCAGCCAGGTCACGATCTCTCAGTCTGTGAGTTCGAGCCCCGCGTCAGGCTCTGGGCTGATGGCTCAGAGCCTGGAGCCTGCTTCCGATTCTGTGTCTCCCTCTCTCTCTGCCCCTCCCCCGTTCATGCTCTGTCTCTCTCTCTGTCCCAAAAATAAATAAACGTTGAAAAAAAAAAAAAAAAAAGAATAGGCTTAACTGCCCAAGGGAAACTTCAAGCTGTCAAAAAATCCTTAACGAACACATCTGGTAAACTCACTTCGGACCCTCCCCAAAATGCTTTACCGGATGATGAAATTCCCAAGAAGCAAAACAAAAAACCCAAGAGCAAAACCAGCAGCCTATGTTACATTACTATAGTTCATGACTGGTTATCCACAGGATCTGGCTCAGTGTCCTTGAAAAAAAAATAACACATCCAGCTTAATTAATCCAAAACAACCTGGTAATGAAAGAACCATCTGTCTTATTTTTCAGCTTCTCTCCACACATACACACAGCTTTATTGTTAAATGCAGAGGTGAGGGAGGTGAGAGACGAGCTTGCTCCGAAAATTCTCTGAGGAGGAAGGGAAGGGAGACGGGAGAATGAGGAGGTCAAGACGAATTAAAATGTCTAGAAGAACGTGAGGGGAAAGGAAGCATGGAGAAATTTGTGTGAAGAACAACTAGTTTAAGAATGTGCTGTGGGCTACTTTCTCAAAAAAAAAAATTGAAAAAAAATCTCAAACTCCTCTTGCTACAGCTTTTCTTACACAAGACCAACCCTGATACAAAAACAAAACCAAGACTGCATGCTGTGCACTTGTGTTAGTAGAAAATATGTTATTTAAAAACAATTCTTAGGAAACAAATTAAAAACAAAACAAAAAAAAATATGGCAAATACTTTATTTCAGAAGCCACTATGAACTCTAATGTCCTGCAATAAGGAAATATTTGTGCTTAACTATTACGAAAATCATATAATAACATAAAAAATACTTAGATTCCACCAAGAAGGAAAACATTTAAATGCTGAGAACACTAAGATTATTTCTATGTGTGTGTGACCCATTACCAAAAGACACTGGAGAAAAATGAAATCCATTGATGTGCTGAGTTGTGGATTACAGGGAATTTTTTTCTTTGAAAATGAAAATTTATAGACAAAAAAATGCTAATTTTCACTTTTGAAATGTCAAGTAGGCTGATGCATTTAGAAGTTAGAAGAAAGGCAAAGTAGTGCTCTTTAGTAGCTATTATAATGGAAGTCTCTACCATGAAACGGAATTTTGAGCCTAAGGAAATTATGGATAATTATACATTTGTGCCCCAGAGTCATTCTCCTTAAATGCAAATAAAGTGCAGCTCCTAGGTTTCTATCATCTTCTACCCAGTAGTACTTATTAGCAGCTGAAGTAAAAGAGCAATCACAATTTTAAAGTTGGAAAGACCCTTTAAAATGATCTACTCTGAAGAGTTGGTAAAGAAACCCCAAACAGTACCACATCAGGAACAGCTGGAGGGATGGGGGACTTAGTTACACCTGGAGGAGCTTAAATCAAGGGAGGAAACAAGATGGCCCATTCTCATGTTTGAATGACCTTCATGAAGAAAAGGCATTAAGTTGGTTTGAAGGCTGGGGAGTGGGGGTGCAAGTTGTTAAGCCAAAGCCAGGGAATGCAATATTCAAGAAGTTAGTTCTGAGCTCAGTAGAAGGGAACTTGCTAATATTTGGGCTGCCTAAAGATAATACAGGTTGACTGACTGAATAACAAAGTCACTTGTTACTGAAGGTATTTTGTCCTAAGAACCACTTGGGATACATTTGGACAGTAGTGCTTAACCAACTTGAATGTCCACTGGTATCACATGAACATCTTGTTAAACTATAGATGATGATTCAGTAGGTCTGGGGTGGGGCCCGAGAATCTGCATCTGAAGCAACCTGCCAGGTGAGGCAAAGGGTCAAGACCGTGGGTCTTGAGTGTCAAGGATATAACTTGATTACACGCATTAGAATGTCATTTAAACCTGTGTCCCCCAAAGCACACAGAGTCTTCTAACCATATGACTTCAAAAGTATTGTCCAGTCTTGATCTGGGGGCAGATGACTATAAATAAATAGGTTAAGTGGTAATTAGCAGGACTTTGTGAGTCCACACATCCAAAATTTTACAAAGTTTGTATCTTGGTATCTTGCAGTGACTGCCGCAATCATACTTTTGAGAGCAACTAATTTTGCACAATTCTAAAGAAGAGATGTTTTACTTCCATTTAAAAAAAGTAAGGGGTGCCTGGGTGGCTCATTCGGTTAAGTGTCTGACTCTTGACTTCGGCTCAGGTCGTGCATGATCTCACAGTTCATGAGATCAAGTCCCAAGTCGGGCCCCGCACTGACAGCACAGAGCCTTGTTGGGATTCTCTCTCTCCCTCAAATAAAACAAACAAACGAATGATCTCATGCCCCAAGTTTGGCAAATACTTGAAACCGAGTAACTGTGTTGTGATTGATGAATGACTAGACTGAACAGACACTCAGCATTCAAAAATGCAGTTACTTATTATTTCTACTTACGATTCTACAGTTAACAGAGAAATAGAATGGAGAAAACATGGCTACAAATTTTTCCCAGTGACCTGTTATAAAAGTGTGTGTCTCCAAAGGTGGGGAGGAGGTAAGTCTCCCAAGGCTACAATTTGTGGTCTTCTTTTTCAATGTAGGGCTTTATATTATTTACCTGGCCCTGAATTTCACCTCTCTGCTATCCATCAGAGTCATAAAAATTCCTTCAGTGTTTTGCAAGTCCCCGTTTCTAGCTCTGCTCCCTGACTTATCTAATAAAACTGGACCTGAATCAGTTCAAAATCCTATGTGATGTCTTTCCTGGAGAAATATGCTAATATCTGAACACACAGACTTTCCTCAAACTTTAAAGTGTTCTCACGTTTCTCTCCCATAGTAAATAAACCAAGAACTGAGAGGAAACCCATTTCCTGCCCTTCTTCTGACTCTGAAAGTCCCCCTTCCAAAGGGTTTGCTGTTTTAGTTTGCTTAAACGTTGTTTCTGATTTATGAAAATCAGATTTATGAAATCTGATTTATGAAAGCCCTTTTTTTCCAAACTGCTTATTTACTTTTCAGTTAATTCTGAATGAACTTAGCTTATTCTGTCCCTTGGGAAGTATCATCTGTTTGTTAATTCCTCCTTTGCTATTTTTAAAAGAAAAAAAGTGAATTAGCTTGAGGGTAAGCAATCAAATGAACATACATAAAATCGAAATTTAAGTGTTGGAAATTCTTCTGCTCTCCACAGCACATAAAAATCTGTGCTTATATTATTATCCATCAGAGGATTCTCTAAAGCCAAGTTACAAACACGATGCAAATCTTAATTTGGGGTACTTTATAATATTATTACAAATAAACCAATGCATGTGATTTTTTTATGTAAATAATTTTTTTTTTATGAAATCATATAATCCTAGACTTTCTTCCTAATACCAGTAGGTTTAATCCTTTTGGCAAAGTGAGTCAAATTTATTTCCTGATAAAATTAACTCTGAAAGTTTCTACCTTCTACAATAAGTGTTGAAGTGATCAATAAAAAATTTCTCAATGCCTATTCTATACCAGACATTGTTCAAGGAACTAAAGATAAAGTAGTGAAGGGGGAAAAAAAAGAAGTTTACAATCCAGGAGAGAGGCAGGTATTAGCAAGAAGTTCACAGCTAATTATTAAGTTACAATATTGGTATGGCTAAAAACTGACCCAGCTAGGGAAAGACAGGGAGCTTCTTCGAAGAATTTGGGGGAAATTCTCAGAGAACTCCACTCAAGAGTTAACCAGATGAAATAGGGTGAAAATGAAAAACATTCCGGGCGGAGGAAACGGCATTTGCTAAGATTCTGAGGTGAGAAGGAACGCTTCACACAGAAGAACTGAAGCCGCCGATGGGAGTAATGATGAAAACAGTTAATAGCTAGTCTTGGCGGTGTGCCTACCCGCCCGCAGGAACTCACAGATCGCACACAGCACTGGCATGGGCGCCGTTACTCTAACTCTGCACATGAGGACACAGAAAGGCTTAGAGAAGTCAACTTGTCCGTCTCAAAGCAGGAAGGTGGCGAGCCAGAGTTTGGTCTAGGGACTCTGCTGCCTGGGTCCTTATTCTGTACCTGAGAGCCATCAGAGCTCCCCAGGAACAGGTCAACATGGAACTTTCCTCCTATTCATGCATGTGCATGTGGGTTCCACTTTTTATTCACATGCACGCACACACATTCATAAACATTATATAGGATGTGACCTTGTTTTAAGTAATGCTTAACATTTACATGACAATTATATAATATTCTGAAATTTGCATTTGTCACTGTACTTTGAGGTCCATCCATATCGATGTGATGCAGAAAGGTCTAGTTCATTCTTTTTAAGTTCTGTAGAATATTCTATCAACCAAATGCATCACCAAGTTATCAATTCCCTACTAGCGGACATTTAGGTTGCTCTCAGAGAATTGCCTATATAAATGTTATTTTGGAGCCAAAGCTCTTTTGTTTTTCAATCTAGATAATAGATAATTCAATAAAATAATAATAATCTAGATAATTCAATAAAATAGTTTACTGAGACAGTGAATCTTACAAATGGCTAGAAATACTTTAAAATTGAAATTTCCCTTTTAAATGGGGTTTTCTCTAAAAACATAAATCTTTGATAATTCAAGTCAGGTAAAAATAACTAAACAATTAAAATACTATGACTCTCTCAAAATGGAAAGTTAATAGTATTTTAAATGAGAAAATAAATTTCCAGTTAAGTCGAACCTATACTAATCCTGTTGCAAACAGAACATACTGAAGAGAAAGTAGATGCAGAAGACAGTCTGTATCTTACAACCACTTTCGCCTCCTGGCCACACCACCCTGGACAGAAAAATCAGAGCGTTTGAGCAAGCAGATAAACAAAACAAATATTTCTCTGGAATGCCTTGTTCTGTGCTCTGGCCAGAAAATAATCCAAGGCACAACCACACAGAAAGATAAACAATTTTTTCTTTAGAATCAAGGGATTGGCAAGTGCCTACTATGTGTCAGAGTTAATGTTTGATAAAACAGACAATTAAGCAAAGCAATAAAATGATCGTGAAGTGGTCAGACCTATAAACAGTGTGACCAAAAACAATGATCTATTTACATTAATGGAACTTTTTGCTCAAGGACACTGTAACAAGTTTTATTTTGAAGTGTAAACTGAGGTCAAGTTCACAAATACGTGAAGACCCATCTATTGGTTTCCTCCACCTTTAGTGTCATTTTCTATACAGAAGAATTCTGAGAAAACCTCAAAAGGCAAATGTTTCAAAATACGGATAACTTCACTATTGGCTGCATTCTTCACACTGTAAGATGACCTAGTCCAGAAAAGGCAAAACGGAATTTGAAGAAGGGCATTTCTCTTCAGAGGGAAAGGGAAGAGCAGTCTCTTGGCTGATTTCCAAAGAAGTGTACGCGGTCCCCAAGTCAGTAAATAGAAAAAAAAAAGAAAAAAAAAATCTAGGTTTCCAATGAAAGAAGTAACTCTGTCATACTGAGGCCACAATGGAGTCAGACCTTGTGGCCCCATTTTCACACAACTAGCCAAATGTTTCAGCATGTTCCACAGACAAGCCAAGGAGATTTCACTTCTAGATCCCGGACTCTAGTCCAAGAAATCCTTCTGGGCTTAGGGAAATCCTTCTAGGCTACAGGATGCAGCCGTGAACCTAACTGAAATTTATCCTGCCAGTAGTTCAATAAAATCACTGTTCAAGATGGACCAGTTTCATCATTCATTAATCCATCTGTCCGTCCATCCATCTGACACAGATATTTATTACTCATTTATCCCATGGCACAAGGTCGCAGAGCATAAGGAGTATCTGAACCAAGACAGCAAATCCATATAGTCACACATTTAAACATAAACAATTAAACATACCAAACATAACCTTCTGCCTCATTCTAACCTCTTAACTACAGATTCGAGGTGCACATTTTATTATTTTTATTGCATAATATGCATACTTTACTGAATACATGATTCGCCTAAAACCACATTTTTTTTGCATTCCCCCTCAGAGGGCAGAACAGAAATAGAAATAGATAGATAGATAGATAGATAGATAGATAGTAAAAACAGCAGGAACTAGCAGTTGAAAGAGACTTAGCATGAGAATAAGGAATGACAAATAGACCAGAAACCAAAAGTAGGATCACTTAAACTTTTGAAACTTCCCCGTGTCTGTGATTTTTAAAAATGTCCTGAAGATTTCCCCATAGTTAGTAGCAGTAAGTAATGGCTTCTGGACAGAAAGTAAGGGGCACATGCTATGGACATACGACATTAAGGGACAGAGTCTGTGCTAAGAGCATTTAAGTCAAAAGCCACCAGCGAAACCCTAGGTCCCAAAGCAAGGACACAAAAGAGCCCAGAGCACAGGAAGTGGCCTGAGTCTGTGGTGTCTCCCTGGGGATTTCACAACAGTACAATCCTTGTGGTTCCCCACACCAGACACTCAGCCCAGAATAAAAAACAGATAAGTTGTAAGGCGGACTAAAACTAATCCTTTGCTAAAGAAAGTGCTCTGTTATCTAATATGTTCTGCATAGTTCCTGATTACTTACTAAAGTCTAATTGTTGGGCTGCATTTCGATCTGAGGGCTTATTTTCTCAGATGAGAATTGGTCTTTGATATGCCTCTGTACAGCAAAATGAAACCTTTATTTTCAGCATGCCATACTAAAATAGAGTATGGCATTTAAAGAATAATGTTTGATTTGTTTTTTTTTCCTATCAAAGATGATTTGGACCAGAGGAACTGGAGAAACCAGATGGAGGATGTGGCCCCAGTCTGGATGCAGAAGGATAGGTAGGACCCCTCAGCAGAGACCCAAAAGGCTGATACGCAAGGCTGTCGTCTGAGGCATGTCAGGATACCAAACTGGCTCGGTCTGAAAACACTAGCGAAGAAATCAGGAAAAAGCCATATAACAATAACAAAACCTCTGTCTTCCTACAGGGCACATCACAGGTGTGGAGCAACCAGGAGTGAGACAGAGCATCCTGGAAGCCCATCCAGACAGGAGCAGCTTGGACAGGGTGTAGCCAGGGCAACGGCCAGGTGCACCCTTGGGGGGGATGCAAAGAGGAGGGGTCAGGGCACCAGGCCCACCGCAAACCCTCTGTATTTGTTTCCCAGAGCTGCAAGAACAAAGTTCCACCGACAGGGTGGCTTCCAACAAGAAAGGTTTATTGTCTCATAGTTGTGGAGGCTAGAAGACCAAGATCAAGGTGTAGGGCCATGCTCCCTCTGAAAGCTGAAGGGAAGAATCTTTCCTTGCTTCTTTCTAGCTTCCTGAGGATTGCTCACACTCCTTGGTGTTCCTTGGCTTATATATGCATCGCTCCAATACAACATCTTCACATGGTATTACCCCCGTGTCTCTGTCCTCACAAGGATGCTTCTTATAAGGACGGAAGTCCTACTGGACTAATAGCCCACCCTATCCCAGCATGACTTCATCTTAACTAACTGCATCTGAAATGACCCTATTTCCAAATGAGGTCACAACCTGAGGTACTGGATAGGAGGGATAGGAGGACTTCAACTTGTCTTTTTTTGAGGGGCACAATTCAACCCATAACATTCTTCTTGAAATGCCCAGGCCACGCCCTCAGCCAGAAGGACTAAATGCTCTAGAGCCATTTAGAATACCTGATGTTAATTCACGTTAAAGAGAAACAGAAAAAAAAAAAAAAATTACTCTATGGTGGTAAAAGTCAGAATAGTGGTTACATGTAAGGAGGGAAACAGTGACAGGAGGGGAGTCCATGGTGCACTCGTGAGGGCGAACAACGTTCTAGTTCTTCATCTTGACGCAGGTTACAAGGTGTGCTCACTGGGAAGAAATGTAGCAAACTGCACGTACGTGGTTGTGTACTCCTCTGTATGTCTGATACATTTCCACTAAAACTTTACCTTTTTTTAATGTTTACTTATTTATTTATTTATGAGAGAGAAAGAGCGTGCGTGCTCAAGCACAAGCAGGGCAGGAGCAGAGAGAGAGGGACAGAGAGAATTCCAAGCAGGTTCTGGTACTATCAACGTGAAGGCCGATGCAGGGTTCAAACGCACGAACTATGAGATCATGACCTGAGCTGAAACCAAGAGTCGAGGCTTAACCGACTGAGCCACCCAGGCGCCCCTCCATGAAAACTTCACTTTAGGAAAACATTAGAGAGGGGCGCCTGGGTGGTTCAGTCAGTGAAGCATCCAACTTCACAGCTCAGAGCCTGGAGCCTGCTTCAGATTCTGTGTCTCCCTCTCTCACTGCCCCTCCCCTGTTCATGCTCTGTCTCTGCCTCAAAAATAAATAAACATTAAGAAATTTTTTTTTAATTAAACAAAAAAACATCAGAGAAGCTGGAGCTGTCCAATAAATAGAGATCTTAGCAACCTAAGTACAACCTCAGAGAGGGGCGCTGTCTTGAGAAAAGCCAAAGCCAAGAGTTAGCCACTCACATCTGCTGTTCAGACACTCAACTGGCCAGTTTACCTGAGCTGTTTACCTCTTAGGAGCTGGTGTGTAACTGCAAATGCTAAGGTAATTTACTTATAATGAGAAAAATGTGAAGGCCAAGGAATACGTATGTTTGAACTGGCAGATTGGCAACCTCCATAGGCAAATCCATGGATGATAATTAAAAAGCTGTTTGATAAGCAGGAACACATTATAAGTAATAAGGGTACTCCCTCCCCTCTACAGTGTTGGAAACATGCTAGGACACTTTTTGCTTTGCTCTCTGTTTTCCTACCCTCCTTGCAGACCTCTCCCACACATTCCATTTTCAGGCTAAGTATAGTTCAAGTGTTTTTTTCTTTCACATCTAATTCCTCTCTGGGAATTTTAAACACTTGTGGTTAGAGTGTTCTGGGTCCTGTTGCTTAATCTCCAAGCAAGAGAAATTAACACCAAAGGACTGGATTAAAATACTGGACGCCACACAGACTTAGTAGAAAACATATTTTTGGAGTAAAAACAGAAGATTTTCTAGGATTAAATATAATTCAGACGGTGAACACTAAATTAGATGTTGCATAAGCTCCGAATAACATACTGATATATTCAAATCTGGATGATTCCTAAGAAAGGAGAGTGAAGACAAAACGTAACTGCAATGCAAACAAAGAAATGAAGAGCAAGTATTGATCAAAATTTTACATATAAATTATCAAGCATGTAATTATAGAAAATAAAGCTAGGAAGAGAAAGAAGCACTTGGCCTTCTATTGTGTAAAATGTATTAAGGGGGCACTGAACATTTCAAGGCTATGAATTTGTAGTGACCCTCTTGACTATTCTCCCAGGATGTCTCTGCCCCATTGAAACCCATCCCTATTCTCAAATTTCAATTACAATCCCACACTTCAGAAGTCTCAAAAGATATTTAATAGCTCTATGTTTTAAATAGTTGGGTTATTAAAAATGAGAGCTCCAACATCAATTATACATTACCA
The DNA here is from genome assembly GCF_007474595.2 of Lynx canadensis. Lineage (NCBI taxonomy): Eukaryota > Metazoa > Chordata > Mammalia > Carnivora > Felidae > Lynx > Lynx canadensis. Next base: position 112,402,421 of record NC_044311.2, read on the forward strand.
TTACTAATGTCTTCATCATTTTCTCATGAAAGCAGCAAATGGGAAAGATGTATTCCATGCCAAATGCTAACAAGCCTAATGTTAGAAGCAATGTGAAGAATTGGGTTGTTATAAATTGTCCATATAGAGCTACATCCCCAAAGGCATAACCTCATGGGGAGATGTAAACATCATAAGCCATAGGCCTCTCAGTCTGATTGAGCTGATCCTGCATTCTCTCCTGTGGCATCTCCTCAAATGCTTGATTTTGAACATTATGGGCTAAGAACACTAAATTTCGCACAGTTCTTAACCATTCTCAACACTGTTTTATGCCTCAGTGCCTTTGATTTTGAACATTATGGGCTAAGAGCACTAAACTTTGCACAGTTCTTAACCATTCTCAAGACTGTTTTACGTCTCAGCGCCTTTGATCATTCCGTTTGTGCTTTCTGGAATATTCTCTTCACCTTCCAACTTCCCCCCTCTCCAGAATAACTTCCAAGTTATGGAACCCTCTGTTGGTATTCTCTTCAAGGAGGACTTCACTTTCCACCTTCACTCTGCATTTGGATGACAATAGAGGAGAGTCTAGGAAAGAAAGCATATGTAAAACTGTCTGAAGAATAAAGATAACTATAACTATCATAATTTTAAACCATTTTAAAAAAAGCTAAAAGATGTTAAGATTTTTAATGTGCATCTGAATAGAGCAGTTTTTACTTCATAACCCTAGTTTATTGTGAAAGACTCCCAGTGCCATTCAACCAATAGATTTTCGTCCCAACTCTACCCAAAACCCATACGGGTGAATGTGCACACACACATACATACTTCATCCCTTCGTGTGCCCTTGGGTCCCTACAGAATAAATAGCACAGCACCTGGCACATCCTAGGTGCCCAAACATTTGTTCCTGTTCACTGAAGAATAAAGAAATGCAACAACATGAGTATACTAATAAAGTCCAAAGTGAAGCCAGGTGCTAAGATGAAACAGACTGAAGGGAAAATTAGAGCTCCATGAAATCAACCAGAAAGACTCTCTGGAGAAAGTTAATTTGTAACTATCCAAGGAAGAATAGAGTTATAATCATAGCTATGGTAATAGTTGTAGCAATAATAATGGCAAGTAATACAGATTAAATGGTATTTGGCAGAACCTATGCTGAACTATTTATATGTGTTTTCTTTTATTGCAATAACTGTGACGTGGCCATTATGTCGAGTTTATAGATAAGGAAAGTGATGCTCAAGGTAATAGGCAACTTATGCAGAGTCATGTAGTTAAAAGCCGTAAGGGTAGGGGCGCCTGGGTGGCTCAGTCGGTTAAGCGTCCGACTTCGGCTCAGGTCATGGTCTCGCGGTCCGTGGGTTCGAGCCCTGCGTCAGGCTCTGTGCTGACAGCTCAGAGCCTGGAGCCTGTTTCAGATTCTGTGTCTCCCTCTTTCTCTGACCCTCCCCTGTTCATGCTCTCTGTCTCAAAAATAAATAAATGTTAAAAAAAAAAAATTAAAAGCCGTAAGGGTAGAAAATGAACACAGATTACCATCTGGTTTGGAATGGGCAGTGTGGAGTGAAAGGAGAAAAGCATTAAGTATCAACAGAACATCCTGAGCTAAAGCACCGGAAGCCTGCAGTAACACAGGTTCAAATGGGAGAGTAAAAGGAAAGGTAGCAACATGAGATGACAGAAAACTTCAAAGACCAGTTGGAGAAACTCTCCGGATTTTTGAGCAGAAAAAAATTTCTGTAATGAAAACCAGGCTTAAAGAATGTTCTATAAAAGGTACATGGGCAGGAATATTGGTGGTCATAGGTAGAGAGCTCAGGTAGAAGATTTTGTATAAGAATATATCATTTTGTGGTCCTCTAAACTTTCTTAATGTTTGTTTATTTTTAGAGAGAGAGACAGAGACAGAGCATAAGAGGGGAGGGGCAGAGAGAGACGGAGACACAGAATCTGAAGCAGGTTCCAGGCTCTAAGCTCTCAGCACAGAGCCCAATGCAGAGCTGAAAGTCTGGAATGGTGAGATCATGACCTGGGCCGAAGGCAGTCGGACGCTTAAGCGACTGAGCCACCCAGGTACCCCTTATTTCATGGCTTTCTAGACAAGTCAGTTGAGGAGGAAGAAGGAGCAGTTGGGGGAAGGGGGATGGCTTGGCGTGCACTCGGCACTTCAGAAACATTATTGTGTGTTTAACAGCTGCTTTTGGAAGGCCTAAGCCCAGCAGAAAAGCTGTTTGGTTTTCGCACGCCAAAGATGTACTTAAGTGTAGAGGGCTGCTGTATTTGCTGAGCTAAGTCCTCCAGTTTTCGATTCATTGGCAGTAAGTGCTATGAAAAGGACTTCCAGAGCTATTTTGGGTTGCATGAGACTCGTTCAGGAGATATCTGTAATGCCTGTGTCCTGCTTGTGAAAAGATGGAAGAAACTGCCAACAGGATCAAAAAAAAAAAAAAAAAAAAAACCAAAAAACCCTGGAATCATGTGGTAGACGCAAGGACAGGACCCAGTCTGAAGACTACATTGAAACCAAAGAAAGTGAAAACTCTATCTGGCAACAGGATAAAAAGCAACCAGATCAATAAACTGCACAAGGAATTTAAATGTCACAGTTCTGATGTTCACAGGCACCTCAAGTGCCTCCCCTGCTCAGTCTCCTTGTTATAGTAACCAGTCAGATGATGGCTCAGACACAGAGATGGCCTCTGGCTCTAACAGAATGCCAGATTTTTCCTTCTCAGATCTCACACACTGGAAGAGCCAGAAAATATGTTGTGGGATTATCTTTAAAGGCCGTTTTGGGGAAGTCCTCATTGACACACATCTACTGAACCCTTGTCGCTTACTAAAAGAAACAAAGAGGGGCACCTGGGTGGCTCAGCCAGTTACGTTTGCTTTTGGCTCAGGTCATGATCTCACCCACTTGTGAGTTCAAGCCCCACATCAGGCTCTGTGCTGACAGTTCGGAGCCTGCTTGGGATTCTTTCTCCTCCCTCTGCCCCTCCCCTGTTCGTTCTTTCTGTCTCTCTCTCAAAATAAATAAACTTTTTTAAAAAATTAAAAAAAAAAAAAGAAATGTATGTAATATTTAAGATGCTGAGTATTTCATAGGAAAGCTGAATGCTGCTGTAAAGTACTCTTTAAGTTTTTTTTTTTTTTAATCCCCTTTTAATGAACGAAACTAGGGGAATTTTAGGGGACAGAGATGGGATTTTTGTGTGAAAAAAGTATGCAGTTTTACTCTTTCTGCATTGAGAAGCAGTGGTTGGGGCATTTTTTAAGATGGCTGGCTACACTTGTTTTACTTCATGATGATAAATTTGTCATAACTCAATTTAAAAAAAGGATATAATTATACCATTTCACGGTTAAAGCAGAAGACCCCTACCAAATCTGTAAAAACATTTTTAAATTTTTTTTCTTTTTTTTTTTTTTTGATGTTTTATTTATTTTGAGAGAGACAGAGAGAGTGTGCCAGCTGGGGAGGGACAGAGAGAGAGGGAGAGAGAGAAGCCCGAGCAGGCCCTGGGCCATCAGTGAAGCAGAGCAGACACAGGGCTCGATCTCACAAACTGTGAGATCATGACCTGAGCTGAAATCAAGAGTCGCAAGCTTAACTGACTGAGCCACCCAGGCACCCCAAAAACATGTTTTTAATTGGTAACCTAGATTTGTCCTCCAAAAAAGTTAGTGCCTGGAAAGCATATCCAGGTACTTCATGATCAGAAAGCATACTTCTCTCTTAGTGTCCTGCTTATCAAAATATCCAATTATATTGAATTTATTTGCAGCATAGCTGGAATCAAACAAGAATAATTAGCTAACTTATTTTGACATTTATCTAAAATATTGGCTCCAAATACCAAAAGTAATTTGAAAGAAGTGTCCTTTATCTCACAGATTATTTATATTTTCAACAGAAAGTTCTCTTAACTTTCAGAGTGTATCAACTAAATAAAGTTATAAATTAATTTAATTGCTGTTGCTAAAAAGCAGTTGAACATCCTCTTATACCCTAGTTGAATGCCTCGATTATCATCTCATTGCTCTTATCTAAATGCAACTGGTCTATTTTCAACTGTTAAGTGCAGCTACAAATTATCCATAAAGAAGTCAGGGAATTTTTTTTTTTAAATCTCTACCTTCTTTGGCCCTATGTTAAACATAGAAAGTGTACACATTCCCTTATCTTTGCCTCCTCCAACTCTAGGAATCTTACATACAAAAGGGTTGCACAAGATTTTAATAAAAGCATCTAATTTTGTTTCATATATTATATGTTTATGGTATTTATTAATTTATCTTTTATTATTTTTTAAATGTTTATTTTTGAGAGAGAGAGAGAGAGAGAGCGAGCATGGAGGAGGGGCAGAGAGAGAAAGAGAGAGAGAGAGACTCTCAAGCAGGCTCTGCACTATCAGGACAGAGCCTGATGTGGTTCTCGAACTCGAGAACTGTGAGATCAAGACCTGAACCAAAACCAAGAGTCTGAACCAAAACCAAGAGTCTTACCCGACTGAGCAACCCAGGCACCCCTAGTTTATCTTTAAAAATTTTTATTTTTAACAAAAGTGGCACCTTCTGTGGTGCCAGCCTAAATATTTGCAATAGAATATTTCCTATGAAGAAAATTCCACCAACTGTCAGAAACGAAGGACTGATAACCTCTCTGAGGACTGAAATCTGATGGGGTCAGGGGAAAGGACTCCTTAGAAAGAGCTAAAAAACAAGAAGGCTGTGTTTATATAGCATCATGTGTTTGTGGGCCAGAAAAAAAAAATCTAAAAGGCAGAGACTCTAAATATTTAGAATTTTTATTTTTATTATTTATTTTTTTAATGTTTTTATATTTATTTTGAGAGAGAGAGAGAGAGAGCATGAGTCGGGGAGAGGGTCAGAGGGGCAGAGACAGAGAAAGAGAATCCAAAGCAGACTCCACGCTGTCAGTGCAGAGCCCAACACCAGGCTCGATCTCATGAACTGTGAGATCATAACCTGAGCCAAAATCAGATACTCGACTGAACCACCAGGCACCCCTAAATATTTAGAATTTTTTAAATATGAATACAGAATATCTCTATTAACCAAGAGGATGCCCTCTGAAGACATTATTCTTTGTGAGAAACTTTGTCACTATGAGTCTCAGCAGGAACCCCCAGTCAGCCCCTCTCTGGCACCCCATCTCTCAGTTCTCGCCAGCCAGGTTCTTGTTCCCATTCCTCCTAGCTCTGGCAATCCTGACAAGGAGAACTTTTCATCCCCCAGAGCATTTGTTCGTGTCTCATACTACGTTAAATGATAGCTAATAGGAATATAAGGAAGATCATAATAAGTGTTGGAACTTCAGCAATGAGTGCATATCTTTATCTACTAAAGTGCCTAAAACCGTGGATATAAAAATGTACTATTACCGAGGGAAATAGCTTTGTAATTCACATCTTTGGCACACACATTTACTTCCCCAGTAGTATGACCACAAACCAAACCCAACTCAAATCAACATAATTATGAATTATGAAACTGTACTGAAGACTTCCTGGGGCACCTGGCTGGCTCAGTTGGTTGACCATGGGACTCTTCCTCTCGGGGTCATGAGTTCAAGCCCCACGTTTGGCCTAGAAAGTTTACTGTACATGAAACAAATTTGAAAATATCCTTCTGATGACATTTACATCCTGGTCTCTTTCTTGTCAACGCAAGTACACTAAAATATTTTCAAAGAGTTTTCAAACTTTTCAAAGACAAAAGAGTTTTAATTAATATATGCAAATCCACAGCGATGAATTCATCTTTCACCTGTCTTCTCCAATGGGTAAAGTTTTCGAGATAACAAGTTGATAATCTTAATAGTTACAAAGATGAATCCTAATAGTTATAAAGATGTTACAACTGAGCTAATACATTAACACTGTGGGTTAATCCATAGACACTGATTGAGTCACTTGGCAAATGTTTGTTCTATCTGTAATGTTCTGGACACTGCACCAGGTACAGAGGACACAGGGGTGAACAAGACAAGATGTAATCACTGCCCTCTCAAACAGAAAGGTATTCCGGATTTTATGTCATCAACCAGATTTAAAAAAACAGACACAAAAAGCTAAAAGTGAGTTGTTCAAGTGATGTACATTAGTGACATTAAGTATGTGAGTTAATAAACAAATCGGGCATCTAGCTAAAGAATCTTAAAAACAATTTTCTCTCTAGGGAGTGTACCAAGCTTCCCCAGAGGGTAACAAACTGGTAATGAGGAGCTATCCTAGAGTCAAAGCATAATTGATAAAATGCTGGAACCTTCTGTTCATTTCTTATAAACCAATGCTACTGAGAGACATCAACTTGGACATAAACCTTCATGATTTAACTACTACTCTGAGATCATCTACAGAGACCAATAGAAATGAAATCTCTCACACATCAGTACATTCCCATGACAAATACTACAAGAATCCTGCACATTTCCACTGAAACTATACTCTAAAGAGAACATAAACCTCCTATAACAGACTGTGTAGATGTCAGTCTGGGAGAGAAGGAGCAGATATTCGGGAAAAGGCAAGGGTTTCTGGGTTACTTAAATTTTTGTCTCTTGTGACAATCATTGTCTTACATAAGATATCAATTGCAATTGATTTGCTTAATTAAGTTAATTTTCAGTATCTAGTTTCAGACACCACCAGCCAACCCAGGGACGTCTTAGAGATAATTAGAGGTTCAGTCTGCAGAGAGGTTGAGAAATCAGAACTAGTGATGGACAGTCTTATGCATAAAGGTGAAACTAAGTGAGTGTATGGATTTATCTCAGAGTATAAAAGGAACGGGGTCCAGGGTCCTTTGAATCCTGATTCTCCAGGTGGATGCCTGTGCCCTGGCCTGGAGCAAGGAAGGAGAAATCAGTGATGGCCAATTAAGAGAGGGAAGTAAAGCTGGCTGAGGGTGAATGTGCATGTCGTGTGTGCGTGTGGGGGGGGGGGGGAGGGAGGGAGAGGAAATAAGAGACACAAACAGGAAAGGCCATGCCCATTGGGTGAAGACTGACTTAATCTCTAATTAAAAATCTCTGGTGGCATCCCATTCTAATTAAAACACAATTCAAGTTCCTTTCCAAGATTTGAAGGCTTCACATAAACTGCCTCCCACCTTCCTGACTGCATCTCTTCCAAACTCCCCCTTTTTACTCCTCTGCTTCTAAAAGTTCTCCAAACACCCCAAATCCATTCATGCCTCAGGGCCTTTGCAGATTCTGTTCCCTCTTCCTAGAATGCTTTTCCTTCTGCTCTTCACTTGATGGCTGCTTCTCATCATTCAGGTCTCAGTTCAAAAACTACTTCCTCAGAGAAGCTCCAATTGCTCTAAAGAAGCTTTCTCTCTAGCAAACCCTGAGGTGCACTGGCTTGTATCTGAAACATGTTTTTTCATTTATTTGTACCTTATTTATTGACTCCATTTCCCACAGAAACATAAGGTCTCTAAGAGCAAGGGCTCTATCTTGTTCAACACTGGGTGCCCTACCCCCACCACCAGCACCTAGAGCATCTCCTATCATGTAGTGGATACTCTGTAAATGTTAGTTAAATCTCAAGTCCCACCTTATGGATGACTGTGCAGAAAGTCACCCAAGATCCACTGCAAAACCACTCTCTGCTCCCTTGTCACCTCGACCTTCTATCACAGTGACCATAACCCACAACCATACCAATTCCGGACCTGCTTCCACAACCTGTGGAAGGTGGAGGTAACGCTGCTTCCCTTTCAAGAATCTCCAGCTTCCTTGCCTGTTCTCCTCTGGAAGCCCTATTCTCATCTCCTACAGATCTTTCCATTCCCAACCAGATAAAGGTAGCTCCAGATTTAAAGAATCCTTCAAAGACCAGCATTACACGCTACTAGGCACACTGTGTCTTAGGTATGAGGGCAAAAAGAGAGAATGGGGAAGAAGAGCACCTTTTCACTTGGCTTTTCAGTGTTTATGATAAAAAAACAAAAACAAAAACAAATTTCCTAAGGGTTGGGTGCTTTCCTTCCTCTCTCTCCCAAGAAAAGGAAAGCCCTTCCCTGGTCGATGCAGAAGGCTGTGACAGCAAATGGGAAGCTGGCCATTCCCCCTTGGATGGCAAAAAGTCTCCATGAAAAAGAAATATGGACATGGGAAAGAGACCCACGTCCTACTGTTCCTTACTTTGTCTTATCCTCATAAACTCACCCCTAGAATCTCACCCCTTCTTAGCCTGGCTGTATGGCAGCCAAGTTCCCGACCAAGCCTAAGGCCCTACTGCTTGTTTGGTGCTGGCGAATCACCATCAGCAGAAAGAACTCCTGCTACCTCACCATGCTGAGGAAACAGTACTTCTGACATCCTAATATAGAACCAGAAATACAGTTTCCTCCTGACATGCCATAATATCCAATGCATCCATTGTCTGCCTTACATCAAGCTGACTCCCAATCAAATACATCTTTATTGAAGTATAATTAACATACAGTGTGATAACAGGTTAACTTACTTTTAACCCTTAAAGGGTTCACCTGGAAATTCTGATACGTACTGTTATCCATTGTAATCACGATAAATAGGAGAGGTTACTTTCAACTGTGAAAGTGGGGATGTAGCCCTGGGAGGACTCCTTCCAGGAGAGAAGGCTGAGTAGGAACTTCAGTGAAAATATATTCAGAATGAAAAGAATTTTTGGAGCACAATCCATTAGAGATAACATATCCTCCTGAATTTGGCCAGACACAGCACACCAAAGTGACCCGTCAAAGATGCAGAGAAGATAGAAGATACCTAATTGAGGAAAGTCTGAAGCTCTCAGAAGGAAAGGCAGATAAAGTACTCAGACCACCTGTTCAAGAAGCCCAGCCTGGGGGTAATTAAGGAAGCATATTCAGAACAGGGGATATATAACTTGAGTGTGCAAGGCAAAGGTGAACAATATGTATAAGAAATGGAAGAATTTGTGAGGAATGTATGTATGGAGGCTTCCTGGGATGGCGTAAAGCAGAGGTTAAGCAGACCTCCGTGTGATCCATTCTAAATCCTTTAAGCTAGAGCAATCTTAGTTTTTTTTAACTATAAAATGGGGCTAAATATTCCTGTCTCATAGAGTTGGTGGGAAGATCTAATAAAAAAAAAAAAAAAACACATGTGAACACACGGGGGATCCTACTGGATGCCACATGAGTTTTGTGCTTTTCTCACCTCCTTGATAAGCATTACCTAGAATGCATATCAAACAGATATCTGACCCCCAACCCTGGATGGAATCGTAAAACCCATGGAAGCCAACTGGTAATCTGCATGGGTAGCAAAGGAGATGTATCAGAGAAATATGGGAAATGCGCCACTACTTTACCTCTCTCCTAGAATATTCCACATGATGTGGAACACAGAAATATCTCCAACAGAAGAAAACAGCTGTCACTTCCCCCTGGATAACTTGAGAATTAAAGTTTTCACAAAAGACAGACTTATGTTTTGGAGTTTGTTTGTTTATAACAGTAAGTCTTTCAATGGTATTGTGCCAATACTGTCCATCCCTTTCTGGGCCTCAAAGATTTTTATTGATTTGGGGCAAATCATTGGGGAATATCTCCAACAAATGCACTGCAACATGGTCTCATTTTATTGCCCCATTATCCAGAGGCAGGCACTCTGGGACTGTGACATTCAGGGATTATGGTAAAAATATTTCTCCAGGGAAGCCCCACTGAGCAAGAAATGAACATCTCCTCTCCCCCTCCACATGAACAATTAAAGACGCTTATGAAGCCAGATCAGGGTTAACGTAATCAGTTTCTGAAAAAGTTCTCATAAACCAAAGTTGCCATTGTCTGAAGTGTCTCTGAGGCAACTGGCCTTATTCAGACACAGGGGACTACAAGACAATCTGTCTCTTTTGCAGATTTGAATGTGAAAAGCCGTCCTTGGTGAGAAGAAAAGGAAGCAACACAAACCAGTTTCCAAATGTCAAATCGGTGTGCTTTCAAAAGGAAACTAACCTGGCAGCCAACCGGATCTTCCCAAACACTTAATATCTCGCGGTAAACTAAAAGGGTCATCTTCTGTGGCTAGGAGAGTAAGTTTGAAGACCGGAAAGTCCAATATCCATGCTAGCATAGATAAAACAGACAGCCATCAGAAACCTGAACATCCACGTGAAAATGGGGAGAAGAGCCAAAGAGGAAAAGAAGCTTCTGAGTGTCCTGCAGTGTCCTTAACTCTCCACCATCATAGTACTCAGACGCATGTGACTTTTTTGAGTTAGAACCTGCGGTTAATGTGGCTTCTGATGGCATCCACGATGTCATTCCTATCCCCACTCTCCCATGCAGTTTTTAAATAGTACCTTTCTAACAGCAAGCACTCCCCCCTCCCCGCCCCTTCTGCTTAAGATCCTATAAGGTGTCTGGGGTTTCAGCTTCTGAAAATCGTTTCTAGATGTTCTTTTAAGCCAAAATAACAGCACACAAGACAGAGACTCAGATCTCCAGGAAACTCTAGAGCAGGCGGCCTCAAAATGACAAACCTCTTCTTTTTTTAATCTTGAAAACTAACGGCGGCCAAACACTGCAATTTTCTCACCGCCGCTCTTTTCCCCAGACTGCCTCGGTGCTTGTTTTGTTAGGTCTAGTTCTACCGTGGCGGGAAGGAGGGTCTCTTGGAAATTTTTCTGAAAGACCAGAACCTTCCAGACCTCTAGTCCCTCCTGTTCGAGTACAGACCCTTCCCTTTTACAAAAACAAAAACAAAAACAAAAAACAGCAAGCAAAGGGCCCCCACCCTGGTCACACTTGAGTGCCCAAGCTCTCCTGAGATCACAGGAAAGAGGGTCCCAAAGCAGGTCCTCTACCCTCGCAGCACACCTCCTCCCGCCCTGGTGGTCCGAGCGCCCCATGGCTCCACTACCGGGCCGGTGCCCCCACCCCCTAAACCCGGGGGCCAAGAGCACGCAACGCTCTCGGGTCCGCAGGGCGCATGCAGGGGCTGTCGGTTCAGCGTGCCCCCCGCCCCCTGACGCTCAGCGCCTGGGGCCGCACAGACCCCAGGCCGCCCGGATCAGGGTCAGGAGCTCGGTCTCCCCGCGCCCCCCACCCAACCTCCCTCGCCCCGGCAATGCAAACCCGCAGGGAAGCCGGCGGGAGAGTTACCCGCCGAGGCCCAGGCGCGAAGACTGCAGAGGCGTGCGGGACTCTGCGGCGGGAGGCCTGCGGCTCTCCGGCCGCCCGCCGCCGCTCGCTCCAGCCGGCTGCTGCCTCTCCCGCGGCGCCTGCAGCATCGGGCCGCCGAAGCCCGCGGCCGGCGGAAACCGGAGGAAGGTGGCCCGGATCAGGGGCAGCGCCGGCACGATTCCTCGTCCGCGGACCAGGCGGGGGAGCTGGGGAAGGCGCGGCGCCGAGCGGAGTCCGAGGCGCCCGGCCGCGCGCTGCCCTCCGCGCTGGGGTCCGGATCCCAGGCGACTGCGCCGAGCGCCTCCAGAGCCGCGGGGTCGCTCCTCCTGCTCGTCTGCTGGCGCCAGACGCGCGGTGACCACGGCCGCCCCCGAGTCCACGGAGGAAGGTGCACTGCAGAGCGAGGCTGTGGGGGCTCCGCGCCCCCCGGAGCAGGGAGGCAGGAAAGCAGCCGAGCCCCTACCTTTCGGGCTGGGCGGACACCAGCCGCGCGCCCTTGCCGGGCGTCAGGGACGGAAAATCACCACGACGGGAGGGCCCGGGTAAAGCAGCGGGTGGCTTCAGGACAAGGTAGGAGGATCAGGTTCCACAGCCAAGAAGACACTCCCATCCCGCCCTGGTGTTGTTTGGAGAGCTGCCGGGACGAAAGTGAGGGGCGGCCAGGGTACTCCCCTTCCCCGCCGGGCTGGCGGGCGGCTGGAGTAAACACATCTGCTTGGCGCACCGGGGACTTCTGTGACACCAGGAGAGGCAGGCGGCTTGGTCCCTAGCGGAAAGGGAGGGGTGTTCAGATCTCCAGAATTCCCGGGCTCTGCCTTTCAAGGACAAATGTGTTGTTGGTGCTTTTTATCTTTCGGAGATGTTACTTTAGGGGGAAGAACGAAGGTGGGATGTGCATTTTCTTGTTAAAGTAGCGCTCTCGAGAAAAGCATTGTTAATAATGTCCTCATACTTGGATGGCTCTGAATACATTTTATATTTCAGTGTTTGTGAAATAATTCATTGTCTAGCAACATTCAGTTAATAGCTCCAGCCTTTGCATGCTAAGCATCGTAATCACATGCCGTCAAATGACCCCAGAGAGAAGAGCCACAGACTTGGGTATAATTCAAAGCGGCAATGTGTCACCGCACTGAAACAAAGCCTTTCCTCTGTGATGGACCTTCTGGTATTTGTGTTAAGTTTAACAACAGCCCTAGGAGGCAGCACTTGTTATTTTCCTAGATTTACCAATCCAAAAAACGGGAGTGTGTTCAGAACATTCCTAGCTCTTTCCCTGTCTGTGGATTGCCTTGGAAGAGGGCCACACAAATTGTGTAATTTTAAAGGTCGCTCCTGAGACACCGGAGTAGTGAATGATGTTTAGGGAGTTTGCCCGTGTAGGTCAGTTTTCCTTGAGGTTGCTTTGCTCTTCTAGTTTCTCCTGAGTTCCATACTACCCTTCTCTTGTTCATGATCTTCAGAATTACACCAGTGTTACACTTCACCCACTCTGCCCTTTTTAGGATTTGGGGATCTGCAAAGTCATGTGTTCAGGGGAGAGGCCGTCTGCTATTCCTAGTTGGCCTTTGTGCTGCTTTGTAGTAGCGGCCAAGAAGGCAGAGGTCACCCTAACCTAGTTCAAATTCCACCTCTTCCACTGTCATGCCTCGTTACCTTAAGCAAGTGGCTTCACGTCAGTGTGCTTCCTTTTTGTCTCCTGTAAAAGTGGTATAATACAGCCTATCTTCAGGGCTTGTTAGGATTCAAATAGATGATGATCTAAAGAATTCTTGGCACGTTGCTTGGCGCAAAAACCATCAGGTCAGGAAACAAGAATATTAGCTACCAGTCACTGCCCACTATGAGTCAGTTACTGCCTATGTATCATCTATGTTCCTCCCATCCATCCTGTAAGCCAGAATAATCTCATTTTAGAAATGAAGAGAGTTGGGAGGTTAAGCAATGTGCCCAATGTCATAGTGCCTACATTGGAGCTGTGATTCAAATGAATGGCCACCAAAATCAGAATTTTTAGGCAGTGCACATACAAGGCTGGCCATTTGCTAGGTTTTTATGGATGACGCAGTCTCTGAATTAAAATCACATTGTTTCATAGGATATGGCCTCTGTGACCCTAGGGACAAGTTCAAGCCAGGTTCCCCACACTACCCTGGGGTGCCATTCAGTACCCTGTAGAGAGTAAGGTTAAAGACACTAGGACATCTTCCTCAATCCCAGTATAAGTCCTGTCTTCCAAATCCTCATGTTCCTCATGTCCTGTCCCAAGAACAGGCTTTTTGAGCATGATTGGTGTAGGACTGTCTACTTCATATAGGGGAGACCTACTCAAAATGCTGTGCCCTCAGCAGAACAGTCACCTCAGCAGAACAGTCGCCTCAAGTGACAAGAGGCCATTTTTTAACAATATCGCCTTATACATTAATAATAAAAAGAAAAATTCTTTTTTCTAACATTTCTCAAGACTTAGGTTGTCCAGTTCTAAACAGTAATCTGGCTCAAGACCGATTTTGACCAAACTAAACTTTTTTTTTTTTACATACAATTGTGCCTCCTCCCACTCTAAATGAAGATCCTGCCAGCCTCTCCTGGCTGTCTTGGGGTTTTATCTACTGTAAGCAATTATTTAAAGAACATGTGCATCTCAAAATGAGTAAGCCACAGGGAGTAGGCAGTCTAAATCCTAACTTAGAGCCGACTGCCTACAGCATGGGAAAACTGTTACTTCAGCAAAAGGCAGTTTAGTTCTCCTAAGCAGTGCCATAACTTCTGCAACATCCCCATTTCAGAGCAGGATCTCAGCCCTATGTTTGTTTATGTAAATAACCATTGTGTTGATTTCCCCCGTATAGTGAGTGCTTGGAAAAGGAATGCGGGTCTATCAGAAAGCTCATTTGCAACTTCATAAACAGCAGTGTCTCCTTACTCTGCTAGTCCCTGCAAGGTTTCAGAGTTCGGAGTAGCCCGGTCTCAGGAACTGCATTTACTCTCCTTCCACAAACTGGAGAATGAGGGGAGGTGGGAGAGTGGAACTAGGGTTCGTCATGTTCTAAACACACGAACATATAAAATATCTGGTGGAAGCCATAATTAAGATGATGGTCATAAGCAAATTTCATAGAAATTTGTATTTTATAGAAGAAATACAAATAGTCCATAAACAGGTGCAAAGATTTTAGTGTCTTTTTATAACAATGTTTATGAAAATGTAGACAATAAGGAGAAATCAGATTGGCAACAACTAAGGTTAATGAGCTTAACGAGTTTCATCAAGGTGTCAAGGAAACTATTCAAAGAAGGATGAAGTAGAACTTCCTCTTTAGAAGGCAATTTGGTGATTGCTATCAAATTTACAAGGTTGTTATGGTTTTGAATTTCAAAACCCTAATTAAGGTTCCATAACTGTCTTCCTTAGAAGACAGTTTGGCCTCAAGCCAAGCAAAGTCGGAAAGAGGAGCAGGAAAGAGGAAAGGGTGGGGAAAGACACTGATCTCTTAGTTGACTCCTACTTATCCTGGTCCAGAAGAGGCAGCCATTCTGGTTACTGAGTAGCACCCGGAACAAACCCTGGTAAGGCGCCTCCTGCAGGTGGGTGGGCTCAGTCGGCAAAACTACTGCATCTCCAAGCAGCTTGCTCAGAGCTCTTAATTATATGTTAGAAGTGTTAGAAGCCTGGGCCACTGTCCTAGCTGCTGGGCCCTGCTCCCAAGACAGGAGGGAGATGTCCCATCCTCCCCACCTATCTGTGGAGATGCTCTCCTAACTTCTACTCCAGTCGCATGACTGATAATTCTGTCAAAGTATTATAGGTAACTTTCCTTGGGGGCACTCAGCCCACTAATTAACATCTTTAGCTAACCCCTTTGTCTCTCAGCTGGTTTATAGAGCGGAACCTACTGCTATTTCGCTTCATGAGAATGTTTTTACTGGATGGATCCTGAAAAGGGGAATCGCTGGGCAAAGCATACATGAAACTACAAATAGTTTTGTATTTTCTATTTTCATGTTCCGAAATTCACACTTGAAACAAACAAATGAACAACAACAACAACTAGTTTTGATAGCACTCCTGAAACAGAGTGCCAGCTGGAGTCATCACAGTGCGCTGTGAATGGCACAGAGTCTTCTCTACATTTCCCAAACTTCAATCTGCTATGAGTGTATATCACCTTCAAAGCAGCAATTCCATGTTTTTAGGACTCCATCTGTAGAAATGATCACATACAAATACAAAAATATGACTAGGGATGGTCACGGCAGCATTGTTTATAATGTTTAAAAACAGGAAAACAGTGCCCAAGAATAAATAGAGTGACTAATTAGACTGTGGTATCTCCTAATAATGAAGGCAGCCATTGCAAAGCTATTATAAATGTATATACGGATTCAGTTTGCTAACGGGATAACGGCTACAGTACGTTGACTTTAGAAGTTCTACATTCAGAAAACTGTGGGACCCAAGGAATTTAACAAAAATCCCCTACCTCTGGACAAGCAGAGCAAGACTAACTCCATTTTGTGCTACACCCACCGTCTCATGTATAACCCCCACATGACCTACTTATTGCTTAAGACACTCCCCCACCCTAGTCAAGCCACTGAGCACACCCTTACTGGAAACCGGCTCATTTAGGAGTGCGGAACCCCTAACCGCCAAAGAATGTAAACCCCGCCTTTTGCTCGCCAAACTTGCGCACCAATTCTGACCAGAGTGATAGGCTAGTTCAAACAGTTACTATAGGGTAAATTGTAATTCAATTGGCCACCTGCATGTGGACTGACACGACTATGCAACTTTCTGTGTGTGTTACAATCTCATTGGCCACTGGCCCCTATAAAACTGCTACGCCTCTTAACCTAGGGGTCCAAGTCCCTGCTCCGTTGTGTAGGGTATACTTGGGCCCAAGCTTGAGCTTGCAAATAAACCCTCGTGCCTTTGCATCGGCATCGGTTCCTTGGTGGTCTCTCGGATTCGAAATCGGGGCATTACAAAAACATATACTGAATATATATGTAGCATATCATAGATGCGGTTATTTATTAATATCAAGCAGAGAAAGAACCACTCATATGTGTGTATGTATTTGTGAATCCGTAGGGAGTGTTGACAGAGATTTCGTCTAGAGAGTGGAATTATAGAGGCAGAGAGAGAAAGTAAAGGAAGGTTTTTGCTTTTGATTCTAAATATTTCTGATAATTTGAACTTTTTACAATGTACATAAATAACATTTGTAATTTTTTTTAAAGATGCTAACAAAGTTAGCATGTGTGGGGGAAGAGAGATTAAAATCCTGAAATAAAAATGCATCAGTGTTCAGGCACAAATTGGAACTCTCTACCTTGGTGATTCCCTGCCTGTGTACACTCTATATTCTATGCAATACATTTTTCCCCAATCAGTAGAGACTAAATAGAAGCATCAGGTGAAAACAAAATAAAATAAAACCCTCACAGCCACATTGAAGGGACAAGATGAAAACCTATGGAATTGTGTTTTTATTTTGCAGTGGGAAAAAAAAAAAACTAGGCATATCAGAAGCATGAAAAAAAAAGGTTCATGCGTGTGATTTCATTAAAATGTAGACCTTCTGAGTGGCAAGATATATTGAGAAATAAAAACACAATCTGAGTAAAAATATTTGCAACACATAGAGAATGGTTAATTTTCTTATTTTACCAAGAACTCATGGGGGAAAAAAACCCAAGAATTTAATAGAAAAATAGGCAACTACAAGGACAAGCAGCACTCTGAAGGGAAAAATAAAACATATTCATTAAACAAAATGTGTCTCCTATGCGCCAGGCACTAAGCTAAGCAGGTGTAGAGCAGTAAAGGAAACATACGAATTCCTGTTCCTATGCAGCTTACATTCTAGTAAATTTTGGGGAGTCTTGACTTCACTGTTTGAATTTAAACTTAGGTATAATTTGCACTTATTGGTAAAAATTATGAATATTAAAACAGGGTGGAGATACAGGCATTTTCCTGTGCTATTGGTGGGAGTACAAATCGGTGACCCCTTTTTGGAGGATATTTTAGCATAAACACTTGTAATTTTAAACATTTATATACTCTAATACAGAAATCCCACCAAGAGAAACTTTTGTTACAGATATCCTTGCACAGTTATATAAAGTTGTGTATAAGAATTGCCTATTAGGGGCGCCTGGGTGGCTCAGTCGGTTAAGCGTCCGACTTCAGCTCAGGTCACAATCTCACGGTCCGTGAGTTCGAGCCCCGCATTGGGCTCTGGGCTGATGGCTCAGAGCCTGGAGCCTGCTTCCGATTCTCTGTCTCCCTCTCTCTCTGCCCCTCCCCTGTTCATGCTCTGTCTCTATCTCAAAAATAAATAAAATGTTAAAAAAAATTAAAAAAAAAAGAATTGCCTATTAGATATTGCTTATAAATGGAGACCCTGGAATGACTCAAATAGCCTTTAGTAAGGGACTGGAATTGTAGGGTACACGTATACCATAGAATTTTATGTTGTCACTAAAAGAATGAACTAGTCTTCTATCTAATGACTTGGAATAATGTCCACGATACCATTAAATTTAAACATCATATTACAAAACAGATTGCCCAGTAGGATTCTGATGTTGTTTAATATTTTTTTAAATAGAAATAATGATAGTTATAATACAGCGGATGTTAGTACACACAGTATCTGGAGGAATACACACAAGCTGTGAATGTCAGCTGCATCTAGAGGGTACATTCATGGAGGACTTTTCTAAATTATACAGTTCGGAATGTTTGATTTTCACTATTTTTAACTGAAAAAAGCGAGAATTTTCAAAACATTTTACAATTTAGGAATTTTTGCATGCAGTCTCTTAGAGACAACAAATTGAGCTTTACTTCTTGGGGAGCCTGGGGCGGGGCGCAGTGGTTTTTCTGAGAAGTAATGACAAAAGCTTTGATATACAGGGGTGATTGTGTGCCATTTTCATCAAAATCTTGATAGTGACAGTTATTTTGGTTTCTGTTATTCTTAACCTCAGCGTTAAAGAAGCTCATCTACTCCCAGACTTACAGGGGATGGCCACATCACCAAAGGATATTATAAGACAGTGACTTGTTAAGCAGAGAGATACTGCTGGGATACAAAGTTGCTTCTGGAGAGTCCACTAGGAACCACTGCCTATGGAACCACCTAGGAACCTCTCCCAACTTCCTGTCATTACACCTGGAGATAGACAAAGAGGCACCAAGTGTGAAATGGAGGAAAAGAAGGCAAGGTGGAGGCCACTCGATATACTCAAATGTGAGCTCATATTAATTGTACTCCTGCCAGATGCTAGGTGATTTTATAGGTTATATTGTTTACCACACACAGCAGCCCTGTGAGCTGAATATCATTATCCCCATTTTCCAGATGATGAATTGAAGACTCAGTGAAATTACCTAATTGGCCCAAGGGCCAGAACTTGTACGTGTCACACCTAGAATTTGCACCCAGGTTAAACTCCAAGGCTCTCTTTTCATACCCATGACATAGTGCCTTTCTAGTCAAGAGATGAAGGATGTGAGAGAATTAATGACAGTTATGCGAGTATGACGTTTCACAAAAACACTTAGAACCTGGTCAGTTGAATGGGAATCCTGGGAAACCTTAGTTGGCTTTTTGTATGCGGGTATCAAGATGGTGGCTGCAATGGTATGGCCAACATTTCCAGTTCCCATTGTTCCAGTTCCTGTTCCCCCAAACCAGAATGTCTTCTCCAGGGATGTGCAGACTGTAGATTATGGAAATATTTCTTCAGGACCCCAGTCATCATTCCTCCTGGCTGAGTCTGCTCACTTTCACACCTGAGCTCACTTTGGGATAGATCCCATTTTAATGTAATTAGTTAGCAGAAGCACTAACCATAATGGCATCAGGGTCATCACAAGGGAAACATGTGCGGCAGCTCCCCAGGAGCATGCAAATGCAACACTTCAATTCTTCATTTCTATTCCACATCAGAACCGTTTATTACACTATAGGACATTATGAATACAAGAGAACTGATATCAATAATAAAGAGCTGTAGAGATAGGAACCGCCATGAACATCTGAAGTAGAAGTAAAATGAAGGATTGAAACTGACCACTGTTCCCTAATGGGTTAGACTAAGAATCAGTTTTCATTTTACAATGTTTACAATTTTCGTTTTTACTGAATCTTCTGGTAAGCTTCCAAATTTACTTTTTTGCACTCAGGTGCCATATTGGCAGCAGTTTTTCCAAATCTGCACATGACTGTTAACTATTACAAGTATATTAACCACATGGTGATATCCTGACCATCTGAGCAGCTCTCTTCAGTGCTTCAAAAGTGGTAAATACAAAAAACAAATAACAAATAATTAACAAATACAAATAACTTTAATCTCTATCATCATTTAGTATTATCGCATAAAATTGAGGGGTTCTGAATCTCTGCCTAAGGGACTAAAGAGAAACAATTTTGTTTTTGCTTAAAGAGAGAGATGGGAATAGGCAGGACTTAACTGTATGTCTCTGTGCTTATCAGTGATAAATAAATGCATTTTAACCAAGTCAACTAAGTCCTAGACTCTGGATCCACAAAATTTTGTATAATTGATAAAACTTTTTTACTGGCTATAGATTAAAAAGCTGAATACAGTTGAATTTTCCTGGGCCCTTTAGAGTTAAGAGTCCTGCCGCTGAGAATCTGTCATACAAAATGTTAATCCGTACGCTCGAAAACAATAAAACTCCAATACTAAATACCTGGAGGTTGTCCCTAAGTTTTCTTTAACTGAGGTGAGTAATAAGTTCATTTGTACATGATTTCAGAAAATGTGCATATCCCTTGCTGTTCAGCTCCTCCACCCCCCCCACCCCCCCCCCCCCCCCCCCCCCCCCCCCCCGCTTATTCTGTATCTGAGATCTCTCAAGGATTCACTCACCATTTCCATAGAGGGACTTGGGAGTCTTCTCTTGCGAGCTCTACTTTCTTAATTCTCAGTCTTTGTACGTCCTGCTGCTCACTGAGCATTCAGTTCCACATGTATTTATCAGCACCTGCTGTATGCAAAGTATTGCACAAAAAGCAGAGTCAACAAATCCAAAGCCAAATTTTAAATCTTCTACCCTGACCAGCTTTTTCTTTTCACTTACTCATTTTTATTACTGATAAGGCTTTTCTCCCACCTTTCCACTTTTAAACCCTTAGAATTATCTTTGATCTGTCCTTCTTTCTCTCCATCTCACCTGAACTTCCATCCTTCATGTCATTAGCACACTCCACATTCAGTCATTAAATGCACACTGCTTGCTATCTGCCAGGAACTGTTGCAGGTGCTAGGAGTAGTTTGCCAGTGGGGAAACAGACAAAAATGTTTGCTTTCCTGGAGTTCTATTTTAGTAATTCATCTTGATTTCCTTTGTGTTTCCCTCTTGCATAGTGTTTATTTCACTTACTCCAGACCTGCATTCCCTGAGCCGCCCTGTCACCCCCATCACCTGGAGCGGCTCTCTTGGAATAATATCCTAAGGACCCACAGCTCGTTTTTTTACTTCTCAGTCTTGAGCAAATCTCCCGAACTTGTTTTAGGCTTCTTTTCCGTAGAGCAGCCTGCCTGCCCACCCTTCACCCCACTGGAACAAAAGACAACATTGGATTCCACATCTCTGCCTGTCAGTCTTTTGAAAACAAAAGCAGCACCAGCAGAAATGTTCTAGAGATCTGTTAACTTGTTTCTTACCCTGTAACAGAAAAGTCACTGGGCCAACCAAACACCAAAACTTAGTTACCTTCTTGAGATGGAGGAGGGATAAATATTTACAGCTGGAGATCACAAGTCTGAAATCAACATGAGCAAGGCTGGGTTCCTTCCAGAGGAGGGGCGGGGGGTGGGGGGGCGGCGGGCACAATTTGTTTCCCTGCCTTTTCCAGCTTCTAGAGGCCACTCACGCTCCTTGGCTTACAGCTCTTCCACCATTTTCAAGGCTTGCAGGGTAGGATCCTCACATGTCTTTGACTGTGACCCCTGCCTCTCTCAACCCATCTCCTGTTCTGACTCTGACCCTTCTGCCTCCCTCTTCTAGGGACCTTGTGACATTGGGCCCACCTGGATAATCTCCCCATGTGAAGACCCTTAACTTAATCATGTCTGTAAAATTTCTTTTGCCATTTAAAGTAGCATTTTCCCAGATTTATGGGATTAGGATGTATACATCTTTTGGCAGGCATTATTTGACTTCCCACATATACCATTTAGTTTTTCTGGTCAAAAACACTTGTAGTGTTTTCAATGTGGGGAATTGTATTTTCAGGAAGAAATTAATAGATGGTGTTGTTATATACAAGAGAAGAACCACGAATCACTCATTCACTCACCAAGTATTTGTGTTTACTATGTGTCAGGCACCGGACAAGGAGCGTTCTGGGAATACAGATAAGAGCAGATAAGTCTGTAGAGTGTGGTGCTTATGAGACAAGACTCCAAAGTCTGATCATCTGATTTTGAATCCTGGCCTCACCATTTATACACTGTGTGGCGTAAGCAAATTACTTAATTTTTCTGTGCCTCAATTTTGTCACTTATGAAATTAAGCTAGAATTAGAACGGTCCCATAGGGTTCCGACGATGATTTGGTGAGATTCTAGGTAACCCCTTTGGCCCACTGGCTGGCATATAGGGTTCCATAAATGTTAGCTTTGAGGTGGAGAGTGAGGGAACAGAAAAGAGAGATCACGGAGTATCTAAGGGCTTTCCAAAGCTAGATCTTAAAAGTTCAGTTTCTTTTGGGGGAGAAATGAGGGATGTGCAGTGAGAAGACACAGTGAAGGATTTAGAAACCATGAGGAATGGCTGAGGAGACTGGAGGAATTTAGCTGGGGGAGGAAAAGGCTTAGGAGTTACATGAGAACTGTATTTCAATACCATCCTTGGGCAGTTGGCACAACAAAAGAGATTAGACTTATTTTACTTCTATCCAGAAAAAATATCCAAGCCCAAGTGGAAACGGCAAAAACATTGATGTCAGTATTTGAAAGAACTTGTGAATAATAAGGAGTTCCTTTTTTTTTTTTTTTTTTTTTTTTTTTGAGGATGCTACAATCCCTTCTCTGTCTCCAAATATACTGCCTTCTTTATGGGGTGGTCTGTTGTACATCCATTTTCTTCTTTCCCCTTGTCAATTGAAACCCAAGTATTTTCAGGAACCAGTGGGCCATAAACTTTAAGGGAGGCTGGGCTTCTGCCCAGCCACAAGGATGTAAAGCAGGATTGGTCTGAGCCAAGCATGGTAACCATGGCCTTTGTCATTATTTAGATTGGCAATGAGCATGTGGGACCCAATTCTTGCCAATGAGATAGGAGAGAAAGGCCTTTGGAAAAGCCTTCATCTCTTCAAAAGATACAGGAGGGAAGTAAGTGCTCTCTTTCCCTGTTCCAGGTGTGAGACATCTGTGTGTGAAGAGGTGATGGCTGGAGATGGGGCATCCATCTCGAAGTCGTAGAGAACACATTTGAGGTCAAGGCTAACATCTGAGGCAGGCGGAGCAAGAAGACAGAAAGGGCCTGGATCCCTGATGAGCTGGATGAGCTACTAAATTATTTGACCCTGGAGTCATCATATAGTATGTCATTTATTATATCCATGTAATATATTAAAATATACTCAGTGTTAAAGCCAGTCACATTTTTCCTTCTTACTGCCCAGAAAGCACCCTGCCTATGCAACTAGCAGCACAGAACCTTGACCACCCAGGCTCCCAGCAGAAAGTAACTACAGCCTCTCTATTGGTGTTATCACAATACTGGCTTTGAGAATGGATTTTGAATGAAGATATTCTGACCTGCTTTTCAGGTAGGAGATTCCGTTAGACACATTTTTGGGTTCATTTTTATTCTCTGCATATCCTCAACTTTATCTTTTGGATCAACCCATTTCATTAACATGCTACGTACCTACCCAGCCAATTACAGTTAACACTAGAGGGTGTCTAGTAATCGAATAGGTTGCCTGCATTAACTAACTCCTTTCTGGAATTCCTGCATAGGCAAAAGATTAATTTTCTGAATCCTAAAATAGCTGTAATTCTGCGATACCAAAATTTATAAGCACTGAACTAAACTCACTGTATATTGATAAATCGATTCATCTGCTTTTACAAAAACTGAATCAAGAGATAGGTGGGAAAATATGTTAGCAAGCAATTAATAGAGGCTGCAGCACAAAATTATTTAATAAATGTTCTTCCCTTGTGTGGAAGAGAGAGCCGTCTCTGATTTCTGCTAAGCGTCCTTTTTGGAACACATCCCCTTAATACCCTTATGGTCTTCTTAGGCTCCTCACTTCCTTTTCTCTTCTGCCCCCTGCATCTCATCCTCCTTTTGAATCAGGATGAGTTGAAACAGTTTTCTGGCCCACTTTAGGTTCTGGAGAGGGACAGCTCCTCAGAGATCACAGTGACATGCTTTTCTCTCCTCACACTGCTTCTCTCTGTAGATTTTACAGGACCTATGTCTGTCTTTATATCTGAAAAAGAAGTAGTTTCATTCCAAGCCACATCCTTGCCAATGTTTATTGAGAATATCAATAAAGGACAACACATTTGTAAGAAACCTTTCTTAAAAACTGGACAGAGCGGGAAAAGGTGATGTGTCGTCCCCAAGTCTAGGGAAGAATGTCAGTCGAGTCAAACTTTAATTATAATGTCTGAGTCAATGAAAAGACCAAGTGTTTCCGCTTCTAACAGACCCTCTTCCAGTTAGAAGGCAGTGGTTTCCACAAGTCTGCAGCTCTGTTTCAGTCACCTTTATAGAGTTTATAGGACTAAAGTACATAACTCATATTTTCTTATTTTCTATATTGTGGATGCCTTGGCATTTGGGCCCTCGCTGACTGGTGTAGTATTGTAATTTATAAGAAATGCAGGTTTCCCCTACTATCCG
The DNA here is from genome assembly GCF_007474595.2 of Lynx canadensis. Classification (NCBI taxonomy): domain Eukaryota; kingdom Metazoa; phylum Chordata; class Mammalia; order Carnivora; family Felidae; genus Lynx; species Lynx canadensis. Next base: position 112,426,490 of record NC_044311.2, read on the forward strand.
AAGGTAGAACTCTCCTATGAAAGCTTTTATAAGCCGAAATTTATATGGAAAAATTTTTTGACTGTCCCCAAACCCCAAAAATAACCTCTCTTAGGCTTTTCAGATACCTTAGGACATATCATGTTAGCAGGTGCACAAAATAAATTTCGAGAAAGCACAGATGTTCACAGACACTATTCAGAGCTGTGGTGGCTTCATGCTGAGATGCTGAATGTGGTTCCTGGGGAAGGAACCGGAGGTGCCCCTCTCACTGTTCAGCATATGCTGCCTCTGTAATGGCTCCATGCAAAACAAACACTATACGCTATTTTCACTTTTATGAAAGTGAAAGTCCTCTTCAGATTGTGTTCTGTTGGCAAAAACAGCTACTCAGGTACATAGCTCTTTGGCAAAAATGAAGTGCCCTAACTCAAACATTCAAAAAGTGGGAATACTTGTATATATTGGGTCTAAGTCCCGTTTCTGGAACTGAGGTCCTAAAACCCTTGGAATTTCCTAAGTGTTGAGAGAGACAAAGGTGTCTTTTGTTATATTAATGAGGTAGCTTTAGGACTGAACCTGAGGAGGGGGCTGGTTGCCAGGGGAACCAACCACGTGATTAGAGGGTTGGAATTTTCAGACCTCTGAGGAGTGGGGAGGGGCTGGAAATTGAGTTCAGTCACCAATGGCCAATGATTTAATCAATCGTGCCTATGTGAGGAAGCCTCCATAAATCCCCAAAGGATGGGGTTGTGAGAGACCTTCCAGGTTGGTGAAGGAGATTTGGAAGGGGAGTATATTTGGACTTGGAAGCTCCACACTCTTCTCCCATACTCTGCTCTATGTATTTGATGAAGTTTTGGGGTGATGGGGAGTTTGTGGGTTCTGGAGCCCACGGTCAAGGATGAATTCTTGGAGATGTCTTTGGTGCAAAAAGGTGATTTTATTAAAGCATGGGGACAGGAACCGTGGGCAGGAAGAGCTGCACTGTAAGTGTGGGAGTGACTGTTTTATGGAGTTGGGCGAGAGGGAGTTTCCAAAGAGACTTTCACAAGCTAAAGACTTACTGGAGGCCTAGCTAATGTCAAGCTAAGGTTGTTCCCTCTAGTAAAGCATTAACATTAAGACTGTAGGGAGTTCCTGGATTTTTGGCCATGATGGGATTGCCTTTTTCTGGTAAACTGGTGGAGACTCTTATCAGTTTAACCATTTGTTTTTTTTTTGTCCTTTCCTGTTCTTGGTAACCTGGAGTGTCCAAGAAATATTATACATGTCCCAGCTTGAGTGGGGTGGGGGGGTTGCTGTTAGCCTGCCTGCACTTTGCTCCCAGTTTGCTTCATGCTCCCTCATCATATCTCTTCTGTCTGTCTGTTCCTGAATTATATCCTTTGGAACAAGCTTGTAATCTACTAAGTAAAATGTTTCTCTGAGTTCCATGAGCTGCTCTATCTAATTAATGGAACCCAAAGAGGGGGTCATTGGAACATCCAGTCTATAGCCAGTAGGTCAGAAGCACAGATGACCAAGCTGGACCTGTGATTGGTGTGTGCAATGGGGGTGGGGGGAGAAGTCTTGCTCAGCCCTTAGCCTGTGAAATCTGACTCCGTCTCCTCTTTATTGTGCTTTTTATTTATTTATTTTTACCACTTCAAGATGGAACTAGGTAATAATACCTGCCCAATTGGTTTTCAAAATGTTTTTAGAAAGCAAAGATGTTAATAGACATATTAACATAGATTCCAGATTAAAAGCTTTAGAGACTCAAAGCCCCCAAATGTTTTGAAGCCCATTATCAATATATAACTCTATATAAAAATAATACTTGGTCATAATGTAAGTGGAAGGGAGGCCATCAAGATCCTAATTTTATTTTCACATGCCTTCCATGGTTAAAAAAAAAAATTTTTTTAAAGGTGGGGGACACCCAGGTGGCTCAGTCGGTTAAGTGTCTGACTTTAGCCCAAGTCACGATCTCACAGTTCATGAGTTCAAGCCCCATGTTGGGCTCTGTGCTGACAACGCAGAGCCTGGAGCCTGCTTCGGATTCTGTGTCTCCCTCAGTCTCTGCCCCTCCCCCCTACTCTCACTCTGTCTCTCAAAAATAAATAAAAGTTAAAAAAAATGAAAAACTATATGCCAACCTGTTTAAAAAAATGTTTGGTACCTCTGTTTTTCTGGTGCCCTAAGAATGTGCTTAATCTGCCTTTGGGTAATTGGGTTCTAACTGAGCACCTACTGTGGGAAGCCCTGTACTTTTTGCTACATCATGAAATCGGGTGACATGACAGTGAATGAGTGATGGGCTTCTTAATTAATTCGGCAGGTCCTCAGAAAAGGTTTCTCTGAGGAGGGAACTTTTAAGTGGAGGCCCAAATAGTAAGGAGAACCAAGCTGTGTAAAGATCAATGGATAGAGCAATCCAGGAAGAGGAAGTGAAAGAGAAACAGGATCCTGGAAATCAAGTAACTTCCCAACTCGTCAGCGAGACGGACACAGCACCAGCTAATTTTAACACAGTGTGTTTGTTTCCTGTTGTACTAGCAGTGAGAACAGGGTGCTCTGAGAACCCAGAGGAAGGAGTGATTAATCAGAGCTAAGAAATGCGCCTGGGCTGTGCCAAGCAGCGTCTATAAAGATGTAGAGCAGCACCGGGAAGATTTAAATCCAGCCTTCACCACAGACGTGTCTTAAAAATAGATTGGGGCCCCACTCCACATTTGCTCAGTCAAGATCTCTGAGTTGGCTGCCTGGACGTCTGTTCTTAACAAGCATGCAACTGACAGGAAGACACTTTGGAATCCTCGGTCTAGAGAACAGGCCTTAGAGTCAGATGACTTGGACACATGGCTAAGTGCCACTTTCTTCATCTGTAACGTGAAGGTAATAATACACTCTTCCTCACTGGGTAACTGTGAGGATGGAATGAGGAGGTAGTATTTCTACAGTGCCATAGATGGTTATTGTTATTGTAGGAAAACGATAGCCGCGGAGTAACAGTGAAGAACTGACCCACTTGTCCCAGAGCTCACATAATGCAGCTCAGAATCTTAACCTTCTAAGAGAAATGACGGGACAAGGTTACAGCTATCTGGATAGGCCAGGGAGACACAAAAGCAGCAGAGAGGGCTAGGGTGGAAACCAGTTTCCACCGGGGCAAAAGGACAGTGAACAGCTGTGCAGCTGTCAAAGCTTCATAGGAAACAGCTGGCTTTGCCTCTCCTGGTTTTTCTTTTCTTCTTTCCACTTCCTCTTTTCAAATGCAAATTGTTTAAAGTCTTTCCCACCCTAAGAGCAAGCCTAGCCCTTGGGTAAATCAAAGGGGAAAAAAAAACCAAGGAAAACCCCTGGGAAAGGGGTTAATGTGTTAGTTGGGCAGAGTTTGGCAGAGGGGAGGTCAGGACTGGGGAATCATGGATTGACTCAAAGCCCCTTCTACAGTCCATACAGACTGAAAAGTGCTGCCAGCAACCAGCAAGCTCACCCCTTCCCACTGGTCTGATGGGCCTGAGGAGAGAGGAAGGCAGTGGTGTCCACCCCCAACCCCCTTAACTATAAAACCGTTCATCCCATCCTAAACTAACTACCCAGAAACCAACACTTGACCAAACAAAACCACTCACTGTGGGATGGACACCAGAAGAATCACTTTCAGAAAATTGTTTACCAGGGTCAAGGTTATTTGTAGATGTACGAGAAGACACCTGCCTTTCTAAGCTCCAGTTAGTTCCAAATGTATAGGAGATGATGGAAATTCCTTTTGGAGGAGGATTTCTTTTTAGCCCTACCTCCCTTCTGTAGTTGTGGTCAAGCAGCAAATTCAGTGCTCATTATTGTAGTGTGAAGGGGAATGAATAGGTTTCAGATTCTATAATTTGTGAGATCAAGAATGGGGGCAGGATGACATGTAAGAAGGCACCACTCACACACTGCCTCCCGCTTTCCAGAAACAGTGAGGAGTAAGAGTAAAAGGGTCATGGCTTTGGGGTCAGCCAGGCCTGACTCCAAATTCCTGACGTGCTCCGTACTAGCTGGCTCCTGGAACAAGATGCCTTTGCTCTTATAGTTACACGCCAGGCACTCTTCTCTGAGCCAGTAGCTACAATAAACAGTCATTCCCTAGCCATCCAGTTTTGGCCTGTGACCAGTTATCTGATCATCCTACCCACTGGAGGCCCAGATAATCTTTGTATTGTGAAAGCAGGTAAAGTTTAACAACCAAAGTGTTTTAACCAACGTATCTCAGTTCAAAGCAAAGAGACCACCTTTTATAACTGGGATGTCTGTGTGTGTCTTTATAAATATATAAATTTTATACATATATTTATTTATAAATGTATATAAGTGCATATATATATATATATATATATATATAACATGCACTTCCATATTAATGCTAAGAACATGTAAGTTTTGGCATTTAACCAGTACTTAAGGGCTGGTTCTGAAAAGAGAGCATTCCCTGTATTTTGCAGTTTGGTTCTTTTATATGTATATAAAATAACTCGTAAAAGAACAAGCAAGTCTGAACAAGAATTCTGGACCAGGAAAGAAAAATAAAGAATAGGTACAATATGGAACCTAAAATGATCAATTGAATCCATATGTGTTGTAATGCATATTTTGGGGTCTTTTTGTCCCCATCTTGTATTTCAGTAACCCCTTATATGCATGTGTGTGTGTAAACACATGTATGTTTGTATGTGTGTGTGTATGTTATTTGTAGATGCACAAGAAACCACCTCCCTTTTGTAAGTTCCAGTTAGCTCCAAATATATATGAGATGATAGAAATTCCTTTGTGGGAATGATTTAATTATTTAAGTTCTACCTTATAAGCCATATGATATATATATATATACACAACCAGAGACACACATACATATGTAGCAGACATATGTCCTAAGCTCTTTTTTTTTTTTTTTTTAACATTTTATTTATTTTTGAGACAGGGAGAGACAGAGCATGAACAGGGGAAGATCAGAGAGAGGGAGACACAGAATCAGAAACAGGCTCCAGGCTCTGAGCTGTCAGCACAGAGCCCGACGTGGGGCTCGAACTCACAGACCCGCGAGATCATGACCTGAGCCGAAGTCGGCCACTTAACCAACTGAGCCACCCAGGCGCCCCTGTCCTAAGCTCTTTAAAACATCATCTGATGTAATTCTCACAACAGCCCTGACGCTTAGAAAAGTGAACTCTCCTCTCAGAGTTTGACAATATCAAGTTTTGGTGTAGTAGTAGAGAATAATATCCTCAATTAACTGAAAAGCATATTAAAATGCCTCTTTCATTCTCAATTACTCATCTGTATGAGGCTGGAGTTTCTTCATTTATTTCAACCAAAACAATATACAGCAACAGATTGAATGCATGGAAAGATGAGAATCTAGCTGCCTGTTAAGCTAAATATTAAAGAGATTTGCAAATATATAAAACAATGTTGCTCGTATCATGGCCTTTTGTTTGTTTGTTTTGGAAAGGATAATTATTTTTCGTAGTTTTACATTATGATAACATGCAGCGGGCTTATTTTTGTTGTTTTAAATGAGTAAATAAATAAATGCAAATATTTAAATTTTTCTCAGTTTTCTAATATGGTAAGTATTAAAAGTGTAAATAATGTATCAGTCTTAACTTCAAATAGAGTGGCTAGTTGGGAAATTTTCATATTCTTTAGTAAAGCTCTCTTTCATTTTTTGTTTCTTTTTCTTAAATAGGCTTCACGACCAGCACAGAGTCCAATGCAGGGCCCAACTCAGGGCCTGAACTCATGACCCTAAAACCACAACGTGAGCCGAGATCAAGAGTCAGATCCTTAACCTACTGAGCCACCCAGGGACTGCTAGTAAAGCTCATTTTTTGCAAGTGACTTTGGGAAAGTAATTTGAACTCTAAGTGCTTCATCAGTAAATAAATATGTAAATAAATAAAACAAGAATGATGCAACATTATGTCTAGGACTCAGGGGATTAGACAAAATGATATTGTGAGCTTCCTTCTAGCTTGAAGTTTTCATGATTCTAAAATTCTTGTCTATTGATAATTCTGGTTAAACCTATTGAAGGCTTAGCCAGGACCAAAAAGCCCAAGTTAAGTCCAATATATTGGCTCGTTTTTCTCAAAGAGGACTGACTCTCACACCCCACCCACCTCTGCCCACTACAAAGCTTCCATTGAATGCGGTACTGTGTCAGCCAGTGTGAACTCCATCTGCCTATCTCAAAAGAATGGAGCTCTGTACAAACATAGTCATACTTTTGGGGGCATGTGAGAGTGTATCAGGGCAATTGATTATTTCTTTTATGCATTGAAAGCCGAAGCACAGGGATAGAATGCTGATGTAAAAAGCAACATGACCCATTAGAAGAAATTTAACCAGTAACATCAACTCAATTTTGAACATCTTATTTGATGTTTTATTTATTAGAAAAATATTTATTGAGTGACCAAGATGGGCCATGTATGAAATACATAATATTTACTAATCATAAGTTTAGAAGAATGCTTTCTTTCTCCCCTGAAAAATAACCTTTAGCAGAGCACTAAATTAAATGTTTCATACTTAAGTTTTCTTTTCAGTTTTGTTCACATCCAATAGTATTTTATTTTAATAATATTATTTCACCAACATTTATTCTGTATATATGATTGCCAAGGACTGTGGTAATCTAATCCTTGGGGGAACCAAGCCATATGGATTTGGTCCATCTCTTTAAAAAGTTCACAATGTTGGGACACCTGGGTGGCTCAGCTGGTTGAATATCCGACTCTCTCAGGTCATGATCTCATGGTATGTGAGTTCGAGCCCTGCTTAGGGCCCTACGCTGACAGCGCAGAGCCTGCTTGGGATTCTCTCTCTCCCTCTCTCTCCCCCCCCCCCCCCCCCCCCCGCTCATATGCTCTCTGTCTCAAAATAAATAAACTTAAAAAAAAAATGTTTACAAGTTCATGACATAGATGGGTAATTATAAGATTTATACTAAGGAAATGCAGTCACTACAACAAAGGGGTAAATGAGTATTAAATGGTATAAACTGTGCATAGTGCAGGGACAAAAGCATCTCTTTGGCCTGAGGGGTGTATAGAGGGACCTTGAAGGAGAGGTTTTGAACAAAGAGGGAGGGACATGTGGGCTGATCCTGAGAGGAGAGAATAATCATGGGTGTGGGGACAATGTATATGCTGTTTGACTTGAGAGAATGGGTTGTAGATATCATTGTAGTCTTTTCCTTAACTTCAGATAGCCAGTCTCTTCTTTCTTTTTTCCACAAGTCTACTTGTTGCAAAGGTGAGTGTTCAAAGACCTACTACATAACTCTTTAAAGCCCCATGATTTGCACTTGCCGTTGCCTTGGTCTGGACTGTCCTTTTCTTGCCTTCTCTGGTGGATTATTTACTCCTACTTACTACTTATTTTTCAAGGCCCAGGTGAAATTTTACCTCTTCTGAGATATTTTCTTCCAGCAGAAGCCCCTCTTCTTGTGTTCCCATGGCATGATGCTCATCTTAAATAATTATATACATTTTTTTGTCTCCTAGTTGTATCATATTCATCTTTGGGTCTCCAGTTTCTTCAAGAATCCTGGTGTGAAAGAATATTACGCTTGTTGAGGGAATGAATGAGCTGGTTCTAACACTCATAAGATCAACTTCACCTCTCCTAATTACCGATTTAATTACAATTTGACATTACGTTTTATAGATTCTGAGCAAAGTGGGATACTCCCCCTTTTCCTAACATCAGAAAACCTTGGAGAAAAGCATTGTTATTTTCACAGTCAAGCATTTTATCCTAAACCTGGGCATCTGAATAAAAGACATTGACACCTGTTTCCTGCTTTTTGCTCATATTCTTGTAGCACTCTATTTATATACTAGCACTACCATTTTAGACACTGGAAAACCAGACAGGAAAGCTGCACCCCCAACCCTCCTCCTCTATGTTTTTCTGATCACTATTGACATGTGAGGCTGGAGAATTTTTCTTGTGGAGGGTTGTCCAATGTGCAGGTTTTTTAGCGGCATGTTCACCATCTACTCACTAGATTCCATCCACTACTCATAGTAGATGTCAACGATGCAACCAAAACCATCTCCAGACATTGCCAGATAAACCCTGGAGGATGGAATCACCCCTGGCTGCAAACTACTGCATTAGGTCAAGATTGCTTCAGGTCCTCCCTTATAAACACACACGCATGCGCACACACACACACACACACACACACACATTTTCTCTCACACACATTCTCTCTCACATGCACACTCACACACACACCTCTTTCACATACACCAGCTCTCTCACACACTACCTCTCTCACACACATTCTCTCTCTCACATGCACATTCTCTCATACACACACATTCTCTCTCTACACACACACACACACACACACACGCATTCTCTTTAACACACTGTCTCTCACCTACATTCTCTTTCTCTCACACTCACAACACATTCTCTCTCTCACACACACACATTCTCTTTAACACACAATCTCTCACCCACATTCTCTTTCACATTCTCTCGCACACACACATTCTCACACATACACACACTCTCTTACACACACATGCACACACACACTTCCTTTCAGCTTTCTTTTTCCCCTCCCTTTTTTCCTTCTTCCTTACCCTTTTCTTGGTAAGTGTCATCATAGTTGTCTCTTCATCTTCAGCAACTACTCTCGGGAAAAACCAGTTTACTATTCTCTCAGGAAACAGAACATGTGAAGCCATTATTGGTCACTAATGACTTAGAGTAACCAAATATCCCAGTTTGACAAAGAGTGAAGAAGTTTCCAGGATGTGAACATTTTAGTGCTAAAATTGGAGAAATCCTGGGCAAACCAGAATGAGCTCATGTCCAACCCTTTTAACCTCTGATCCCTATGGTCCAGTCCATGTATAACGTCTTACTCATACAAGCCCAGACCAAATATCTATTAGTTATAAAAACAGGATTACAATCTAAATTTTGTGGTTTTATAAATGCATTGAAGTTGCTTCTTTTTTTTTTTAATTTTTTTTAACGTTTATTTATTTTTGAGACAGAGAGAGACAGAGCATGAACGGGGGAGGGTCAGAGAGAGGGAGACACAGAATCTGAAACAGGCTCCAGGCTCTGAGCTGTCAGCACAGAGCCTGACGCGGGGCTCGAATTCACAGACCGCGAGATCATGACCTGAGCCGAAGTCGGCCGCTTAACCGACTGAGCCACCCCGGTGCCCCTGAAGTTGCTTCTTTAACACATTCCCACCTCCAGCATCTTTCTTACCTTTTCCCCCTTGTCCCTGATTATCTTATACCTACACTACACCAGCACCTTTCCTTCCTCCTACATTTCCAAAATTCTCTTATTTCTTTATTTTGAGGATTAACTTAACCTCTCTCCTTTCTCCTCTCACCTCTCAGTTCTCCCTTCATTGCCACCTTTCAAAACCAATTCCAGGAACTGACTTGGCAGTGATGGAGGAGACACTCCCTGGGGGGATAGATGGGTATTGGAGGAAAGAAACAGAGCAGTCTGAGTCATTATTGGCTTCTAGGGAGAAAGAACAATACCAGAATCATTTACATGTAATATCACATATGTATTACTTTATGAGCTACTACCTAATAAGAATAGCTAAAAGTGGAAGCAGAGGAATGAGAAAATCATAACAGCTGAGTTTTGATGGGATGTCTGTATGGAAAATATAGATATACAGATTCTACCCTGAGTAGCTGTGGGGAGGATATAAGGCTGCCAGTGCTCAGTACTAGTTCCTGAGTACATAGCAAGGGGAAGAGGTTAAGGGTACGGGCATTAGAAGGGAATACAATTTGCTGTTTCATATCACTGGGTAAAGCCAATGTTATGTTCTCCTGATTACACCCTTATCTTCAACTCCTTTCTCCCCAACATTCAGTCCTTTTAAACCTGGTTACCATTTGGCCAACTAATTTGTCTTTGCCTTCTAATTTGTCTTCTGAGGTCACTACATCACCACCACAAAATATTTTCGTTAGCAAAAGTGTTCTCAAACACAAGACATTAGCTCTGAAAGGAAAATATAAAATTATAAGATCACCGCTGTAATATCAAATGCCCATCGAGTTAAAAGAAGATGAGAATACCCCTCACACAAGGAAGCAGTAACACTTTAGAACAAGAGACAGAAGGATTAGTGGGTTCTTACTCTGTGAACCTAAGGGTCTGTTGCATTTCCTACATGTAAAATGTTTCCCAAATAACCCTCATGATTCATGTTTTGAATATCATGAAGTTTGAATTATTTACTTCACTTACAAAAATCCATTTGGGGCAAAAGATAAAACCATATGAAAGACAAGGAAGGAACCGATTGCAGACAAGGGCATTTATTTCTATTTATGGTATTTGAATTCTGCAGAATTCATGCAGACTTAAATCATTTTCATGTTTCAGGCTCATAGTGACTCAGCTCTTCCTTTGCCAGTAAATGTAATTGTTAATGAACCTTGCCCTGCCTTTGCAGGGGCAGAAATCCTTTTATTTCATTAAATCCAATTCAATAAGCAAGAGCTTCTGTTGAACTCCTGAGTGGGTTGAGTGTGCTTCTGTGTTTCATTTTAACATTCATTTAACATTTATTATAGAAATTATTATATTATCTCTATAGCCATAGCCTTCCCTAACAATCCTGTACTGAAAATGTTCTGGAAGTATATTACCCCTTTGGGGGTCTGTATTACTGTTCTATTGCTGTTGTGACAAATTATCATGGACTTTGTGGCTAAAGACAGCACAGATGTATTGTCTTATTAGTTCTGGATGTGAGAGGTCTAAAATGAGTTTCGCTGGGCTAAAATCAAAGTGTCAGCAGGGTGGCATTGCTTCTAGAGGCTGAATGGGAGAATCCACTTTCTTGTCTTTTCCAGCATTTAGAGGCTGCATATATTCCTTGGCCTCTGGTCTTTTCCTCCATCTTCAAAGTTAACACCATAGAATCTTCAAATCTTTCTGTGACTCTGACCATCTTCCTTATTCCATATTTAAAAGGTCATTGTGATTACATTATATCCACTGGATATTCCAAAATAATCCACTTAATTTACACTTGGCTGATTGGCAACTCTCATTCCATCTGCAATCTTAGTCCCCCATTGCCATGTAACAACATACAGGTTCAGGGAATTAAGATGAGGACATCTCTGGGGGGCATTTTTTGCTTACCAAGGTTCTAGGTATGGAAGGGGTAGTCCTACTAGACTCTCATCTTTGGTGGTCTCTGAGCCTTATCTTCTGTCACCAGAATTGGGTGGTCAGGAAATCAGAAACTCAGAGCCACCAGGGAACTTGAGATGCCCTCAGGCAAATGTTGGCTTTGGCTCTTGCTTACCTCTTAGGTTTCCCATTTTATTTATTTATTTTTTAATTTTAATTCATGTGTAGTTAACATACAGTCCCATATTAGGTACAGGCGTACAATATAGTGATTCAACAATTGTATACATTACTCAGTGTTCATCATGATAAGTGTATTCTTAATCTCCTTCACCTATTTTACGCACCCCCGCTTCCACCTCCCCTCTGGTAACCACCAGTTTGTTCTCTATAGTTCAGAGTCTGTTTTTGGGTTGGTCTCTTCTTTGTTTTGTTTCTTAAATTCCACATGAATGAAATCTTACAGTATTTGTCTCTGAACTATTTTTTTTAATGTTTATTTATTATTGAGAAACAGGGAGAGACAGCATGAGCATGGGAAGAGCAGAGAGAGGGGGAGACACAGAATCTGAAGCAGGCTCCAGGCTCCAAGCTGTCAGCATAGAACCCGACATGGGCTTGAACTCACAAACTGTGAGATCATGACCTGAGCCAGGGTTGGATGCTTAACTGGCTGAGCCACCCAGGTGCCCCTCTGACTGACCTATTTCACTTAGAATTATACTCTCTAGATCCATCCACGTTGTTGCAAATGGCAAGATTTCATTCTTTTTTATGAGTGAATAATAGTCCAATGTATATGTATACATATATACATACACATATATGCCACCTCTTCTTTTTAAGTTTTTTTAACGTTTATTTATTTTTGAGAGAGACAGAGACAGAGACAGAGACAGAGCATGAGTGGGGGAGGGGCAGAGAGAGGAGACACAGAATCCGAAGCAGGCTCCAGGCTCTGAGCCATCAGCACAGAGCCCGATGAGGGGCTCGGACTCACAAGCTGTGAGAAGGAAGATTGAGCGGAAGTCAGATGCCCAACCGACTGAGCCACCCAGGCACCCCTATACCAGCTCTTCTTTATCCATTCCTCTATCAATGGACAGACACTTGGGTTGTTTCTATAATTTTCCTATTGTAAATAATGCTGCAATAAACATACAGGTGCATATATATTTCTGAATTAGTGTTTTTGTGTTCTTTGGGTAAATACCCAGTAGAGGAACTACTGGATCATATGGTCATTCTATTTTAATTTTTTGAGGACCCTCCATACTGTCTTCCACTTCCCGCTTTTATATTGGTGTTGAGTTTGTGAGTATCTTAGTTTCCTTGCCATCTCAGAGAACCATTAAATATGTTATAATTTTTTTAATGAAGCTTAAATTGTTTTCATTCATTGGGACATTTGAGATAAACAAATGTCCCACTGTACCAGAGATCATGCAGTTGCTCTTAGGAAATAAAAGTTTGGTCTGATCTAATAATATTTTACCCCCATTCCTGCAAGTGTAAGATTAAAACTACAAACTCTTATCTAAGTAGCTATTCCTTTCCCCTTTCAGTCTGCTTCAAACTTTCAATCTTTAGTGGAAGAAGGGGGCATTTTTGGCTTTGTTTCTTTTTCTTCTCTCTGTTTCTTCTTGTATTTGCAGCTGTTGCTTTGAACTCATCCAAGCATAAGGGGTAGAGAGAGAGCTATCTTGTCTAGATTATTGTCTAAATAAAAAATATTCATATATACAAAAATCATTACAATTAATAAGTCATTTGCACTTTGATGCAGTCAAATTTTTATTTTTAATTTTTTAAAAATTTTTAATGTTTATTTTTGAGAGAGAGAGAGAGAGAGAGAACGAGAGCAGGGGAGGGGCAGAGAGAGAGGGAGACACAGAATCTGAAGCAGACTTCAGGCTCTGAGCTGTCAGCACAGAGTCTGACGCAGGGCTTGAACTCATGGACCATGAGATCATGACCTGAGCTGAAGTCAGCCGCTTAACTGACTGGGCCACCCAGGAGCCCCAGGAAATTTTTTAAAAATCTGATTTATATTTATTTATTAAAACTATCTAAATATGATTAAGATTATTTATAAGTCTAATTTATATTCTTATATTATTTTCTATTAACAAAAATATAAAAGACTTATGAATAAATCTAAAGAAATATAACTAATATTTCTGTAGGAAATTATAAACATATATTAAAAGAGACCAAAGAACACTTAAATAATGAAGAGCTGTTTATGGATAGGAAGGGTCAATATTAAAAATATGTCAATTCTTCCCAATTTACCTATAGACTTAATAGAATTTCAAAGAAAAATCCCATAAGAGTGTCTTTTTTTTTCCCTATTGTTCTTGATAAACTCATTCAAAATGTACAGAGTTGAACAAAAGGCCAAGAATAGCCAATACTCTCCAGAAGAAGAAAAGGATGTGTTGAGGGACACTTGCGTCATCAGATGTCAAGCTACATTGAATAACATAGTGTTGAACTGATGCAGACACAGGCAAACAGACTACTGGAACAGACTACAGTGTCCCAAACAGACCCACTGCTATATGGATGCTTGATTTATGGCAGAGAGAGAATTAAAGAAAAGAGGAGAAAGGATGGGATAATAATAAATTGTTGTGTCGCATTTGGGTGTCTGTATCACTTATTTACGGCTACATGACAACCTCTTCTGACTCTAATTTGTGTGCTTGAAATAGCAACCATTTGTTTATTTCATAATTCTTAGGTCAAAAATTTGGGCTGGGATCAATTGGATGCTTTTCTCAACAGGCTCATTTTTAGCTCACTCAGGTGTCTCTGAGCAACTAAAAACTCAAGCAGCTCTGCTTCTGCCTCTTTTGGCTGTTGGCTGGAGGGACAAGGGTGACTGGGCCACATACCTCTCATCATGGCAGTGGCCGACATGAACAGAGAGAGCAAAGATGTCCTAGGCCTGGAATTGGTATGACATCACTTTTGGTGCATACTAACGGTGAAATAAGTCACAAGACCAGTTTAGATTCAAGGCAGAAATAGACATAGCTTGATGAAAGAAGCAATCAAGGATTATAGCTACCTTGCAACCTAGCACGGTCTATCCTTTGGACACAATAATGATCATTCCTTCCGCATGTTGGACTCCCAAAATCTCATCTAATTATGGTCATGCTTTTATCGGTCTTGTGATCTAAAGCAGATCAGGTGAGAATCCTCAGATGGGCTCCTCTACTATAAACTAAAAAAGACTAATTAACCCATTATCTGTCCCCAATATACCCAATAATATACAAAGACAAAGCAGAGACAGGATCATTACAGTACACACTGACATCAAAAAGGGGAAGGATGTGAAATACATAGCAGCCACTGGTCCATAATGATTCTGAAATCCAACTGGACATCTGTTGCCAAGTCTCCCCATTCTAGGGGCAAGAAATATTTCTTGATTAGGTCTAGTTTTATCCCCCTGCTCCATTGTTCTCCTAGGCTCTTAGCTCCTACCTTCTGAGTTTTTGACTCTATCTTCTGGGACATTGTTCCTTTTCTATAAGGAAAAATCCATGTTTACAGCCAAATAGCTTTCTCTGATTGCTTCCTGCTGGTAAAAAGCAAGGGTTCCTGAGGCTATTTTGTAATCTGAGCGATCTCAAATTTTCATCCCAAGTGTGCGGTCCTTTCATCAATACAATTCTCAAAAGTTTGTGGTTTTGCTATGAATCTGACTTGAGAGTAGTTGGTTCAAGAAAAGCCACACCCACAACTTTTTTGAGATAGAATTTTGTGGATGTGTCTGTTGTGGGATAACATTCTTATAATCCTTAGACTCAGCTCCTTTTTTTAAGCTGAGTGGGTCTACTAGATACCGCCTTAATTCTTTGAAATATCTTAATAAAGTTTTAATAGCCACATCTTGATATGATCTTCAGTCTCAGACTGCCTTCACTTGAAAGATTTTTACTGGCTAAAGGGATTAGAGATGAGAAGCAGTTTTATTTTCCATAAATTCCCTCCAGATTCTTCCCTTAGCTCTTTTCTTTCTTTCTAGGCAGCTAAATAAAACCAATCAACACTTTCAACATTTTGCCAGGAAGTCATCTTGCAAGGTCTATAAATTCATTAGGAAAAAATATATCTATTTAATCTTCTAAGTTACTACGAGCAACCCTTTGCCAATTGCTTTTAACTACATGATACATGTTGCCATTTTTTTCCGGCCAGCTCTAGCAATTTCCTCGCCTTTTTTTTTCAGCAACCACTAATAGTTTACTCACACTTTTCCTCATTTTTGCTACTGGATTCTTAATTTTTTTTTTTTTCAGTCTCTGCCCAATTTAGGGACCCAAGGCCACATGTTTTGGGTGTTTTGGGTTTTTTTTTTTTACAACAATAACCCACTTTTAGGTACTAATTTCTATATCAGTTTTTACTGTGGAACTAGCCACTCCAAATCTTAGTTGCTTAAAACAATATTTATTTATATTTATTTATTTATTTATTTATTAGTTCTTGATCCTGTAGGTTGACATTTTGGACTCATTCTTCTGTTGCTCTCAGGTAACCTTAATTATGCTTTCCTGTTCAGCTGGCAGTCAGTGGCCTCACATATCTGGTGGGTTAGTTGGCTTTCATCTGGATACTGGGCCACATATCATCACCCAGCAGGCTACCACAGGCTTATTTATGTGCCAGTAGCTGGAGGGTCCCTAAGAGCAGCAAGGGAACAAGCCCCAGTGTACAACTACTTTTGAAGCCTTTGCTTGTGTAATTTTTCCCACTATCTCTTTGTCCACATGGTCATGTCCAGATTCAAGGCACAGAAGAATAAACCTTACCTCTTCTTATGAGTAGCTGCCATAGTCACATTGCAAAGGGATGAATAGAATTTGTGGCTATTTTTTCAATCTTGCAATAAAATGAAATAAAAATTAAATATTTTTACAATGGTAGTGTTTTGTTTTTTATATTAACCATACATCATAATAATGCGTATAAATTGTTTATTGCAGCATTATTTATAATAGCAAAATTATGGAAGCAGCCCAAGGGTCCATGGATAGATGAATACATAATATATATATAATATATATAATGGAATATTATTCAGCCATAAAAATGAAATCTTGCCATTTGCAACAACATGGATGGAGCTTAAGAGTATAATTCTAAGTGAAGTAAGTTTGTCAGAGAAAGAGAAATGCCATATGATCTCATTCATATGTGGAATTTAAGAAACAAATGAACAAAGGGGAAAAAAAAGAGACAAACCAAGAAAGACTCTAACTATAATGAACAAACTGATGTTATCAGAGGGAGGTGGATGGAAGGAGGTGCATGACACAGGTGATGGAGATTAAAGAGTACACTTATCATGGTGAGCAATGAGTAATGTATAGAATTGTTGATTCGTTGGGCACCCGGATGGCTCAATCAGTTAAGCCTCTGACTCTTGATTTTGGCTGTCATGATCTCATCGTTCGTAAGTTTGAGCACCCCCTCGGGCTCTGCACTGACAGTGCAGAGGCTGCTTGGAATTCTGATTCTCTGTCTCCCTCTCACTTTGCCCCTCCCCCACTTGCTCTCTCTCAAAATAAATAAACATTAAAAAAATTTTTTTAAAGAATTGTTGTATCACTATAATGTACACCGATAAGTCATATAACACTGTATGTTAACTACACTGGAATTAAAAAAAAAAACAATATAAGTGAAACAATTAAGAAGTTTTTAAAAAATAAACACAAATAAACTCTAAAAAGTAAATAAACTGATATTTCAATAATATTCCTGCTGATTTGTAATATGTCTGACAAGAGCTTGTGGTAGGAATAGGAGTGAAGCTCTGCGGTTTTCTGGTTGTTCGTTTGTGCACTAGTAGCGCCTTCAGTTCGTTGCCAGAATATGTTTTTTTTAATCACCTATTCATTTTGTGAGAGTTAGTTAGGTTGAAAATAGAGCTAGAATACGTAAATACACTCAACTAGGCACGGTCTGCCACGTGTGGCAAACCAATCAGGAAGGATGCCAATGTCAGTCAAATTGTCTACCCTCCACTCATCCCTTAGGCTCTCTTTCATACTGTATATGGCAAATGACTGGTAGATAATCACAAGGGCAAGTGTCAACGTGAATATTTAATTTTGTATTTTATTTTAAATTAAAACTACATAGAAAGAGAATGAATATATTCTAGTATTTTCTACCTGCATCTCAATGGATTTTCTGGTTTCCCTTCTGGAAAGTATTTGCTGAAGTGCTTTAGATAATTTCTCATCACCAGGGTTACTCACAACATTCTGTGGAAATCCCACCACTCTAATTAAATCATTTGCACATAATTTTGTAGGCGTAGTCTGTCATCCTCCATCTGAAAAGCAAAGATATCTGCATATTTTGCCTAGTCTGCCCTATTCCCAGCTCTGGTTTACGTAGAATGTGGACCTACTTTTTTTTTAAATTGAGGTAAAAGTGGTATATAGCATTATGTAAGTTTCAGGTGTACATCGTTATAATCTGTATACACCCCAAAGTGATCACTACCATTACCATCCATCACCATACAGTTGAGTCCCAACACCTGTTCCACCCACTTCCTAACCCCCTGCCCCTCTGATAACTACCAATCTGTTCTCCATAAGTTTTGTTTGTTTTGTATTTTAGATTCCATATGTAAGTGAATATATGGTATTATTCTTTCTCCATCTGACTTATTTCATTTAGCATAATACCCTGTAGGTCCATCCACATTGCTGAAAATGGCAAATTTTCCTTTTTTTTTTTTTATGGCTGAGTAGTGTGTATACACACACACAGACACACACACACACACGTTTATATGTCTTTAATCAAATATAGATAGATCACATGTTCTTTATCTATTCATGAATGGACACTCAGTTTGTTTCCATATTTCCATATCTTGGCTGTTACAAACAATGCTGTGATGAACATAGGGGTGCATGTGTCTTTTTGAGTTAGTGTTTTCACATTCTTCAACTAAATTCCCAAAAGTGGAATACTGAAAAGTGGGTAGCTATGGTAGTTTTTTAATTTCTTGAGGAACCTCCATATTGTTTTCCATAGTGGATTGCACCAATTTACATTCCCACCAACAGTGTATAAGGGTTCCCTTTTCTCCACATCCTTGCCAACACTTGTTATTGCTTGTCTGTTTGGTAACAGTCATTCTAACAGGTATGAGGTGATATCTCATTGTGGTTTTGATTTCATTTCCCTGATACTTAGTGATATTGAATATCTTTTCAATGTGCCCGTTAGGTATCTGTATGTCTTCTTTTCATTTGTTTGTTTATTCATTTGGAGATAGAAAGCATGAGCAGGGGAGGGGCTGAGAGAAAGGGAGAGAGAGAATCCCAAGCAGGCTCTGCACTGGCAGCATGGAGCCCAACATGGGGCTTGAACTCACAAACCGTGAGATCATGACCTGAACCAAAACCAAGAACCGGACACTTAACCAACTGAACCACCAGGCACCCCTACATCTATATGTCTTCTTTAGAAAAATGACTATTCAGATCTTCTGCCTATTTTTTTTTTAGAGTATTTGGGGATTTTTTTTGTGGGGAAGGACTTTTTATTGTTGACTTGTATGAGTTGTTTTATACAGTTTGGATATTAATCCCTTATTGGATATACAATTTGCAAATATCTTCTCCCATTCGGTAGATTGCTTTTTCATTTTGTTGATAGTTTCCTTCACTGTACAGAAGCTTTTTAGTTTGATGTCGCTCTATTTGTTTATTTTTGCTTTTGTTTCCCTTGCCTGTGGAGTCAGATCCAAAAAATATTGCCAAGACCAATGTCAAGCAGTTTATTTACCACCTATGTTTTCTGCTAGGAATCTTATGGCTTCAAGTCTTGCATTCAAATCTTTAATCCATTTTTGAGTTAATTTTTGTGTATGGTGTAAAATAGTGGTCTAGTTTCATTCTTTTGCATGTGGTTCTCCAGTTTTCCTAACACCATTTAATGAAGAGACGGTCCTTTCCCCATTGTATATTCTTGCCTCCTTTGTCATAAACTAATCGTCCTTATACGTGTGGGTTTATTTCTGGGTTGTCTATTTTATTCCATTGATCTATGCGTCTGTTTTTATGCCAACACCATACTATTTTTTATTACTATGGCTTGGTAGTATACTTTGAAACCTGAGATTGTGATACCTCCAGGTTTATTCTTATTACTCAAGAGTGCTGTAGCTATTCAGTCTTTTGTGGTTCCATACAAATGTTAGAATTATTTTTTCTAGTTCTGCAAAAAATACCACTGAAATTTTAATAGGCATTGCATCGAAACTGTAGATTTTGGGGGGGTAGTATGGACATTTTAACAATGTTAATTCTTCCAATTCATGAGCACAGAATATCTTTCCATTTATTTGTGCCTTCTTCGATTTCTTCTATCAGTGTCTTATAGTCTTCAGTGTACAGGTCTTTCAACTCCTCAGTTAAATTTATTTCTAGTTATTTTATTTTTTGATAGCAATTGTAAATGAGATTGTTTTCCTCTTTAAAAATTTTTTTTAATATTTATTTATTTTTGAGAGAGAAAGACAGAGACAAAGTGCGAGCAGGGGAAGGGCAGAGAGAGAGAGGGAGACACAGAATCAAAAGCCGGTTCCAGGCTCTGAGGTGTCAGGACAGAGCCTGACAAGAGGCTGGAACCCACAAACAGCGAGATCATGAAGTTGGACGCTTAACCAACTGAGCCACCCAGGTGCCCCTTGAGATTGTTTTCCTTTTAATTTCTCTTTCTGATAGTTTATTATTAGTGTATAGAAATGCAGATTTCTGTAGATTGATTTTATATTCTGCAATTTTACTTGAATTCACTGATCAGTTCTAATAGCTTTTTGATAGTCTTCAGAGTTTTCCAGAGATAGCCTCTTGTCATCTGCAAATAGAGACAGTTTTACTCTCCCTTTCCAATTTGGATGCTTTTTTTTTTCCCTCACCCAATTGCTGTGGCTAGGATTTCAACTATAGGCACATCTTGTTTTTATTGTGTTTCACTTTATTGCATCTTGCAGATATTCTGTTTTATACAAATTGAATGTTTGTGGCAACCCTATGTTTAACAGGTCTATGAGAGCCATTTTTTTCCATCAGTATTTGCTCACTTCATGTCTCTGTGTAACATTTTGGTAATTCTCACAGTATTTCAAACTTTTCATTATTAATATTACATTTGCTATGGTGATCTGTGATCAGTGATTATGGCTCACTGAAAACTCAGATGATGGCTAGCATTTTTAGCAATAAAGTATTTTTCTAAATTTATTTATTTATTTTGAGAGAGATAGAGATAGTGTGAGCGGGGGAGAGTCAGAGAAAGTGGGGGAGAGAAAGAATCCCAAGCAAGTTCCATGTTACCAGCTGTGGAGCCTGAAGTAGGAATCGAACTCATGAACCGTGAGATCATGACCTGAGCCAAAGTCGGACACTTAACCAAGTGAGCCAAGGTACCCCTACATCATTTTTTAATTTGGGTATTTTGTTGTTTTATTAGACATAATGCTATTGCACACTTAATAGATTATGGTGTAAATGTAAATTTCATATGCACTGGGAAACCAAAAAATTTATTTGAATCACTTTTTTGTGGTATTGATTTTATTGTGGTGGTCTGGAACCAAATCTGCAATATCTCTGAGGTATGCCTGTGCTATGTTGAATAAAAATGGAGACAGTGGTCATCCCTGTGTTGTTCCTGATCTTACAGGAAAAGCTTTCAACTTTTCACTGTTGAGTATGATGTTTGGTATGGGTTTGTCATATATTGCCTTTATCGTATATTTTAATTAATTTTTTTTTAATTTTTTTTTTTAACGTTTATTTATTTTTGAGACAGAGAGAGACAGAGCATGAACGGGGGAGGGTCAGAGAGAGAGGGAGACGCAGAATCTGAAACAGGGTCCAGGGTCTGAGCTGTCAGCACAGAGCCTGACATGGGGCTTGAACTCACGGACCACGAGATCATGACCTGAGCCAAAGTCGGACGCTTAACCGACTGAGCCACCCAGGCACCCCATTAATTTTTTAATGTTTATTTATTTTGAGAGAGAGACAGAGTGCAAGTGGTGGTGGTGGGGGGGGACAGAGAGAGAGGGAGACACAGAATCCAAATCAGGCTCCAGGCTCTGAGCTGTCAGCACAGAGCCTGAGGCAGGGCTTGAACCCATGAACCATGAGATCATGACCTGAGCTGAAGTTGGACGCTTAACCAACTGAGCCACCCAGATGGCCCTAGCCTTTACCAGACTGAGGTATGTTCCCTTTATACCCATCTTGTTGAGAGTTTTTATCATAAATGGATGTTGAATTTTGCCAAATGCTTTTTCTGCATCTATTGAAATGATCATATGATGCTTCATTTCGTTAATGTGTTATCTCATTGATTGATTTGCATATGCAGACCCATCCTTGTATCCTTGGAGTAAATTCCAGTTGATTAGGCTGTATGATCCCTTTAATGTATTATTGATTTTGATTAGCTAATATTTTCTTGGGAGTTGTTGCATTTATGTTCATTAGGGATATTAACCTGATACTTCCTTTTTTGTGTTGTGTCATTCTCTGGTTTTGGTGTCAGGGTAATGGAGGCTTCATAAAAGGACTCTAAAAGCATCTCCTCTTCAATTTTTTGTTCGTCCTACTTCTTAGTCTCAGATAGGTAAATAAGTGGATAGGTATTTATATGAAGAAATGTATCCTTTAGCTGGAACATCTCAATTAATTTGATTTTTGTTTGCCTTGCCCTCAGGCTTTAAGATGGGGACATTTATATTTACTCCATAGGACTGTTAGGAGAATTAAATGAGTTAATTATAAGATGTTTTGAACAGTGTCTGGCACATAGTAGGCAGAGTACATGCGAGTTACTTTATTCTTTTCTTTAATTTTGACTGAGTTTATTTGGTTCTTGTCCAGATAATACTTTTTGTCTTTCTCCCACACTTATTACTTTGTCTGATTCTTGAGAGCAAGAGCATCTTTGTGTGGCAAAAGAATTGGCCAGAGATATATGGAAGAGTTGATTCTATAGACATGGTAAATAACATCCTGGGTTTGTATTAGAAGGCCAAGAAGAAAGATGATGCATGAATCATATTAAAGTCCTTTTACAAATGCAAATGTTTTTTATCAATTGCTTTAAAGGTAAAAGACGAAGATGAAAAGTCTAAAAGATGTATATTTTTCCCCACAGAGTTTTGATCCCAGGAACAGTTCCAAAGGGGGATTTGCATGTTTTTATATATAATTTTTGGTATTTGGTAGAGTGTCTGCTTTTTTGGTGAAAGGGAGTAGAAGGGAGCTTGGGGATTCTTACTTATTTCATCCATTTTTGATGGATTCTTTTATTGAATACAAATAAGCATGGGAGAATTTACCTATATAAAATGTTTTTATTTTATAATCATCATGATAGGCACAAAGTGGCAGTAAAGCAGATTATAAGAGGGTCAGAAGGAGAGGTTAATTTTAACATGGACTCTTAAGAGGATTTTTTCTGTTTTTGGAAGAGATTTTGGGCAAATCCTCAGAGGATTAATAGAACTTTGTCTGATGTGCCCCTAAAAGTGTCATCAAGTATATCTGTCAGTCTATTTTTATATAGAAAAATAAAAATTAATATTTTTATATAATTAACTTTAACTCAGACTTATTTGTTACTCCACAGAATGTGTAGAAGATGCTAGAAGAGGGAAGGGCTACATGAAAGAAAACTTTAGTCCATTTTCATTTCATTTTTTCTTGACAACTACTGTTCAGTAATTGGAACCACATGTTACACAATTGATTACTTGATTAAATTGTGAACTTCTATTGTTCCCTTATTGTGACTTAAGATTATATCCCCACCTAGATTGGAAGTTCTTTGAAAGTCATAATGTTTTAATACTTCAGTGCATTTGGTGATTGATTGAAAAACTTAAAAAAAAATCTGTGTTCTCTTGGGCTGATGGGTTAAAGAGAGAGGAAAGGGAACTAATATTTCTATCATTCTATGCCTTACACTCCATAAACATCCTCTCTCATAATTCTTAACATCCCTCTGAAGTAGATTCATCACCTTCATTTTAGTGATGAACAATTTGAGTGATGTTTGAAAAGTTAGCCAAATGGTCCTATGTTACTGTGCTTCGAATGAAAACCAGATCTGTATTTATCCGGTCTATTCTTTTTCTTTTTATAAACTTGTAAAATTTACTTATGAATCTTATATAATACATAATTATAAAATGTACTCATAATATATTCCAATAAGATTTATTTTTCATATATAAAAGTATATAGTGTATGATTATATATGATATATATATACAATGTTACATGATACATATTATATATAATTATATAATATAATCTTAATATATACATATAGTATATCCCAATAAGATTTATTTTTCACACCTTTGTTTACTCACCATTTTTCTCTGGTCTCAAATAAAACCCAGACTTGTAGCACTGGATTATTAATAAGGTACCAGTGGGAATTTTAGCAATCTAGAATGGAGAAAAGGTAGGGACAGCATTTTTTTCTTGGTTAGTCACTAAGATTAAACTGAAACAAATTTATGAATTCCCTTCTCTTTCCAGAGGCTTGTATCAGGGTGGGGCAAAGAACCACAATGAAGCCTACTCTCACAAATTATCTTGGTCTGGCCAGACAGACTGGGAACTTTCTGGTTTATTGGCCCTAGAGCAGCCCTGATAACTGGGGCAGAGGGTGAAGCAGGGAGGCTCTGAGTGTTCCCTGCTCTCTAAAGGACTGATTTCCCATCTGCCATACCGTCAACATGTTTTAGTAAGTGTTTGGCCTCACAGGGAAAGCTGCCAGCATCGTTTCCTATCTGGCTCTGCTGTGTCAAGTCCAGAGGAAACCTGTTTCAGTCACTGTTCTCCTGGAACCACCTACATCATTAGGCAGGAAGGGCAGAGGGAGCGGGGAAGTAAGATGTGAAGACGTGTCATTGAAAAGAGGTGGTGTTTGGGAAAACACTTTGGGGCGTGTCCTGGTTACGAAAACAAAGAAGGCTAGGCCCAAAAACGCCTGGAACTGGGAGGGAGTTTGTTGTAATCAAGAGCCCAGTCTCTGGAGGAGGATGGGAGGAGGGTATGTCCTCAGAGAAGGTAACCCTCAGTGACAGCAGTTGAGTTTGGCTTAGTCTCTGCTAGTCCTTTCAGCTGGCCAGAAACATTTGCTCTGTGCTCTTTTTCAGTCTGCCCTAGCATTTATCCTATCACAGCAGAATTGACAGTAATTATAGCTCTGTCCATTTTTCCCTTCTCCTGCCCTATATATTCATTTTTTTTATTCCTTCTTTCCTTGCTTTACTCCCCCCTATTATTTTGTTTGTTTGTTTTTATTCATGTATTCAATTTAACTGCTGACACCTATAGATACTATATGGCTTTCTTAATATCTTCAGAACACAAAGACTAATGGTCACTTGTTTGAGGATATGGACAAAAGCATATTTGTAGCAAATACCATGTGTGTAGTTTATATGGTTTATAGAATGTTCTTTTGGCTAATGGGATTATTTTGCCATATGGGAGTTAAATCAGGAGCTTCTTATTGCTGGTGCTTTGAGGAACTGAACTTAATCCAACCTTACCGAGGAATGTGACTAATTGTATATGCTGGTTACACTGTCAGGGGCAACTGTAGGAAGTACTGATAAAG
Organism: Lynx canadensis; assembly: GCF_007474595.2. Taxonomy (NCBI): domain Eukaryota; kingdom Metazoa; phylum Chordata; class Mammalia; order Carnivora; family Felidae; genus Lynx; species Lynx canadensis. Next base: position 112,451,363 of record NC_044311.2, read on the forward strand.
AATCATGAAGAACAAAATGAGAATAAGCCTGCTCAAGAATTATGAAAAACAGGATGTCAGAGTTCACTTGATGGAACTACTGATGCAAACTGAATAACTACTGATGGTTTATGAAAAGTAGGACAACGAATTGTAACTTCAAGTCCATATTAACAGAGCCTAATATCCATTATAGCTTTGTAGCCACTTGCTGGCTGCCAGCATGAATTCAGGTTTTTGTTTGGTTTAGTTTGGTTTGTTTGGTTTTGCTCAATAGTAAACTTACCTAATTTATATTTATGAATTGGCCCATTCATTTGGACTTCAATTTCTTTTCTCTCCCGCCAACAATGTTGAATAAATATCATTGTGTTGGCTGGTTTGGGCCTGAGCTCAAGTTCCCTTTTCTGCAGTTTACCAGCAGGAATATCAGTAAGCTGCTGGTAAGCGGTGTCCTCATTTGCAAATTTGGAATGGTAATAGCTACATTGCAGGAATGTTGTAAAGATTAGAGGCACTTATGTAAAGCCTCCGGTATATAGTGGGTAATATCCAGTAAGTATTCTGTAAATGAAAGAAATACTGCTTATGACAAATTAAGTAAATAATGAATGTTTCTTTGCATGGAATATTATGTCATCATGTAAAATAAAATTTCCAAAGACTATATTACCGTGGGACAAATTCTTACGGTAAAATATAAAGTATAAAGGTGGGCCGCCAAACCTGACACATGGTATGATTTAAACAGTACAGATAAAAATTCTGCAAAGAAGAAATGTTTGGAAGGACATAGACCAACATGTAAAAGTGCGTGCGTTGGCTGTGTCCCCCCTTTTCCATGTTGGCAAAGCATGGCTTTTATGAAATGGAAATAGCAGGCACTGCTTCGTTAGACCCTTTGCATGCACCTGTGGCAGGGACACCAGTTCTGGGCAGCGGAAAATATAAGAAAGGGTTTTCTGAGAAAGGGTCTTCCTCTCCAACAAAAAGCAACACATGGGAGCCCATTTGGGGGCCCCAAATATTGTCATATTTACACATGGTACCTGGCGTGGGAGTGCCATCTTGCAAGCGTGGCGGTTATCAAGTCAATATAGCAGGTATGGCAGACAGAGTCCTGCCACCTGATGAAATTGTGGAGTTGCTCTAGCAAATCTGGAAATATTTTCCTCCAGAGTTTTTGGTTGTAAAGTAACAAAACCCTATTTTTTAAGCGTCTTTCAGCAGTGTGTTCTGTTACTTGAAGATGAATATTCACTAACTGATTTGAAAATATAGCTATTTAAATTTTTAATTAAAATTGTTTTCTCAACTTCTTCACTTTTCCAGATTTCTAAATCTTTAAGTTAGGAAAAAGTATCTTAGGTAGCAAGTTATTGGATCTTCACATAGTAATGTATTGGTGTTATTTGACCTTAACTGAAGGATGGTTTCTAAGAGCTCTTGAATAACCAACCATTTCCTCTATTTCCTTCACACCCTCCTGACTCCTCAAAATACTTTAAATGTCACCCCAGTAATTGCTACCATGCAGATCAAAAGAATGCATGAAAGTCTCTTTTGATTATCCCATTTTGACCAAATTGTTGGCTCTCGCATATATTATACAAAATATTACAAAATAATAAAGATGAATAGCATTCACCAACTTGGCATTTATGGATGGCTATTTTTTTTTTTTATGAAAGCTCTACACCCAGTGTGGGGCTTCAACACATGAACCTGAGATCAAGAGTCACATGCTCTACCAACTGAGCCAGTCAGGCACCCCTATTTTGTTTCTTTTGTTCAGTATAATCACCTACCATTACTATGTCTCTTATCATTTATGGTACCAAGTAAAAGTCAACAATCATGATTTAACATGTGATTTTTTTTTTTTCTAGCAAAGTGTTATTAGAAACCTTAAAATATTTATTTTAAAGTTCCTATGACCCAATTCTTATCACGGGAGAATTCCCTGCCTTATTTTTTATATGCTACACAGTTATAGGATCTTTGCAAACATATTACCTAAGGCTTCATTTTATAGACCAGAAAACTAAGGCTCAGAGAAGTTAGGGGCTGTGGCAAAGATTGCACAGTTGACCGAGCAGGAACCTAATGACCCATACTCTGTGACTACCGACCGAGAACTCTTTTAGCCAAATATTACAAAAAGTAAAAACTTCACAGTAGCTACTTTTCCCATTTAGCTTTTTTTTTTTTTTTTTTTGTGAAACATTTTCTTATTAAATGAGGGATGACACAGATGCCAGGTATTATAGTCACAGTATTAAAATTCTGGGGCCAAACAGATTTATTTAATTTGGTGCTTTAAAAAAAAAAGTGCTTTGTGATTTTTCTCTTTATACCTTAGTAAAATTTTATATATAATACATTTGCAAATATAGTGTCTTAAAGTTAATGATTTCATTTTTAGTTTAGAAAATATGGACATGGTATTAATGTTAGGGCTCAGCATTTCTCTTCATATTAAGTTGTTCTCAACCTTATTAAACCTCCTTGGTTTCACAGGTTGATAGGAAATAATGACAATATAGAGGACATCAAACAAGGGGAAGATATTTTGGCTTTTTATTTGATACTCCAGGAAGATCTGATGTCATATCCCTAAAAGGACAAATCAGAGCAAAATGAGGCTCCAAGACGACTGGGCTTTTTGGACATAATCTTATCAACACACGATCTGGGGAAAAATTACTCACACCCTGAAAACCTTAGTTTTCTCATGTGTTAAATAGGGACAATCAAATACCAATTTCTGAAGACTGTTCTAATAATTAAATGAGACATTCCTTATAAAACACTTAGCAGAACACCTGGCAAATGTAAATAACATTGATTGGTCTTTGAAAATGCCACTCTCCCATTAGTCACTTTCATTTTATCTTCTCCTTTTCTCTTTCCTCCAATTAATTTTACATCCTTTCCAACTTTTTCCTGTCCTTTCCATTTCTGCCATCTTTCCATTCTTCCATTCTTCCTTTCCTCAGAATCTTCTTCTCTAGATATTTTTTCATTCTTGTCTGTGCAGATTGTAACCTTAGCTAAGTAGTGGTGGCACTCATAGAGTTGCTGACTTTCAGTCTCTTCTATTCCTCTGCCTAATGGTTATCATAGATCTTTTTTTTCTGTTTCAATCATACTTCACTTTAAAAAAAAAAAAAAAGAGGCATACCTCCTTAGTAGATCTTTTGGTTCCTTGGTAGATCTGTATGTTCTCTTTAAGACCCCAAATATAGATATTTAAAATTTGCAGTTTGCAAAAAAGATGAATTTAATTTCCTATGTAGTAAACACAATAACTAACATTTATTTAGAGCAGACTATGTACCAAGTTCTGTTCTGTGCATTTCATGTTTATTAACTGATTTAATTACCCAGAAGGGCCCAACACAAATATTGTACCTAGAAGAGCCCACCATCTGACAGTTTTTATTTTGTATTTCTTTAAACATTTAATTTTTTAAATTTTTTTTTTCAACGTTTTTATTTATTTTTGGGACAGACAGAGACAGAGCATGAACGGGGGAGGGGCAGAGAGAGAGGGAGACACAGAATGGGAAACAGGCTCCAGGCTCCGAGCCATCAGCCCAGAGCCTGACGCGGGGCTCGAACTCACGGACCGTGAGATCGTGACCTGGCTGAAGTCGGACGCTTAACCGACTGCGCCACCCAGGCGCCCCTAAACATTTAATTTTTTAATTTTAAATTTCTTTTATTCTTTTTTTTTTTTTGAGAGAGAGAGAGAGAGCATGAGTCTGAGCAGGAGAGGGACAGGGGGAGAGAGAGAGAGAGAGAGTGAGAGAGAGAGAGAAAGAGAGAGAGAATCCTAAGCAGGCTCCTTGCCCAGCGTGGAGTCCAAGGTGGGGCTGGATCTCACAAGTATGAGATTGTGACGTGAACCAAGATCCATAGTGAGATGCTTAACCGACTGAGCCACCCGGGAGCCCCTAACAGGTTTTTTAAATTAATTTTTTTAGAATAAAACTGTATGCCCACTATATAAAATTATGACAATATTAATAAGTGCATAGAAAGTAGATTGCTCCTATAATTCCATGATCCTGATATAATCAGTTACCATTTTAATATATATCTTCACACATGCATATATGTTTTGTAGACATACATATCATATAAATGAGATTCTGATAAAGTATTTTGTGATAAATATTTTGTGATAAAGTATTTCTTGATGTTGAGATAGGGACTATAGATTAGGTTCTAGCAGGGAAGCACAGTGATGCATATTCCCTTTACTGATGAAAGGTCTTCTTCCCTTTGGAAAAGTCAACATTTCCCAGTCACCACACATATTCAAATTACAGTGGCAAGGATGACGTATGGTGGTGACAAATGACAGATTGGGAGGAAGTAAAGAAAGGTTACGACTCTACAATCTCTGTGGGAACTTATTGTTATCTTGGAGAAAGCTAGTGAAGCATCTCTGGATCTCCATGATCTTTATCAATCAGCATGCACCTATTACCATTCTCTAAAAGGTGATTTTTATAAGAGAGGCATCACAGATGTTCTGAGAAGATAGCAAGTGGAAGATAGGTCTCTTCTTTAGAACTCCTAATAAAGTTCCTTCCATTGATGCTTTGTGTTTCATATTACATAAAAATACAGAACTGATAGAGTAGTAAGCTTCCATAAGGAGGTTTCACTAAGAACTAGTATCTTTGGCCTAAAACTTCAGGGTTCACCTAGGTCAGCAATGTTGCAGAACAACATAGGGAGAGTCTGAAATTCTTACAATAGGTCACAAGGAGTTGAATCACAGACTAGGTTAGACCAGAGGTAGGTTTATAGCTGGAAAGAGGAAGGAGAGAGAATTCTTGAAGTAATCAGGATTAAACCAATTGTGAACCTTCCGCTTTGGGAATGATGTAACTGGCAAATTTTGTGCCCTTCTTTTATGGCCCCACCCATGATTAGTGCTTAAGTCAAGATGGGAATTTCCATTAGATGAGTGATATAGTCAGTGGATTAATCTGAGAAAATCAAGGGCAGTTTGACATTGAAAATATTGACTGAACTTGTCAGAGAAGTCAATTTATAAGCGAGAGGTGATTTATATCTACAAGTGAGGACCTGACATCTTGGTGTCCCACTAATTTTACTGTAAGTCTAGTGTCAACTAATTTATTTAACTATATTTGGGGTAAACATTTTATATCACTATAATAAGATCTTGAAGAGATAGTGTTTTGTTTTGTTTTCTTTTCTTTTCCAGTAACATGGAGTAGCTGGTTACAGACCAAACCTTCCCTTGAGAATATGACATGCTGGACAATATATAAAGCCATCAATCTGAAGGCAATGGGGAATTCTGAAGCCACAAGGTAGGTCACGCTTCCTGGGAGAAAGTGCATTGGACAACCTGAGGAACCTTCCCAAATCTTCTAGGGCCTAACTGTCTTCCAGGTCCTCAAACTTACTGTGGATCTAAGGTCACCACCACTTCATCCATAGACCCACAGACTGCCTCAGCCTCTGCCCAGGTGAGGCCAATCTCCAGCATGGAAACCTTTGTGCTTGATGTGGTCTGAGCTGCTGCAGCTATGGCAGGAGGCCCCACTGTACCCAGCAAGTATCTGATTTCTGTCACTAGTTCAGGAATTGGATGAAGCAACATGCTGCAGGCTATAGAATTTTGTTTCCACAGTAGGTCTGAACAGGGCAGTTGAAAAACTTGGAAATGCAGAGAAGTTAATGCCTTGTGGGGTAAATTTTGACCAATGAAAGAAGTCATTCAGTGGAGGAAGCCCCTGAATAAATTCCTCTTCCTTTCTCCAACAGACTATTCCAAGACAGGCTGCATCCAAGCAGTGAGCTGCGTCTCTTTGTGAAGCTGTGGTCATCTGCGATATTGCACTAGTTTGTATTTGCCCTTCCTTCTTTTCTGCCCAACTTTCTTTTCCCTTTACTTTGGTGTCTCAGAGTTATACCTCCCATTTTTTTCTAGGGAACTTAGGCTAAGACAGAATGAAAGTACAGAGAAGTGAGCCCAATTCAGCTCTGTAGACATTTGTCTATGTGTAAGCAGAAAGCAAGAGGCTGAGATGCTGAGCAGAGTTTCCAACAGTCTTACAGTGTTGGTAAGAAAAAAAGGGACTTAAGGACCAAGGAGGAAAGGCCCAGGCAAACACTCCAGTTCTAGCTTGTAACTCCAGAAGGGACAGACATTACCTCAAAAATAATGAAGCTGGAATTAAATCAACTAAATCTTTGATGGAATGAAAATTAATCTGTCTCTTATCCAACTGCCAAACAAAAATAAATTCTCTCTGGAAGAAGGTATTGTCTAGAGTCTTAAAATATCTGTATAATTTATCACATGTATTGTCTTGTGTGGCTGCAAATAAACAATTACTATGTTTATCAGGAGATGAGACCATGTGACAGAAAAACAAGAGAAAACCATATTATAGAAACATACTCACTGGAAATCCAAGTATTGGATAAAATTTCAGCATAAAACAGGAAAATATTAAAATTCTTCAAATATAAATTCTATAAATTTATAGAATCTATAAATTGATTGAACTAAAATCTATAAATTGATTGAAGCAGATTAGGTATAATTAAAAGAGAGCATTAGTAAATTGGAACACAGACTGGGAGAAAATATCTACTACAAAGCACAGAGAGAAAAGAAAATGGAAAATACACACACAAAAAAGAGGAAACATACAAGATCTATGGGAATGGTGAAATATTTAACATGTATGTCATTGAAATCTACCAAAAAGAAAAAAGAATAAACAGATGAGAAAATGAAGCAGACAGAAAATTTGAAAATCAAAATGACAGGACTTTACAAAATGTCAAGCCACAAATTCAGGAACTTATAAACACCATTTAAATTAAGTACAGATAAAACAAATATGGGTGTATCATAGTAAAAGTGTTCAAAAGAACACAGACAAAGGCAAAATATTAATACAATCCAGAGGAAAAAGATATCTGATCTTCAAAATAGCAGCAATTAGACAGATTTTGAATTCTCAAAAAAAGAAGGTAGGCCACAAACATAAAATGACATCTTCTATCAGAGCTAGAGGAAACTAACTATACTAGAATTTGATAACCACAGAAAATGTCTTTTTAAAGTGAAAGCAAAATAAAGATATTTTCAAATAAAAAGACAGAGAATTATTCACCAATTTATACTAAGGAAATACTAATGGGAGTTCTTTAGTCAGAAGGTAAATTATTCCAGACAGAAAGCATAATGAAATTGGAAGAAATAAAGAACAACAGAAAAGATAAATACATGGGTAAATCTAAACGAATGTGTAATGTATAGAATAATAATAATATCTGGAAGTGTTTGAGTTCTATACAGAAGTAAAATCCATGACAACAATAGCACAAAATGTAGGGAAAGGGTAAATGGTGTTAAACTGTTCCATGAGCCTCGTGTGGCTTGCGAAGTAATTTATAGTTTTTTAAAAATATTTATTTATTAATTTCGAGAGAGAAAGCATGAGTGAGGGAGGGGTAGAGAGAGAATCCCAAGCAGGCTTCTCACTGTCTGTCCTAAGCCCTAGGAGGGGCTCGATCTAATGAACTGTGAGATCATGACCTGAGCCGAAATCAAGAGTTGAAGCCTTAACCAACTGAGCCATCCAGGCACCCCCGGGAAGTAATTTAAATATTACTTTTTGTCAGACTTTAACAAGTCAAGAATGCATGTAGCATTTTCCAGAGTAAAAGCTAAAAGAATAGTGAAAATGTATAATTAGCAAGCAATCCAGGTGAAATATATAATAAATAAAAGCCTAATTCAAATCACTGCAGACAAGAGGGAGGAAAAGAGAGGGAGTGGCAGAAAAACAGCAAGAAAATCAAACATTAAATTTGAACTTCTAAACATAAGTAATTGTGTCAAATGTAAACAGGCTAATATTCTAATTAAAAGACAATAATTATTAGACTTGATAATAAAAATATTATGTTTTGCTTGCAAGAGATACATCTTAAATATAAGAATGCACAAAGATTAAAGTAAAAGGACAGAATGTGTAAACCATACAGACACAAAACAATACAGGGCTGAAACACTAATATCAGATAATGTAGGTTAAAAAAATTTACTTAGGGATGAATAGGACATTTCAAATGATAAAAAGTTTAATTCATCAGGAAAATATAGTATTCTAAATTCAAATGACTTAACAAGAAACTTTTGAAATATATAAAGCAAAACCATACATACAAAACCACAAGAGAAGAAATAGGCAATCACGGTGGGAAAATTTTAACACAAATCTCTGAATAACTGATGGAGCAAGCCAAAAGAGGAAGGGGGAGGAAGAGGAGGAGGGAGAGGGGGAAGATGAGGAGAAAGATCAGTAGACCTTCAATAGATCTGAACAGCACAATTAACAAAATTTACCTAATTCACATATATATAAATCATTGTAATCAGCAACTGTTGCATGTACATTCTTTCTAGATACACATAGAACATTTGCCAAAATTGATTATATGGTGAGCCCCAAATAAAGTGTCAATAAATTCCAAAAGATTGAAATGGGGTCATTCTATGATGACAGTTCAATTAATCAAGAGATCAATAAGCAAAAAATAATTAGGGTTAAAAAAAAAAGCCTCAACAGTTACCTCACTCCATAGACAAAAATTAACTCAGAATGGACTATATACCTAAATATAAAGGAAAAAAATATACAAATCTCCCATAAAACACGTAAATCCTTTGTGACCATTGGTAGGCAAAATTCCCTAAAATGGGACACACACACACAAAAAAACAAAAAGTGCTACTCATATATATACGTATATATGTATATATATGTATATACATATATATATGTATATATGTATATGTATATACATATATGTATACATATATGAATGAATGAGTTGGGCTTGATAAAAATAAAAAATTTCTGCTCTTTAAAATACCCCATTAAGAAAGTAAGACAATGTGGGGCGCCTGGGTGGCGCAGTCGGTTAAGCGTCCGACTTCAGCCAGGTCACGATCTCGCGGTCCGGGAGTTCGAGCCCCGCGTCAGGCTCTGGGCTGATGGCTCGGAGCCTGGAGCCTGTTTCCGATTCTGTGTCTCCCTCTCTCTCTGCCCCTCCCCCGTTCATGCTCTGTCTCTCTCTGTCCCAAAAATAAATAAACGTTGAAAAAAAAAATTAAAAAAAAAAAAAAAGAAAGTAAGACAATATAAAAAGTATATCTGCAACTGAATAATAAGAGAGAACAAAAACCCAGTTTTAAAATACAAGCACAGGGGCACCTGGGTGGCTCAGTTGGTTAAGCGTCCACCTCTGGATTTTGGCTCAGGTCATGATCTCACAGTTGTAACATGGAGCCCTGTGTCAGGCTCCACACTGGGCATGGAGCCTGCTTAAGATTTCTCTCTCTCTCTCTCTCTCTCTCTCTCTCTGCCCATCCCATGCTTGTTCTTGCTCTTTCCCTAAGTATCAAAACAAATAATAAAATATAAGCCCAAAATTTGAACAAATATAGATCTAGAAATGACAAACAAGTACATACAAAATGCTTACCATCATTAGTCATCAGAAGAAATATAAATTAGAAGCATAATGAGATACCACTACAAACCTATAACAACTAAAAGTAAAACGGTTGACAATACAAAGGGTTGGTGAGGATGTAGAGTAACGGAAACTCATAAAGTGGGAATATAAAATGGTACAACTCATTCAGAACATGGTTTGGTAGTTACTTATCAAGTACCATTTTACCCAGCAATTTCACATTAGGAAAGACAGGAGGACATATGTGCATACATATTCAAAAATACTTGTAACAGCTTTTTAAAAAAAATGTTTTATTTATTTTTGAGAGAGCATAAGTGGGGAGGGGCAGAGAGAGGGGGACTGAGGATCTGAGGTGGGCCCTACGCTGATGGCAGTGAGCTTGATGAGGGGCTTCAACTCAAGAACAGTGAGATCATGACCTGAGCCAAAGTCAGTCTCAACCAGGTGCCCCAATACTTACATCAGCTTTACTCAAAACAGCCCCAAACCAGAAAAAATGCAAATGCCATCAACAGGTGAATGGGTTCATAAACTGTAGTATTCATACAATGAAATACTTCTCAGCAGTGAATGGGAACAAACTACCAATGCATGCCACAAAACCACTACGTTGACAAAATAAGTCAGACAATAGAAGATTACATTCTCTATGATTCCATTTATATGAAGTTATACAATAGGAAAATCGTAATCTATAGAGAAAGCACAATAGTGGTTTCGTAGGTCAGGGATGTGGGAAAATTGACTACTGAAGAGCAGGAGGAAACTTTATGGGACATGAATTTGTTCTTGAATTTGTTGGACGTTACACAGGTGCATACATTGGTCAAGATATACTGAACTATATAAATAAGTATAATTTAATAGTACTTACATTATAATTCAATAAAGTCAGTTTAGAAAAAAAAGAGACTTAAAAGACATATAAATAAAGTAGAAAATTTCCAAATGTTTGGAAATTAAGCAGAATAGTTCTAAATGATGAATAAGGCTAAAAAAAGACAATAAAAATTAGCAAATATTTAAAGTGAATTGATAGTGAATATGCAGAATATCCAGACTTGCTAACCAAACAAAAATCATGCTTAAAGAGGAAATTTATAGCCTTAAGTGCAAATATTAAACTGACTCTAAATTAATTATTTACATACCCAGATAACAAAATTTCTAATTTCAAGGGGTTATGAAAAGAACTGCAAATTAGGGGCACCTGGGTGGCTCAGTCAATTGAGCGTTCAACTCTTTATTTTGGCTCAGGTCATGATCCCAGGGTCGTGGGATTAAGCCCCACATCAGGTTCTGTGCTCAGCGTGCTTAAGATTCTCTCTCTCTCTTTCTCTCTCTCCCTCTCCCTCTGTCCCTCTCTCCTGCTTGCTCTCTCTCTCTAACATAAAAAAACTAAAATTTAAGTTAAAAAGAAAGCTGCAAATTTATAGAAGTGATCAATTAACTCAAAGGTTGTTCTTTGAAAAGAATTAATACATTGATGGAGTCCTGATAAGACTGATCTAGAAAAAACAAAGAAGGCATAGGTAATATCAGCAATGAAAAAGAAGACATCACTACAGATTCTATGAATATTAGAAACATTATAAAAGGATATTTTATACAACTTTAAGCCAATACATTTGAAAACTTAAATAAAATAGATTAATTTCTAGAAAACCAAAACTGATTGCAATGGAAACAATAAGAGATAGAGAGTACAAATAATCCTATGTCTATTTAAAAAAATTAGATCTTTGAGGGGCGCCTGGGTGGCTCAGTTGGTTAAACATCTGGCTTCAGCTCGAGTCATGATCTCATGGTTTGCAAGTTTGAGCCCTGCATTGAGCTCTGTGCGGACAGCTCAGAGCCTAAACCTGCTTCAGATTCTCTATCTCCCTCTCTCTCTGCTCTCAGTCTCTCTACCTCTCTCTCAAAAATAATAAACATTAAAAAAATTTAAAAGTGAGATCTTTGAATCTGTGATTAAAATCCTTCCTGAAAAATATAAAATTCTAGGCCCACAGGACTTTAGTAGGAAATTCTTCCCAATAAGGAAGAAATAAGACCATTTAAACTCTTCTGGAGAGTAAAAAAGAGGTAACTCTTCGCGATTCACTTTATAAGATCAGTAGAACTTTAATATCAAAACTGAGTAGGACTTACAAAAATAATAAAGGATAATCTTGCTTATGGTCCTAGTTGCAAAAATCTTAATTAAAATATTAGCAAAAAGATGCATAAAAGGACAATACATCATGAGTAGGTACAGTTGTATTCCAGGAACTCAAGTTTAGTTCAACAAAGAAAATCTACTCATGGATTTCACTACATTAACCAAATAGAGAAGGGAGATCATATAATCATTTTAATAGAGACAAACAATGCAAGATATTAAATTCGATGTTATTCATAAAAATTCTTTATAAGCTAGTAATAGAAGGAAATGTACTTTATGTGATAAAAATTATCTCTAAAGAAACTTATAGCAAATATCATGCTTAATGGTAAAATATTGAAACATCTTCCCTAAGTTCATAAATAAAATAAGAATCCCTGCTACCATTACTTCTGTTAAACATTATTCTTGAGGTACTAGCTTATACAGCATATCAAGAAAAAAGTAATAAGCATTGGAATGGAAGAGATAAATAAATGGTAGTGTATGTAAAGAAACCCACAATCTACAGGAGAACTGTTAAAATTAATGAGTGCAATAAGTGCAGTAAGATTACTGGATACTGGCCAATATACCCAAATTACTATTTCTTTTTTTGGTTTGTTTTTAGCTTTTATTTAAATTCCAGTTAGTTAAGGGGCGCCTGGGTGGCTCAGTCGATTAAGAGTCCGGCTTCGGCTCAGGTCGTGATCTCGCGGTTTGTGAGTTCGAGCCCCACGTCGGGCTCTGTGCTGACAGCTCAGAGCCTGGAGGCTGCTTCGGATTCTGTGTCTCCCTCTCTCTCTTCCCCTCCCCCACTCATGTTCTGTCTCTCTGTCTCTCAAAAATAAATAAACTTAAAAAAAAATTCCAGTTAGTTAATACACAGTGTATTATTAGTTTCAGTGTACAATTTAGTGATTCAACACTTAAATACAACACCTGGTGCTCATCACAAAACGTACACTCTTTAATCCCCAGCACCTATTTAACCCATGCCCCCACCCACCTCCCCTCTGGTAACCTTTGGTTTGTTCTCTATAATTAAGAGTCTGTTTCTTGGTTTTCCTGTCTCTTTTTTTCCCCTATGATCATTTGTTTTGTTTCTTAATTTCCACATATGAGTGGTATCATATGGCATTTATTTTCTCTGACTGACCTATTTTGCTTAGCATACTACCCTCTAGCTCCATCCATGTTGTTGCAAATGGCAAGACTTCATTCTTTTCGATCACTAACATTCCATTACATATCTACATATATTATATATATTGTGTGTTTATGTGTGTGTGTGTGTGTGTGTGTATAATGGATATATATATACCACCTCTTCTTTATCCATTCATCAGTTTATGGACATTTGGGCTCTTTCCACAATTTGGCCATTGTTGATAATGCTGCTATAAACATTGGGGGTGCATATATCACTTTGAATCAGTATTTTTGTATTCTTTGGGTAAATACCTGGTAATGCAACTGCTGGGTCGTAGGGTAGTTCTATTTTTAGCTTTTTGAGGAAGCTCCATACTGTTTTCGAGTTCTGCACCTGTTCGCATTCCCACTAACAGTGTAAGAAGGTTCCTCTTTCTCTGCATCCTCGCCAACACCTACTGTTTCCTGTGTTGTTAATTTTTAGCCATTCTGACAGGTGTGAGGTGATGTATAATTCACTGTAGGGTTTATTTTTTAAGATTTTATTTTTGAGTGATTTCTACATCCAACATGGGGCTCAAACTCCTAATTCTGAGATCAAGAGTTGTACGCTCCACCAATTGAGCCAGCCAGGTGCCCTTCATTGCAGTTTTGATTCGTATTTCCCTGATGATGAGTTATGTTGAGCATCTTTTCATGCGTCTGTTAGCCATCTGGATGTCTTCTTTGGAAAAAATGTCTTCATGTCTTCTGCCTATTTTTAAACTGGATAATTTGTTTTTTGGGTGTTGAATTTTAGAAGTTCTTTGTATATTTTGGATACTAATTCTTTATCAGGTATGTCATTTGAAAATATCTTCTCCCATTCCGAAGGTTGCCTTTTAGTTTCATTGATTGTTTCCTTTGCTATGCAGGAGCTTTTTATTTCGATGAAGTCTCAATAGTTTATTTTTGCTTTTGTTTCCCTTGTCTCAGGAAATGTGTCTAGTAAGAAGTTGTTACAGCAGATGTCAAAGAGGTTTTGTTTCCCCTCTCATGTTAGGTCCTTCACCCATTTTGAATTTATTTTTGTGTATGACGTAAGAAAATAGTCCAGTTTCATTCTTCTGCATGTTACTATCCAGCTTTCCCAACACCATTTGTCTTTTTTCCATTGGATATTCTTTCTTGCTTTGTCAAAAATTAATTGGCTTTGTAGTTGTGGGTTCATTTCTGGGTTTTCTATTCTGTTCTATTGATCTACTTCTCTATTTTTGTGCCAGTCCCATACTGTCTTAATCACCACAGCTTTGTAATATAACTTGCAGTCTGGAATTATGATGCCTACAAGCTTTGCTTCTCAAGGTTACTTCAGCTATTTGGGTCTTTTCTGGTTCCATACACATTTTAGGATTGTTTTTTTCTGGCTCTGTGAAAAATATTGGTAGTATTTTGATAGGGATTGCCTTAAATGTGTAGATTACTTTGGGTAGTATAAACCAAATCTATGTTTCTTAATACTGAGAACAAATAAAAACTTGAGAAGTTAAAATTTCCAAAAGCATCATAATAGTAAAATCTAGCTAAAAATAATGAAAGCTATAATCTCTCTATATAAAACTACAAAACAATATTGATAATAAAGAAGATACAAATAAATGGAAGAAACACAGTATTCATGGTTTGGAGACTCAACATACTAAATATGTAAAATACTGCCTAAACTAACCTATAGATTTAATGCAATTCCAATGAAAGCCCAAGACGTTTTGTGAAAAAATTGGCAGGCTAAAATGCATATGGCAGTGCAAGGGCCAAGAAGAGGTAAGATAATCCTGAAGAAAAGGAAAATAAGTGGAACACTTATAATACTTACTATAATATTAGGATAGTTAAGAATAGGCAGTTGACAACTGGAACAGACTTAGAGAATCCAGACACACACACGGCCAATAGATTGGTAAGAAAAGTGGCTCTGCAGAGCAGTGAGAAAGAATATTTTTTCACAAATATATGGTGCTGACTCAATTGGATATATGTATGTAGGAAAAAAGTGAATCTTAAT